>NC_139487.1:2826206-3426206 GCF_008360975.1 Lichenostomus cassidix
TCTAAATGTGATGTACAGAAAAAAAAATAGTTTGAAACAGGTAAGTTTAATTCAAACAAAAGCAAGGAAGTGCTTGGAGGAGACCTCTGGGACTGCAAGGACTGGAACTCAGGAATTCAGGAATGCCTGCTCACAGGTGAGTGCTCAGCCCCTGAACCAGGGAAAACCTTGTGCTTTCTCACATTGCCAGTGTTAACTATTGCAAACAAAATGCAGCAGCTCTGGCAGACAGGCTGAAGGGTGGTGGTTTGCCAGGTTGCCTGAACCAGTTCAGAAAATCAAAATTTCTTTTAATTCCTTGCTTTGGGATGTGTAGAAATACTGCTCATAAAGCACTACTCTAATAGCGATGAGTATATATTCTTGTGATCCTTTTCAATATTCTATGGAATGAGAGGCAAATTTTGTAACTCAAACCATGCTATTTCTGAAAGGAAAGTAAATTTAAAATGAAGATCTCCTCTTGCTCTCTCACCCCACCACCCCCAAAAAGGAAGGTTGTGTTTAGATTGCTGAGTATATTCCAACACCTACAAATGGCAATGTTAGTGTGCAAACAGAGCGGCACAAGTGTCAAGTCCTGTGCTCAGATGTAAACTCTTGTGGGCTCAGGCCATATAATACTAACCAGACACTCATACCTCAAATGGCATTGTAGGCATGCATTAATGACCCTAAATGACAGACCTCCTCATCTTATTGCTTAATTAATCAATGGCCCAGTGACACATTGGCAATGCTCTTTTTCAAGCTGTGCCTCCCCTCGCAGGGTAATCAGATGCTATATGGCTCTGTCTACTTATGGGAAAGCCAAACCAAATAAATAAAGTTTAATTTCCTGATTCCCCTGGGATATAGTGATTCTTTTTAACAATGTTTTTCAGCTGAGTTGAAATTAAAAACCAGCATGATCAACATATTGGGGAATATTTCACGGACTAAGTTAAGCACCAGGTTTAAAGACTTAAAAAAAAAAGGACTGGAGGGGAAGACTGTTGATGCAGAACCACAATATTTCCCATCAGAAATGCCTAATCCTATTTTTGTTCTTGGTGTTAAACTCCACACTCCCAGCTTTTCAGCATTGCTATGAAGGTTTTCAGTGTATGTGGGATATTAGTTTTCATTCTGAATCAAACGTGCTATAGTTTAGATGAGAATTAACATTTAATCTTCCCACTATTTTGTGACATGCAATGCAGTGTGGTTCCATAGGAGGGCAGATGTGTTGAATGGCTTGATTTTGATGTGTTGTATTTAGTGTAACAGCTACAGTTGGGAGCTGAATTATCAGATTTATACTGATAGCAGTGAGCTCTCAAATTGTATCAGAGAAATGTAACAACTTGATTCCAACATAAATAGAAATATCCCATGGGGCTTGGTGCTTAAAAAGTTCAAAGGTTTTTCAATACTCATTTATTTTATTTTGTCTTTGGGAATCTATAATCTAATTACAGTTACTTATTTAATCACTGACAGTATCCAGCAAATTCACAAAATTAGTTCTTTGGTTTACTACTTGGATTTAAACCAACTTTTTATTTCTCTAGCATCAAGTTTTCAATATGTGCTAATTTATGCTAAAGTTTTCTTTATGCTTCAAGCGAAATTCAGGCTTAAATATAAAACAGCTTTAGCCTCTGGGTTAAATCATTCCTTAAAAATTTTTGAATTTCAATCCATATTTGCCTTTTCAAGTGAGTGGAAAAACGAGTGAAATGTGTTTTGTTGGAGGCAGAAATGTGTGTGTGCCCTCATGGCTTAGCTGATCCCATCTTGCAGAGTGACTGGGAGGGACCCTGTGACAGCAGTTCCTGTGCCCTGAGCTCCCCGGTGAGGGCAGGTTGTGCCCAGAAAATAGCAGGGATCTCCCCATCCTTTCCTTCTGGCTCTACTCTTCCTGATCCTTAGTACCTGCAGAGAGGGATCCCTGTGGAGCTGGGAAGCAGAGACCACTCTGCAGTATGGGAATGCTGCATTCCTGGGAATGCTGTCGAGCACAGGCTTTCCGTGGACAATATCATTTCTTCTAAAATTGGAAAAAAATTTGCATCAGCTAGAGCTAGAAGAGCAAGATGAACATTTCATCTATTTCATGTAACAAAGTACCTGAAGTAGAAGAGGGCTTATTAATCAGTGGAGACATTTAGAGGCCCAATTTTCAAGAGAAACACAGTCCTCCAGCTGCAGGAAGGGTGGTGTGGCAGCCTGACCTTTTCTTGCAGTTCAGCTGACCCCTCCTCTTCCCTCTGAGCTTGGCTGGGTCTCTCTCCAAATACACAGGAGCACCTGGAGAAGGGGTTCAACCAGAATTGCTGCAGAATGAAGCAGCTCTGATCTGTGGAAACAAATATTCTTAGTCAGTGGAGGATGATGGGAAGGGTGGTGTTCTGTTGGTGTTCCATTTGTGTTCCATTTGTGTTCCACTGATGTTCCATTGGTGTTCCATTGGTGTTCTCTTGGTGTTCCGTTGGTGTTCTCCAGGTGTTCTGTTGTCCCCAACCCCAACAGCCCCAACAGCCCACAGAAGACAAACCCCACTGTCCTTTAAAAAGAAGTTGTCACAGGGTGTCTAGCAGATGGGTCAGCCTTGCTTGCAGATGTGGACACTTTTGTTCCATATCCTTCTTTTACAACACAGCTTTGGAGTACCAAGTTGTCAAAAAAAAGTGTTTGGGAATTATAACTTAAGAAGGAAGATCTTCCTCATCTCCATTCCCTCACTTATTTCCAGGTTGCTTTTCTGTTCAAACTCTCTAGATTCTGATCTTGCTGCCAAAGTAGATATCAGAAGCCAATATGGCAGCTGTCATACAGGCAAAGATCCTGCTGAGATTTGTGAGATAATTCATGTGTCAGAACACAGGCCAACTGATAATTTTATTTATCTTGATGTGCAGATGTCTGGTTGGATAAATTCAGAATCATTTCAGTCCGCTGCCCAGTGTATGGTCTAAATGCTAGTAACTAAGACAGGAATAGAATCTGTCACAACTCTTGATGTCCTTAGGACATGACACATTGGGAGTCTGTACTCACGTTTTCCTTGCACTCTGATAATGAGTATCTACCACTGCTGTGGCTGATGGAAACCTCTCTCCCCCCTTCCAGACTGGAGACAAATGTGACAACATCGCTTTTCCAGAAATGCAAAAACTTTTCCAGCCAGCTCTGGATTGTTCTTTCTTCCTCACTTCACCCCACTCCCCTTGAACTTCCCCAGCAGGATTTTTTGCAATCCGTTTCTAGAAATACTGCATTCACTCTGACACAAAACAATATCTTCGGCTGTGATAATAAATTAGGCGCAGTGGGAATTGAAGCTTGCTCTTTTGTCCAAGGTGATATAATGGGAGTCATTCATAATGAAGAAAAAAGTAATTGTTATGCAGCATTTTTGTATTAAACATGCCTCCCCAAATTATCCAGAGTATAAAAGAGAATGTTTGGAGAGCTTTGTTACAACCATGCTTGAGCAAAATGCATGTGAATGTGCTCTTATTTGCATAAATAGGGTTTCTTAAAATACAAACCATTCGTATTGCACTGAGCTCCCTCAAGCCCTGCTACCTTACAAGACGGATCATGGTTTTATCATTAATCAAAACAAAGCCAAAATCAATAAACATGCATAATCAGGACTCTCTGATTCCAGTATGCAAATACACTACATATTGATGAAATGTTTCTGAATCTAAAATAGTTTTACTCTCTTTTTTCCCCTCAGAAGTCCCTGAGCCTTTTAATTTTAATATTTTATGCGCTGCAATGCAAACAGTATAAGAATGAGTTTGTGTATCAGAGATAACAAGTTAAAAGATAAATGTTGGATGAATCTCCTAATAGTTTTTGCTTGCTCTACTGACTTTAAAGACAGTTTATGCTTCCGAAAGGCTGGTAATTTCTTGACCTTTAAAGTCCCAATCCTGCCAAAGCAGTTGCTCTGCCGTGCTCTTTCCAGCCGGTACAGGAGCACAGGCAGTCGGGGCCTGGGCCCTGTGCCAAGGCTGTTTGTTAATTAGTGAAAATCATTTGTTCTTTGTGTTTAGGGTGGTGGAAGGGTTACCTTGCAGGGGGACAGAAGTGATTTCAGTCAGGACAAGTTTGTGTCCTTGGTGTGTGGCTGATCAGCACCTGCAGCTCCACGGATTCTCACAGTGGTCAGAGATCAGCTCCTCTTACACTGCAGATCATGCAAATAATTCCTGATACATATTTAGTGCTGCCTCCTGGAGTTATAAATTCCTTATCAAACATACATACACTATGATACAAGACACAATATCATCTGAAGATGCATCCAAAGGTAAACATTCCACCAAGAGTGTCAGTAATTTCATACATTTCAGGAGGATTGCACTGCTACAGTTAAGAACCTCTATCAGTGCATGGCTGAAATTAATGCTGCAAATTCTTTTAATGTGAACCATAATTTTCTAACAAGTGAGCTGTGATAGGGTGAGTCTTATCAGCAGCTACACTTACCTCATTCAGAAGCTGTACATATCCATAGCAGGTACAAAACAGATCCAAGAAATGGGCACATCAACAATCAAAGGATTAAAATAAAACAAAATTCTATGAAGGCCATAGTTAAAGGAAAAGAAGGATGAAAAGGATCAGCATTAGAAAAGCCAGGCTGCAATTAAGTTGAAAAAGTTCCTTGTTTGCTAGTCAAATAATAAGCCATGTCAGAGCTCTAGAATTGGCTATTCCAGCATAATTGCATCTCTTGTGTATCTGTGGGACTCTGCTAACCACAGGCACGATCCTCTCATGAGAGTCATCCCCTCCGAGCTGATTTATCAGCCCTGGGAAAAGTTTAAAGGTGTGATGTTTATTTTATATCATCATAAACTAAATGGGGCAGCCATCATAGATTAGGAAGCCCAATTTCAAACTGTGAGAGTGTTTTAGGCTGATTAATTTGCCGTGGATGGGTTTCACAGTGGGGCTGTCTGTTTGCCAAGTCATGCTCATTTACGTTTGCTCAGTGCTTGTTTCCACAACCATGGAGTACCTAAATAAATAAATAAATAAATGTCTGTAGGTAGGAATAGGTGCTCACCTGAAGAGAAATGGTAGATGCTATGTGGAACTGCACTGCTGATTCTAGAAGCAACTCCAATGAAGTCCAGAGTGTCGTGTGTGTTTATAGCATAGATATAGATAAATATATAGGGTGAGATGTGCAGTGAGCTCCTCACAGTCAGTTACTGCTTCATTTTCATTTCCTGTGCAGGTGATTTCCAGGAAAACTTTGTACTTTTGCTTTCTTAATTGATTCTTCAGTGACTTGATCTAAAGCTTTCCTTTAAAAGTAGGAGAAAGTTTTAATTTTCATGGCAAATACCTGCACTAAGGTACTTGTCAAAGGGAAGAGTAAAGGTTACTTCAGAAATGGGTTGATGATAAGAGGAACTGATACTGCTCAGCATCTCCCTACTGCTCAATTTTCCAAACCAGCAAAAGGAGTGAGAACTGTTTATCTTTGTTTCAACCTGTGCTTACACAGCCTGAAACAGAATTTAGCCTCTGCCCTTTACTTTGCAAATTTTGGTAGTTGTAATGTGTTGCTGCTGGACATTCACAATCTTGCAGTGGCTGTGGCTGCTTTACTCCTGCACTGCATCCACGAGATGTAATGTTGAGCCTTCTACCTGTGCTGCTTGTTGATTTTAGCTTTAACTTGTCTTTTTGGCAGCTCTGAGGCTAGTGAGTAATTGGTATGACCTGGTGTATCAAAACAAGTTCTACATTAAATCTTTTTGTACTCAGTTTTTTTCAAAAAGGAGAAAGAAAAATCCATCAGCCAAACAAGGAGAAAGAAACTGTGAAATCTCTCTGATTTTGGCAAGAGTGGTAAAGAAAAATACAACTGAGGCCGTTTCCTTATTGCTTGTGGAAGCTTTTCAAATAAATAAGAAACTAGACAGAGTGAGAATAGTGATGCAAGGGATTAATATTTTTAAAGATCTTGGGTTTCTTTGGCTCAACCTTTCTGCAGAAGGGTGGAATGTTTACATTAACCACCAGCATCCATCTCCAGGGGTGGCAGCCTGGCACCTCATCTCAGTTTTGCATTTAAAAAGGAAGAGGAAAACATTACCTGGTGATCCTGCAGGAACACTGAAGAGAGTAACATGCTGGGGTGAAGGACAGCATGATCTTCTCCTCCAGATTTGAGGGCTGTAGGTTTTAATGTTTATGTGTACTGCAAGTCAAAAGCTGATCCTCCTTGGGTTATTAATCTCTGGCTCCATGGACTGCCATTTGCATTTAGAGCCTTGCGACGTTTTGTGTTTTCAAAATATTTTTCACATGAGACTTGTGAAGTGCATTGAAGAAAACAAATGGACCTCTCTCCACCTACGGGGTGTAATTGCCTGCTTGGCACAGATAGGACTGGAACGAGAGAAAACCCCTCGCCTTGATCTCCTTACCCTGCTCTAAACATTTTCATGACCTTTTTTGGAGAAGTCTGGCAAAAGTAATATCAAACAGGGGACTTTTTTCCCATGTCCTCCTCTGTTTTGTTGCACAGTGTGGTCTGTTTTAAATAAGCACTACAGTGCAGTCATTTAAGGGAATGAAGATATTTCATAGCACGCTTAGCATTTGCATTTGAATATAGGCCACCCTGCTGTTTGATTAAACTGGAGTTTAAGAAAACTGTAAGAATTGAGGTTCATGTGCAGTGCAGTACTTTACACTCCAATTGCAAAGGTTGTTGAAGGAAAAAAGAATGGTAATATCCTTGGAAGTACATGACTAATGAGAATATATATAGCACTTCTGAGACAGCTCAAATATATAATTATTGTGAGGATTTCACAGACACATAAATATAATGATCTTCAGCTAAGTAAATTGCTACCTACCAATGAAATAAATATGGTCCCTTCAGAATTTGAAATAATTCAGTGCTGTAGGTGGTGGGAAATGATTCACCTTAGCTGTTATCTCTGGAACAGTAATATAGAAATATATCTGCCAGTACTGTTACATTTACATTGTTCTTCATATCCTGTGGAGTTTGTCAGAAGATCTGCAGTCCCTGCTGGTTTCCACCCCCTTATTTTGATAAGGCTCCTCACAGCATGGCTCAGCCATGGGTTGGAGCAGCTAATATTGTTTACCACAGTAGGCATCCCAGCCATAATATTTTTCCAAGAAACACTGATGTGTTTAAAGGTCAGGTTGTTACTGATTTGACTGCTAAACATGAATTCATTTTTTCTGGGAGTAAAAGGGTGTACATGCCTTGGGATAAAGGTTAAACTGTTGTTTATGCACTCGATAGGTGGAAAACACAAGGCTTTAATACACAAATCATAATAGCCTGGTCGGTCAGTCAGGGAGATGTGGTGCTTTACATGGAAATGGAAGCTTGGAATCCACAGGCTTTTCTGACTATTGTTGTAGAAAAAACCTCACTGATAACTTCAGTGCTTGCCTGGAATTTGTAACGAGTTTAAACTCTTTTCTGGGCACAGCAGGCCAGAACTCATCCAGGTCTTTTGGCAGCACTGATAAAATTGATTTTCGCTACCCCTGATGAGGTGTCAGAGACTGGATTCTTCTGCTACAGCAAGGGGAGTGAAACGAAGGAAGGTGGGAGAGATGGAGAACCCTACACATTTGGATTTGCTGGATTTGCCATCTTTGGTGGGGTGGGAGTGATGTGGTGGTGTCTGCTTTTGCCAAAGGCATATCTTGCTCTCCTCTTGCAGCTGCCCCCTGTCCTTCAGGTGCCTCTTTCCATGGCAGTGAAATGGTGGTTGGGAAGGCTGGCTTAGCCTCAGACATGTCTAGCAGGCAGCTGAAGTAAACATCTGGATTTTAAGGGAGGTGTGATGTGTTTTGAGAGCTTTGCCTCTGCTGGCTGAGCTCCCCAGGAAGGCAAACCTTAGCCAGGATGTGCTCAGTTCCTATTTCCTAGAGGTGACATCAGATGGAAGTGTGAGCACTCGGAGCTGAGCCAAGCTCTGCCTGCAGAGCCCTCTGTGCTCCAGCTGTGGTGTCTCCAGGTCAGCTGAGATTCCATAGCTGAGAGGAGCTCAGAGACCAAGGATATCTCAGCGTTCTTACCTGGCTTCTCTTTGTCAGGTGCTGCCTCTTAGTTAAGGACCATTTCTTCCAGTCTCTCAAAAAATGATGCAGCTCCCAAGAGAGATTTTAACCAAACTCCAAACTCGGTTTTGTGGGAAGTGGTTTTGCTTCCATCAAAGGCTGCTCTTTGCCAGCACCCTCGTTACATTCTTGCACTGTGTCCATGTCAGTCACCCCCTCCTTTCCCATTCCTCTCCTTTTCCCTTCTTCCAGTCTCTCAGAGCCTGAGTTCCCTCATTTACCCAGCCTGTAAATACCTTTTCTTCCAGCTTTCTTCTTTCTTTCTGCGATAAGGAAATCTTTAATGTCAGCTTACAGAGGTGGCTGCAGCCATGTGGGATTACATTATGTATTTCCTTAAATATACCTTTTGGTATTTTGGTATTTTTTGGAGCCTTCAAAGCCCATCCAGGGCTGTTTCTATTGTATTATCTTATAAATGTTTTCTAGATTTGCTGTCATATTTATTTCTATAGATTTTGTCTCTGCAAAGACTCCAGTCCTGGCACGGCAGCTCAGGTCACTCGTTTGATGTGGTTTTCTGTGGGATGTTCTGACACCTTGACCATCTTGGCATTTGCTTTGAGAACAGATGGAGGAAACAGTCCATAATACTCCTGTTGGCCTAAAAGCAGAGACTCCAGTAGTGCCATGAGCGGCTGGCTGACATCAATAGCACAGGATGTGTGTTTGATTAGCTTTGCTCTCACAAGAAAGACCCAGTGTATTGTTTTGAAGAATGTGTTCAGTTGTTTTAGCAAACTTAAAAATCCCCCATGGCTCCAGAAATAGAACATTCAAGCGAAATGACTCCCATGGCAGGGATAAAAAGCCTTGCAAAATGTTTTGTCTACAGATCACCCTTAATCCTGAAGCCGTATCAGTTCAGAAAAACTTCTGGATTTCTTCTTTTTTTCCCCATCTCCTGAAGACAGATAAATCTAGAAACCCAGCAAGAGGATTTCTGTCTTAGCAAGCAGTGCTTGGCTGCATTTTGGGTTGGTATTTTAGCTCAACATTACAAATACTTGTGTCAAAGATCTTGGCTGGAATCCTGGAATTATTTCAGATGCGATGGTGTGATAATAAGAAAAAAATCCTCCCTAGGCTTTCATGCCTGCCTCTTATTTCTGCCAGGTTGCCATTGCTCTCTTACTGAAGAGAAGAAGCTGTAAAAATAACATTGTGTTCCTGAGGTTTCTTACAGGAAGATGATTTTCATGGATGTTGTGTAGGGAAACTTCTTTGCTGTTTTTCAAAGGAAAACATGGCACAGAATAAAAAAGGTCCACTTGAGGAAAATCCAGCACTGAACTGGAAAGGAGAATTCTCATTTTTTCTCTGTTTTTCCTCTTCCACCCTCATTCCTCACACTCAGGAGTCCCATGCCCTGTTTTCCAACCTTATTTTTAATCATTCCTCTGCACCAATAAATTCTAATTGCTTTTGTGGAAAGCCAGTTCTTTGACTTCCTCATATGTAGTGCCTTATCCCTTAAATGTTGAGCAGGAGTGACTGCCACTTGCTAGATTAATTCTAGATATTACTTTTTACAGGGGTAAGTCCATATTCTTTTAATATTTTAATAAGTATTTAAAAATACTATAGAGAAGAGATATTGTATTTATTATCTGTACTTGTTTGTGCAAGGAATTTGAGTGACATTTGGCTGATATTTTAGATATATAATTCTACAGATTTTTCTGGAAATCAGCAAATTAAAACTCCCAGTGTTTTTGCAAGAACAGCACAAACCAAACTATGAGATATTGCCTAAGCAAGTTTAAGGTCTATTTAAAAGTAAAAAGAAAACAAACATCTCAGGATTTAAAAAAAAAAAAAAGGATAGGGTTCTTGTTAATAGTAAAAGGCAAGGGTTGTAGACACCTTCAGATTAGAAAAGGCAATTAATATTTATTTCATATCAAAGTAGATTGCTAATTAGGGCTGTGCTCTTCCCATCCCCCAGGGAAATAATCAGGCGAGCGAATCTCATCTGGAAAGTTCATGTATGGCAATGAGGAGCTCATCAAAAACCAGCACAAACCTGGCCGACCTGATGAAATGCTCAGGCTGCCTCACAGACTTTGCTCTCTAATGGGGTCTAAAAGACCTGGTATTAGTGAATTTATTTTACTGGTGTTCTAAAAGGCCATGATTATATACAGCTCAGTCACTTGTCAGTGTCCTTTCATTAACATGCCTAAAGAATCTTAATTGCTCAATCAGCATCACAGATTTTTGGTCTGCTGGTACAGTTTAAGAGGTTATCCAAGCCAAACAGAGAAAATGGAAATCCTGCCCAAATGGATCCAACAGAAAGAACAAACCATTAGAGGAAAAAGTCAAGCAAGACTAAGAAGGGAATTTGAAGAGCAAACAACTGAACTTGGAAAGATAAACAAGAAATTATTTCAAATATACCAAAATCAAGAGTGGCAGAGAATGAGGAACAAAGGCAGAGCTGGGTATTGGTGTGTCAAAAAATGACAGAGCTGAAATAAACCAAAAAATTGAAAAACAACAGTAGGCTAAACTAGATGGAATTCAACATTTAAACCTTTAAACTATTAAATAACACTCCTTTTTGACAAAATCTTGTCTGCATTCAATGGAAAATTTCAGCTGTTGTCAGCCTTCCCAGTAACATCATCAGGGTCCTCTCTGTTGAAAATTGAATGGTTGGGGTTTGGATGAAGAGTTCATATTTCTGTCTTAATTAAAAAAGGAAAAAAATTCAAAAAGTTTATGGGGAAAATTCCTGTTTCCAACCAGATCTAATCATTACTGTGCTGTAAGATTTTTTAATTATAACTAATAGGAAAGCCCTGCCTTTGTTATCTAGTAGAATTTTTTTGTTATGGTTCACTAATTAAGAGAATAAATTTTGATTTTCAAATGTCTATTATAAGCTGGTAGAAAAAGTAAATTGTCAGGAGAGAGTTCATATTTCTTCAGTTTTGTAACTACTTTTTAATCTGGAAAAAACCCTCAAAACAGCAGAACAGTCAACTTCTAATGTGGCAAACAATTACAGAAATGTATCCCAAGAATTATTATTGCATCTCATTCAATCTTTTAACAGTGAGGATACAGCATGAACAAAAAGACACTAAAATTTACAGATGAAACAAATACTGGAGAGAGGTGGACGAAACTTTGAGGGAACCAATATATGTTGGTGTTTGGACATCATGAAAGAAATGAAATTAGGTGTTAAACTTGCATCAAAGCATATTTGAGAGAATCATTATAACTCCCCACATGGATATAACACAGATAGCTTCTCAATTCTTTCCAGACCCTCAGGAAAAAAAAAATCCAGAAGTTCCTGGAAGAAAATAATGGATAACCTTCCAGATGGATAACTTTCAGGAGTTAAATATAAGACTATTTTCAGAAATGCATAAAATAGAACTATTTTAATGCCTTATGTTGATTCTGTGCAGAGCAGCACCTGAACTGCTTTACTTGAGTCTGATCAGCCTGTATTAGCAAGGGTTTAGTGGGAATGGAAGAGCTAACACAGGTTATTACAGCAATCAGGAAAAACTTCCCCAAAGAATTTAAACAATGAATAGTAAACTCAAGCAAGAAGCCTTCAAAATAGTTCAGATAAAAACTGGTAAATTTAGTAAAAGATCCATGCAAGTTTCACGATGTTTTCCTGTCTGGATGTGCATTTAAACTTCTTCAAATTGATTCTTTGATGTTTTGTAGATTTTTTGATGTGCTTTGAGGTATTGTGTGAGGGAAGGTGAACAGCCAGACTTTTTCTGACCCTTCTTTAAATGTCCTGTTTGCTATTTCAGCTTTAACTGAAAAGTAGAGGTTGTCTCCTAGAAGCTTAATGTTATTAAATCAGCAGCAAGATGTCTGCCATGGTTTGCCATTATTCCTAAAAAAATAATTAGCCAGTGTAGTGGAGTCAACCTCAGTGGAACACAGGTATATCTGCTTTATAACCTTTAAGACATGAGCCTTAATTACACCCTGGCACAGTCACTTCAGCACTCAAGTCCATTTTGCTGGATGTTGACATTACTAAATTATCTCATGTTCAAAATGCAAAGTAGCTGATTTTTTCCTAAATGCATTTCTTGGCAACCAAGAGATAAATTGGTCTGGTTCCATTTTTAAGAAGGGCTTTGTCCTTTAATGGTCCTTAAATTAATCCCAGTAATTCCACCTGAGAGGATGGCACTTCTAGAAAGCACAGAACAAAATTGTGCATTGTATTGCCTGCATGCATTTACAAATATTCTGTAGTCTGTGCACACTGAAAAGAGATTTCTACAGTTATTTAAGAAGTGAGATATAAATAGATGAATGTCATTAAAGATCAGCCTTCTTGCCTTTGAATTTAATGGCAGAGCTTTAGATGAAGTGAAGGACAGTTTGTCCTAGAAGATTCCAAGTTCATTTTCAACAGAACTAGAGCCCTTAAATTAGGTGATGGGCACATGTTTATAGGTATACAGCATGAGAATTTTTAATACATCCCCTACATTCCTTAGCTCCTCTAAATTATTCAAATGATCTTTTGGAATAAGAAGCTGATAGTAATTGTTTTCTTTAATGAAGCTATAAGTAGCAGTGCTTGGGAATCTACATCCTATTGCATTTACTCCTTCACAATAAGATTTTATTTTAGGCACAGAATTTCAGTGTTTGTTACAAGATTTTTTTTAATGGGTTTTTGAATGAGCCAGAGCAGAACCCCAGTCTGTTGCATGTTTCCAGGGTCTCTCCAGAGTTTTGTTTTAAATCTGCAATCTTGTAGTGTTTTACAAGTATCACTTTGGAGGAAAATAGATCCTGTGTTTACCAAAAGGGAAGCCAGAGCACAAGAACATGTTAAGCACCAAATCTGCAAGGTGCCAGTGCCGAGAGCTGGGCTGGCTGCTCACACCTCATCGGGTCCAGCCACACTTTCTCTTCCTCCCATGGATTCACAGATCCAGCTGAACAGACCGAGAGCCCTCAGCCGCTCCTCACACAGCCTCTCAAGGCCTTTCCCCATCCTCAATGCCCTCTTTCGGACACTCTCTAATAGTTTCATATCTTTCTTTACATTGTGGTGCCCAAACTGCCCCAGGACTGGAGGCGAGGCCGCCCCAGTGCAGAGATCTTTGTCACTCTGCCTTCCTGAGGGTCCCTCTGAGCATGGCGTGTGGCTGTTGTCAGTGTGTGCCACTTGAAACTCCTATCAGCGCTTTTCCTTCCCATCCCGAGCCTGGAAGAGCTCTCGGTGTGGCTCGGAGCGAGAGGCTCTCCGGTAGATGGTGCTGCTGTAAACCTTTGAGGAAACACACACTGCATCGCTCAGCCCTCGGGGCGTACAAGGGGGGCAGCTTGTGCCTCTACACACAGTGTTTGGGCATGCATGTTCATCACAAATGTCCCAAAGAGGCTTTTCCAGCTGAGAAGACTCCAGAAAAAAAAAAAATCTCCCTTTACTTAGCATAGCATAATGTGTTTTAAACACCCTGATTATAGCTACATATGCCAATTCATAAATAAAACAATGCAAAAAGTTAGTCAGCCATGTACCAGCTCCATTATTTAAGATCAGGGAGACATCAGTCGTGGTGCCTTCAAAGAAAGAATTTCTTTACGGACTAAAGAAACCAAAAACAAAATCAATTTTAACAATGAATCCTTAACTGTGTATCAGAAAAAAGATAGAACTCTGCCTGCTCCCTTTGGCTTGGTTCTGGTGTTGGAAAATCTGTGTTGTGTGGTGTACAAAAAAAAAAAAAAAAGTAGAGGACTTGAAGGGTCTCTGTGCTTACAATTCTTTTCTGTAAAAGTAATTATTTACAATTCTGGATTCCAGGCTATGGCAAACAGATAAGGTTAATAACAGTAGTTCAAACCATCTTCCAAATGCTTTTTCTCTGAAAATTCAAAAAGCAAATTTCCATCTTGGCTGCCTAATTAATAAAGAAAAAAAGGGCTTTTAAAAGAGTTGAACTTCCAATTCAGGTTCTGAACCTTTCTCTGAAAATCTAGGCCAGGCACTGGAGGTGTTAAACCTGTCTTTAATCAGCAGGATCCTGTTCTTTGAGAGGCCTAAGAGAATTTGGATTTGAAATAGGGAAGTATTTATCAGGTCAAAGATTAGTAATAGATTAAAATGTCACCTGTATCAGACTTTTGCAGTTGCTGCAGATAAAGTTAGCACGATATGCTACTTTTAAATGGATACAGCCAAGGTCCCACCGTCCCTGGCCTTGAACAAACCTCCTGTCAGGAATGGAGCTGGACTTTCCCCTCTCTCCTGACATGCCCATTGCAATGGGGGAAATAAGTGAAAAGCAAAAGCCACAACATTGTTTTTACCTTTGCCTTCCTGGGTTAACGTTGGCTGCATTGGTTCCTTTGGGAATGAGATACTTTGTATGGAATGAAGGACCTGCCTGCCTGGAATAACACACAGAGGTAGGCGGAGTGGATGCTGCAGAGATAGACTTTTGTGCATTTGTCTTCCTACTTACCTTCGATGTGATCAGGGTGATATCATGAAGTAGTTAAGAATGTATTTTGCAACTGAGTTCAAATGATTTTGAATAATTTCAAAAGTCCATGATGCTGCCCAAAAGAGAGTCTGGGCTTTCTCCTGGTTCTCAGACTCATGGTCCTGATGTGTCCCAGCACTGGCAGCAGTGCTTGAGGAATTTTGCAGTCACTCAGATCAGCAAGGTGATGCTGCTGAAAGCACACTCATCTGAGAAAGGGAAGTTTAGTTTAGTTTAGTTTAGATTCTTGCATTGACCCCTGAAGCTGAATCTGAAGAAGTACAGGAGAAGCACTCAGGGTGGAGAGGTCAGTATCACCCTCCAAAAGCTAATGCAGTCTTAAGTACACTTCAGCTGGCTGCCACACTCTACCCATTAATATTAAGTAAAAAATCCAAAAAGGGAGTTCCCAAAAATTTTAACTTCCTGGCTATGTAGACCTGAAGTCCTTAAGTGCTCCTGTTCCTTACCTGTGTTTGCCAACTGCCTGAGACCCCTGCTTGGGCTGAGTAAAAGCTTTGACAAGATCAAGTGAAGAGCTCCAGGCAGAACTCAGAGCTGATCTCCACAGCAGCCAGAGCTGTAGCTGGGGAGGGATGGAAGGACAGCAGAAGGAGGGAAGTGAGCTGAACACTAAAATGTCTTTTGAATAGCTGTGATCAGACAGCTATTGTACTTACACCAGTAAATGTAATGTGTTGCATAAACAGATGTTCCATCTCCTCCTTTGAATAATGAAATTCAAATCTCATCTCTCAGGTGAATTGAGTTCTACATGGATGGGGCAGAAGCCTTATTAATTTTTTCCACTGGTCCAGAGAACACCAGTAGGAACAGGAGTCAGCAACCAATACATGGAGCACTCAGTTTGAAAGGGAAAGGGCTGAGTGGGATCTGTCTTGGGTCTAATGACTTTTGCGTTGACGTACAGGGCAGAGATGCTCTAAAGGAAGTCTGAAACCTATTACATATTGACTTGCAGCATCTCTGGGAACTTATCAAATCCTATTAATCCTAAAATCAGACATTAATATGATTTACTGAGGGAGCAACTTGTGCATTTATCTGCTTGTCAAACTGTGCAATATAGAGCTCAGTCTTTTTATGACCCTCTGTGGTGGTATTGTCTGACTAAGAATGTGGTGAGCCCCTGGACTAAAAGACTGCTCTAGGTGAAATCTCTGCTGCTATGTGGGAATATTTATGCTACAGATGAGTTCCCCACCTACCAGGACAGTGCGCCTCTGGAAATCTCAAATTTCAGGCAATCCGTGTGAGAAGAGAGTGCAAATGGTTTTGGTTGATTCTGCTGAAAGATTATTTGAGTCAAACTGAATGGTGACTTTTTAAAGGCAAAATGGGCTTTGGAAGCATTGCCTCAGAGATTGAGGTTAGACTCTGGTTGGGTTTATTTATGTGGGGTAAAGACAGAAGAGATTTTGGAAGGAATGACAGTGTGTGCATAATGACATTGATTTGAGTAAAAACAGACTCTGCATCTACTTCTGGAAGATAATAAAAATTGGGACTTTTCTGCCATAATCTTGATTAAATAACTGCCTTGTGGCTGCTTTTCTGGTGTCAAAATTAACAAAATATATTTTGCATTGCTTTTATTGCAACTGGCAAGTGAGCAAGTCACTAATAGTAGCAGAGCCATTGTGTAATCAAGGCTAATCCTTACTCATGGTAAGAATCAGAGCCAAAAGCCTATAATCCTACTCTAGGCCACATTCCTCTGTAGTTTCCCTCTTAATATCTCTCGCTTTTTGCTCCTTGAAAACTGTTTTCTATATTTTTGGGTTAAATTCGTGACTTAAATTTTGTATGATTTCTTTTGAGGGTGTTTTTATCATGGGGAATGTGTTCATTGATTTTGTCTCAGTGCCCTCTTCACTGCACTGCAGCCTGCATTGATGTCTCCAAAGACAGTCACAGCACTGCTGCATTGCTCACATTCCAGGTTTTTAGATTCCTGCTTTATTTCTGAGACTGTCAGTTTTTATGTAATAAAATAAGAGGAAATAAAGTCTCTGTGGCTGTGGAGAAAGGCCTACCATGAAGGCCTGTAACAGAGAGAAAAAGAAAAGCCCTTCAAATTCAGTCCTGTGTTTTTGAAGACCTTACTCAGAAGTTTTGAATAATTCCAGCTTAATATCTTCATGTTTGTTTTACATTAGATTGTAGGTAAAAGGAACATTGTGCAAGTGAACATGTAAGTGTTTGCTGAGGTTTTTTGCCATTGTTGAACAAGTTCACTGGAGTCCTCTGCTCTAAACTAGTTCTGATAACAGTTGCCGGAGATTAATTATAACTCTGGTAGCTCTATATGCCAGTTTCCTCATGTAGTGAGTTTATTGTAATCACTAACCAACAGCTATTCTGTGGCTTCTTGCACAGTTATTTTTTTGGAATATCTTAGATCGGTTGTTATCCCCAACTTTCATCTACAGCTTTACTGTGTGTGCATGGACTATGGATCCATCCAGTTTGCTAACCATCCCTGCCAGCAGCTAATTTCCCAAACTGCAGGAAACTCCCAGGGTATTCCCCAGCTCCGTGCCTGACTCTGTGGGAAAATTCTGCTCTGGGACCTGTGGGTGATCATCTTACAACCTGGAGCATGGGAGTGAATATTCGCTTTTATCTGCGTCTGAATGGGCCCGAGCTCTATCAAAGGTGGGGGAGTCCCCGCCCTCTCTGCTGTGTGCCTGGCCTGTGGCAGGAGGGCTCTCCTCAAAGGCAGCCTGCCTCTTTGGGAAACAGCATCCCAGGAAACCATGGAGAGCAGCCAGCCTGGCGGGTCCCATCGCACTCTGCTGGGAGTGGATGCTGCTGCGGCAGAGATGGGGGTGCTAAAGAGGAGAATTAGCCAGAGAAAGCATTGTCTAAACTGAAGTCGAACATTTTCCACACAATTGTTTCTTCTTCCTTTCTCTGTCTGTGCATCCCTGACTGATCCAGGTAATGGGAGAAACCCAATCCTGAAGTGGCAGCACATTGGGAGCAGCAGGGTCACATAGCAGCCGAGGCAGGAGGTGACTTTTGTGCCTTGGTGTACCTGGTCCCATTCAGCCATCAGATCCCTTCTCCCAGGGGCAGCCAGTGGAGGTTACGCTCCAAAGCACACTGATGAGCCTCTTCCAGCTCCTTCCAGTTGGAGGGAGATCCCTGGAGAGGACCCTTTGTGTAGAGGTCACAGTTCCTGCCTCTGGAGGCATTTGCTGTTAGCATTGTTCCATTTGGCTTGGTGTACCTTGTTCTGTGGGAAGGACCTGAGTGCCACTCAGGTTACCCCATCACCCTGGAAGTTCCCAGGTGAGCTTTGAAAAAGGACAGATGGATCATGGATCATGGATCACAGCTCTAGGCAATGCTTCAGCTCTTCTAAAATCACCAAAAATTAATTTATTGTTTTCCTCTCCTGCCTTTCTCCCTTCTCTATTTTCCCCATAAACTAGTTAGAATTGCTCATTTTCAGGTATTTTTCCTCTCTGAAATGTCATATAATTCTTGCAAAATCCTGGGGATTGAAGGACAGTGAAAGGAATCACAAATCCCTTTGTAGCCAAAGAATAGCCAACACCGGAAACAAAACAAAACTGTGTTAAGATTTTTTTTCTTGTCTGCCTAAGATAAAAATACGGTTTAAACTGAGGGAACACTACAGTGTAATCAGCTACAACTTGGATAAGGAATTTTGTAGTTGGACATGTATTGGTCATTAATTCAATCAGAAAACAAGATTTATGACCAGTTTGCAATGTACTCATCCTGTCCTAAACTGTATTGAAATGATGTAATTTTGCATTAAATTTATGTAATGCTGGTGGAACAAAGATCAATATCTGTTTCAAGTTTGTTGTTTTTCTTCCAGTTGTTTTAGGTGGAAGTGAAGAGTAGAAAATCATTTATTTATGAAGCTTTGTGTGTGTTAGAGCTTCAGGCACCAAACTCCCCACTGGATACAGTGCCATACTCATTCCTTCACCTGCAACAATCAACACTTCATTATCACTTGCCTTATTATCTGGAAACTTAATTACTACCACTGAGCAACGATTTCCCACTAATACATGTACTAAGCTCCATGTTCAATGTAGAAACAAGGTAGACACTTTCTGTGGAGTCTCAGACAGGTATTTGGGATTTGTCTGGTCATTGCAAGTGTCCTGGAATGCTGTGCAGTGTTATGTGTCACCTCTTCTGTTTCCAAATAAACTGTGGTAGTGAAGTGTGAAACCACTTGATCCTCTGTATCTTGAAGTCACAGAGAATTAAAATGAAAAGCTTTATTGTCTAGCAAAGAATTCTTTTTGCTTGTCATCATCAGCGATTGATTTCTTCCTTGCTCTTGGAGTTTGGAAATCTCTGCCAGTACACAGCCATGAATGAAGAGTTCTTACACAGACCAGATTCCTTTTTCTTTTTTTTTTAATTTTTATTATTAATAGGAGTTTTGTTTTTTTTTAAATGCAGGGCTTGAAGCTTTATTTTAAATAATCTTAAATCTAGAGTGGTTTTACAGGACAAGAGGTAAGCAAGGTATTGGAATATCTCTTATAGACAGGTTGTGGTGTGTCCATCTGTGGAAGTGGGTTGGCTTCAGAAGTCACTGGCTATCATGATCCTGTTTGTTCTGTGGGATGAACCAGATGTCCTCAAAAAGTCCCTCAAAATTCTATTATTTTGTGATTAAGCAGGAACTTTCCAAAGTTTGTGCTCACATTTATCTTGTATAAACTCAGGCTCATACCACTCCAATGAGATTTATTCCAGGATGTTTCAGAAGCAGATTAGGAAGCCCTGGATGAATCCAATGGCAGTTGTCTCTTCTGGCACCACATTTGTTTTTTGACTCTGCAGTTCTAAGAGGCAATGAAAAAAAAGAAAAAGAAGACACAGAACTGTAAATACAAAGACATCAGAGGAAAGACTCGGTGGATGAATGTAATAAATGGCAAAAGATGGTTCACAGGGAGGAAATGTCAGCATATATTATACAGAGGGGACAAATAGCTTCCTAAAATCAACAGTTTATTTTGCTGAACTTTCTTCATGGTAACCATACAAGCTGAAGGATCAAAAGGAGTTAGGATGCACTTCATTTCTGGTGGTGTCTGCTAATAAACATTGACTTTGTGAATATTAGGGTGAGTGTCCACCAGTCCAACTCATTGCCTGTCCTTTCCCACACATCCATTTTCTAAAGTGTAGCAATTAACCCTCGTGATCCTGAGCAATCTCCTTCTCCTGAATGGATCCAGGGTATTTTAAGTACTAACCAGAGCTACATATAATCAATCTCTTGTGCAAGGGGAGGTGCTTTGGAGAGCAATAAACATCCTCTTCCTGCTATCAAGGGATTGGTGCTGTGATCTGTCTTTGCCTGGTAGCTGCCTTGCTCTTGTGGGGCTGGAGATGGGAACTGGTGTTTGCCAGCTCCCAGGGAAACACTGGGACCCAATGGAAAACAAGAGCTCCATGGAGGCTCTGCAGCATTCTGCACACACTGGATGGTGCAGGACGGTGTTTTATCCTTTCCCGGCTTTCAAGAAGTGCCTGAAGAGTAATTTTGTATTTAAACCAAGTAGACATTTTAAACTGGCTAAACCACTTTATTTCTTAATGTTTGTGCCTCCTGTCAAACCTTGCCCTCCAATGGACTTGCAATTTCCTTTTAACTATCACACCTTTGCAGCAGGTTGGTCCATCTGCTACATCCACCAAATCGTGTACTTGATTTAAAGCTTCATTCAATCTAGTTTAGTCCTGCAGGTAACATCTACTCCAGGATTTCACCTGGCTATCTTATTTTTGAGTGCAGTCTTTTTTCATTGAGGAGGAAGAATCCGAGTTTCATTTATTAAAAGAGTCTTTGTTCTCGTGTAGGAGGAGAATGTAGTCAGAGATAATCTTTATTTCCCAGTCTCCTGATAATACAGAAAAGCAGCTATCTTGAGAGCTGGTTTTCAAATAGAATGGAAAACCCAGGGTTTTTTTCCTCATGAAATCTCATTTTTAATTTTTAAGTAATTGAAAAACAGGGAAAAAAGAGTAATTGGTGGAGTCTCTGCATTTGAGATTACTGCAAATAAACTTTAAATAAATTACAGATGGCTGTTTTATTTACAAAATGCTGAAAATGCCTCACTTGACAAATATATTTAGCTGGAGTGTATGATAAAGTGATAAGCAAGTCAACAAAGCAAACCAAAAATAAGAAATTATTCTCTCTTTTGAGGATGCCCACAAATGGTGGGTGTTGATAGAGGAGCACAGTCAGCAGAGCCAGGGGATTAATCTGCACTTAACGAGGACTGGGCTCAAGCAGGAGGAGAAGTTTCAATAACAACAATGGGAGCATTGTTGGGAAAAAACTGCAGCAAACCCATCTGCTGGAGCCATGTGATTGAGTCCCACACAGAAAGGCAGAGGAGAGCTGAGCATCCCAGGGAAAATCTGGTGCTCAGCTGAGAGGAGATCCAAGCTGGAGGCTGCCTGGACCTGCCTTTGGAACACCTTTCTAATGGGGACAGAGAATAACAGGATACTGCAAAGAAATTTCAAATAAAAAGTTCCCACTCACCCAGTTGATGGAGTGACCTTTCCAGAAACTCTTACAAATTTCCAGCCTCTGAATCCTGGGTTTGAAATATGAATTTAAATAGGAGGGGGGTCGGCGGGAGGGGGAAGAGGTAGAAGGGTAGTGTGTCATTTCTTTTGGTATTTTGTTTCCAGCTCTATCCTTTGATCTCTGCAGCAGTGTAGTTCAGACAATCTGTAGAAATATTGCTAAACCAAGTTACTTTGTTATATTTTACTTCAGCCATTTGTCAGCATATGCCATAAAAATTTTAGTTTTCTCTCTTGATCTTTATCAGAGATTGCTGTTTCTCTTTGATGTCTCCCTCCTTATTTGACATTTGGATCTGGTTTCCCATTTAATTATCTAACTCTCTATTGCTATTTTAGTTTAAAAGTTCACTGCAATATTTTACTCCTCCTGTTTCTCAGTCCATTCCGCTGTGCTCCAGCTGAGACACAAGAAAATGATGAAGGTACTCACTGTGTCAGAGGGGGTTGTGCCTTGAGCCCTCCTGTGAACAGAGGGGAGCTCAGACCTGTGGTCAGTGAGTGTGGGCAGCAAACATGAGGCTGGGACATGCTGGATCTCCTAAATCAAAATATCCAGAGGCCATTCTTGGATTAAATGGTAAATTTAGACTGTTTTGTGTAGGTTTGAAAGTCTGAAATGTAAACAGCAATGCAGTCAAAATAGCTGTAAAATGTCATTCAATACAGTCCCAGTTCCTACAAACCATCTTATGAAAACACCACCCTCAGTGCTTAGCTGTGTCAGAAAACAGAAGGAATTCCTCACATTTTGTAGCCCAGAGAAGGAGATCTGCTCTCAGGAGAGACAAGCTGAAGCAGGGTGCACATTTTACCTTGTTGTTCCAGAAAGATGTCTCTTGATAGCTGAAAGCTCTTCAGGACTTGGGCTGTTTCTTGGTTCTTGGGATGATTCAAAAGTCATAGGATATTGGAAGAGGTGGGGATGACCAAGGAGCAGCCAAGGCTTGGTCTAGGCAGTTTATTGCTGCATAGTGTGGCCATGTGAGTGTGATACAGGAAGGACTTTGCTGGCATGCCAATGAGGTCACTGCCACATCGCTGATGGGATGAAGTCCTGGAGAACTGATACAGGAACAGAGAGATTTCAGCTTCATCTGAAACACAACAAGCTGGAGGAAGAGAAGTCTGGGCACTATTTCTTGCTCTGGAGTTCAGGGCAAGTTACAAGAACCTCTCTCTGGGCACTCTCAGACAAAGGATCAAAATATTTCCATTGGCTGTTGTTAGGAGCAGAACTGGAGCTGTGCACAGCCATGGGTGAGTCCTGGCATATGGCTGAGGGGTTTTAGTGGAGGGTGTGCAGCTCCATCTGGCAGGCCCAAAGGAGCTGATCCACTGGAAACCACAGCAGACTGAACATATTGTGCTTCTGGCTGGGTGACCTCCTCCCCCAGCCCAAATTTGGCAGCCAGACTAAAACTGGAGAGAAATACAGCATTTGATCAAACCATTCTTTTTTTTCCTTTTTTTTTTAATTTTGCTTTATCTCCACTTTTCAAATGAAATCTTTGAAAGCAAAGATGAAACCAGGGAAGTGGTGGTCCCAACCTGCCTACATTCCAGAGTCAGATGCTTGCCTAGCATGAAGGAGACCTAGGTTCAAACCCCTCTTCTGCCTGAGAAGTCTGGAATTTGCATTCCTCAGCACTGAGAAGAATAACCCAGCTGCTGAGATATTCAGAGCTGTATTTGGATATATGGAGACATTTCTGTGTATTTGCCATGCATGTTTTCTGTGAAACCAATTCCTCTTTGTAGGAACTACTCCAATATTGATGGAGCAGAAGAGAAGGACTGTGAGAGGGAATACCTGGCATAACATTTCTGGCCAAAAATATGGAGGTAATTTGCTTCATTTTCTGCTCTTTGCACTGCAACAGCTTATTTTTGCCTGCCAGATAAGGCACTTCCCGAAGGATGGTGCTTGGAAATACACTCCTTTGAAGACAGGCAGAAAATATTCTATTACCTCTGAATTCCCTGGGTGTGGCCAAGGTTGGAAAAACCCATGTACCACCTTTGAAGACTGTTGTGAGTAAATTTGCTGCCTGCATGGAGACGAGGCTTTGAATTTGTCTACCTTGCCCTGATTCACCTTGTCTCCCAATGGGAACTGGGATTTACCAGTGAAACAAAATGTTTGAAACCCAGACTAGATGTTTGGTAAGAAAACATAAATAAAATAAGGAATTGCATGGTCCTGCTCAGTAATTGAGAGGAAGCTGTTACTTAGATCTTCCCTCTTTCTCATCTAAATCCTGTTTTTGTGGATATTTCACATGAGTCAATCTCTGTGGGCAGTATAAGGAGCTTGATCCCAAGCCACTGGATTTGGAGGAGAGTCCTCATGTCTTCCCATCAAGTTTTATTCTAGCTGAAGTAATTCAAGATTTCTTGGGCAGTTTCCAGCTTATTCTTCAGTTCAGTGTTCAAGGGTCAGGGAACAGAGTTGCCCCTGCTAATTAGGAAGAGTCAGGATTTTTTGAAGCATTTTTCTAAATACAGGAAGTTTGAATGCTGGGAGAGATTATTTTCAGTAATATTTTCAGTTATATTGTCTTTTCCTTGGAGTAACTCTGTTCAACTCAATTTCAGCAGGTATAAAACACCTAATCTCTACTGGGCAGTGACAGTGACACACCAAGGACTTTGGAAAACCCAGATCCCTGGCTCTGCCTTTGGCAGTTCCCTCAGTGTGCTCTAACAGCCAGCACAGAAAGAACGAAATCAGAGAATCAGAGGATGGTTTGGGTGGGAAGGAACCTTAAAACTCATCTCATTCCTCCTCCTGCTCTGGGCACCTTCCACTGTCCCAGGTTGCTCCAAGCCCTGGGCTTGGACTCTTCCAGGGATGGGGCAACCCCAGCTTCTCTGTGGACCTCACCACCCTCATAGGGAAGCATTTCTTCCCAATATCCAATCTAAACCTACTCTCTTTGAGACACTTCAGCTTCAGGGTTGTATTTACTTCCCTTGTGTGTCCGCATGGAGCAGAGAGTTTTTGTTTGATTTGTAGCCATGCTTTGATTTAAAAACCACTTATATGTTTCTAAGTTTCCTTTCAAAGTTTTACAGGATAAAAAAGAGAGCCAGGGAAGGCATTAAGGGCTTTACATGCTCAGAAGGAGAGCGGCAGAAAAACAAAGACCCTTAATCTGGGATACACAAAGCAGGAAGGGGGGCAGCGTGATGTAGCTGTAATGAGAGACGGCGAGATTGACGTGGAAAAGATGGGACAGGCAGCAGAGTATAAATAGAGCTGCAGTTTATTTGTAACTTTCATTTTTAGGTGGGGATGATTGACACATGGATGGGCTGGATGAAGGTAACCTCCCTGATCTTTAACTTGCAGGTCACATGGAGAAAACTTTGAGAAAATACTCCAACATGTAGATGTCAGGTTGAGTGACAGCCGCGTGTGAGGTGAATTGCATTTCCTGGCTTTTTTACATGCATCACTTCACAGAAATGATGGCTGCCATCGGAACAAAAAGACGTCCTTCCCGACCGGGGTCAACAAATTGACAGTGCCCACCCATTAATAGAAAACACTGTCATTTAAAATAAAATGCTATGGAGAAAACTTCAAAAATCTATTAGCCAACACAGCAGATAGTATCAGTTTCTGCCCATGAATTACTGTATACCATTCCAGTGTTAATGTACAGCGCAGTGTGTGGTACAATTTTCATCTGTAACAATATATATAGAATGCCATATGGCTGACAGCATGCACTACACATGTCAGGCTCTTCTGTTTTCTAGCTCTGTACATCTTATTTGCTTCTGTCTAATTATCTTGTTCTGGGCAGGGGAGGGAGAGAAAAGAAGAAAAGCCAATGGGAATTCAAAAATCAGGGGTAAGAAATAGCGCCAGTTACTTAATTCTATTGTTAATGTGTTCTTATGTTTCTTAAAATGCAGTGCTTCTTAAAAGATGCAGTTGGACATCCATTGCTCGAGGTGGAATGTGGGGCTGTAATAAAAAGTCCCTATATGTGGCATTTAAAAAAAAAAAACACCAAAAAAACAAATGAGAAAAAGCCCTGCTTTATACTGTCTGCTTATATTGGTTAATTCTAGACATAATTTTCCCAGCTGCTAGAATGTGCCTACGTTGCTTCCCTATTCCTGTCAGTCTAAAAGTAGTGCCTGGATTTTTTTTTCCAGCACAAACAAAATAGTGCCAAAAAGAATTGCTCTAAAATTGGACCCCTGCATCTGAAATGGTCTAAAGACCACCTCAGAAGTTTAAGCCTTGAATTTTTTTTTTTTTTTCTGAGGGATTTGGTATTGTTTAAAGGTCAGAGCCCCAAGATTTGTCTTCAGAGATTTAGTCCTGGCTCTTCTGTCAGTCACTCTCACCTTCAAAAAGGCCAGAGGCGATTGCCAGCACTTCCCTTGCTGTGCTCCCCTGTTCTTGAGCACTTGATCCACAGGGAAATATCTTGTCCTGGACTGGAAGGAAGCTGCCATCTCTTCTGCAAAGAAAAGTGGAGAGAGAAAAGGGAAAATTGGGACTGCCACTTAGACTCAATGATCCTGAGTGGGGCAGAACTTCTGCTCCTGCTACTAGTGCAGCCTTCAGGCTTCGTGTCCTCGCAGAGCTGAGAAGGAAAACCCTTCACTCCATGGGTAGAAGGGATTGGTTGGCCCACCGTGAGCTTACAATGGTACCATTTTTGGAGCATTAACATTTCCTGGCTGCTGCTTTCGAAATTAAGTTCAATGCCATGCTGAAAAGTCTATATAGTTAGAAAGGAATTGTAAAATTAATCAGGAAAAGCTAATGCCACAAACGAGTGGCTTGGTGCAGCCATGGGCTGGCAGGGGCTAAACAGGAGTGGTTAACGTTGGTCTGCCTTTATAACAGTTCATGAGTCAGGGGCATAAAGTGAACTCCGGTTTTAACCTGCACAGCATATTCTCCCAAAAGGAAAAAAAGTCTTAAACCATGAATGTGGTGTTCACAACCACCTTGATGTGGTACCTGTATTCTCTGGGATTGGGATGTTCCAAAAGGGGGCATTCTTTGATCAGGAAGGCAATTTTTCCTAATGTTTGTGATAGTAACATGGTTTTTGTAGTAAAGATCTCATTGAAAATTCAGGAAGCAGCCAAAGTTAACAGCAGTCTGCTCTGTTGTGTGAGGATCCCTTGCCATATTTGCTCTTAAACCTAATTAAACATGACCATCCATTTAGCAAAAGAACCTCTAGTATAATTTTCCAAAAAGTTTTCTTAATTCAATACATTATCACTTTATACCATGACATTTTGCTCAGTGATGGGGCCATTTCTGCTAAAATTATGGCATGATTGCAGCTGGAGTTTCCTGTGTGTTTCTCCTATAAGCTGTCGTGATCTCTGTATGAATTCCAAATACATGATATTTCATTAACACATATTTCTTCTTGTTCATGTTTTTGTTGATTGTGTCAGATTCCTTCTGCACAAATTCCTTGGTAATTATGAGGAAGAAGCATGTTCCATGATTCCTTTTTGGTGTGAAAACTGTTCCAGAAAATGGCATGTGATTCTTGTCTCCCAGTTAAGGTGGAGTTTTCATTTCCAAACCATAGGTGCCTGAAATTCCAAAATAGGGGCATAGTGGAGCAAGGCAGAAATAGTAAACTTTTAACAGGGAAAATACAAATTTAATACAATGAAAGCCAAAAACCTGAAATTCTTAAAATCCCACTCTGGACAGTGTTTGAGTAGTTCTTGCAAAGTTGAGAAAGAGATTGCAACAGCATTGAAATATTCTGGGGGAAGGAAGAGCGTGGGGCAGAAAAGCGAGGCCAGGGTGGCCCTGGAGCCACAGAAAAGGGAGCTTTGCTCTGCCATGTGTGTGCTCTGTCCAGGACACAAACAGGTTTGGCTTTGCTCTACACTTCTATTTCTTCCCCTAAAAAAAAAAGTGGAGATTTAGAAAAATAAAAATATTAATTCATGTTTGAGTCTGAGCATCTTACTGGAAAGCCACCTTGTTATATACATACTTCTATAAATGTCATTTGCCATGAGTTAATTTCAGCTCTTTCACCCATAGTCATGGAGATTCAGCCTTTCCAAAGAAATGGTTGACAAAGATATGGTATGAATGGAAAAAAATAGCTCCTTTATCCATGGCAAATTACAGAATCAAGTTCTCCTGTGTTTCGTTAGTCCAATCCATAGTACTTCAGTTATTTGACCATCATTTATCTGGTTTTCTACCAGGGCGACTAAAGCCATGGAGCATCTAATGTCTGTCAGACTGATCAGACTGAGGAGTCTTTTGGTATTGAATAAATTATTTTTATGACATCTTGAAAATAACACTGAGTTGGGTTCCCCTCCAGGCTCAGGCAAATGAGGCAATTGCCTGGAGCAAGAGATGAAGTGAAGTGGCTGTGGCCCTTTCCCAGTGCTACAGCAAAACCAGAGCATGGCCAGAGCAGCTCCTGCTGCTGAGCAAACCATCATCCTGGAGGGAAAACATGACAGGTACAGCATCCAGGAATAGGGATAGGGAGTCTGCCCAACAGCAACAGGAAAATTCCTTTTCCATCCTGTGGTCAGCAAAGAGCCAGACAGACTCTCCCTGCTCCCCTTCTTGTACCCCAGTTCTCTGTTTCAAATACACCCTCTGCCCTTTTCCTTCTATCTTGCTCCCCTCAGCCATGGCCCAGCTGAGCTCTGGCCAAACCCTATGCTCCTGTTCCCAGGGTGTAAACATTCCATAGTGCTGTGCTGCTGGGAAAGCTGTGACATACACCTGTGATGGCCAGGATGCCTACTCGATGGCCAGGGGTGTCATTTTGCGACAGCAATGTCTCAATAAACTGACCTGCAAGAATAATATCTCCAGTGTCTCTCCTGGAGCCTTTACACATTCCTCCTGTAGTGAAAATTAAATGTTGCCCACCTACATATTCCCTCCTTGTAACTCCATCACATTGGGTTTCTCCTTTCCCCCAGTCTATTGCTGTGGAGAAACATTACAGGGCATCTCTGTTTCTGTTTGAGAAAATGACTGTATGCACTGGTGTTTGGTCTAGAACTGGCTTCTGGGTAGTATTAATCATTAATTCTAATAAAGTTAGTGGTTTGGGCCCCTTTTCTGTGTTGTAGTTTTGCTAAGAACACTTCCATTCTTAGGATGAAAGGTTCAGAGTAAAAGTGAGGTAAAATTTTACTGGGTATGAAGAGCTCATGCATGGACACCACCATGAGTGATTAGCCTTGCCTGCTTGGTCATTAATTTTGGTCACAGGCACTCACAAGAAAGCCCATGGAGAAATCACTCTAGGCCTTTGCATCTGCCCTTTCCACTAGAAAAGGCATAGTTGTGACTATGGGAGCTATTCTGTGCACCTCACCTGTGCAAATCTCCCTATTTCCTGCAGCCAAGCTCCCATGCTGAGCATGCTGAGCTCCATGCTGATGCCTCTCTCTGTGTTGTCTCCTCTTGGCTTTGCTGCACGTGAAAGTTCAGTTCTCTCTGTTTTACCCACTCAGGGACTTGGGTCTGTTCTGGGACACGAGGTGTATTTGTGTTTATAATTCTCTTTATCCAAATGCCGTTGTGTTTATTCTCTTTTTGCTAACTTTTAACCTGCTGTTGGATCTGCTTATCCTATGATAATATTTCCAGCCTTGTGTATGTGGCTAGTCAGTGGGAAAGACAGTTCCCAGAGCAACTGCAGCAGTAAATGCTTTTTGGCATCCAGATGTGTATTCTGTCATTTCCCATGCCGTGCATGTGCTGTCTCTCACATCCAAGGATCAACAAGTGTGGACAGCTCTGGAGGCATCTGGTGCTCTTATTTCATTGCTGACACTGAAGAGGTGCTTTCTCATGAGAAACAAACCAACTCCTGTGTGACACCTGTGTTGTTACAAAGGGACCTCTGCAAAGTCAGCGGCAAATCTGCTTTTTCCTTCAATTTTGACTGGCTTGCAGGTGGGCAATTCACTCTCCATTTCTGCCCCAGATATAGTTGGAAGCATCCCACCAAGAGATTCTGGGGATGTGCTGTTTGTAAAGAGCACAGTTCCCAGACAGGTACATTGGCTTGGAAAGCTGATCCTAAGATGACAAACCTGAGCTGACATAAATACCCTGTCATTAAACCTTCTCTGTGCTGGATCTCTCTTCCAGAGTGACCCTGGGTGACAGAAAGTGAATGAACAGGAGATCTGGGATTCTTGGTGGTGCTTTATGCCTTACTCCTGTAACTGCAGAAAACGTTTAATCCATTTTATTCCAGCAAAATGAAATTTAGATACACATTTAGGAAAAATGCTTCCCATGGGATTTCCTGTAGCCCCAATAGCTGGATTTGCTTTTTGTTGTTGTGATGAAAATTGTACAAAGGATCTACAGATTCAGAAGCTATAATGGGGAACTTTTAGCTCTTTGAATTACTTTATTATCCTTCCTCTATCAGTGCCATATGGTAAATAATGCTGTTAAATTTGGCTTTGATTTTTATTGTTTTACAGTCTTGAAACATTCATAATCTTGGCTAATTCTAAGAGTGTTTGCTTGGGAGCCTTATTCACTATTTAGGTCAAAATATTAAAAAACGTCTGTCAGCTCTGGGGCCTTGCTTTTTTCTGAGTTTTATTTAGGTTGTCTGAACTTATTTTTTGCAGCAGTACAGAGCCTCCCACTTCCACTGGTGAGAGCAGAAGTTTCAGAGGAATATTTCTGCTTTGGAAAACCTCTGCACTGCCCTGACACCCTAACAGGTGCACAATGGGGCTTTTCTGTAGGAGATTGCTGTTCACTGGGCTGGACTTTAATGAAGAAACTAAGCTGTAGGGATGTGGAGGGAAGGGAGTGACACACAGGCAGGGTGAGTGGCACAGGGGCAGCAAACAGTGTGTCAGCTCCATGGGTGTGTGGTGCTCTGTGGGGCAAAAGGCCAAAGAAACTGGAGAGAGCAGAGGACAAGTGAGAGTAGTGAGCTGAGCCTGGATGTGTAGGAGGAGATTTGAAGTGATTCATAGAAAGCAGTAAGAGCTCTTGCCTGTCTCAAAGTGCCATGCAATAAGAAGCAGTTCCAGGTGCTGCTGGAGCTTTGGGAGCTGCACATGGAGGAGCAGGAGCATTTCAGTGCTGGGCCTGCAGCAGCAGTGCTGCTCCTCAGCCTCACCCATGGTCCTGGTTCCTTTTGCCAGCACAGCTCTGCACATGCAGCCCCTGCTCTGAGGTTGCCATGTGCTTTCCTTGCCCTGCAAATACCTCCTGCAAAACACATCCCATGTGCAGCCACAGAGTGAGGTGCTGCCATGTGTACCCAACACTGAAGATTAATAAACCTGAATAACCACAGTCTCTAATGACAGCAATCTGACCAACCAACCAGCCAGCTTTGGGAAGCAAACTGCATTTGCTTCCCATCCTCAGCTCAAAGTGTAGCAGTGATCCTTGACATTAATTATACAGACTTTCACACAGCACATGTACTTGCAGAGAAAGGACATCTACTACAAAACTTGTTGTGCACAGCCAAGCCTTCCCATGCTGGTGATGAATATTTATGCCAAGAATGTAGAGTGCAAGGTGGCATCTTCCTTGATGAATTGGGGGCTAGATGCTATGACTACATTATTTAGACCACTTTATTATAAGGGTTACAGTTTTTATTGCCTGTTGCAAAGCAGAGAGATACAGTAGATCTTCCCAAAGATCAAAGTGTGTCTCTAGGGCAGCCAGTAAATTAGTGGAGATTATAAATGAGTGCACAGTCATTGATGTCTTGAGAGCTCGGCTCAAGAGATCAGAGAGTATTCTTTCCCCCTTTCTGTTCATAAGTGTCTTTCCAGAATAGATTACTTTTTTTACACTTAAAAGCAATATTCATGGACTTCATAAGAACAAGTGTTTCAGTAGGACATGCTCTGATCACATCACTCCCTGTTGTATATGGACTTATTATGGACTGATGCTTCCCTGTAATGCAGGCTCCTGGAGGCTGATGTCAGTGAGATGTGTTCGGAGAATCGTATCGCTTAACTAATGTCATCATATTTTACAGCAAGTACAGCCTCTGTAGGAATTCTTTCAGCAGAGTGGGAGCTCTTCAAAGCTCTGTTATGAGGTGCAAAGAGTGTATGAAGCAAAATAAAAGCCAATTAGAGAACACTTCACTATCCTGAAAGAGGAAATTATGGCTGTGGTGGGGAAAAGTAAATATAAACCAAATCACACTATGCCAAAAACTGCAAATAAACCCCCCCAGAATAAACATCCATTTCATGAAGGGATTTGAAGTTAACTTTTAATATGCAAGCTGGGAGAGGAGTCAGAATGTGTCTTTGTGCAGAAGATGGAACAGAGCTCTCATTTACTACTACAAATCCAGAGTCTGTATATTGTAAGAAAAACCTCAAACATTTAAAAACTTTTTTTTCAAAGTTTCTGTATATTCCATAAAATAGAAAGATCGAAAAAAAAAATCCATGCCAGAGTTTTCTGGACCTCTCAGCTTTAGAGAAATGCTTTGTGTTGAAATTACCACTGAAGAAATAAATGAGTAGGATTACACTGTCAGGTTTTAAGATGATTATCTGGTGGTAACCAGCCTTAGGTTTTCGGGGATGGCTTTGATTAATTCATGCATCCCAATGCCCTATTACAGGAAGTTTCTTCTGCCATTTCAGTAGATGCTCCAGGCTGGACAATGTGAGAAGTTGAAACCAGGTGAGAGGTTCCTGGTGGAAGGAAAGACTCATAGTGCAGTATGGAAACCAATGAGCTGATCAGTCCATCTTTCATGCTTTTCCACTCATCTGTGTGCTCCTGTGGTAAATTGAATGTCTCAGTCATCACTGCAATTGTTCGTTTTTCTGCCCTTGGGCAGCTGAGTCAGTTTTTGGTAGGAATGTGCTACCTTTTCCTTCAGGTGTGTTCTGAACCTTGAACCAAGTTCCTCCAAGTTCAACAAAACAGATGTTTTGCCTTTGCAATGGCGGGAGGGTCAGTGCCATTAGTTTTATTTCTTCTTTAAATGAAGATTGACCATCATGAAAATACTGCACAAGGGGTCAGGTAGAGCAAACTCAGTTTTGATGGGTTGGGCAATCAGAGTAGTGTGAATATCTGGTTAGGTGGAGAGGTTGTTATTGATCTTCCAGTCTTGGCTTTGCTTGGTGGGGCCAGGTCTTGTGTGAACAGTGAGAGAATGTTTTGCATGAACTGTAGCATTTCTTGACTGGCCTCTGAAGCCCATGTGGTCACAGGGCAAGATGTTACCAGCCCTCAGTACCATTTCCAAGTGAACTGTAGATTCTGTTTTCTAACTTTATCCATGCCAATTACTCAAAGGAAGCCAAAGATGTCGCAAAAATGCCATAATTTGATTGAAAAGAACAAGATGAAATGCCATGGCAGGAGTAGCTTCTTGCCAAGGACAGGTTTGCCAAGATGAGATGTGTTGTTGTGGCTCAATGCTGAAATGCTTCACTCCTCACTGGAGAGACTTTGGATGTGCCTTTGCCTTTAATCTCCTCTTCCCATGACTGGTAGGACTGATGAGGACTGGCAGTGAGCACCAGCAGAGCAATGGATTTTGTTCTGATGATCATCATGTCTTGGATTGGCTCCAAATCACAAATTCCTGTAGCTGAGGCAATACTACAAGTTGTAGACATCCCTTGGCCACTGTAGCTGCCATGGGAAAATTGGACATGGAAGTTTAGAAATCAGCACCCTATCTTTGAGGATGGTACCATTTTGATGAGGAAATCCAGTCTGTAAGGCATCCCTGATGAAACCTGTGGCTGTGGTAAATGGCAGAAAATAAATCTACTGCTGTAAATAAAATAGTGTGGGCTGTGTTTGCTGTGTTTACAGTAGAACTGACCTCGATGAGTGACAAACCACGGAGTGACACAGACCATGCTGTCCTCGCTGAAATGCTGGTGCAACTGAGTTCCTCAGGGCTTAGCTCTGAAAGTTCTGTTTTGGTGAGCAGCATAAGCTGTAAAACATCTGCTCAGAACTGTAGCAAAACTGATGGTATTAGTTCTTACAGAAGGAAATTCCTACTCCCCAGGTGAATTCCTTTGGAATTTGTTTCCCTCTCTGGACACAGAGGATTTGATGAGTGACAAAATGCCACATCAAGAACAGGTCTGATTATTGATGCTTTTGCATATGGGGAGGAGGGGGTTAGTTGTGGAGGGGGTTAGTTGGGGAATTTCTTAGCTTGAAATGTGGATCCTATTTTCTAAGATGATCCCAGAGGGCTTGGATTTTTGTCATTATGGTCTTGTGCTTTTCCACCTACCCTTACAAAATAACTTACAGCATTTTTTGTGACTTGACGCGGTATTTTCTTAAATGTCAGTTTGTACCAACTTTGATGACATCTTTTGCTGCTTTCACAGAAACTCCAAACCCTCTAATTCCCCGTCTTTGTTCAGAGGCCTTGATTACTCACTTTGGTTGTTACACAGTGTAGCTGTTTGCTTTATTGTCAAGATCCATCTGAGGACAAGCGAGGTTGAATGGCCAATGCAATGTAAACATGTGTGACTAATCCCTCTGATATGGTGCTGTTTGGGCTTTAATATTCCGGGCTGAAAGACAATGTCTGAATACTCCTGTCAGAAGGGCTGGGAAAGGGGCAAGAAGAAGCTTCCTTTGGATCTGAAGAATAATCTTGCAAGGCTATAAGGTGGTAGATTGAGATTTGGAATAATTATTAAAATATGTTTAATTGTTGGGTGGTTTTGGGCATGATGAGTGTCTGAGTCAACCTTTCATTCAGGTTTGAGTGTTCCAGATATACTTAAATAGCTCAATTACCCCTTTCATGCTTCTGGGCAGAAAGAAAAATACACTTAAAACATTTTAGCTTTGAAAATACGTGGGGAAAAATCTGTCCCTGTCTGCTGTGGTGGAAATGTGTGGGAATCTGACCTGAATTATCTGACATGACATGTTTTCTCCCTGTCACTGGATCACTACTCTGGTTTTCAGTTCCTTCTGGGTGAGGAACCTTCTGTATGAATCACAGATTACACATCAATATTTGTCTTCCGAAAACAGGTGAATTGACTCAGTAAGAAAGCATTTGGCCTCAGAAATGTAGATGCTGCTCTAGTGTAGTAAATGGTGCAAAAAGTGATGGGAAATTCAGAGATGTTTGAGTCATCCATGGAAGAATCCTTTTCCTCTGGGCAATGTGGTACTGAGCAAGTCTGGACAATGCTCTCAGGCACAGGGCAGGATTGTTGGGGTGTCCTGTGCAGGGCCTGGTGTTGGACTTGCTGGTTCTTGATGGGTCCCTTTCAACTCAGTGTAATCTGTGATTCCATGATGCTGAGTTTCTCCTGGAACCTGAGGGAAGTGATTGAGTTCAGATGATACAAAACACTGCGTTTGCAAAACAGTGAGAGAACAGACAGAACGAAACACAATGTGTTTATCTCAGCGCAGAGTGTTGCTCCTCGGTCACTTGCCATGTCCCGAGCCCGGCCGGGCTGTCGGGCAGAGCTCTGTCCGTGCAGGCAGAGGCAGCTCGGGCTCATCTGCACGGCGGCTGATGGGCCGTGAGCTGATTGCCATTGATCGGGATGCTGCTGACACCCGCTCCAAGCGCCCGCTCCATCGCCATGGCAACCAAGAGCCCGAATACTTGTCCACATACTTTAGGAACCTCATTAAATCAGGCAGCAGGACAGCAGCTGTGGGCTCAATGTGTTACGCTGACAGCCTGGGACTCGGTTTATGATGCTCAGGTGATTTTTGGCCCTCTCTAGGCCAAACTGTTGAGAATGTGGAGCTGGTGGGACAGATGGCAGAATAAATAAATATTGCCAATATGTTTAATGTGCACACATCTTCGGAGAGGTGCAAAGCAACCTCGCTCAGTCTTATCAACTCTGGTAATTTTAAACAAAGCATAAATAAAGGATAAAAGTGTAGAACCGAGCTAAGGGTTTTCTTAGAAATTTATTTAAGAAGCTGATTTTAAGAGCAAATGGATTGAACTGCAGGCTTGTAGCAGATCATAGCTACAGGCTTGTAGCAGATCTCATAAAGTGTTGCATAGATATAAGCAATTAAAGTTCTCTATTTTGATATATAATCATGAAAATTCAGCTATGCAAGGCCCAGATCTTGAGAGGTCGATTCCATTTTCACTGCTGTCTTCAATGAGGCTCTGCCAGAGGTAATATCAGTAGAATAATATCCGAGACTTCTTAGTCAGAGGAATTTCTCATGCACCATAGGAATTAAATACTCCAAATCTGGCTTTCATCAAGCTCTGTTGCACTCCCCTGAACTGGGGTTTGGAATTATTAGCACAAATGGGACTTTATACCATGGGGCTAAGCAAAAGATAGATTTAGCCCAAAACCACTCTAAAATCATGTACAGTGCATTTTATGTGATAATGATTGCAATTATTTCATGTTCTTCATAGTTCACCTATTTTGACTTAGGGTGGTGGAAAGCAGTAAAGTCAGAATATAATTAGACGCTTCATGTCCTGGTGTTTTGCATAATTCTGAGTTGGTTTGGGCTTTCACATTATTGCACAAATAAAGTGGAAAAATGGTGGCGTGGAGTTGTCCTTCTCCTTTTTAATGCACATAAAATTGGTTGTATCACTGAGCAATGTTTCCCTTTGGTCAAAGGTGGTCACCCCGAGGATATTCATGGTTCCAATCATTTCCAAAGGACCAAAGAAAACAAGGAAAGGAAAACATCAAACTATATGAAATAAGCATGTTACAAACTCCAAGATCTCAAAACTGTTATGCCCAACAAGACCAGAGAAATAGTAATACTGTTATCCAGGTGCTTTAATTTTTTGTGAAAGGGAATGGCAGATGCCTCAGACCCTAAATTATAATTTGTAGATTCTAAACAAAGAATCTCAATTAGTAAAGCAATTATTGATATTGGCTAGAATCCATTCTGCCCAGGGTCTCAGACTGAATCCAGTCCAGTTGGCTGCCCAGGACTGTCTGACCAGGAAGGAACCTAAATTAATTTGATAATTCCTTACCTCATTTGAAATTGCCCTGGGTCCTTAACCACAGAGCCAGGACTGGGTCCTTTGTTTGGCATTTGGGTTTTCTGTAGCATTTGATAGTGTAATTCAAAATGGTCATGGATTTTAGGGCACAGGCACCAAAACATGAGGGTTTTCACCTGCCTGGCTGGTGTGACTCTTAAGGACATGGTTTAGTGGTGACCATGGTGGTGGTGCTGGGTTGAGTGTTGGACTCGATGATCCCAAAGGTCTTTTCCAAGCTGGATGATTCTCTGATTCCAAGACCTGGATCTAAGGTGAGGAATTGCCCCTGACGGTTCATATTGATTCCTATAGCCTCAAAGTGGCAGAAGTGCTTCTTCTCATGGAAAGGAAACCCAGTGAGGGATTGGTAAATCATAAAACCAACTTCTCACTCAAAAAATCCTTCATTTCCAAATATTTAATGGAACACTGGTCTGGCCATTCTAGAAGAGATGACTAGAAGAGAAGAGATGAACCTCTGGTCTCACCTCAAGTATGACCATCCTTATGTTTAATTTTTGTGGATTGGATTTCTGTCTAGAGGCACAGTTACATTTTGGGTGTAGCTGTTGGGAAGAGGGGAATGCAGACGTGGACAGAGTGGATTCTCTCTGTGGTTTTTCAGGGTTTCCATTAATTGCATTAAAGATGGAGCAGTTCCATGAGATGAACCTGCACTGCCCTGCTCACTGACCCTGCTGCAGGTACCTAACATCTCAGTCAACAATTAAGATACATCTACCAGAGGGACTGTCAGGATGTCCCTTAGAATAACATTTTCAGGCTGCTCCAGCTATTTTAGGAATATGATCTATTTAGGACTATGCATGGAAAATTGGACCCTTTCTTCTTTTGGCAGGTGCATTTTCTCATTCACTGTCCTTACTTCTCTTGTCTATTTGGAATTCCAAATAAAAGCATTGCTTTATATAATTCATGATCAAGGACACTTGTTATGCAGCTAATTTTATTCCATCCATTGAAAAGCAAAATGATACAAATACCTTTTCTGACTGTGTGAATAAGATGAGTGAAAAGAATCGAAATTTAATGACCAACTCTGGGTTGCTTTTGTCCTGCAGTAAACTCCAGGGAATCTGCTTAAGTAACCAACGTGCCCAGAATCAGGGTTTAAATGTGAGCTGAAGGACTGACTTAACAGCACTTTCCATGAGTCCTGCACAGGAGAGGAATAATGCCATGACATCTGCCAATTATATGTGATCATCAACTGCAGGCAACTGGGTGATAAAAATGGCTTTTGGTCTCCTGCACAACCCGTAAGAGCTGGAGGAAAGCTACTGGGGCATTCCCTGAGTCAGTGCTGCACAGCATCACTGCTAAACAGGCTCTCTTGGGCCAAGTTGTGCTCTTCCAAGTGCAGCACAAAATGTTTGGGGCACAGGCCTGTCAGCACTGCTCACCTTCACTTTATAGGGCACTTGAGACTGTGTAGGTGTTGACCCTGGAAAAGTACATTGTCATCCTGACTTTGATAGAATAAAATTACACTCTGAGTCATACATTAAATGCTTTAATGGTTAGTCCGTACAAAAAAATATCCAAAATAGCACCATGCAACAGAAGGGAAAGTCTTATTTATAATGGCCAGTCATTAGTAACTGACAGAGAAAGTCTCCATTCCATCACTTGTGGTGACACCTTAATTCCTTTCCCATATTCATTTTATGGGTCCTCACCTAACAGATAAATATTTGCACTGTATAATTAAAATAAATTCATTTTAAAAATTACTAATTTAAAATGACTTTTAGTAAAACCAATTAAACAGCAAGTATTTGTTTTGCTTTGTATCAGTAGTTTGAAAATGGCTTTTTAAGTTGAGCAGTAAAATACAGCACAGTGAATGCACCTGCATCTCTAATTAAGCAATCTACATTGAAAAAAAATAACAAGAACACTTTCAAATGATTGCAAGTAAAAGCCAATTCATCTTCCATTTTAGTATTTGTTGTGCCCAAAGATAATAGTGAAATCTCATCAACTCCTGAGACTTCAGCAAAGTTATTAAATTTCTGTCTTTACTCCTGGACATTGCTGAAGAGTTGACTTAAATTACGGTCCATGACAGGCAGGAGTCCCATGGGAGTCACCAGAGTTATACTAGCACAGGAGAAAACCAGCTGTCCTGGTAATCTCTAATTTCTTTTCCCAAATCCTGTAAAAAATTCCATTTCATTATGCACTATTAAAGCAGTTCCATGATATGACTGATAGGTTTCTTTCTCTGTGTTTCAGTGGAGCAGCTGGAGACACCACAGAGCCCACAGACCATTTGTTTAGAAGAGTTACCTAAAATTTCTTGGTCTTTTTGTCTCAGAAAGTTCCAGTTTACACTGTGGAGGAAATCCACCATCAGATAAAGGGCATCCAGTTGAGAAGAACCATTTCCCAGTTTTTTCTGGAAGCATGTGAATTTGTGCATGCTGAAGACAGACACCTCTCTTGTCCTCAAGTAGAAATGACAATTTCTTCAGCAACAAATTATTCATAAAAAAGAAATTTGTCAGTCTCTATAAGACCAACCAAATTTTACCATTTATCAAATTTTCACCACAAAAATGATGTTTCATTCTGTATTTACAAAGCAGCTCCATTTTTCTTCTCCTGTGCTGCCCCCATGAAGATGGCAGTGAATCATAGAAGATTCTGATTCCTGCTGGTGTGACTAATTCAAACACCCAGAATAACCCAACAACTTCCTGCAAATTATTTTAAGGTGAAACTCCATCGCTCCTTTAGAAACAGCAGAGGATAGGTTGTGGAAAAGGAGGATGCTGTGGAGGAATGAGCTGGGTTGAACATCTGGTCCCCTGAGATCAGTGTCATCCCATCAGGACTTCATCTTGGAGATGCTGCCTGTGAGGGTTGTGTCCTCATGTGCAGGAAGGCATTAAAAGCAGATTCAGGTTAAATTTATTCTTTCCAGAGCTCATATGATTGGGAAGATGATGTGCTTGGCTCTCTCCTGGCCCAGGGCTAGTTTGCACATCCTATGGGAAAGGGGTTGGGCACTTGGCAAAGTCCCTTTGTAAGCTGGTAGATTATCAAATAGACTCTCCAAACCTCATTAGCAGCAGCACGTGGACTGATCTGTCCATAAATACTGGGGAATTAGGAGGTGGAGGTATTCTTCAGCAGCTGTATCATTTTACAGATTAGTTTTCAAGCACTGCCATACTTTGAAAATTAATCTCTTTTAAATGAAATGTTCATTTAAAAATGATGTTTAATGATGTCTAATGCATCCTGAGATGCTGGCAGGAGAAGGTTTGTTCTGCAGCTGACAAAGGAGGGTGGGGAGCTAATTAACAAAGACAATCAAACTTTCATTAGTATTACTAAAGCCTGCACGGTAAAATGTTTTGATGCAAACAACTGCAATTTATATTTCCAAGCCCCATCCTTTTCTATCAGTGCTTCTTTTAAAGATGCTTTATTGTGTGGGTTTCTAGGTGACACCACATGTAATAGATTTCTTGGAAATAGGGTTTAACCATTAACCATGAGGATGTGTGTCATTATTTTCTTCAGCTAATGCCTGAAGGTGAAGCTGAGTGAATTTAATGCGTTAAGAAAGGTAATTATCAGATAATCTTGATTGCCAAGGTTCTTCCTTCTCCAACAAAAACTGATGGTGGCATAATCTGTGCACACGAGCATCTCATTTTTCCTTTCTGACTTTGATTTAGGTCTGACAGAATTATACAGCATTGTTTCTCTTATTTTTGTATTTTTCTTCTAATATTTCTTCCATATATCTCATCTGTTTCCTTGTTCACCCTCATAAATTACGCTTCTTTTACCAACTCCTTTCCTTTAAGTAATAATTATATGGTCAAATGGATTGCTGTGCATTAAGGACTAGAGGGAAAAAATTGGCAAATTTTCCAGTAACAGATTTTTTTCTCCTTTTCTGAAAGCTGAGGTGTAAGTTTGTCACAGCTTTCACAAATCTTCTTTCTCAGCAGTCATGCATCAAAGGCTTAGAACTGCAAATGAATTATTTTGATTACTGCTGCCCTGGGAAGATCTCCAGGGATGGGAGGTGGTGGGCTTAGCTACTGTCCATCCCTGCCAGGCCAAATCCTGCTCCCAGGGGAGTAAGGCATTAGGAATTTTGCCATTGAGTTCAGTTTTAGCATGGAGATTTCAGATTTAGCATGGAGAGCACATTTTTCTTTGGAAAAAAAATGAGGCTCCAGCTCCTGTGAGGTTGACTCCCCAAATTTGGTGGAATTCAATATTTTGCTGCCCTGTACAAAGCCAATATTCAGGAAAATGAGGGAAAATAAGACAAAATAAAGGACAGTTGAGGAGACAACAAGAAATAAAATGTAAAGAACCATTCTTTTCAGATATATTTGCATAATCAAAGGCAGAAACAGCTTTTCCTTCCCTGAGTTTTAACTTTTGTCTGATAGATCCTTGCAAATCTGACTCTGCCACCTCACTGTGGGAAAGATTAGAGATAAATCTGTGATAAAACTAATGAGGATCTAGAGAAAATAGTCAAACCCAAAAAGATTCAATATTTTCTGCAGAATATTTTAATCAGCTCACAAAACCCTGCTCTAAAAGGCATGTTAGGTTGCTTTCATCACAATTTTTTTTTCTCCCCTTCATAACTGGAAGCACAGAAAGCTGGGGCAGAAGGAGTTTCCAGAGCATGTGTCCTCACCTCTTCTCCCCTGTCCCTTTGTCACCCCAAGGACAAGCAAACCTGACAGAAGGGTGCAGCCAGGTGGGGTCAGGCTCTTCTCCCTGGGAGCAAGGGACAAGAGGAAGCAGCTTCAAGCTGTGCCAGGGGAGCTTTTGGCTGGATATTGGGAAAAATTGCTTCTCCCAAAGGTTTTCCAGCTCTGGCACAGCTGCCCAGGGCAGTGGTGGAGTCCCCATCCCTGGAGGGATTTGAAAGCTGTGTGGATGTGGCACTTGGGGACATGGGTTAGTGGTGGCCTTGGCAGTGCTGGCAGGTTTGGACTCGATGGTTTTACGGGGCTTTTCCAACCTAAATGATTCTGTAATTCCATGATTTCTTCTCCATTTTCAGTTTGCCTCTACCTCACTCACTGTGCAAGGAGCTCTGCTGTCCCCAGGCTTGTCACAGCCATGGGACCAATCCCTTGTCCAATGCTGAACCAGCCCAGCTCTGCTGTCCTGGCTGCTCCTCTCTTTGTGACCTGGGGATGCTCAGGCATAGTCCAAGAACTGAGAATCCCCAAAGGAAATTGCATCTTAAATCACAAAAAATCCATGAAAAGTATCAATGACCGATAAGTACTTACAATGGCAGCAGTAGTGGATTTGCCAGGTAGCATGAGGCAAAGTTCCTGTCAATGGGAGCAGATAAAATAGTCTCTTATTTTAATTAAATTAATTATTCATGGGACTCCAGATGTTTAAAAAAAAGAAAAAGACCCCTTGCCTAACAATGAATAGCAACATAAATCGCCTGAGTTCTCCGTGTCAGGACAGAATGGATCCACTGATCAATATATCTTTCCAATTTTATAAAATAATGTTAATAGCTACTGCTGTCAATACTTCTATGGGAAATAATTTAATAGAAGATTATTGTCGATCTATTACTTTTTTTTAAATCCCATTCATTAGAATTATATCCTTCTGCGAGTTGTCTGAAAAAAGGGCTCTGAAAAGGACTCCCTGCTGTACTAAATTCTATAGGCCTTCAGAGGAAATTCCACAGAGCTGTATTACATTTCTATAGATTTAATTCCTGGTGCTTTCTGTGGGAGTTTTTTCCCGGGAGGACATATGTGAGAGATCTAATGCTCTATTTGTATGTGCTTCAGTCCTCTGTGGTTTTCATCCTTTTTTTGTTTGTGGGCTACCAAAAAAATTTCCACTAGAACATGTGGGCTCTTGTGTATTGAATTTGTGCTCAGTGACCGTAGACTTCACTGCTTTATGTGGGAATTACTCCAGTGAATCTGTGGACAACAAATTGGGAACCACTGCTTTATTTATTTCCTTTATGCTGGCCGTGGAATAGAAAATGTAACCACCACTCTGTGTGTCTGGAAACAGCTGAGAACAGCTCCTAACACATCACTGTAATCATCAGTATTGTCATTTATAAATCTACACAGATTCACATCTGCTTTTCCAAAGTGAAGATCAGGCTGGAAATATCCCTGAAGTAAGAAAACAGGAGCAGTGTTAAACCATAAGCAATATTGCTGCCATGGTGTTAGTTGTCAGAGAAGCAGCATTAGGGGAATGGAGGGGATACTTGAGGGAAAAAATATACCCAGGCTGCTGGGAAACTCAAAATAAGAGTGTGCAGCAAATAAAAAAAATCTACAACCATTCTAGTGAAATTTAGTTTGTATTTGAATGTGTTCAATGGTTGCTTCTCACTGATACTCATTAAAATACAAAATCTTTCAAGACCAGCATTTTGCCCCCATTCAGGTATTGAAAGACAAAAGCAGAGCTTTCATAATATTAGATTAGATTTTCTTGACTTCTAGACAGTGAATGTTTGCTGTTGTATCCCTCTCAGTGCATAAGGCAGACCAATCAGTTGTGAAAGTGTTTCTTTCTGGCTCTGAGAAATCATACAGATGAAGGAGCAGAAGTTTTAAATTATCCTGATGCAAAATAATTCTTGAGTAGGGGTAGACTTTTTTTTTTAATGTTGTAGGAACTTTACAAGTCCACATGAATCAGTGCATTTGGAATCTTATGGAACAGGTTCAAAAACTGTCAAAAAGGTCTATTCAATATTGAATATGCTTGCACTGTGAATAGCAAAGAGGAAAATCCAATGTCTGCCAAAGGAATGTAAAAAGGACTGATAAAACAAGCAGAAATCAGTTCTTCCAACTCCGCAAGGTTTTGTTTCTTTTTCCTTTCTCTCTTTTTATTTTTTTAAGTAAAAAAGACATAAACACAAAAGCTGCAGTTGACAGTGTCTCTTTGACAACACTTTTGTAGCCATTTAAGCAAAACAATGCAAAGCAGCTTTCTGGAGGCCGCTGGCAGAACATACTGTAGCTTTCAAACTTCACACAGACTGCTGAGAAATGAAATGTTTGACTGAGAAGCTGATGTGGGTTTGGCAACATTGCTTAATTGATAGTGTGAAAAGAAAGAGGATTCTGCTTCCACCATCTGCAACAGTAACAGGAAGCAGCTCTTTGTCTGACAGCATCTGTAGCCTTTCTCCCACCTCTGCCTCACCAAAACAGGGGAATTGCAAGGAAACAGTGCAGCACATGCACCTGGGAGGATCAAAGAGTATGGATTTCCATTCAGGTTTAATTACTGATACGAAACTCCTCTTTGGTCTTGCCTTATTCCTGTTGGCAGAAAGGTTCTTTGGAGCTGGAGCTGGCTGTGCTGCATTGGCCCTTTGAGGCTCACAGGTTGGTGTAAACTCTAGCTGAGAGGGGTGAGTGCTTTAATGTAGGATTTCCTTAATGTGGGACTTCCAGGGCTACTTGTGCATTTGGGAATGGGATTGGCATCTCCAGGCATTTTCAAATTAAAAATCTTTTCCAAGCCACTCGTGGCGCTCATACCAATCCTTGCTCCTCTGCTCTGTCCTTCTCCTTTGAGAGAGAAGAATTTCTTGACTTTCCTTGATGGACCAGAGCGTGGCCTGTTTATTCCAACAGCCTATCTGTGGCAATGGCCAATGCAGGGAAAATACAAGAAATATCACCATGGCCAGTTAATGGGTAAGACAGACGAGTGCAGAACACTTCTGCCCGATGCTCATAAATCATGGGCTAAATTAAGCCCTATGCCAGAAAGTTTTAAACCACTTAGAAAAAAACAAAAAAAAATCCCAAAACAATAAAACTACAACATTTATTTTCAGGTAACAAGAGTGGTCTCTTGTGGAATTTTCCACACCTTTTTAGCTCGTTTCTTGTTTTCCTTTTTAATATGGACAGGGTCCCATCTAGCCCTAACGTGGCAGAACTTAGGCAGAGAGCAAGTTTCCCAATCAAATGACTTGAGCACCTGTCAGACTGAGGAATAAAGTGCTTGGTTGTCAAATTTGGATATGAAAGAGATTTACAAAAAGTCTCTGGTAAGCATAAAAGTTTTTTTCACACCAGCATTTCAGTGTTTGTAATGCTTGAGAGAGGAACTGTAGGGCAGCTCCTGCTGTAGTACAAATATCATCTGTGAAAATAATTTCATGTGATGAGAATGTTTGTGACTAAGGAGTTGCACCATGCCTTGCCATTATTGGCTTAATCCTCCTCTGTGTCCATCCATCTGAATTCCATTCCCAATCTGCCTTCAGGCATGTTATGTACAATTAATAAATCATCCTGACTAACTCTGTTTTTTTTCCATATATGTAATTTTGGCTGAATTGTTTTCACAAAGGAGGACAGTTTGATGCTTGATATCCAAAGCCTGTCTTTGTAATCTCTCCTTTATTTAGTAGCATATATCATGTTGCTCAGACAAAGCTGGAATCCTAATAAATCTGTACCCAGAAGTAGGGAACCATGTGTTGGCCTAGCAAGCCAATGACAGATCAAGTAAGGAATACACTGGAGATGACAATAAACAATTCAAAAGCAGGAGAAAATGAGTGAAATGTATTGAAAATTTGTTTTCATAAACTTTATACCCACCTCTTATTTGGACCCCTGAGCACAAAGCTTGTCCTCCTTGCTCTTGACAGCCTTCCCTCCCAGCAAAGATTTCCTGGCTTTCTCCCACTGCTGCCCTCACTCCCACTGCAGTCCTACCTCAGTGCAAAAATGGCAGTTCCCATTTTTCCCAGAATGGCTTGGGTTGGAAGAGGCCTTTAAAGGAAGAGGCTCATGTACTCCAATCCCCTGCAACAAGCAGGGACACCATCCATTAGAGCAGGTTGCTCAGAGCCCCATCCAGTCTGACCTGGAGTGCTGCAGGAGTAGGGCATCCACCACCTCTCTGGGCATCCTTTTCTAAAATGTCAACGCCAAAGTTGTAACTTTCAAAAGGTATACCCTGAAACACCTATTTTCTAGCTCAATTTATTTATTTTTCTGAAGTTCTAAATAGACAAACACATTTTCTTGTAATGTTGTAACCCAGAGGGAGGCATTCAAATGTACTGGCCTCAGAGGAGATGACCCCTTCTCTTGTGACTTTTAATTAAGAGCCTCTCATTGAAACTGCCAGGAGTGTCTGCTCCTTCAGGGCTGTCACTTGTTTTAACTCCAGCTGGCTAACAAGAAAAAAACAGTTTTCTTGCAGGTTTTTATCTGCAAAAATCACAGCAACCTGTTGTGACTGGTATAGATCTGCGAGAAAAATTATAGCAATGTTTTGATGTGTAGTGGTAATACTTCTGTCATCAACACCTGATGCTGAAGGCAGAGATAACTTCAGCAGGAGAAGGATTAGATAAAGTAATCTGCAATAAATAAATTTGGTCTGGGTTGTAAATCACTTCAGAATTCTTCACAGCATTTTGTCTTCCTCACTGGCCTTCAGAAATTTGGTGTCTTCACTGCATTTGACAAGTGTTTGTGTCTCTTTCCTAATGAGGAATTTGAGTAAGACAGCAGTTGGGAAGGCTTTGAAATCCGAGTTTAGATTTTTACAATTGAAATTTTAAGAGTTTCTTTTTCCTCCCCAGAAACTTTGGGGATTACTTGATAATCAGTAAAGCTGAAGAAAAGACTGCAGGGAAAGCAGAATGTGATTCAATAGAAAGCTTTCTGAAAACATGGAAAGTTGATTTTATTTTATTAAAACAAATCTCAGGTTTGGTGGAGGGAAAGCCACATAAAACTAGATTTTCTTTCCTCGTAGTTGACAAAGTGCTGTCTTTTAGTAGACAAAATTCTGCTGCCATCACTGCTCATGTACTGCCCATTTGTGTCACTTCTTCCGAGTTCTGTACAGTGTGTATTTGGAGCCAAGCATCACCTTTCTTACCGCTTTGTAATGGAAGAACAGTTCACCACATTTTAGATTGTCTTCTTTTTCTTCCTTGGGACAGAGCAATGCTTGTGAAGAAGAGGTTTGTGTGTTCATGGTACCCAACACTTCATGAGGGGGTAAATGAGGCAGGAGAATCAGCCCCAGACGAGGCTGGAACAAGCTGAGCTGTGCTATTTGGAGTCACCTGGCTCTGCCTGGAACACAGCAGCACCGTGATCACCTCCTCTGATGATGTGCTGCTGGGGAGGCTTGCCGGGGCCACCCCTGGAGACAGCAGCCCAGGCTGCCTTTCCCAGCCAGGCTGCTCCATGCCTGGAGCCCTCCTGCAGCTCCTGAGCCAGACAGCACCTGCCTCTGCTTCCTGGGACACCCCACAGCCAGGCTTCCTTCCCTTCCCTCAGCGTTTGCTTCTTCTCAGATGTGTTTTCTACTTCACACTTGGCTAAACCTCCCCTGGATACGAGCATGTCGCCGTACATTTCCCCACTCCTCATGCGGCATGCCTTGCAGTTAGCTCATTCTTTCTGCTGGATAGAACCTCAATACATTAAGAAAAGGATTAGTATGTGCAAAGCACAAAAAAAATCGGAATACTGGAGAGCACTTAATTGGCCAACTGCCGTCAACCATTTCAGCACTTGCATCTTCCAAGCTACTTGTACTGTATTGTTAGAGGAGAATAAATCATTTGACACAACTAGGTTTTCGAAAAATATGTGAAAACCATTCAGGCAAAAAATCAGTTGAAATGTATGAAATTTTCCATTTGAGTGCTCTCTGCTAAGAGAAAATATTTCAGTGAGGCGCAATATTTAATCTTGTTTTAAAATAAATAGTTTACTATATAAAATCACATGGGGTGTGATTTTTTAAAATGCGGCGTAATTTTATTTTAGTTTTAAGGTTTGTGCTGAGGAATGCTGGAACATGACAAATAATGTCTAGGCAAAGTTGTGTGTTAGAAATAATCCTGCTGCAGTCAGGTTGTGTAAGGCACATGCACAGATTTAAATCTCTGAAATACATAAACTGATGGAAATCTGTGAACATGGCTAACACAGAGCAGAGCCCATCCTTGCTTTTGTACAAAGTGGGACTTTTGCATTTCTACAATGCGTGACCTGGGTGAGGAGTTTTGCCTTATCTGTTGCATTATCCTATTCTGTTGGAAATGGTGTATTTCACAGAAACACAGAATAGTTTGGGAGGGAAGTGAAGTTAGAACTCATCTCACTCCACCCTCCTGCCATGGGCAGGGACACCTTCCACTGTCCCAGGCTGCTCCAAGCCACATCCAATCTGGCCTCAGACACTTTCAGAGATAGGGAATCCACAATCTCTCTGGGCAACTTTTGCCAGGGCCTCACCACCCTTCCAGGCAGGAATTTCTTCCTAATATATAATCTAAATCTACCCTCCTTCATCCTCAAGTCATTCCCCTTGTCCTGTCGCTCCATGTCCTTGTCCAAAGTCCCTCTCCAGCCTTTTTGCAAGCTCCCTTTAGGTATTGGAAGGCTGTTATAAAGTGTCCCCAAAGCCTTCTGTTCTCCAGGCAGAACAGGCAGGAGAAGGAAGCAGAGCAAGTAAATAAAGGACTCGAGGTCTAAGGCCAGGAGGCTATTCCCATGTTCTGCCAAAGGCTGGATGGTGCTCACTGATGTTTAGAGTACAGCATAAAATATTTTATGGTTAGAGTATGGTGTAAAAGGCCAAAGCTTGTGCAAGATCACTTTGTACAAAGGTTTTATTACAAACTCCATTTTTTGGACTGAGATTTAAGTATAGAAAAGAGTGTGTCACACCTGAAGTACTGCATTGAAAATGTTCACTATGGAACATTTAGCTAATTAAGCAGGTTATTAAAACTGCAGGGGTTTTGCAACACATGCATGGGTATGAGCCAGTCATGGCTCATTAAAGTCCTAATCCTGAAAGCTACTGAGAACAGGAGACATTTCTCTGAACTGTGCAATCTTTTTCTCTGAAGTTTTATGATCTACGGGAAAACAGTCCTGTATCCGCCGTCAATACATGACCGATACAATCAAACACTAAGTGGCTCCACATGCATCCTCTTAATTGTTAGCTGTCGTATTGAGATTAAATTGGGCATTAAATTAAAGAGAGATTAAATTGTGACCTGAGGTGTAGGATTCATATACGCACTTAAATATAAATCCCGTTGTTTATTGGGAATAAAAGAACTCATGTTGCTTTGTTTGTAGTGTTTGGTTTATCCTTCTTAATATAGAATAAGAAAATTTCGAAATAACTTCTGACTGTGTAAGTCTGTGTTTATTCTTTCAAAGAAAGAGCAAAAGGAAAAGCTTTAGGATCCAGGTGATTTCTATCACCCTCCAGCTGCTTCTGCAACACTCTCCCATCCTCACAGGTAATGATCAGGGAAGCTCCCTAGAAATCCTCTGCACGCAGCTGGGCATCTTTGCTTTTGTGAACATTAGGAACTGAATCTGATTATTTCCTTCTGAATGCATAGGGAAATGTGTATTTTCTTTTCCTTTGTTGTTTGAGGGGGTTTTCTTGTTGTTTTTATCATTACTTTGCTGATTTGATCATCAAATCTGCTTTTTGGCCCTTTAACAGGAGAGTTGGCAACCTGCAGAGCAGGTGCTGAGAGGAACGTGGTGAGCAGCAGATCCACATAGGCTGAGGCTTGGGAGCTGCAGCATCTGGGAGAGCTGCAGATCAGAGCCCCCATTCTCCACTGAATTTGGGGCAGAAATGGGACAGGCAGCCCTTCTGCCCCACAGCAGCAAGGCATTGCCAAGCAGCTACTTGGCAGCATCTTTGGGAAGGCCCTGTCTTCCAGGTCCCACCAAATCCCTACCAGTGCATGTAATTCTCATTGAGAGGAGGGAGATGCACACTGGCACACTGCTCCTGAAAGCTGCTGATCTTCACATTAACCTCATCTTCAAGTTTATTTTGTTCCTGCTTGTGCTCTGCTTGCTGTGTTCCTCCTCTCTGTATTTTGTTATTCCTCCAAGCTTCTTCTTATGCATGAGTCACTGATCACCAGAGAGTTCCAGTGGTGACTGGGAAAATGGTAATGTACATTCATTCAAAGCATTTGGGGCTTTTTGGGCATCTTGTCCCTGAACGACTGTCTGTGAGTGGCAAGCCTTGGTGCAGGAGATGGACCAGGCACAATTCAGCTCCAAAACCAGTGTGGCATGGACCCTACACAAGATAGTCCTTCTGTCCATGAGGCTTTGTGTTCCCTAATGAATGTACAAACATGGAATGATTGCAGACATGGGAAAAGAAGAACTGGCTAATGCTGTGCTTCGGTGAAAGTCGTAGCTGAAGATCCAACCCATTATATTTATTGTCTGTTCTTTTGAGGCTGAGAATAGTGCTGATGTGAAATGGGGCATAAAGTTAAATGACAAAAACACATAGCAAATCTGGGTCTTTTAAGCACTGTCAGGCAGGGAACTGAACAACCTCAGATGAGACTGATAACTTGCTTGAGACAACAGGCTCAAGCTGGGTTTAAACTGGAATATCTATTGAAGGTTTCTGGCTTCCTGTCCAGTGCTCAGCTCATTAGATCACACTTCTCAACACTTCAAATAAGCAGTTCTACAGTTTGCTCATTTAAAACTCTTTTGTTCCTACTGCTCAATTTCTTATTTATAAGGATGTTAAATTAAGCATTTACCTTAAATTAAATCCTGTAAGTCTGTGATATACTTTTCCTTTCATTAAATATTACGAAGTAAACCTTGTCAGATAAACAATTAAACCAAAGAGCAAATTCAGACACATTCTAGACCTTAAGCTGTCAACCTTTGCAATGAAATAAAATTTTATTCATAGAAAAATAAATTATGAAATTACATAATTAAACCCCTTACCCAAACAGAGCCATAACATGCATGCTGATCTGTCAGAGCTCCATGAGATCAGTTCTCAAACTGTAGATCCAAAGAGAAGATGATACAATGGCTCTCACAGCAAAATCCTCCCACAAAAGGGCACGAGCTACAGGCATGAATTACTGTAATTACAATTCATGTAGCAAAATTAGGCTGCATATTACTCATAGGTTTAAAAGGGGTGTTAAAGAGAAAAGGTGATGATCCCATGCTCAGGAGAAGGTAGAATGTTTTTGAAAGTCAGGCTGTGGATCCCCAGGGCAGCTCCTGGCCATCGGAGCTTGCCGAGGGCTTCAGCATGAGAGCCTGGCTTTAACTGACATGAGGTTATTCGAGATTTAGATCATTTCTGTCAGCTTCTGAGCCGGATCCTGGGCTAATCTGTGCTTTGTGCAAATCCATGAGCTTGCAGTGTTGAAAATTAGAGCCAAATTGGATCAATTTATGCAAAAAAATAACACGGTAGTGGGTGATGTGTACTTGTTCCCTTCACTTCTGTTGATCGTGTTTTTGTGGGATCTAAATTTGCTTACTCCATCCTCCACTTAATTGCACTTGTACAGCACATAAATTATCTTGCTCCCAGTTGGTTTCTATAGACTTCACTGAAGGTGTTTTTTTTTTCTTTCCACCTGAAGACTGAATTTCATGCTGTTTTCACAGAGGTTTGGAGGTTAAATGCTCCAATATTGCCATTTCTGGGCTTGGAGTAAAGTTTTTCTCTGCTATTTCCTCACTGACCTTTTTAGAAATTGAAATTACTTTGAGCTCCCTGTTATGTTTGCAAAAGACTTCTGCATTCTCCCCCTCTGCAGTGGCATATTATAAATATTTCCTTTGATGTGTCTTTACTCCATTCCCTCCCACCCTCTCCTTTTCCAGAATGGTGTACTGTTCCCTTTCTTTTTCTTCCCCACCACGGCTGCTTATCTGCAGCCCAAAGCGAGGAGGTGGTTCCCTTTAGCATGTAAATAAAGCAACATTTTTTTCCAGCGAGCAGCTCAGGCTGGAATTCCGTGCCAGAAACTCTCCTCTACACAATGATGAGTTCAAGTTCTGCATTGTGCCAAGGGTTTTTTCTTTCACAGTAGGAAAGGTGATCAGTCTGCAATTAGTCCTCTCCTTCCCCAATCTTTTGTAACTCCATCTTTGCTAATTTCTCATCTCCCAGGACCAAAGCCGAAGGTAACTTTTGGGAATCCATTTAATGTGACAGTCCTCCCATCATCCAGTTCTGCATAAAATTAGCCTGTCCTCCAGCTGACGGTAAATGATGTGGCATTAGAGCAATATTTGGAAAGATGTGCCTCGAGTTCTCTATTCTGGTCAGATGAGCGGGGAACATGCTTTTGCATTTTAATTTGAAATTCAGTGAATATTTTGAATGCCACAGCATGTCTACAACATTATTTAAAAGATCCTGTGCACTCAGGCATGTAATGATTGACATTGGCTGTAACTTGATGCAATGTTGCACTGTTTTAATTCTTTTTGGGGCAGTGTTATCTTTGATCACTTCGTATTCACTGGAAAAATCTCACAATTGCAATCCCACATTATGTTTCAGTGAGGATGCCAAGTTCTCTATGGTGCGTAGCTATTCAAGGCACTTTGTCCACCCTCAGGCTGCTCATTAAAGTGATGGCAGTTTCTATTTTAATGAATAAGGTAGAGTGCAAATTCCCAACTTCATTCATAGACCTTGAATGGTCAAAAGGAGAGGGTTCTTTTTTCAGTTCCCAACTTCTTTGTTTTCTTGGAAATTGTGTAAATGTGTTCATAACCATGGCCGCAACTCTATGTGCATGCAAAACCCATCAAATTACAAGTTTTTATCTTGTGCCCAGAGCTTGTATTATTAAAACTTCCTTTTGTGACCAACAACCCCCGTCCCAGATTTCATTCCTAGACACAGTTACATGTCCATATTGCAAGAGGTAAGAAAGGGAGATGTCTGACAAGAGCGACTTAGTTCCCTCTTTCAATTCTCTGTTATTCCCTCGCTAATCGTCAGCACTGTGCCAGAAAGCCTTTCCATACAACCCAACATTCCTTGCTTTCAGAGGCTGCCATTTCAAAGGCTGCACTTGCCCACAGTTACACAGCAGGGGCATGAAAGCTGCTGCACGTTTCCTCTCCAGTTAAAATGCGGCACTTTAAGGTAAAGCATGAACTAAGTGCAGCGCTGAAGTGCTGCACAAACGCGAACAGTTGGTGTCAGGGAAGGAGGCAGAGTTCCCTGCTTGCTCTCCTGCCTATTATCCACGTGCCATTCAAACCTAACAGCCTGGACTCCTTCTTTTGACCGCTCTCACTCCTGGTTTGCTGGGAAAAAATCCTTTTCTCCTGCCCATTACCCAACATTTGGGAATAGCCGTGGCTGCCAAGGAGAGGTTTTTTGAAGGCAGTGCCGAGTTGCTCCTTGAAACTGGGTTAAGGAGCACATGTATTTTTTGCTGTGCCCACGTTTATTCCAAACCCCCCGCCAGCCCGAGGGAAAGGCTTTTTGGGGTGCCTGCAGCTACCCTGGTGGATAAGAACATCCAGTTGGGGGAGGCAGCGATGCGCAGACTTGGAGCGCCTGGCTCACTTTTGGGTGTCAGCCTGGTGGGGCAGCTTTGACTTTGGGCTCAGTTCAGCTTGTGCTCAAACGCAAGGAATGAGCAGCAAAAGCTCCTGAAGGGCCTTTCCAACCCCCCAGCACTCTGGTGGAGTGCCCTTTGTGCTTCCCAGAGCTCAGCAATCCCAAAAAGTGCATGTCTTTTCCACAAGGCCAAGCCATGGGGTAATTGGAGACCCACCAAGAGAACTCTGCCTCTGTCTTCCCCTGCTCACAGCTCCTTGGACCAGAGCCATGTTTCCTTCAGAGACTTTGGCTTTAGCTGGGAGGTACAAGTTTCTTTGCTTAGTGCACTATGATTTTTACCCAGTTGTATAAAACCACAGAATCAAGTACAGGTACCTTTTAATTTTTTTTCCTTCAGAAAAACTGAAGATAAATATTGAAATGAAAAAAGGGTTTGCTATTTAATAGTATTAAATCACTACACGCAGTTGCAGGAGACTAAGGAATTATTTTAATATTATTTCCATTTGCATATGTTCCTCCAAAATCCTCTTGCTGAAGCACGCAGTTTCAGGGGAGAAGCTGAAACATTTAATCATTTAATAAAAGCAGCTCTTGCCGTGTATTTGTTATAGTCATGGATTTTACACGCCAGAGGATCTTTGTGGTACACAAAGAACATGATCCAGAAGGGAAAAGTCCAGGCTCTTTTTAGCTACACTAAAATAAGTTTACTCTTCAAAAATCTCCCCCTTCTTTATCTGTGAGGCTTGCGGCTCCCCAGATGAGGAGTTGACCTTAATGCCAGGGAATGCTCACCCCATCATTGTGTTGTGATAGAAACTGTGTTTGACTGGAAAATGTGATTTAAGGTAGCAAGTGGTGGTAGAATTTGTTACACTTGGGCCATGAAATGCTGACATCCCCGGAGAGTGTGCTCATCCTGGACTCCTCTGTTGGGCAAGTCAACACCCAGGGGAAGAATCAAATGAAGAGGGCTTTTCCCTCCTCCTTCCCTCTCCCTGTCTGTGGAGCCTGGGGTTTCCCTCCCAAGGCTCCCAGCTGTGCAGAAGAGAGTGTTTTGATAAAAGCTGCTGGTTTGGTGAGGTTGGTGACTGTTCCCAGGGCGGGAGCATTGTCACCATGGAGCAGTGGTGCTGCCTGGCAGGCAGGAGATGCGTCCCAAGGGAGCTGGGCTCACTGCAGAGCTGCACAGGAAGATTTAGCTCTCCTCAGAGAGATTCCATGGGATGAATCTTGATGACTTCAAATCTGATGAAATTAAAATGTAAATAAAAGGTTGGTCTGGGTTTTTTTTTGCCTTAACTGGTAGCTCTGTGAATTCAACAGAGAAAGCCACTCAGTGGCCTTTTTGCCTTGAGCATCCTCAGCACAAAGATTTAGTGTTTGGAATTTTAAATTACGATTTGATGATTTTCCATGTGCCACAACAGATATTGCTCACCCTCCTAGAGCTGCAGGAGCTGAAAAAAAAACAACCCAGAGAAAAAAGCAAGAGCTAAACAAACAAACCTCAGCGTACAGAGCTTGAGCTTTCTAAGGAGCAGACACCTAATGCCAAGGACTTTGGTCTTAGCAGTGTATGACCCCTAACAAGCAAAAGTAGTAGATCATTGAATTAAAAAAGAGCCATTTTCCAGAATGTAATTGCACCTTAAGGGCAAATAAATACCTTCTTGCTGCTTAGATTGGTAGCGTTCCTTCCCGTAACTGAAGCATCAGGAATAATTATGCTAAAAGACACTTAAGCTTGTAGAGAAAACACATATTGCATTTTATGATGCTCTTGCTGGGCTTCTTGTGTAACATGAGAGAGATTATATTAACACTGGTGCTACATCGGTGTAGAATTACACCCCCGTGTTGGTCTGAGCTGCACTGTGCAGCTCTCCTCACTTTTTATAGCTCTATTAATGGTTTTCAAAAACTGTGGGCTAAAGAAGTATTAAAATGTCTTGGCAATGTACAGTTGCTCAATCTTTTTACTGTGGGATTACATATACCTTGTTTCTATTTGATTTTGATTGCTTGCTTGGCCTAGATTCCCTGCAAGCATTCGGTATGACTGAATAATTTTTAGTTGTACTTTCTTGCCATGCTTTATGCTAATCTGCTGATGTTTTGCAGCCACAGCACTGCCAGTCAGCGCTGCAGCCTACAGTCTTTATCCTTTACTGGATTTTTAAAAGGGTATTTTATTGCCTGTCATTACCATTCATTGTGGCTTTATGGACTGTGCTCTGTGCTCGCGCTCTCCCGGCGCTGCGGCTGCCGCTCGCTCCCCACCGCAGCTCCCGCGCCTTTGTTCTGCCCAGCACAAGTTTGATGTGGGCCCTTCTGCCTGCCCCCCCTCCAGAGTGCCTCAGATATATCCCCCTTTCCAGGGGGCAGATGGGAGAGTGTAATTTCAGCTCCGTGATGTAAAGGGAATGGGTTTTTTCCCCCCAAATATCGCTGGGTAAATGTTAAATACAGGATGCATAATGCACTGTGCTGGGGGAGTTTTGGTACCTCTAGAGCAGCTTTTTATTATGCTAATGCACTCTTGAAGGAAACACCAATGTTTCATCCAAATGACATCATTAAATTAATAATCATTTATTAAGAGCATGTTAAATTGCTAAATTTTTCATGCCCTGCTTATGGATATATATCAGCTTTGTTTAATAACATATGGGTGTAGGTCAGAATCAAACCCAGAGCTGCAAACTGCAAAGCCATTTGCTCAAAATTTCTTCAAAAAGCAGATCTCCACTCTAAAGAAAATTACTGCACCTTGAGGGGATTCTTCCAACTCAATGCTCACCTTCTTTCATCTTTAGTAGGAAAACAATTTTGAATACTTTCTTTTACTTGGAGTTGCTTTTGGGACAGTTAAGTCATTAGGAAAATATTGAAGTTATATGAAAATAGAGCTTTGTCAGTTTAACTTTCGGAAAAAAACCCAAATGCAATGAATCAGAATAATTTTTTTAAGTGGATTGGACCTCATGCCATGCTCAGCCCAGAGACCTATTGGGAAATGTGCATCAACATCCCTGTGGTCACAGGAGATGGGGCAGAAGGGGCTGAGGCTGCCAGGCAGGTCTGATGTTGCCTGTGCAACTTCACTTTTTCAGTGCTGTTGTTCTGTGAAGGTCTGAGATCATGGAAAGGAGGGAAGGCTGGAGATTTACTGGTTTGGAGTTAGTTAGACTTGAACAGAGGAATTTATGTATGAATACAAATATGCATAAATCTTTGCCTGACTGCTCAGCCAAAGGAAAATGGATAGTTTCCTGTAGCAACACTTAATGTTTTGATTGGTGTCTTTAAAATAAATAAATCATTCACTCTGTACTTTTTCGTGAAGTGATTCATGTCCTGAAGATGCAGAGTTCTTTTAAAGCAGGCTGGATATGTTTGATGGGGAGAGCAGGAGCTGTGCTGTGAAAGCCCTGCTTCCCTGCTTGAGGATCTGCAGTGGCTGTTAACCAACAAGTTACTTGCCCCGAGCTGCAGACACACACTGGGAAAAGCCTGGAATGCTGAGTTCAGTGGGAGCTGAGTGCTCAACACCTCCCAGGATTGGACCTCAAATACTTATCTCTAGGAGCTTTCCATTATTCATTCTACAAATCAAACTGGTTGTAATGTAAATTATAGAATGAATCTTTCTACGGCTTAAGATCCTGTAACTTAAACCTCCTAGGCTGCTTATCTGCCTTCTGCCACCTACCTACAGTTTATCCAGTGCACTTGGCATTCTTGATTGTTCCGTGCATATAAATTTCAATCATACCCACAGGGTCCCTCTATTCTATAATAGCTTGCATTGTGAGCAATTTAGCAGAGAACCGCTCTGCCCAAACACTGAGTGAGACATTTGCTATTGGGAAAAGCAAAACCCTTGGGAAGTGCCATGCATATTCCTCACATAATGCTGTAATAAGGCAATTGTATTGAAATTAAAAAAAAAGAGATTGAGAGATTTATCTCCCCTTTCAGTCACACGGTATCATGGAGCTGTCCGGGAGCCTCTAAGCAGAGCAATCCCACGTATGCAAAATCAGCCGGCTCAGGAAGTCAGGCTGATTGGCTAACGATGGCTTGATACCTTCTACCAAAGTCATTAAAATTCTTCCTTATCTCAACAGAATAACTTCTCACTGTAATAATCTTATTACACCCCAGTTGTTCTATTGCTCTGCCAGGCAGGTTACACACAACGCCTGCCTGTGTGATTCTGTGCCTGCTTCTCATCTTGCCTGGCGTACAGCCCCAAGACAGCCCTTTCCAGGAGTTTCTCCAAAGCACCACAGATGTCATTGCAAAACTCCTCTGCCGCAGTAAGGAGTGAAAATGGTCCTGGCTGTGGGTGCACAAACAGCATGGACCTCTCAACCCCCTGCATGGGGACTTTAGTAACAGGGAAAGTGCAAAGTCTGTGTGGTGGCAGTGCTTTCCGAGAGAAGCAGCAGGGAACTCCATCCTCCCCCTACCCTCACTGTCTGTCCTTGGCATATGGGGATAAGAAAAAACACAGAGGAGATTACAATGCCTTAGGGAAATGAGGTTTGTGTCCATAGGCTGAAAGTGGAATGGGTCTTAAAGCCCAGTGGTCTATGAGAAAGCCTAAGGAGGTTGAAAAGGTGCCATTTGTATGGTCACAGAATGGCAGACTGGTTTGAGCTGGACGGAACCTTAAAGAACATCTTGTTCCATGCCTGCCATGGCAGGGACACCTCCCACTGTCCCAGGTTGCTCCAAGCCCCATTGTCCAGCCTGGCCTTGGACACTTCCAGGGGTCCAGGGGCAGCCACAGCTTCTCTGGGCACCCTGTGCCAGGGCCTGCCTACCCTCACAGGGAACAATTTCATCCCAATATCCCATCTAAAACTATTCTCTTTCAGTTTGAAGCCGTTCCCCCTTTTCCTGTCACTATTTGCCAGTACTGTGATTTGGAACAGTCCTTAAAGTCTCCCAGACAGACATGTCCTTTCTAAATGAGTCCTGAAGTTTTGACATTTTTGTTTGTATGATTGTAGTTAACTCCGTGTAGTTTTTAATTAAAAAAAAAAAAAAACAACAACAAAACTCACTTGTAAGTAACAAAACAATTGCTCATGTGATTTATCATCTTGTGGTACCTTGTAACAGCACAGTCAGAATGGAGCAGTTTATTGGAGAGACCACAGGGTATCCACAGCAGGACCTGTTTCAGGACATTGTAGGCAAAGGAGTTCCATGAGTCTTCACTGGAACCTAAAATATGTATTTAGTGGTTCCTACCAATATTAAAAAACATCAAGAAGGATTATGCTTAAATCTATTGCAAGTGATTTCCTTTAATAAAGTTAAGGAGATTTCTCTCTGTAATACTCATCATGTTCCTCCTGAAGTTCATTCTGTTATCATCCTCCCTAGTAGTTCCATGAAGCCTTCCTAATATTTATGAGATAAGAGAGTTTTGGCCTCAGGTGTGGAGGGGAGCATTTTAGGGAGGAAAGCAAATTTGTCTGGGGAGGCAATCCCATGGCAGAGTGCTGGAGTGTCCTACTGGCAGCACCATGGGAGAAGAGTGTGAAAAATGTATTTGCCAGGTCAACAAACAAATAAAAATGCAGTTAACTTCTTTTAGTTGCCCTTTGCAATCTGAACTGAAAGTGTCTTCTCACTGAAATAAGAACCAAAAAAAACTGAAATACTTTTTTGGGGTCAAAACTGGAAGTCGTTGAGAAGGTTGAGAAGATGTCTCAGAAAGTCTGTGCTCTCCCCTCATCCCTCCTCGTGTCAGCCCTCCCAACCCGGGGTACTTGAGCTCAGCAACAAAAATCAATTTGCAGAAATAGACTTTGGGGATTTTTACTGTGGCCCTCAATTTATGAATGTTATGAAATATTTCTTTTCTTTGGCTTCACTTCACCATCTGTGGAAAAGCAGGGAATACCCTTTGTCCTGACCTATCCTTTTAAACACAGACTATTTTTGCATACATTTAAGAGAGAAGCTTTTTGAATAAAACTTCAAGGAATTATCAATTTGTTGTGTTTTAGCTGTCATTTGCAATAATCCCTGGACACACCAGTTAGTCTGCAGCCCCAGCATGAGACATCTTACAATCAAGCAGTAAGAGAAAGTGCTTGGCTGAAGAAGCTAATGGTCTAAAAATGAGAGAAAAGGAAAAAGAAAACCACATGGTCACATGTGGGAATTCAACCCCCACTGAGCAACTGATCCCAGGCAGCTCCTGGAGTTTCTGGTAATCTCAGGAGCCAAAGCCATAGCTTTGAGCCCCACTCTACATTCAAGTGCCCTGTGCCTGCTGTTTCTTTCTCTAACAGGTAGAATGATCAGCATTTCTGGAGCACTGCCCCTACCCAGCTCTAAGCTGCTGCTGTGGAATTCACTGGGAGAGCTCCTGGCTTCACATGGAGCCAACATGCGTTGTAAACACAAGGGGGTGGTAATTACACCTATTTCTTTGCTGCACATCTGTGTAGAACTTTCCTCTGTCTTTGTCCCAAGAGCTACAATATGTCTTAAAATCAATAAAGTCGATACCTTTAAAAAAGATTTGTTGATGTTTGGACTACACATAAAATCAGATCCTCTGATTAATGCCACAACAACGTGACAGCATCATTGCATTATGGTTCGTGAAGCCCTTCCTCATTCACCTCCTAAAAAATAACTGTATCTTGGAATAATAAAGACTAAAAATTACAGCTAAAAGAATAGTTATTGACTCACAGAAATAAACTGCAAACTACTCCCATTGTGCTTCCTTCCATATGCATTGTATTGTCATTTATTCACGTCCTTCCTCACCCTGGATGTCAGAGCACTTAACAAAGAAACACTTAACAAACAAACAATGCAGTCCCACCATGGGGTTTATGTGGCAACTGCTCTGCTGTAAATAACAGCCCATCATAACCAGACCTTTGGCTTAGCAGCTCCTTGGAAAAACAGTGATGGACACACTTGGGAGTGAGGAGCCCTGTCCTCCTCTAGGGCTGGTGGCGACGTGAGCTTCCAAAAATTTAACTCTCTGTTTGTAAATATTGGACTTGAGGATTTGATTGTCTTTTAAAAGCTTTATCTAAGCAGGAAGTATTTTTTCCATACTTTGCCCAATTTCGCCTTCTTCCCCAGACTCTCCCAGACTGCCTTCTCAAAAAGGAAAAAAGAAAGACAAAAACATGAAAGCTGGAGAAGGATTTTCAACAGAGACATGGAGTGATGAGACAAGAGGGAATGGCTTTAGGGTGAAAAGGTGTATTTTGTATAATTTGATATTAGGAAGAAATTCTTTACTGTAAGGGTGGTTCTTACTCACTGATGCCTTCAAAGACATTGTTCCTGCTTTGTGTTAACATTAGAAGCAAAATGGCCTTGAGTTCTCCATAATTTCTCCATCTCTCTCCATCATTTCCCTTCCTGCTGCTGCAGATGTGCCACGACCTGAGGAGTTTCTTCTCCAGTGTCTTTGGGCTCTGGAGGTGTTTCTGGGACAGAGGAAATGGCAACTGGGAATGGTTTGCATTCAGATTGGGCTGTCTGCACTGCTGAGGTTAATAAGATCCATATCTCATCTTGTAAACTTTTGTACCATGTTACTGCCCTTCCACAGACTCACCTCTCAGTAGATTGGGTTTAATTGCTCTGCAGTGTCTCTGAGTTTTGTTATTATCAAGCGTTCTTCATATTTTAATTGCAGTTAACAAACCTGTAGTCCCTATAAACTCAGTCTTGATGATATTTTCCTGCTGGAGCAGCCCGTGTTTCTCTTGTGTCTATGTATTGAGAGACTTCATTCTGTTCCTTCTGAAAATAATTATTTCTGCCCCCCTGACTTTTCAATCTTAAATAACCATGTCAAGGTATATTATTTTTTAAAGCCTTGATAAGAAGCTATTTTATTATTCTTCAGACAAGCAATCAAAGTCTTTGGAGACTGTTGAAATAGAAGGAAGTAACAGGCTGGAATGGAGCCTTTTTGGAGAGAACAAAGCAGCTGCTAATTGGCTGCATTGTCCAAATTTGGTTGTTTGGTGGGAGGAGCTGCCAGGCACAGGGATGCTGGGGGAGGCACCCAGCAACAGTGGTGGTATAAACTGGAGTAGGGACTGGCAGGATCATGGTGTGATGTGGGAAACCAGGAAAAGGAAGGAAGGAAAAGCAAGGTTGAAAGAGGTGGCAAACTTCAGAACATGGCCTTGGCAATAAATGGTAGGAAAAGAGCATGAATGACCTAAAAAGCCTCCCACTGCAAGTTGCACTCAGTTTTACAGGAGAAGATGGTGCAGAATTGACAATAAACCTGTGATCTTGATCCCAGCTCCAAAACCAATCTGGACCAGTGGCAGTGGGTGCTGCCCCAGGCAGGGAGGGTGGGCAGGAGGGGGATTGCTCGAGGGCCCTTCAGAAATGCGTCCTACTTCAGTGATTTGCTTTGCAGCAAGAGACCTGGTGCTTGTTTTGTTTGTTTGTTCCTTTCTTCTTGTAAATTGAAATGGAAGATTCTTATCCCAACTTCATCGCTTGAATTAGGGGTCAGTATGGCCACGTGAAACTCTTGTTAAGATGGCTTTGAGCAAACTCACACAATTAAAACACTGACCTAGGGCAGTCCTCTTGTTTTGAAGGGACTGAGTGTTTGTCTCAGAAGTGTGTCATATTTAATTTCATTTCATCACATCGAGTGCAAAAAATAAAAGAAAAAAAGACAATTTCATTTGCTTCCACTCAGTATGAAAATGAATAGAATATATGAAAATTGAGACTTTTTAATTAAGGTCTATAACATCAGAAGGAACAAGTATGTCTGTGAAATGTGTGCTGACCCTAAGTGGAAAAATCCAATTCTCTTAGATAATGTGTATGCACAAATATCAGTATTTGTGTGTCTTTATGTACACTCAGACTCTCACCCTTCTGCGGGTTTTCTGCTGAATATTGCCCTTCACATCTCTTCCAAGGACCCCTATGCAGACATGTTGGAGATGATATTTGCATGGAGAAGTCGTTTGAGTGGGCATTGCCTGTGCTGTTGACAGGAGCCCTGTTTGGAGCAAGCTGCTCTTTGATCAGGAGATGTCTGGATCACAGTGAGAGTCACCTGCATCTGGGCTGCTGGAAGGAGGAAAGGGACCTTGGGGCTAATTCTGCCCTCATTTGTGCACAGCTGCGCAGGGTTATGCTGCTGCAGGGGACAGCCCAGCTCTGTGGGCTCCTGAGGATGCTCTGAGCACCTGGGTGATCCCACTCAGAGGGCTGGGCAGAATAATTCAGATAAAAATAAGATCCGACTCAAAGCTCTGTCTGCGTGGTCAGTTGTCCTTGATTTAGCACATTCCTGAAGATGAGCAAACTCAGCAGGGTTTAGGTGGAAGCAGAGAAGGACTGAAAAATGTACTGTAGATACAAAACTTCAGATCAACCTATGTAGGGGGCTGTCCCTGGTATTTAGTCAACTGGTCCTCATTATACTTATGAATACTTATATTTGCAGTAAAATTCTTTCTGCAGTTGGTAATAGGAAGATGGCTGTTAGGGGACCATCCGCTGATTTAATTATCCTACACGTGTGTCAGTAAGGATGGGAATACTTAAGAGTATTTAACAAAACTCACCGATACTCAGCAAGGTGTTTTTGTCTTGTTAAACACTTATTCCCTCCTTCCTCCCTGTGAGCTGCGCAGGAAGGCTCGGAGAGTTCAATATTCTTATAATTCAGATGACAACTGAATCCCTCCTCTTGTTCCATCCAGGCTTAATTAGCATTTTCATGTGCATTTCCTTGTTCTTGCTGAAAAGCCTGAGATGAGAGTGAAGATGTTCAGGTAATTAAGTAATTATGAAACACCCACCTCTTTCTTTGACTGCCCCAGGGAAATTTGCCAACTCACTAACCTGTACTGCTTTGTAAGATGTCCCCATTCAAGGGCTCTTGCTGTGCCATGCCCAGTTTGTAATCACCAGGAGAAGAGAAGGTTCCAGGAAGATCTTATGGAACCATAAAACAGCCTGGGTTGGAAGGGAGCCTGAAGATCATCTGTTTACCAACCACTTGCCATGGGCTAGGACATTTTCTACTAGAAGTGTCCAAGGCCAGGTTGGATGGGGCTTGGAACCTCGTGGGCTAGTAGAAGGTGTCCCTGCCCATGGCAGGGGGTGGAACAGGATGAGCTTTAAAGTCCTTTCCAACCCAAACCATTCTGGGATTCTGTGGAGATTCAAAGCCTGGGCTGGTTCTTGGTACAGGGAGATTCGTGAGGAGAGGTGTGGGAGTGTTGCCTGCCAGCTTGGCACAGACCTCAGAGGAATTGCCACCACAATAACAGGAGGAAAGGCAGCCCCTGCACCAGGCTGGAGCACAGCCAGGGAACAAATCTGTGCAGGATGTTCCATTGCCCATCAGGGGCTGGATGGGTCACCACCAATGGATCATCAGCATAGGCACTTCAGGCAGTGCTGCCCATGGCTGAGAGGGGCAGAAGCAGCACATCAGTGATCCTTGTTGGATTGGACAGTTGGGGTTTTGCTGCCCTTCCCCTGTGATTGGCAGCCTGGGTGCATTTATGGCACTTTTCATACCTCCCTCCAAACGCTGAAATTATAGCTTTGGCTGAAAGACAGCCAAAACGTCTGAAAGGCTCATTGTTTCCCAAGTAATATTTTCAATACAAATTGAGCTGAATGGTTCTTGAAAACAATTGTATATTAAACTCCAGCAAATATCCGTGCTGTTCAAGCCCACACAGGCTAATATAAACGCCAGCATGACTTGATAAAAGCACAATGAAAGGTTCTATTTTTGTTAGTGTCAGTGACCTTGCGTGGCTGTTTAAGGACTGTTCAATCTCCTGTTCAGGATGTATAAAATTAATATACCTAAGGGGGAGGATGTTATTAGGAGTTAGCTCGGAAATGCTACAGGAAATGCTGCAGATAGATGGCTGAAATTACCCTGTAGACATTGTTCAAACAGATCTGTGTTTAAAATTAAACTTACAAGAAAATCCTTTTACTAGTTAGTTACCAACATAATAAGTATCTATTGATTGCATCTCCATTTGTTACATCTTAATAAAAGAAAGAGTTTTAAAACTACATAAAAGAACAAGGGGGGGAAGAATGTTAGAAGTGTTATTAACATATTAAAAGATAACCACAATGGATATAATAAAATACATTATTCACGAGGCATGATAGCAAAACTCGGTGAGAGTGTCTTTGCCCCTGCACGTTCTTAACATCACTGAAAAGAATTATTTCTCTTCATCTATTTTCTGCTGCCTCTGCTTTACCTCAAAAGCCATACATTATTCCCCCAATCTATTTCATTGAGCAAGATAATTATCTATGCATGGATGCTTTAGCATTAAAGACATCTCCCAGGAAGTACAACTTTCCCATTTATTTATTTCATTTTATTTTTTTTTAACAAAAGGGCTAAAAGAAAGGTGTGTGGGAGAAGGAAATAAGGATCAGTGTTTAAAACACAGCTAATGACATGCTAATGTGCCCAAATGAATATTGAAAGAACTCAAACATTGCTTTGAAATTAATTATAGCACTCCCTTTGTCCTGTAGAAATGGGAGATTAAAACCTGTACGGAGATGTTTACTATGTTTAATTTTCAATTGTTTCTTTGATGTAACAGATAGAAAGGTTTGCACCTGCAAAGTAAAAAGGCTGTGAACAGATTGCAAACATTCTGCTAACACTTCATCAAGAATTTTAGTTGTCAGCCTCCCCAAGCACAAGGGAGCCTTGATGATATCTTTGTGTGCCTTTGACTCCTTTTGATTAATAAATGCAAACAAATTTCGCTCAGTAACCTCTGGTTGCAATCCATGCATGTCAATTAGGGACAACCTCTGGTGAAGGGAGGCACTGAAGTCTGTTCTCCCTCCTTCTCCTACACGATAAATAGTTGATCTTTAATGCTTTTTGACAATTAGAGAATGAAATCTTTTGTAGTTGTGCAATCCTGGCTACTCTTCATTATTTTGTTCTCAGCAGTGACAGATCCGTGTTTGCTGTAGTATTACAGTGTTTGGATGGATGAGCTAATTCTTTTTTTTTCCTTTCTTTTCTTTTCCTAAAGCTACTTCATCTCAGTATTGAAACTTAGAGTGCAAATACTGCTTTTTTTTTTTACTAAACAGCCTTGTGAGTTTCATCAATACAATGGATTTCAGGAAGAGCTGTTCAGAACCTGCATAAAAAATAAGTCAATTATTGTCTGACTTGGTGGGTCCACTCAAAAATAGTACTAAAACTGTTTTTAAAAGGTGGGGAATGTCCCTGACACCTCGAGCAAGCAGCAGAACCTGTATTAGGGCTGTGGTCAGGTTCCTGCCCCCCTTACTCCTGTTTAGTTGTGTGAGAGCAGCACAGAGGCCAATTCAGCTCCCCCTTGTCCGTGGCAGGGGCTTATCAGATGAGGCAGATGGTTTTAGAAATGAATGAACTGAGCTGCTTTGTAGATGGGAACAGATGCACAGACAGAGGCTGCATAACTTGGGGTTTTTTTATAAACTGTTAGGTCCTAGAAATATAGTTAGGTGCTTGAAGGAATTCAGGAAATGTAAGGATAAAGTAAGCGAGAAAAACCTCAGCCAAAATAGACTTTACAAGGAGAATTATATGAGATACCAAGGCTTTCCAGGGGTAAGAAGATAGAATCACAGAATCACAGAATGGTCTGAGTTAGAAGGGACCCAGAAAATCATCGTCACGAGAAACTAAGACTATACAGAGAGGGTTGTGTAGAAGCAGTCAAGGTATGACCTCAAAAATGAGTGTCTGTGTCTTGGTTTTCAAGAAAAATGTGGGACAGAGGCTGGATGGCTATGGGAATCAAAGTGTAAGAATTTACCTGGTCTCAGGTAGAAACAAATTCAAGGTACTCAGGGGGCTCAGATTAGGGAGGGTTAATGCATCTGTCCAGCTGGAAACATGAATAGAGGGACAAGGGGATGGACAATGTTCTCAACAGCCAAAGCCTCATTTTCTGATCTCAACACTGTATAAGGCTTCAAATGATATTTGGAGGAAAACCAGTATGTAAAACTTAGATTAAATAATTTGCAAAAGAGGATATAAATGGAAAATAAATAGCACGCTTCTTTTTTGCCCAATTCTATCACATGCCATGCTAGCATGATCTCTTTCTGTGATAGGATAACTGATTTTCTTGACAAAGAAAATGCACTAGGTCTCATGTTTATGGACTTCAGCGAAGCATTTGATGTAGCACCACATGGGAAATTATCAGGGAACATGGAGGCAGTGGAGATTAGTAGAAAACCAGAAAGGTTGATAAGGATCAAGCCACAGGTGGAAATGAAAACAGATTGCATTAACAGGGAAGACGTTGTGTTAGGAGGAGGTTACCCAGAGCATTCCCCAAAGACTGGTCCTGACACTATCTTGTGCAATATTCCTGGGAATGGCCTTGGGGAGGAGGACCGTGCTAACTGAGTTTGGAGATAGCACAAAATTAAAAACATCATCAGGACAAGAACTTGCTATGCTGCCTACACGGAATTTGGGACTGGAATAGCAAAAAAGGATAAAATGGGGCATCTGCCCTTCGGGACAAGCAGGGATGATTTCTGGGATAAGCTGAGGCTCACAGGTTAGGGGTATGTTGTTGGAAGAACAACTGAGCCATGCTCAGCAGTCCCAGAGGATTTTGAGCCATGATGTGATGCCATGAAGGTATTTGGAGTAGTTCTACTGCTTTGTTCCTGTGTGGCCATCCTGCTGCTTCTGCTTAACTGCCAGGTGGGACTCTGCTCCTGCTCATGAGGATACAAGAACCTGGATCATTTAGGCCAGCAAAAGAAATGCTGAGATATGATCTGATCATTCACTGATAAATGCTGAGGGAATGCACACAAGTGAGGGAAAAAGAACTCATGGACAACGTTGACACAAACCCAAATGGATGTAAAGTGAACATTTATAAATTTTCTGATCACAATTGGATTCTCAGCCCTCAGAGTCCCAATGGGCCTTTCAGTAAGAAAAGCAGGAGGGAGAAATATAATGGTTTATAAGACGTTGCTTTATCAGATTATTTGGTGTTAAACCAAGATTTAACAGCTTCACCCCATCCCAATATTCCCATTACTCTTTGAGTGGTGCATTTTGACTCCTGTCTGTGTGACAAAAACCCAGTGCTTGCTGGCAGTGCTGCAGGAACATGTAGGGAATGAATGGGAGCATCTCCCAGGGTCTCAGGTGTATCCATGTGAGGTGACTATGGAGAGGTGATTGATTACAATTCAATCATTTGGATCATTCAATCCCAAAAGCAGAGAGAAGATAGCTAAACCACCAACATTAGGGTAGCATAGGGAATATGCACCTTCTAGGGTTTTTCCTGAACCCCAAAAAATACCTCCTGCATCCAGACCATTCCTTCAGTGCTGGAGATGGAGCCATTCCTGCATATCCTGAGACAGGACAGGTCCTGGTCCCACACTAACACAGCATGTAGTCTGCCCTCCAAATCTCCCAGTTTTCTCTTTTCTTTCCTTATTTTTAAGCCTAAGTTAGGAGTGGTGCCTGCAACATTTGCCAGACATCACAGGGAAGCTGTAACACATGCTGAGAGCCTCGTATATCTCACAGATGTATAAAATATTTCCACCTCTAATAACTCCAAATGTTTCCCTACCTTCCAGGTGACAATAGCTCTGTTCCATAGATTTCTATAGGGACTAGTGATTTAAATGAGATTGACAGTTTACATCAAGTCAATTTCAATTTACAAATTGGCTAAAAAAAGAAGGCAGAATAATTTTCTAAAGGTGAAGCATCAACAGTTTTCCCGAGTTCCACAAATCTGTAATGATGAGTCACTGGGAATTCAAGCATACAAAAGCAGTGGTTTGCTAGGCAGAACTGAAAATTTAGCTGGGAAAGGTTTTCCAGAGTATTGAGGGTGAGGAGGTGGAAGACTGGTCATACACTGGGACCAGTTTGTCAGCATCAGTCTTGCAGGAGAAGCTCCTGAATCCTTAAGTCTCCATTCCTCACTCAATTGCCTCAAAATGACTCCAGTATCTCAGTATAGTTCTCTCTCTTCCCTTTTTCTGGGAAATCCTGAGATAAGGAACATTTACAGTGGGTGAGAAATGTTTATGTAAGCAGTGAAAAAGATTCAAAAAATAAATAAGTGAAAAATTTCCTTCACATTTGTTTCATTTTCTCCGTAACTGGTATTGATGTCCTCCATCTCTATCTCTATCCCCTGTGTTATGGTCAATCCCAGGACACCAGTTCCCAACAGGAAAATGCCAGAAGAGACTCTGGTCCATGTGCACCAATAGTTATGGAGAAGGGACCTGGAGATGGTGCCCAGAAATGTTGCTGGGTGATGTACACCCAGGGTAGGGTTTTCCTTCATGCAGTTCATGTGTTCAATCCTTTACATCCCACTCTTAATAATGCCCAGGTTAGCAGTGTTGGGGCAGATGTGTTTATTCCCTGTAATTTAATACCCAGGTAATGACTGCTGGGGTATTTAATGAGTTCTTAAAAAACAAATCCAGTGAGCCACACATTCTCACACACCCCCAGCCTTATTTCAAGTGCTTAATGGACTCCAGCCTATGCTCTGGTAGTTAAAAATCTTCCATTTCTATCACTGCAGCGTTTTTACTGCTTTTTTTTATTTGCTCAATCATTTCACAGTCCAGTTGTTCGGTTTTGGTCAGGTGGGCTATAAAACATTCCCGTAACAAGTTTAATCTCTGCAACATCTCTGGCCTCCATCTATAACGACTTTGTACCAATGGTAGTTTCTCCCAAATCACCGCTTTCAAGAACTAACAAATCTTCTTTGCAGACAAACACACATCCCAAACGCACACAGCACCTTTCCAGCAGCTCCCAAACAGCAACAGTGTTTAATACACTCAGTTATTCTGTCCCCATTGGGAAGATTTAATTTTAAATCATCTGGTTTTGAATAAGAGAAAACTTTCAGTGACTACCTGACTACCTCTGCATGCTGTTAGGCTGCTCTTGGGAATGCTGTTCCATAACCCTATTTTGGGGTTTTTATGTGGTTCTGCCCCATTTCAGTGTTGTTTTGTGGAAGAGCTGCCCACATAAGTGCAGGAGAAGGCTGGGGGAGGTTCTCTGTGGGGTCTGTTTGGCAGGACTGACCCTCGTGTGATGGCCACAAGTCCATGGCAGTGCCGGTGAAGGGCTGTGCTCTTTCCTCTGCAGCTGCAGAGAAAGGGCTGCCCTGTGTCCTGTGCCCCTGTGCATGGGCAAGGGGATGCAATGAGATTTCCCATGTCCAAGACATGGTTTAGGAATGTTGGGAAGTATTGGAAGAGACTGCCCAGGGAGGTGGTGGACTCCCCATCCCTGGAGGTGTTCAAGAAAGAACTGAACGTGGCACTCAGCGCTCTGGGCTGGCTGATGAGGTGGAGATTGGGCACAGGTTGGACTCGATGATCTTGGAGTCTTTTCCACCCTTAGTGATTCTGGCATTCTGTGATTATTGTCCTCAGACCAAACCCAATGTTCATGAGTCAGTCAAGGCCCCTGAGTTCCAAACCATTCAGCCACTTTCTGGGGGTTCTTGTTTCCTCCGCAAGCCCTGAACCTCTTAATGGACACAAATTCCTGTGTATTCGCATGTGAAACAAGAAATGGGAGATTTAGTAAAGTATATATTAGGAACTTGTGGTGAAGTTGTGACACTGGGCTGCTCCCCTGTGATGGAAGGAGGATGTTTGAGCAGTTTGGATGTATCCTGGCACTCACTCCTGCCCTGCAGCACCATTTGCACTCTGATGAGAAGGAAGATTTCAGCACTTTTCTCAAACATGCTGCAGTTCTGCTCTCGCTGAGCAGGGGCAGTGGAAAGGTTCAGTCTCTAAGCCTGCAGAAATGTTAAACACGGAAAGTTCCTTGGCTGCGTGTCTTGCATTCCAATAGTGCCATGTTCCCATGAGCCAGACCTGCATCTCCAGCCTGTCGAGCTGGCAGCTCCTGCTGGATGTGCTCATTGATTTACTCCGTGTTGTAACTCGATGGAGTAGTTACAATATTGAGGAGGGGGGGTTGTGCTGCAATCTTCCTCTGCCTGACTCTACCTGCCTGGCTCCAATTATCTCCCTCCCTGTCTATCTTACCACTCAAAATCACTTTCCAGTCCTTTCCCACAGGTAAACATCATCTCCAGCCCATGATGCATTTTGTATCTCTCCAGAAAGTAATACCTATAGAAGTCAGCACTTCAGTGATTTATGTAATTAAAATATGATGGATCAAGTCGTTAAAATTCACTAACGCCGGTACACGTGTTCACAAGTGCACAACTTGTCTCCAACTGTGCCTGTCCCATCATCCCACCACGACCTTGTCTTATTATTTAAGCTTTTACTCTGTATCAGAAAATTATGAATAGCAGAACAAACTGAAGAGTGGAATTAAAACCACGAGTGCCTGGTATATTTTTCTGCTTGTGTTTACTTTGTCACTTCAGAATGACAGGCTTGAAATTCCTGCATGATCTTCAGCATGTTCTAAAAATGACAGCTACTATAATTCAAATTTACTGCTGTATTTTTTTTACTAGTAATGAAGTTGTAAATGCAGCATTTCTTTCATTACCTATTCATTAAAGATATGACATGAAAACAGAGTTACCATGGAAATGGCTCTGTGAATTCTGAGTACATAATAAGAATTTCATTGTTTACACTACAGCATAGATAACTGATGGGTGTTGTTGTTGCTGGTAAAGTCTTATTTAGCCTCGGGAATGCTTGTAAGGGGAAAAAGGTTGTGCAATTGGTCTTCCACTAAGTGCCTGCATACAAGCAAAGCTCTGTAAAATCATCAGTGCAAAAGAGTTTTATGATGAAAAGCACCGAATATGTTTTGAGCTTTAAATCTTTGAGCATCATTTGGAACTGAATATTTAAACATTCCAAGTAGAGATAGCCTAGTTGGTGTGTTACTAATAGTCTCATTGCAGGGCTAATGCGTACACAGATCGTATAAATAAATTAGCATAAAGAGAATTTAGGAGTTTTTATACTTCAGCTGAAAACAGTAGGTTTTAGTAGCAGGAAAGCATCGGATTTAATAAATAACAATGTCAACAGCTTTGCCAAAAGGTAAAGCTGCTAGAAGCCTTATTTTTGCACCAATTGCAATTTCAAATAAAATCAGGAGCTGCATCCTCCAACTGTATAACAGAGACTGCACTTTTGTGCCCTATTGCACTTCTGAAATGGGTCGGATTTTACACATAATGGAACCAGGAAGGTTCTTAAATACTCAAATGCCAGGGTGACCCTTTGGCAGCTGAAGTCACAGTGACCGTCAGCAGCACTTCGTCAAGTAAAAAGGTTTTAATCCAATTCTGCACAGCTTTACAAAACCCACAGAAAAGGCTTGAGCTCAGCTAAGAATCAATGAGTCAGGATTGTCATTTGTGCCCAAAACCCCTGAATGTCTGTTTCTCATTTGCAATCCAGTTCATTCCAGGGAATGAGCCATAAAGAGAAGCATTATGGATGCTGTGTTATAAAACAGAGTGATAATGAGATCTCTTTTGTGCCTTAAATAAACATTCAACTGCTCTTAGTCTTAAGTAATAAAATCCATACATCTGCACAGAGATGAGGTGTCTGAATGTGACCAGGCGTGTCCTGAGCCCTCTGATGTTTGTGACAAGATTCCTGTGATGATAAAGGCACTGAATTGGGGTGTTTGATGTACATCGGTGCCCTCCTGTTCCAGAGTCATTTGCACCAGGCAGAACTAATCACTCCTAATTGCAATTGACTGGCAGAATAACATTAATGGCATCCCTGAAGCAGCCTCTGCCTTCATCTTCCCGGGGCTTTTGCAGGAGAACTCTTTCCTCCCATATCTGCCAGTTGGTGAGATCATGGGAAGGGACTGTCCCAGCGACCCTCACGGCAGTGACAGGTACAGCCCTAGAAACCAGGTGCTCCCATTCCCAGCCCTGAGCCAGGAGCTCACACTGCCTCTCATTTTAGTAGAATTTTGGCAAGTTTGGGGAAAAAATTTGGCATAGTGACAATCAGACATCGCAGGTTAAAACAATAACACTTTAAAGAGCATCGGCTGGGTCACCTCCATGCATAGAGCAGTTAGTGCTTCCTTCCATGAGCTTGTCTGCCACAGTGCAGTGAAAGCCATATTAGCCCTGTCTTTATGAATAATTTGATACTTTCAGGATTCTGAGGGACAGGCACAGACTGCAGTTATTATTCATGGTGTGAATAATAATTTTGTAGGGAAGGATTAGAGTGTTATTCCTCAACACAGCTGAAGCTGCTTTAGACTAAGAGATTTAGGCAGTGTGGGGACTAAGTGCTACTACCACTCATTCACCAGTAACTTACAGTCTGCTTTGAGTGGGGAAAGACAGTTAAAATCTGGCTTCTCACCTGCTCCAGGTAGAAAATATCTTCCACCTTCAGGGATTCTGCTGTCCACACGCTCACCTGGTGCAAATCCCCCATCGCTCTTGCCCATGTTCTGCTGGCACATGGGGATGTGCTTTGGCTTTGGCTCAGCTGGGTGAAGGCACAGCACAGCTGACGGGCAGCCAACAGCGTGTGGCACAAGAGGGAGAAGGATTTTCACATCTTGCTGTTGATTACCAAATGAAACGTAGCTCAGATTATTGGAGCTGCTCAGATTAATGATCTGGTAGTGTTTTAACTTTGCAGAGCATCTGCGCCATATGTGATCCCCACCAGTGTTTGGTGGGTTGGATCACTGCTGTGACAGAGCAAAGGAAAAATGTTTAAATCATATTTTCTGTTTGAACCAGTAGGCAGTGTTTTGTTTTGGGGAAAATTCATCAGGCACAAAGAGAATAATAAAGGAAAAAGGAGATCTATTTGAATAATGAGCACACTGACCATCATTGAAATATAAAGACTTACACAGTAGGTTACATTTTGGACCTAAATTATTTGTTTGAGTCTGTTTTGGTTTAATTTTTTTCTTTTCTTCTGCAGTGTCACAAACTATTTTTACTAACTTTTTATTTAGGGTCATTTTTTTCTGATTAAATAGAAAAGCACAAAGAAAAAAATGTTCTTCGTCTGCTTCCTAAATGAGCTGATGTTCCAAAACCAAAATCTCAAGGAGCTCTGTCTTGGTCTGAAGGGTTTACCTGGCTCCTTGCACAGTTTTCCTCTGTATGGTACCAGAGGGAAAGAATGAGCAGGAATTGCAGCCCCCTCTAAAGCCTCTTTGAGGGTTTGGAGGTCCCAGATGTTGCTGCTGTCCTGTTGCTGAAGGGTGCAGAGGCACTTGTGCTCCATCTTTTATTCCCCAGCCCTGGAAGAGTCCAAGGCCAGGTTGGACAGGGCTTGGAGCAGCCTGGGACAGTGGAAGGTGTCCCTGCCCATGGCGGGGGGGGAACCAGATGAGATTTGAGCTTCCTTCCACCCCAAACCATTCTGGGATTCTGTGATTCTATGATCCAGCATCAGCTCAGCCCACATTTATCTGTTGCATGGGATCCACATGAGTCCCTGGGGCCCCTAAATGCTCCTCATCACAGAAAACTTGCTGCAGGATGTATAGATGAGACCGGGGGTATATAAATAACACAGGTATTGCACATTTTAATGTATTTTTCAGCTTTTGGTTCTCTGGGCTTATTTCCTACACAGCAGGGGCAATTTGCACATAATATCTTTGCTGCTGGACTGTGAACATTTATGCTACACAAAGTTAAGCAGCTGGTAGAAAGCCCTCAGAAATGGAGTTTTCTAAGAAGTGCTGACACACTTTTAATTGGAGTGCTGGATGCCGCGGGAGCACTGTGCCATAAACCTGGGTAGATAGTTAGTGTATCTTATTTTGCAGCTTGCCATGTCCAAGCTATAGGGCACAACTGGCTTTATTTTTAATGCAAATTATAGCTGATTTCCAACTGTTGAATTGCAGGTGCTGGGAGCCTTTCTTGCTCTTAAAACTATGTATTAGTAATTTGAAGAAACTGGTTATCTGTAGAGTAGGCAGATCCTTGCAGGCAGGGGATAAACACAATTGTGGACTGTCTGGGTGGTTTGTTTTTTTCAAACATTTATTAAAAGTGCTAGAAACCATGCTGGCTAGAAGTGTAGTTTGCAATTTTCTGAGTGCTGTATGTCTCTTTCAGAAAAATTCATTATAATAACAGAGTCACTGAGCTGACTCTATTTCTGTAAAACAACAGACTCTCTGGAGATACTGGGGAGGTAACAAAACAAATGTACAGTGTCCTGATAGAAATACAAGTATTGATCTGATGAATATTGCAGCCTAAAGACTAGATGTTATTAGGATGTAATGAAATCTTGTTTTTCTGGCTTCAGAGCTGTAGCTCTGCTGCTGGTCACTACAGCACTGAATTATTCAGAAATCACATATTTGGTAATACTCAGAGGCTTTAGAAGATGCCATCAGCTTCCTTGTTTCTTTTTGTTCTTCTCTCCCATCCAAATGAATGTTCTTTCTTCTCTCTAAATATTTCATAGATGCTTGAAATAAAGCCTTTCCCTCTTGGTTTTGCCCTGTTGGACAGAAGCTGAGGTTGTGGTTCATCAATACAGTAAATCTGGCACTAAGGCTCTTGGTATTGGATCCAAAATGCCACAGGCAAGTGATGCCAAGTGCTGATCCAATACAAACTCTCAGAGTTCAGATTTATCTGAGAATTTTTGATAGATTCTCACATGGGGCTTTCTGCTGAGTCAGGTGTTGTCTGTACTCCCACTGCTGCAATGAAGTTGGCATAAAACCAGCATGAACTTCATCTCATCTACTTTGGCTCCTTCTGCAGGAAAAGGATCATGTGCCTGCCCCTGTCATGGATCAAACATGTGTGCTGGGAAGGCCAGGGCTGTGCAGGGCTGGGGGTCACCAGCAGCAGAGCCTCTGCGTGAAGTGAAACCTTCTGTCACAGGGAACCAAGGTGGGGAGGTGTTTGAGGTGTCATATCCAATGTCAGACACGACTTATCCGTGGAGCAGCCATTCTTCTATGGCCCTTGGGATGCAGGGGGCATCAGATAAGCTGTGAGTTGAGCTATTTGGGTGATCAGCCCTTCCTTGTGCTCTGTCATGTCCCCAGATCCCTCAGAGGATTTGCTGATGGCCCAGTGCTCCCACTGCTCAGTAGCTGCAGCTTCACAGCACTGTTTCTGTCAGTCCAGTGTGGTGGACACAGCAGGCAGTGCTCCATCCCTTTTCCCTCAGCTGTGCTGCAGTGGAATTCCTGGCACTGAGAGCACTTCCCAGCTCTGTGTTGACTCAGGGTATTCTCACACTTCCTGCTCGCAGTCACTCACTCCCAGAGGAGTGCACATCTGCAGTAGTCCAAGCAGCATCCCCTCCGTGGACTTCCCTTCCTTGCTCCTGGTCATGAAGTTGGGCTCATCTACAGCTCTATCCATAGCTGTGCCCAATTCCCTGTGTCAGACACAGATAAAGGACCACCTGAACATTTCAGAGGGAAACAGCCCATCCAGCACTGTACATGATGTCTCCCTACCCTTCCAGCCCTGCTTTATTAACACAAGTGTCCTTCACTGCTCTTTCACTCGAAATCAATCTCTCCAGCACTGATTGCTCTGTCACATTCCCTCTGTAGGCAGGCTGCCTGAACACTTTCATCGTGCTGCCCACAGGCAAAGTGGTCCCACAAAGAGCCCTCTAGACTGAGCTCAAGGTCACAGGTCCTAATAGCTTCCTTAGGATGGCTGCATACTCTGAAATTCCCTTTCAACCTGATCTTCCTGTGGAATTAAATCCCACTCAGCTTTAGCACTGGTGAAAGATGTTGTCCAGAAGAGACCATTGCTTATAAAGGACTTTGCTGCAGTTTCCTCTGGAGCTCTGGTTCTTCCCTGCAGTGAATAGGTTCTGGCATCAGGGAAACTTCTGCTTCTTGAAAGCACCTAAGATGCAGGTATTGATGCAGCCTTTGAGCCCTAACTCTTCCCAAAACAGGATTTTGGAGTCAGTGGTCCTGGCAGATAGGCAGTCTGGCTTCCCTCCTCCATCCCAGGCTCCCCTGAACTGTTGGTTAAGAGGGTTCACACACACATCCTATAAGGCAGTCACTACATAATTGTGAACTAATTTCAGTTAATTGCATTTGATTGGCTTCAAGTCAAATAATCCACTGTCTTTGAAGAAACATGTTGGGTATTAAAAATAGGAAGCATTTAAATATCGTATACATCCTGGAGTGGATCAAAAAGTCAAGGCCTGGTGCAGGCTGGTCGCTGAACTACATAAGGATGAAGTAATGGATGGAAGGTGGACCTTTTATCAGGTGCTTAGCATGTAGCGTCACATGCTCCAGCAGACCACATTCATGGAGCCAGGGTGTTCTGGGTTTGCATGTCCAAGGAGATCAATTTTATATCAGGATATTCCCCTATTATAATTCTTTCCCCCTCTGCTAATTTGGCATAATTTTTCTCTTTGTCTTAGCTGCCTATGTTCAGTCCCACTCGTGGTTATCTCCCAATACACTTCACAACAGGTTGTCAATCTGTTTTATCACTCATCTTTGTTATTGCTTTTGTTTTTGTGTGTAACTGTCAGATAAAGGAAAACAGCTCCCATTTATCTCTGGAGGACTTTAAGATGTTATTGTTTTATTATACATATAGCATTATCTTCTTGTTGTTTGGGGTCATTTTATGATACAGTGCACTTCACCTTTTTGTTCTGCACATTCCGAGCTTTTGTGTGTGACCTTTCAAACAGCAATAAAGAGAGAGGCTTCGGGAACAGATCCACTTGTGCTGTGCATTGTTCACCTTGAGCCATGCTCCTCCCGTTTATGACATGATAATTTTCACTGTAACCACTTTTCAAACAGCATAATGCAAATGAACGTGGCACTGCAGCATCCCCGTACCACTCACACGAAGTTAAGTAGTTGCTTTAATGGAAATGTTGTAGCAAGAAATCGTTGCGGCAAGGTGTGAGGGAGAGACAATAGGGAAAGGTTTGATAGGTGACAGGTATTGTATGTCGAGGTAGAAGAATGGCTGATATAGGATGGCAACATGGAAAACAAACAGGGAACAGAGCCTTTGAATATTGGATTTTTCTGGTTTGGTGACCAAGGTACAGGAAACGCTATATTAGTTTAAGTAATTATCAAATGATTTAATATTATATTTTTGTCAAAATGAGAACAAACAGAAACAAATAGCTCAGATTAACTAAATGTTTTGGTCAAGATGCAGGAAAGAGGTTATATATATTCCCAATTTAATGGAAATGCAGTTTGGAGTCCCTTTGCACTGTGGCAGATGTAATGTCATTCTCTTAGGAATTTTTCTTTTAAAGAAAATATTAATTCACTGGGGCCAAGGAAGGTGGATTAAAATATTGAAAGTGCAGAGGAGACTGTATGTATGGCAACCTAGATCTTCTCCTAGATAGGAGAAGGAAAGGAATTAATTTTAAGATTGCTACCATGGGTACTTACAGACACAAAAGTCCATGAGCAGGCTCCCAGTACCTTCCATTATATTTTGGTTTAGTCTTGGAGAACTATTTGGATAGAAATTATTTACAAGACCATGCAATGATAGGATAAAGAGGGACAGATAATAGGAAAAAAATCCAGATTGTGAGGGTGGGGAGGCTCTGGCACAGGGTGCCCAGAGAAGCTGTGGTGCCCCTGGATCCCTGGCAGTGTCCAAGGCCAGGCTGGACATTGGGGCTTGGAGCAGCCTGGGACAGTGCAAGGTGTCCCTGCCCAGGGGTGGAATGGGATGGGATTTAAGATCCCTTTCAACCCAAACCATCCTGTAATTCTATCATCCTATGAACTGCTACAGGATGTTAACATCCATGGTAGGAATTCTCACAGAGAAAACGCAGGAGCTACAAGTCCTGAAGCAAAACATATCAGACAATGAACAGACCCATGTTTAAAAATCTGTGTTAGAAGATGCCAGGTAAATACAGCCACTGCCAGTGCAGCCATTTCACATTGACTTCGCAGCTATTGTTGCAGCCACATTATTTTCCTGTGTTAGACCCTTGTTATATTAAACAAAAATGCTAAATGCTTTCCAGGGTACACTGCAATTTTGCTTTTTAAGCTGGAAGCTAATTTACTGTTTTAAAACCATAAATGTTTAAAAATTATATTGCTTGAAAAATTTAGCTTTTCATGTTCCCTCTGAATTACAAGAAGAGACTAATTGCTTTATTTTTCATAACACAGTGGAATACCCTTAATATTTCTTCCGGAGTTGCCTAAATTGGAAAATCTGTGGAGGCCCCAATCTTTCTTCATCAAAGACAGAAAGAACCTGTGGACATATGGGCTCCTCAGCCAAGGTCCCTCCATGAAGTACCTGCAGTCTGCAGTGCCCAGCCTGAGGATGGCTCAGGATAACAGCAAAGGGCCATTTCCCTGGCCCATCCCTGATCCTGGGGTATCTGTAGACTCTCTCCATCTCTGTCCTTTGCGAGGCAGTGTGCTGCTGTAGGCGAGGGGAAAACCAGAGAGGGTGAAGTTAACTGGAATGATGGTGTGTTTCCTGTGCACACAGACCAGCTGATGGATGGTAACTTACTCACCTGATGTAATTTGTGGTTTGTGAGCTGCAGCTCTTGTAGTCTACAGTAATGAGGTTTTAAAAAGACAGATGCTCCCTCTGCTCCAAGGTCTCCTGGAAATGTTGTGTGTTTGTGATGTCTCTTTTCACAGCAGAGCCGATGTTTCCTGACGAGTTATTATTGCTGCTCGCCAGGTCCCAGCTCTGCTTGACTGTGCCTGGCTAGTGCACAGCAGCCACTCTTTCATTTATTAATTTATTCTCTGATGCATTTTGGGGGAGAAATCCATTTCTTGGGAGTCTGAGCATTATAAGGTTTTTATTTATGCTGAATTTGCATGTTGAATTAATTAATGCTTATGTTAAAGGGCAGACAGCTGCTGTGCCCTCTCAGCAGGACAGGCCTGAGCACCTTTCCCCCTGTCAGGAATGGTTGAGTCCCTTGTGCCACCTGACATCAGCCTTGGGGTTGGATCTTTTGTGTATATCTCAATACTCAGCAACTTCTCTACCCTGGGGTTTAGAAAACACACATCCTTTGGGTTTGGGGATCCAAGGCTGGAGCCACCTCAGCTCCCTTCCTCCAGGGAGGACCCAGTGTAATTCCATGGGGATACATGGGATGCCAAGTTACTGACTTGAATCCTGGCAGCAGTACACCCTCAGGGCTGATTCCCTTGGAAGGAGACCTTCTTGACATGGCCAGGTATTTGCTGTTCACTGGATCAAAACTATTTAGAGGCAGCCACATCCAGCAGCTCTCCCTCACTCAGGGCACAGCCCTTCTGCAGACCTTTCACCACCTGGGCAGGTGGGAGGTGATCCTAATATCCGATTTAACCTCCCCTGACACATCTCCATGCAACTTCTTGGGAGCAATCCCACCTTCTAAATCTGTTGCACCACACCTGGAATCAGAGGACACAGAGAGATTCCTCAGGGAGGACAGAGACATCCAAGCACCTCATCCTTCACTGGAAAAGTGTGAAGTTCAAGAGGTATCAAAGTTGTCTGGAATGTCCTCCTTCAGTATGGACATGCAGCATCTGATCACAGACTGAGAGAGAGATCCAACCCAGTACATTTGGCAAGTTTCTCTTGCTGAAAAGTGGAATTACAATGGATATACTTCCATGATTTACTTAGTAGTGGTTTGTTAGTCATTCTTTTTCTAAACTCAACCCTTTTGCTTCTGCAGTACAAAGGAAGAGTCAAACTGACTACTTAACCAACTGAATACATCACTTGGGATGTTTAATTTTCTAAAAACCCGGGTAGGTTTTTTTTTCCAAATTATTTACACTTCAGAGTGGGAAAATAGCAACATTACTATAGCATTAGATTAAATTTCCCCAGGTTAATGGGCTCAGTGTCAGGAGTGAATAATCACAAGTGCGTTGCCAATGGAGAGACCATAAAGGCACGTTCCTTTCACAATATATTCTACTCCATGAATATATTAAAATATTTTTCCCAGTATGAAAAGAACGGAAATAGCCTTTTGTTTTCCTCCTTTCATAGCAAATGCTCCTGTCATTCGCAGCACAATGAATTCCTTGAATCTGTACCAGTCAGTTTTTATCCTTCCTTCAAGACCCAGAGGCCACTGGAAAAATCTTTCACATGGCTAAACTTTGCTGAATATATTTAACCAGTAAATTATTTGTCTTCTGAACTAGAAGAACCAATACTCATTTATGTTCTAAAAATGGTTTGTTTTACTTACTTTATGAGTTAGAGCTGCAACAGTAGCAAAGCCAAAGGACGTTTAATTATGTTATATTTACTTTTTCATGATCTTTTAGCTTTAGATTATAAATCATGAATCAACGAGTACTTAATTTCCTCATACAGCATTAAAAGTAATTGCTTCATAAATTTGTTTTAGTAATCCAAATATTTGCACAGAGTGCAGCACAAAGAAGTTGTTTCATTGATGAGAGTTCTCACTTCCCTTCCTGCTGTTGGAGGAAAATGGGTTTTTGCTCCTTTGGGGTCCAGTGCTTCATGGTGCCAAAGTCTCTGAACCTCAGGGGTGGTATTGCTATGAAATATTGATGTCACACTGATTTTTTTGGCCATTGGTTTCCTTGACACTTGAATTAATGTGAACTTCTCCTGAATCTCCAGTCTGGCAAGCAGAATCTTGTGAGGGGGTCCGTGACCCTGTGCAGGGCCATCAAGCAGTCTTTAGCTACCAATATTTCTTCTTTCTCCCCAAAATTCCAAGCCCAGATGTGGGGAGGTACTTTGATACTTCCATATTAGATATGGCATCTTGGAATTGAATTTCTGCTTAGTAACAATGGGGCAGAGAAATCCTTCCTGCACCCCTCACCACTGCAGTGAACCATCTGTATTCAGAACCAGATGACAGAGAAGCTGTTCCCTTCCAAACCATTGACAGGACTCAAGGGAATGGCTGGAGTTGTGTCAGGGAAGCTTAAGGCTGGATATCAGGAAAAGGTTCTTCCCCCAGAGGGTGGTTTTGTGCTGGAAAAGGCTCTCCAGGGACACAGCCTCAAGGCTGCCAGAGCTCCAGGAGTGTTTGGACAACACTCTCAGGGGTGCACAAGGTGGGATTGTTGGGGTGTCTGTGCAGGGCCAGGGGTTGGACTGGATGATTCTGGTGGATCCCTTCCAGCTCAGGACATTCTGGGATTCCATATTTCTGTGATACTTTGCATGTATGTGTTGGGTCCTGCTTTACTCTCATGATTTGTTATCAGGCATTGCTGGGATCCCCAAGTGCAGGATTATTTTACTGACTTGTAGACAGACAGCTGAAAACCACCATCTCTTAAAAAAAAAATTCACAGAACCACAGAATATTCTGGGTTAGAAGGGCTCAACACAGATCATCAAGTCCAATTCTTAAGTGAATGGACATACAAGGATTGAACCCATGGTCTTGGTGTTATCAGCACTGTGTCACAATAGTGCCATGATCCAAACCAGATGCAGCTCCATGGGGATTATTGTTCATTTAAAAGCTTCATTTGGATTGGAAAGCCTTCCATTAATTGTCTTTTGATGGAAAGAAAATGACAAAATCTCCAGTATCTGCTGTATGGGAAAGGGTCAGCTTTCCCAGGACCTAAAAGACTTGACCAATGCTTGATGCCGTACCTTGAACCCCTTTCAAACAGGCATTGGTGGGCTTTGCATTTCTTCTCAGCCACAAAGGTGGAAGACAGTGGGCTGACACAGTGGGAACCATGCAGGGACAGAGCTTGTGAAAAGCAGCTGAGCTCCAGCATCATCTGCTGTGTGCTGCTCCTGGGCACAGGAAGAGGGAGGGCAGCCTCAAAACAGCTGGGGAGCGTGAACCACACCTGAGGTCTGGCTGGTAGGGTCCTCACCCCTGCTCCAAGTGGAGCTGATGCCATTTCCTTTATTCCTCATGCATCCCCTCTCTGGGATTCCAAGTGAGATATGCCCAACATGCAGAGTGTCTCTAGTTGCATTTCCAAGAGTTCCCGCAGGTATCCCTGTGCAGCCATAAATCAGGCAAAATCCCCAGGGGGGTGAGCAGTAATCTGGGCAAAGTAGAGGGGAAGGGAGGAGAAAGAGGTAAAGCAGGAGTTGCTGTGGCCATAATTCCCCAGTGCCTGATCAAGGTTTTGAGAAGGAAGTGTTTTATTTCTTTAATGGAGATGTGGGTGGCAGGGAAGGGTCAGAAGAAGAGGCCTGGGGTTAGAAGCAACTGTTATATTGGAAGAAAATCTCTACTGGAATGCAATGGAATAATCAAGATTTATTTATAAAATATTGCTATTAAATAAACATTACAGAAACTTTCGAATATCAAGCTTATTTATAGCTTTAGGCGTGAAAACCCACATTAGTATGTTGAATTATATGAGTTCACTGCTGCCTGCTAGCTGACAGCACGTCAAATTATTTGCAAATATTTTCTGGAACAGTAACCTTGAAGGATGCCAGCACCATTCAGTGTAACCTTATCACGAGACAGGATCCAAGTGATGAGATGAGGACTGAGGATACAGAGTTTTTAGCAGCAAGTGACCTCTGACTCGCTGCCTAAAAACAGAGTTCACGTGGTACCTCCCTCAGCACAGAAAGATGCTTTTTTGTCACTGACATTTACACTGATTCTGTGCAGGGGGTTTGGAAGATGGTGTGAGTGATGTCGAGATGAGAAACTGCTCAGGGCAGGAATTTGAGAGTACATTGGTCACATTTAAGTGGGTTTATCTCCTCCAGCCTGCAATACCAAGCTTCTGCAAAAATTATGTAATCATTTTAACAAAGTGTTCTGTAATTGACATGAAAAAGGCAAAGTAAAATAAAAATGAATTACTCTGTAAGCAGAAAGGTTCATTCATTTTAACTGCAATCTGTAAGAGGGAAAAGGGGAAAAAAAATCCCCAATGCAGGCTTTTTATGGAAATTGTGGCCTCGTTGAAATTATAAGCTTTCTGCTATTTAAATGAATAATGTTCCCTAACACAGACTATTTTCTCATTTAAAAGTCTGTTGGGGTATAATTTCATCCTTTTACTGTCTGCTGTGTTTTAACTTACGGCAGTCTGACTAAATATTGTATTTTCTATCCATCAAAAATCGTCAGTACAGTTTGTGCAACAAGCATTTGTTGCTCAGTTAGAAGGCTCTGACTTAGAAATGTAACATTTTGCATGGAGGTTTTCAGGGTCCTTGTCACATGGGAAGCAGGTGGCACTAAAAGTCCTGTTTCCTTCCCCGATGGTGGCCAATGGTGATGAAGTCATGACTCTTGAGCACACAAGATGTGGGAGGACAGAGGAGTCCAAGTGGTTGCTCATCACCTCTGGGCGAGATGTAGTGAGTCAGGCTGAGTGCCAGAATGTCCTTCCTGCAAGGGAGGGACAGAGGGGACAGGCAGGATGAGTGACCAGCTCTAACACTGGGCAGAAGAGCTGATCTGAGCAGTTGTGGCTTTGGCACCCTGCATGTGTTGCAGGGCTCCCTTGGGTGCCAAGAGCTTCTTCACACCAGCAAATTCTGTCCAGCATGGGCAGCCAAGTGCCTTGTAGCCAAAAAGCAATGATTTGCATATCCCACATGCTCCCAAATCTGAAGTCATGGCTCCCAAACCTCATCTAAAAATGAGTCAGTGGTAAAGACAGGCACTTACTTTTGCTGACCTTCTGATTTCAGGCCATTTAGTATTCACCCAGGCCACATCCCATGTTTTATCCCTAGCTGTGATGTTGAGTCACTTCATTGTTAAAACAAATGCTGAGGTTCTCCTGGACTGACTTGGCTGGGAGTTGGGGCTGTTAAAGAGCACACCATGGGGCTCATGATGAGAGCAAGCAACTCACAGCATAAATTACCTTCCATCTTTGGAGGGCATCTTTGTTTAGCAGAAGGACACAGCAGTGAAAGATATTTAATGACGACAAAAATGCCTTGCCTCAAAGATGCAGTTAACCTTGACAAATAAGTATGAGTCCTCTAAGGAGCCATAAAAGTGCTCTCCTGGTTTATGTCTGTCAGTCTGTCGTTTGGATGCTCAATCAAGTCTTACAGTATTTCCAGTGGCGAGGCCAAGTGGCTTATAAAGTTTTACATGCTGTTTGTTTGCTGAGAGAATTACTGCTGTGGCACCTCTGCTGCAGCAGAGAAGGAATTCCCAGGGGCTGCTGGTGAAGCCTGGGCTGTGCAAGGCAGGTAGAGGAACCCACACGGAAACCAGGATGCCCAGAGCAGGCATTGGCAGTGGGAGTCACACCAGAGACACCCCTGCAGGAAGGGCCTTGCCCTAAAACAAAGTTTAGTGGCAGCTTCCAGGAGCTTCCTCTGCTTGTTTTCCAGTGGGGAACACCTTCTGGATATTTACCCACAGTTTATTGATGAACTCCTTATCCCACCCACAGGAACAACCCCAGCTGAGGTAGGAGTCCTTACAGCCATGATAATAAAAATCAGTATTTCTGAAAAGCCACTGTCCAGGACGTGAATCATCAGAACCACCAAAAGAACAGTTTGGGTGGGAAGGGACCTTCAAGATCCTCAAGCTCAGGTTCCCTGAGCCTGTCTGCTGCAGGGGAATCTCCATTTGTCAGTGGACACTCTGGGTGACTTATGTGTTAGCTTAATATTTGTGTAATTGTTTCTATTTTGGCTCAGCACAGCAGTCCCAACACTTCTCTGGCCACACATCCATCTTGCTAATGCACTTTTTGTGACACATCCTGCTCTGGAACTCCAGACATTCAGCAAGAGGTGGGAATGAGCTTGCCTTTCAGTTGCCACAACATGCTGCTTCATGGTATTTACTTAGTTTCTGCTTGAAATCTTGTTCTTTTCTTGCTTATTGTCACTACTGCCAGCAGTTTGTTTCTCCTCTTATCTCATCACCATGAAGTTTGAATAAAACCTCCTAAGAAACAGCCCAAGTGTGTGAGAAACAGCAGCCATACAAGGCCACAGCCAAGGATTTTCAATTCGTGCCTTTTGTATTTCCTATTGTTTTACCTACGGATACATTTTAGACTTCACGGGCCAAATTCATCCTATTCCAATGAAGTTACCTCAGAGACACACTTGGCTCTGGTGCTTAAAAAAAAAATAGATAATCCCAAACAGCAGGATAATTTTATGACCGCTAATTACATTTGTTGCTATGCAAGCTAAGATAATGATAAGAGTAATCGTATCTCATGCTTCAGGGCATATGCTCATCACCTGTGGACATCAGGAAGGAATTTTTCTCCCCATGTACAGCACTGTTCAATTAACTAGATGGATTGTGGTGGGTTTGTTTTCTCTGTGTTTTCTTCCTCTGAAGGATCATTTATTAGCTGCAGCCGGAATAGGTATAGCAGATTGAATTAACCGACAGTCTGATCCAATATGGGGGTTCCTAAATCCCCATCCTGGCAAGCAAAACCGGCTGAGGAAAAAGAATATGTAATCTTTTGCAGTTTGGAGACTGATTGTTTTTCAAATGCCTGCATATCCTGCCCATAACCAAAGCTGTGAATGCAGCAGTGCTGAGCTTTGGAGTACTGTGTTGCACAAAATCCAGCTCCGAGAGTGTCCCAGTTTGAGGAAACTTGGAGGATTGCTCTTCCCTTTTGACTCTGAGTAGCATCTGCATTCGAGCACCACTGGGTCCTACGGATTATGTTTGTGGCTACCCGTCACGTTGCATTAGAATAGCCAGCCTCAGCCAGAAAAGCAATTGAAAGGCATTGGAAATCTGCCTCGCTGCCCACATCCAGGGAATAAGCTCTCTGATAATCCTAATAGAGAAGATCAAATTTGCCAAGAAAATAGAAGCGATTGCTTGTATTTTGCTTCATTCTCCTCAACTATCTTTCTGCTCCTCGCAAGACTTAATCAACAGCTAATAAACCGCAGCTTTTCAGTGCACAACAGAGTATTGTCTTTCTAGTACTTGTGTTGGGACTGGGATTTATCTGTTATTGACTTCATCCCTTTCCTATCCTTTCCTTTTGTTTGGTCCCCATTCCCCTTTTCTCACTAGCGCTTGCTTTATTTTTATCTCTAGTAAAGCAGGTCTGCCATTTAATTAGCAAACTGGCCTCTACCTGAAGCCAAATGAAATGTAATCTCCTGCCAACCTGAATGCAAGGTAGAAATTCTATATCTGAAAGATTTCAACATTTGTCTTGGCTTATTTCTGGAGAAAAGCAGAAAACTTTCAGGTTTATTTCTGGGAGAAAATTCTGAAAACAAAATGGTTCGGATTTGTCAATACTGGGCATTTGCTTTATGTTAATAAACCAGCCAAAAAGAAACCATTTCACAGCAAAACAGGAGCATTGATTCCACTGGCCTGGGGTAGTGAAGACGTTTACAGTATCATTTTGGTGGTAGATGAGACAAGGACTCAGAATTGTTCGGGTTGGAAGGAACCTCTGGTGATCATCCAGTCCAACCCCCTGCCAAGGCAAGGTCACCTACAGCAGGTGACACAGGAATGCATCCTGGTGGGTTTCAGGGGATGACTCCCTGCCCTCCCTGGGCAGCTGCAAAGATCAAACTCGTCAGAGATGAAACCACATCTGCCCTTTGCTCTCAGGCTGGTGTGCTGAGCAGCCCCTGCTGATCCTGGTGGCCAGGAGGAGAGGGCAGTGCTGGAGAGCTGAGATCAGTGTCCTCATGCCATGCCATGGCTCTGCCCCTGCCCATGCCAGTGACTGGTGTTCCCACTGCTCCCTGGCAGGTCTCTTGCCTGCTCTGGCAGCAATTGTGGGGAATCATGAGCTATGGCTCTCCTTAACCTCCAGACACACCTCTGTTATTAACCATCCATAAAACTCTACGGCCCTTTTAAAACATCCAGCTACTGTTATTTAATTCTCTTGACTTGTGCAATAAAAAGGAGATGGGAGAGGATGGCCAACACCTCGCCAGCAGTCAGCCCCACAGACACAGACCTTGCAGGGCACCTGAGCTCCTGTGGTGCTCAGCATCACTGAGCATTGAACCAGCATCACCCCAATAAACCCTCCTGATTCACTTGAAGAAGAAAAGTGTCATATAGTAATCAAATAGCTCAGGTCAGTGTGAGCAGTAACAGCTTATTTTCATTGCTGAGCTGCACTGCACAAACACCTATCTGTCAGCACTCCACTGGTTTAGTTCCAGGCAAAATGACTTGCTTGCTCTCCAATCTGGCGTGCTGGCAGTGCAGGAATGCAAACAGCCAGCCCTTTGTGTTCACCTGCAGCTTTATTCCCTTCATCAATAATTGCTAAAGAGACAAATGGAATTTTTCATACGTTGGTTCTGGAATTATATCACAGCAGTGCTTCTGTTTGATCAGAATTGCTAAATGTTTTCTGTAACTTGGAACAGCATAAAAATTGCAGGCTTGAAAATTACACATATGCCTCATCCTATCTTGAGGAATTCCAAAAGCTACTTGTGAGACAAGAAATGCTCACCATATTCCCTAGGAGTTGTCCAAAAATAGTTGACCAAGCTATTCTGATTCCATCCAAAGCAATGGCATAATGCTCAGTGCAGTTGGGAACACGCTGCTGTGATGCAAAATTCTCCTTTGAATTTTGAATTTAAACTCCAAGATCTAAACAAAAAGACCATTCAGATGCATTAACAAGATAGAGCGTGTATCTATCAGTATAATCCTGTGTCCTTCAATCCACAGGACAATAAATGCTGCTTTTCCCAGAGGCTTTGGAGTGAGAATATGCCATCAGTCACAGAATCATAGAATTGTTTGGGTTGGAAGGGACCTTAAAGACCATTCAGTGCCACCTCCTGCTATGGGCAGGGACACACTGTCCCAGGTTGCTCCAAGCCCCAGTGTCCAGCTTGGCCTTGACACTTCCAGGGATCCAGGGGCAGCCACAGCTTCTCTGGGTTTTTCCTAGCTCAGAATCTACTGAAGCTGAGGGCAGTTGATACCGAAGAGGAATGCTCACCATTTTGCAGGTTGGCTCCAAAGCATGAGTTGGCTGTTTCTCTGGGTTTTTCTCCGAGCTCAAAAACATCAGAGCTCCACACAGTTCCCCTAATCTTTTTCAAGGATTCAGAACCAAAATATTGTTTCTGGCCCAGCTTGAGTTTTTCAGAGAGCTTTGCTAGTAGAGAATGGGGAGTGAGTTGTGGCACATGGAGAAAGAAATTTTTGGAGGACAATTAGAAAAGAAGAGTAAATCTGGAGCTGAAAGAGAAGTGATACAAAAGAAAATGGAGTTACCTCTGCAACATCACACATCAGGAAGGACTTCAGGGAAGCAGAAATTCATGTGATGAGAATAACAGGAGGAAACTATTTCAGCAGTAGAATTTCAGCAAGGTTTCAGAAAAGGGTTGGATGGAAATGGAAAAGGAGACAGCTCGTGGGCTTTGGCTTCAAAGGGTAAGGGAAAAGGATGGAATTAGCATTAGAAAGAGAGGAAAAAAACAATCAAGTGGGAGAGCCTCAGTGCAGAGGGAGCAGAAGAGCCAGGACTAAGGCTAAATAAACCCCAATCTGTTCACATGTGGCAACAAATAAATATCTGAACAGGAGCTGGGAAATTCAATTCTCCTCTTCTTATCCATGGGAAGTGACAGTGCCCAGATTGAGACACTGTGACAGAGGCTGAAGTGCTAAATGGGAATTGTTGGGTGCTGGGTTCCTGCATGCAGCCACATTTATTGCATCCCAATGTTTAATGTTCACAAACCATTAGATACATGTATATTTATGGTTTGATAATCAGCTGTCATTAACAGATGAGTAAACAACATAATGTTCATATTTAGGAGGAATATGCAAACTAAAGAAAAACTGCCAACTCCTAAGAACATTTATTTTCTCTACACTTAATGGGGGGAAAGGAGGCGGAAATACTCTGTAAATTAATTATGGGATATTGGCAATGCCTCCACTACTGTACAACTGTAATTATCCCATCTCTGTGCGTGGGACTGTAGTCATGCACCCCTAGCTATTCTCATCCATGGGAGTCAGGAATATACCCATTGTGCACATTTCCTAAATAAATCATTTTTACTCTCTTTGATGTCAGAAGAGCAGCCAAACCATGATCTTTTCAACCAGTGCCATGCCAAGATGGTGAGACCTTCTGCCACACTCTCTTCGTGCAAATCAAACACGTTTCAAACTTCAGGAGAAGGTGGAAACTCTTCCCCATGGGAAATACCAGTTCAAGTAGAGCTGCTTGATTCGATTGAGGTTTTCAGGCTGCTTTGCAGACCTCCTTGATTTTTTCACAGATTTGCTGTTTTCCATCAACTACAAGCAGAGAAGAACATGAAAACACATTTTTGATCCTGTCCAAAATATCCCTGAGCTGAATGTGGCCCAATGTAATTGTGACTCCCTGGTTATAGCTATAACCATGTCTGACACTGCTTTACATCCAAAGCAATCCAACTTTATTAAATGTATCATTGTCTTATTTTTATGGATGAAGGAAACCGAGGCACAAGGCAGGATAGGATTAACCCAGGGGGGAGGCAAAAGGAGTAGAAAATTATAAAGAAAGGTCGAGTCTGGAAGGGATGAATTTACAGCGATGAGAAGATGCTTCATTAGTCATGGCTGGGAGAACTGGAAGAAATCAAATGTCCAGCCAGGGATGAGGCTGGGAACAGAGTCCAGCATCCTGACTGTCATCTCCCCACTCTCCCACCAGTTAGGCCACGTGCTTGAAAACTGATCCATGTATTTATAACCATGGATATTTGACAAAAAGCAAATGAATATTAACAGGAATTTCCTGGACAACATAACTAACTTTCCGCCTTAGCTGATTCTTCCCCTGCCTTATAAAATGAGAAAATTTTGCAATCCGTTCTGTAGATGGAAACAGATCATGTACAGATGCAGCAATTTGGCAGGTTATCACACCGGGATTTTTAGCCTGGGATAGCACAGCCTCTCCAGCTGCTAAGGATCAGTCCCTTCAGCAAAACCAAATTCACTAATCTGGTGCTTCCTCCTGCCCATAGCCAGGCTTATTGAGGAGGATTAGCTCGTTGTCCAGGGGTAATTTTCTCAAATAAATGGGTCAAAGCCTGTGCTGGCTCCCCTCCTGCAGCCTGCTGAGTTCAATGGCTTTGCTCAGAGCACAGCCTGGTTCCTCATTTCCATCGAGATCCTTGGGCCGTGGCTGAATAACGAGAAGTGGCAGGTGAAGCCGGAGGTTTTGGCTTTGTTTTTTGTAAAGAAGAGAGGAGTGCAGCAGAACAACATATGGTACAGTGCCTGGCTAAAAATGATTTAGTGGGAAACTGGTGCTTCATTTCTGTCTCTCTGCAACCACATACACTAATGTAGTGGTGTAACTATTCATCTAATAAACTGCTAATATTTATTATTAATTGAACCATTTAATCTAACGGTGGATTAGGGGAAGGCAAATGTAGGATTTAATGACTCTGCTGATTGGTATAAATTTTAACAGGGAGCTCAGGCTGTATAATACAAATTGTGTTGCTGCTGCTGCTAAATACCTTGTAACTGGAAGAAACTGTGCCCAAGCAAAACTTGCACTGGCTATCAAGAGGTTGGGGGGTTTTTTATCTTTTAGTGAACACTGTAGGACTTAACTCCAAAAGATGAGGTCACTATCACCAGTGGTTTATTATATTAATGGCAAAGAAAGTGGTTATTAGTAATGTCTGCTTAACTTTAGAGGTCATCTTCCATCCCAAATAGCCCCTGAATGGACACTTTAGTGCTGCTGCGATAACTGAAGTGCAGGATAACAAACGGTAATTATCTTGCACTTCTAACCAAATCCCCTGTGCTGCCTGCAAGTCCATCATTGCCAGGGCTCTCTCCAGCCCACCCACTGCTCCAAATTCCTGGTTTTCTGGAACTGGGAGCACGGATGCACCCACATCTTAGGGAAGACAAATTTCTGCTTAGCACTATAAATCTTGTTTCCCAGATGCTGCTGCTTGGGAGTTTAGGGATATTCCAGTTGGGACTGGAAAGATGCTTCAGCTCTTCATCTTTCAAGCATATGTAGTCAAAAGCAATGTCTGTATCTTGGGGAGAAATTAATGGAAAAACCCAAACTTCCTAATGGGATGTATCTTGCTCTAAGCTCTGGGAGGACCTGAGATCTTAGACTTTATCATTGTGACATTATGGGCTTTAGACAAGCTATTTTTAGAGGTTTCTTTAAAATTTGATCAGTTATAATTTTCCCTTTATGGTTATAATTTTCCCTTTCATGTGAGCTCTGTAGCTGAGACAGTAACTCTTGGAAACACAGCAGCACCCTTTCTAACTGGGGTATAAAAACCCTCCTAATTGGAAATATTCTTTCAAACATTTGCACATTATTTTTTCTCTTTTTTTTGGTTACACATAGGACATATGGTGATGTTGTGTGGCTCTCAGGCATTTGAACCTGCATGAGTTGTTGCAGCAGTTCCAAATTTCGTGCTGTGAAAATTCGGATGTCACCATCCAGGTCTGATGAAAATTAAGGGCATGTTGTCATCCTTGGCTATCCTTAGGTCTCCTTGAGGCTTGATGTTATCAGAGAGTCTGGTTCAGTCCACAACTCCTAGAGCAGAGAACAAAACACAGAGGTCACTTTCCATTTGGTGTTTCCCCTGCCCTGCTTTGCTCTTCATTTTCTACAGCTGAAGGAAACATGCTTTGTGCTTCTGCTGTGAAAATAAGGATGTGTTTGAGAATCTGGGAAATATATCTCTTTTTTTCCCTGTGAGTAAGTGAGCTGGGAGAAAAGATGTTTCTTACCCTCATAGCCTCTGCAAGTCAAGGGAAAGAGAAATGGAAAGAAAAAAAAGCTGAGGGATTAATTAGAAGAAAATCAAGAATTGCTGGAAATATTGAAGCAGGGTGGAAAGAAAGGAGGAGAACATCTCCAAGAAAGAGATGAACTCACAGCTTTCTTACCTGTTTGAGATACAAATGTGTTTGTTGGGAGTTTTGGCAGAAGTTGCTTTATAAACTTGCCTTGCTTAGGGGCTCTCTTAACCTCCCTGCAGTCACCCTGCTGACAGAGCTACATCACCCCACATTTCCCACTGTTATCCCACACCCTCTGCCCTCACACTCCCTAATCAGCTGAATCTGGAAGAAAATGCAGCTAAGAGCTGGAAACCAATGGGAATTTGGCAATTTTACCAATAAGAAAAATGAAGGGAAGAGTTCAGCAGGACAGACACCCTAGAAAGATGATGCAGAGAGAGAGCTAAAACAGAAGCTGTTATAAAAAAACCAATCAGGATTTGAATATGGAAATCTGAAAAAGGAAAGACTCAGCAAAGTATCCTCGGTAACAAGTAGCAGCTGTCAAATTGTGTTTTCTGGGTGATCTTCAGAAAAAGCCAGGATGTGCAACACATTAGTGAAGGTGTGGGTGTTCAGGTGGGATGAATGCTGAGAGGTGAGGTCAGTGCTGCCCTGGCACAGCCCAGCCCTGCCCTGGGCATCTGCAAGTCCATCCTAACTGGGACTCCACACTCTCCAAACCAGAGATCTCCCTTGCTTAGCCAGGGCTGCAGTTCCCTGCTGCAGAGGGAAGGAGCTCTGAGAGCAAAATCTCTCACCTGGGAAATCTGAACTCAAAGCCAGTTTTTGGTTCCTTCCTGGTGAAGAAAACCACAGCCCTTGGCTGGCCTACAAGAAAGAAGCTCAGCAGGTTTGCTAAATGCAGATGGAATTAGCAGAATACAGGTCAGAGCCTACATCTCCTTCACCATGAAAACTACCCAAAATTTCATGACCTCTATGGAAACACTCTGGTTTGCACCATACCTGCCTCTCAACCATTTTTGTTCTTCCTTCTCCTAGTGCTGGGTGGTGTTTTACAGGTGTTCTCTTGCTCCTGATGCTCATTTAGGTTGCCAGGTTGTTTCAGCTCTCGGTTATTCTCCTGCCCAGCAACAGAATGGAGCCATAAAAATTTACTTTCTTGTTTACATTCACTTGGCAATTTATAAGAAGAAAAGTGGGGGAAACCATAAGCAAAGAATCAATGCTGCATTTAATAGTTAAGCATAAAAGTCATTCTTAAACAATATTTTTATTTCAGTTTTAATGAGAGACCAGAAATACCACTACTGGGTTTTTAAGGCCCATAAGGTGTTAGTACTCTTGTTATCTCTGATGTTCATGGTCTCTCGCACACCATTTATGCTGGGCATTATTTTTGACAATGCAGTATGGCAAATGCCTGGCCTGGGATTCCTTGGAATGAATAAAAGATTTATAGTGGAAATTCTACAAGTAATATCTTGTTATAATACATTTTAGTGCTAACTGCAAGTGACAAGTGATTGCTCAAACTTGTTCCTGCAGCTACCAGGTTTTCCTCTTTAATCCCATATTAGTTCTACAGAAAAAAAAAAAAAGAAATACAAGGAGAGCTGTCTTTTCATTTATTTTATCTTGCCTCTATAGGAATATTTTCATGGTAAATTCAATATACTTTGTCCAAAATGTAAATGGAATGTTCAATATATTTTTAACTCAAGCACTGTTTAAACATTAAAATCCTCTTTTGCAAATGCCATTGTGATAGAGCTTCAAGATTTTGCAGGGGCTTAATAACTTCCTGGGAGGAAAAGAGGCCAGTTTGGTAGTTAGGACCTGGGTATAGAGGCTTCACTTTCTTGCAGTGCTGCAGGATTCCCACAGGACTGGGGCTAAATTAGGAATTTCTCTGTGTGGCTTTTCCCCATCCATGAAATGCTCGCTGTGCAATGGGTGCTCTGCAGTCTGTAGAGCAGGGAAACAAAAGGAAACATTAAAAAAGAAAATAAACTAGGAGAGCTGCAGGTAGGCATTGATGTAAATCAAGATAATATAATTTGAAATCTTTTAAGTTTGTAATGTGACCACCCTACCTTGGGGTCATGAATGTGGAGCTTGGGAGCTTTGTGTAAATTAATGCTGTGATCATCTGCATGAAGTTACCAGCAGGCACTGTTTGAAAATCTTTTCATGAAAGAGGAGAACAACAACAAAGCTGGGACTGGTGACCTGGCTATGTGTCACTGCAGGTGGCAGAATGGTGGTATTTGCAGTACAAAACTGGCAAGGTTGTACACAAACCACAAGGACACACTGCCCCACCAAACTGCAGTATTTCTCTTTGGGTAGAGCTTCCTACCAAATATTTCCAAGGAATGTACAGGAACCCCTTCAAGTGCCAATTAACAGCAAGTTCTACCCAAACTAAACTTTCATCCCAATTCCAAGGCTGTTTTGACAGTTTATGTCCTTGATGTTGATTATACATCCCCTCCATCCCTTTTTCCTCTCTATTTTAAACACAGCATGTTCTCTTTATTACCTCTTTCCAAAACTTGCATGGGATTTTATTTAGCTCCTGTGCAAGAGGAAAATGAAAGGAAGAGAGTAACTGGCTTGGGGTTTTGGGGAGTAAAAGCAAACTTGAGAGGTACTTTTGGGAAAGATGTGAAAGGGTCTAAGGTGCTGTAGCTGGGGCTCAGGGAGCTATGAGCAGCAGCTCGGTAATACCTGGCTCCATGCTCTCTTGCCCTCAACCAGTCTCTCTGTTCTGGGCTAGGAAAACACTTTCCAATTCAATAGCCAGGTTCTTTGCTGAGGTTGCCAATGGTGCCCATTTGGGTCCTGGTGATGCTCTGTGTATGGATGGCTGCTTACCAAAAATCGCATTGATAACACCTGCTGTGTCTGTCAGCTTTTATTTCTACCAGATGTAATTAGATTTAAGTGGTAACACAGGACTATGAGACAATCTGCCTCATCAAATGGACACAGTGGAAACTTCAGAACCTTGGTCTATCATTTTGTTAATCATCTGTTTGAAGATTCCTGTCTTCCTTTTGGATTTCTTGCTCTGATTCATTCCCACCCAAGCCTGTTTTGCCAAGAATGCTGCTCACATCTCCATTTGCTTCTATTTTCTCTTTCACATTTTTCTTGGCATACTTGGTACCAAAATTTTCTTCCAGCAGAAGTATTTCAAGAGCCATTGGCTTTTCCTTGTTAGCCTGACTGTTGCAGGAGCAGGTAGTATCCTAATTGTGTCCTCGTGGTTACAACTAAAAGCTGGGCTCTTTGGTTGTACGGATTTCTTGGTTTGTAGCCAAAACCAATCTGTGCATATGTTTGTCGTGCTGTGACACAGTTCCTGTTTTTTTAAAGCAGTAGTTTCTCTGACAGCTTGGCTCAGCGTCCTCTGGATAATATGAACCTGCTGTAGGTAGAACTTCCTATGGAGTCCAAATGCTTCCAACTGCCCAGAGTCAGGGCTGGGCCTGCCTGCCATCAGTGGGGCTCTATCTGTAGCCCTTTCCTTCTCCCAGGTCTCCTCTGAGAGCCCAATCTGCAGTTCAGACACACAAACAGTGGCCCAGATTTCTCTGTCCCCACGTTGTTTCTGCTCTCTCGTGCACAGCCAGGTCAAGCAGTGGAAGCAGTTTCACCTCCCTCCCCCAGGGGCTGCACAGCAGCAGTTTCCCAAAGCAGCAAATGCCACTGTGCTGTCCTGGATCTTGGTTTCATCCCTTTTGTGTATCCATGGCTTTGTCCATACTGTCCAGTGGACAAATCATCATAACTTTACTTCCAGGCAGTTTTGGTGAGTGCAACAAGAGCCCCTGTGCAGAGCAGCCACTGCCGTGGGGACAGCTCCACTGAAAGACAATTCCATGTAGGGTTTGATCAGCTCCCTCTTGGGTTCTCAGAGAGCTTCCACTGATATCAGCCTCCTTCCTCAGGCAGGTGGTTCTGAACATCTCACAGTACCTTGGGGTGGATATTTCTCTATTTGTTTGGCGTCGAATCAAGACTGAAAGCACTGCTGGAAATACACTTTAGCCAAAGATTGTTTAGGTCAATTGTTCCTTCTGGTATTAAAGTTATGAATCATCTTGGCATCAAGGTGTGACCTTTCCTCTTTACACTATTATGTCACCAAAAAGGAGGCAGAAATGGAAATAGGAAGATGATTGCAATAAATTTCTCACCACTGATATAATGTCTCGTGTGCAGCAGGAGTATTGGACTTGTAAACCTCATCTTCCTTGGCACAGATCCACACTAAACTTTGTTTCTACTAACAAAATCCAACATTCCTTTTTTTCCAGTGCAGCTTTCTCAGCATCATAAACCACCTGCTGGACTGAGTTCTCTGAAGTGACAGTGCAGAGATTTCCATCCAAAACTGATACAGGCAGTCTGAAAACTGCACTCCTGCAGTGCAGAGTCCCCACAGGAATGATCTTTCCAAACATAATGTTTTGATGTTGCTGGTCCAGAGGCGATAGTGAATAAAAAACTTTTAAAAAAATCTAAAGTGTGGGTAGCAGTGAGGGAATAAATGTCAATTCTTGATCTGTATCTGCCTTGGAAACAGTTACATTTGCAGAGCAGAAACTCAGTGCTAGTTATCTACTACAATTCTAATCACCCACTAAAAAAAAATACTTTGTCCTACAATAAAAACTCTTGAAATTAAATTTGACACTTCAGAGTCTGAAATAAACTCTATTTCAAATCAAATTGCATCTTTGGAACAATATACATCAAAATACAGAGGGAAATTTCAGGGAGATTATGATAGGATTAAGATATTTCCTGTGCAGAGTGATAGCACTGCAGCCCTGTCAGGAGCTCTCCTCCAGGATAATGCAGTTGTTCACCATAAAGCAGAGCTCCTGGAAGATGCTATTCCCTCTCCAGCCTGCCAGCTGGAGTGGTGTTAAAAGAAGTGATGCTCCCAGGAGTTTGTCACCTCATTTTCAGTTTATTTTGGTTTCAGAGTTCAGGTGGATTGTGTTCCCCCAGGCTGGGGGTAACCCCAGGGACCCAGCACAGGGTTCTGGTGCTCATAGGGCTTTCAGGAGAGGGAAAAGTGCTCTGAGTGACTCTGCAAGAGCACTTTGCTCAATCTGAATGGCAAGAAGGGTAAGAAGGGAGGGCTGGCAGCTGAAAGGGCTGCACAGCTGTGCCAAAACATCTGGATGCAGTCAGTTGACCCTCAATTTGGGGAGCAAGAGCTCCCTGTCACCTTCCTCCCGTAGTTCTCAGACATACTTCCAACAGAACTGGTGCATTTGCAGGATTTAATCTGAGTCAAAACCTCCTCTGTCTTGCAAACCACTTCTCCTCTTAATGCAGATTTTACAGCATCTCTCTCCAAGTGTCAATCAACCATCAAACCAGCCATGTCAAACAGTAATGCACTGCTCGACTTGAAAAGAAATTTGTGGTTTTCCTCTGCTGCTGCAAGAGCTCCTGGCAGCATAGGAAACAGCCAGCTTTGTACAACAGCAATCCTCTTGTCAGTGTTGCCAGACCTCAGCGTTATTTCTCACTAACCTTTTTAAAGAAACATAGGTTGTGTAATTGCTGGTGTGGGAGCAGGGAGTGGCTGCACATTGGGACTGGGAAGAGGAGCTATTCCTGATGGATGCAGCAGTGGCCACATCTCCTGAACTGAGCTGCTTCATCCCCCTCTGCAGAGGATGATTTTCCTGGACAGGACAGGAGGAAGCACAAGATGCTGCGCTGGAGAGCATTCCTGCACCAGCCTGCCTTGCAATTAGTAACAAGAATTGGACTTTCTTCTCAACACTGAGGAATGTGATTCCTCGTGAAATGTTAAATCCCCCTTCCATCTCTGCTCCCCAAATGTCAATATTTGGTGCTGTTTTATTTTTTTTGGTAGCATTATACATATGGCTCACCGGTCCAGTGTGATAAAAATCTGAGAATTTGATCATTTTGATTTTAAAAAAAGGAGCAAAACAGGCTTATCTCTAATTTCTACTTAACTATTACTAGGGGGCTAATTACTGTGAACTTTTGCATCATGGTTTCATGTAAATTGTTTTAAAAAATCTATTTATAATATGATTTCCTCTATTTTGACTAACTGAATCATTTGCAGTAATTAATTTTCAGGATTAATAAAAGTAAATGGAAGAAACCATGGGAGACTAGCTCCATATTTCAAGCATGCTCCTTTTTACATTTAACTTTCTATTCAGTTTGTAGTATTTGTTGTGGATGTCTTATCCCTGGAAGTGTCCAAGGCCAAGCTGGACAGGGCTTGGAGCAACCTGGGATAGTGGAAGGTGTCCCTGCCTATGGCAGGGAGTGGAATGAGATGATTTTTAATCACCTTCTAACCCAGACATTTTATGATTCTATGATTCCTGAGGTAAAACTAATACATAGCAATATTAATAGTATCTTGAATTTACAAACATTTTTGATACACCCAAATCCTCCCTGCCTTTTTCCTGCTCCAACTGGATTCCTGCCCTGCCATCCCATGAGAGCTCCACCTTGTAAACTATTAAATTGTCACACAAATCAAAATTTCCTCTCTCCAGATCATATGAGTGGGATCACTCAGCTGCAGCTCAATTCTCAGGCCTCTCTTTTAACAGTTTCAGAGTTTATTTCCAAAATACTTGATTTGATTTGAGAAGGCATGTGGTTCTGTTGAAATCAGCTGCTAGAGTGGGAGTTTCATCCTCAGATAAAAAGAAATTGCTGAATTCTGTGTTCAATAACTGACATTCTAGAGCCCTGTTTGCTATTGATGGGGTCAATATGTTTGTGTAATACTCAACACAGAGATCCCATCTACCCCTGCCCTGTGGAATTTACTTTCTAAGCAACAGTTGTTAGTGGGTTGAATATTTGCTGAATTAATTAAAACCTGTGTTAGGTTTGATCAAATAATCTCCCAGTCATGGTACATGTGTAGTGAAAATAGCTTGTGATTCTTTAGGGTCACCAAAAGTGGCTGCTGAGGTAGAGCTATGTGACTTCAGCCCAAATTTTCAATGGATATGTACAAGACAAAGAACCATCACAAGGATGGTTTGGGTTGGAAGAGTCCCTAAAGATCATCTCATTCCAAACCGCCTCCCAGCCCTTACAGATAGCCCAGATTGTTATTGCAGCCATCAGAAAGTCACGTGTTGTTGTCACAGAGTGACAATTGTTTTGTGAGGAAATACATTTAACACTTCCAAAGTAAGATCATCTTATTCCACTCCAACATCTGAACCATTACAAATATTTATCAATTCAGTGGAGCTGGTGGAAAGAACATCCACATGCTTGAAATAAAGAGCAGGAGTGGCTGGCCCTGATCATGAGGGTAGTTTTACCCTTCTAAGTGTTTTCACCTGGTACACTGAAATCCTTCTTGCAGAGGAGAGAGGCCACCTGAAAATGCCACCAGCTGTCATTTATTCCTGGTTCCTTATGCTTGTCCTGCTTCCAACACATCAGTTTCCTAATGACTCCAACATGAGTTACACCATAAAGATGTAAGATTTGTCATGTCAATCCAGACCAAAGATTCCCACAGCCCCATATCCTCATGTCTGCTCTGTAACAGTGACCAGCCCAGGATGTTTGGTGAACAAGAATAAGTAGAATAAGAGTGAGCAGCACTGAGTCATCTTTCCACTGGAATACGCTCCCAGCTCCTAGGGAGTTTTAGGGACTTCCACAGTCCTACTATTAAAAATTATAGTCCTCAATCAATTATTTTCATGTCCTACAGGCAAAAAAAAATCATCTGTTTTCCATTTCATTATTATGTTCCACTAGAGAGAGCAGAGCAACTATTATTATTCTAGCAGAGTCTTGCAGATAGAAGGTGCTATTGAACTGCAAAGCTTTTCCTACCAGCTGGTGTACATTCAGTGGCAGCTTTGCTCCTATGAAATGAGAGTTAGAGTCTTTGCAGGGCAGTAAGTGTTTATTGGCTCCATTTTTCCAAAGAAATGGAGCATAACTGGCCACCAGCACTTGCCCCAAGCCGTGCTTGACTTGTGAGGCTGTGTCATTTCTTGTGCCATCCCTATGCCGTGTGTTGATGCACTTCAGAGCAGTGTATTAAAGGGAGATGAGTAACATCCTTCAGATGCTGTCTTTCTCCTGTCCTCCCCTGTGGAAGCAGCCTGGTGTTTTATTTGGAAAGGGTTTGTTTCTGTTCCCAATGTACATGCTGCTGAGCCTTGATGACTGAGGAGGCAAGTTCAGGAGTACATCTTGTACTTTCACTGGAAGGTGTTCAGGTTTCTGATTGCTGTTATTTCCTGTGGGAGCTGGCTGTCAGAATTATCTGTCGCAGCATTATGTAGTGACTTGCAAAGATATTATACCTGGGATTGAGGATGTTACCAGCCCTGCTGGAACACTGGGTGTTTTAGCAGAAATAGTTGGGGTAAAGATCATGTCTGATCACCAGGACAAAAATCAGAGCCAGCCTCTTATCTTCTTCCGTACCAATCACTTCTGCCTAATTAGGTATAACTTCTCATCCATTAAGCTCCATAAATTCCAGGTACAGGTTAGGAATTAGTATCCCAGATTTACATACGGAAATCCAAACCCATGGGGAATCCATTATCCAACATGATATAGGAAATAGAATCCACGAGGTTGTCCTCTCAGCCAGTTATCCAACCCTGGCTTATAAGAGCATTTAGTAGAGAATGTGATGGAATACGGTTGATAGCAAAGTTGCCAGTTTCTATAGCAGAAGATTCCCATAAATATGCAAAGGAGTATGAAGCTCCTTGTGTCCCACCCTGGGCAATGCCTGCTCCAGCAAAGCCAGGAGATTTCAGGCAGTAATGAATGACCAGGAGCAGAACCTCACCTGAAGGACAGACATTTATCTCCCCAGTTATTAACTGATCCATTCCAATTGTCATCTCTGTTCCCACTACACCGGATTGTGTGGATTCACACTGCACTGAGAACACAAGGTACAAGAAGATTTTGCACTCCTATGCAGAGGAAAGCAGGAGCTGTTGACTGTCAGCCTCTACAGGGTGACGTGGCCAAGTGAAGAGGAGAAGAGGTTGTAACAGCAAAAAGCAGGATATCAGAGCAGCAGTTTTAATCCCAACTGAAATATATGAAGTGATCCTCTGTCCATTTATTAAGCCCAACAGTTTGATGAAAGTGAGACAAACCAGAAGAACAGCAATGATAAAAACCACTGGTCTTGATAAGGAAATAAAACCCCTCACAGCCAGTGAAGTGCTTTCCCCTCCTCTGCTGCATAGCCTGTGCTGTGCTGGGAGGAGCAGAGTGGGAGAAAGTGATCACCTCAAGGAGCAGAGCTGATTAAAAGTACAGTTCCCTTGTCACACTGGGTGATGTTGTTAACACATTTCCTCAAACCCTTGTGCCCTGGCTGGAGGCTGGAAGGCTGCTCACTGAAATCGCTGTGTGCCGCTTGTAACAGAGCCAGTTTGGTAATAGAGAGATCTATAAGTGTTGGCACCCTCCCTCCGTTTTCTAGGGGAGAGATAGCTACATCCTAAAATCCATGCTAGGTCTGTGGCTGCCACTGAACTGCATGAGGAGAGCAATTTTGGAGCTGCAGCAGAGGCAGTGCTCCCATCCCAGCCCTGGTCTGGCTGCTCCTGGGCTGGAGTCACTGTGACGGGGTGGTGGGAGGAAGCATTTATCCTACTGAATAATTACCTGCTTGTAACAACAGGCTTTGGTCTCCTGAGCTATCAATCTGCAGCCTTTCAGCAGCATTAAATTAACTGGGGAAGGATCTGCGAGAGTGTCTGGAGAATATATAGGAAAAGTTCAAAAGTTGAGTGTGCTGTGGAGGCTGCATGTTCATTCCACACAGAGAGAAGGAGTCACAGAATCCTTTAGATTGGAGAAGAACCCTGAGATCATGGAGTCCAACCACTCCCCAGTACTGCCAAAGCCACCACTGACCCATGTCCCCATGTGCCACATCTACACAGCTCTTAAATCCCTATAGGAATGGTTACTTCTGGGCTGCACAACCCTTTTGGTGAAGAAATTTTTATTAATGTCCAACCTAAACCTCCCCTGGCAAGACTTGAGGCCATTTCCTCTTATCCTGTCACTTGTTACCTGAGCAGAAACCAACCCTCACCTCTCTACAACCCATTTAGTTCATGGAGAAAAGAAATTAGATATTCCTGAGCCACCTGTTGGAAAGAAAAAAGGCGAGGGAAGGAAAATGGTGATGCTCCTTCTGAAGCCAATGCTTGGTTTTGGATCCAACCACTTCTGTGGGATTGTACAGTCTAAGTGCAATTAAAACAGTTGTCTGATTTCTACATTTGTCATCCATGTCCAACATACAAAGGAGAAAAACTTTAGGTCAGGATTTTTAATAGGTATTGGAGCAGAAAGGAGTAAGAAAAGATGAAGAGATGTCAACAGAATCCTTGTTCTCAATGTGGTGTGTCAGGATAGATTGTTCCATTGGCAAAATACAGTTTTTTTCTTAAATATGTTTTTAATAAGAAATTAAGTCCATTTCCTTATGGAAGATCAAGTGATAAGATTTTTCCAAAGCTTCTGCAAGTTTTTTTGTGAAAAATCATGTGAAATACGGAGTCTGAATGCTGACAACTGAAACACCAGAAACAACTGGAGCCAAATAATCCCACAGTATTTATGCAAAACTCCAAAGGAAATCAAGCCTTAAAAACAAGTCTGGTAAACTTCATTTTGCACCAATTTCCTTATCTAGAAAATTATTCATTTTTAATTAAAGATAACATGGGTATACACTCTACACATGCAGGAAGTGCACATCATTATTTTTTGTAGATATTCACCAATACTTTGAAAGGTTCATTACACTTTGTCATGGCTGTGGATGCAAATCCTGGACATCAGGAAAAAATAGTAAAAAAATTCACAGTCACTGTTTTACAAGCCTTGCAGTGTAGACAACGACTTGAAGAGGATGTCAAAGCCATGTAGGGTGAGAGACCTTGCTGTGGTCACACTGTGGATTTGTGGAGTAAGGAATTGGATCACATGACGGAGTCCTTGGGACAGACACCTTTCTTTTGACTTTTTATCTTGTACATTGGCCCTTTGTACATTTTGAGCCCTGCAGCTGCTCTTAGATGTGGGCTTTTGCAACAGCAGGAAAAGCCCTAGAACTCTTCCTCCATTTTAACGTTGCCTCTGATAAATGTATTCTGATGGACTACTCGGTTTCTCATTCATGGAGATATTTAGTGCATTCCTTTAATGGTTGGTGATGCACAAATCGGTTTTAATATCAATAATGAACAATTTGGATGACATTCAGATTCAAGATCTGCCAAAAAAATTTGCTACATGTCAGGATTTATTGAGTACAATACATGGAGGTTGCCAAAGAGGCTGGAGTTCCTTCAGCAGAAAAGCAAACAGATGGTCCCAGGAAAGTGAGCACATTCTTAAACCCTGGATTGCATTTGGACAGAATGGAGCCACATCTGCCAAAGCCTGCTGGCCAGAAGTATGGCGGAAGGGAGCCATCAGAAACTAATGTGACATTCTTCAAGCTCTTTCACTTAATATTGATATTAGTAATCTAACAGGAATGTTCCAGAATTGCCAGGTGTCCTTCGGGTTGGCCAATTTAGGGGAAGGAGACATGATTAACAGCTAGTAACTGGATATACACATGCACCCCGGTCTGAAGTGCTCACTGCTAAATATATCCTTCTAGGTCATCCATGTCCACCTGGCCTGGAGATAAAATGGTAGGCGCTGCTCGTTTCAAATAATCTGTTTCTGATTTCTGCTGCCACAAGCCAAAAGATAATCTTGCAAATGTGCATGTCCCTCCAAACAACTGGCTGTGAGAGAAGATGCCAGACCTGGGAGTGCAGAGCAGAATTATCCCAGAGATCTTCTCAGGATTAGCAGAGCCCTGGGTTCAGGCTCAGAGTTCAGGAGGTAAAAGGGGCAGGTTATGTCAGGAAATGTATAGATGGGATGAATCCTAATGGATTTGTGCTTGTGTAGTACTTTGTAAAAATAAACTGCAGCATGAGGGAAAAGACTGATTTGTTCTTCAGCTGCATGTAAACAGCAGAGTAGGAAATCATCCAGGGTGCTTCTGGACAGGAGGGAGACACATCTTCTGGTCCAAACAGAGCCTTCAGAGATGCAAGGTGAGGTTCTAGCTCTTGCTCTAGCTTTACAAAGAGTAAAAATGTCACTGAGTCTGCTCCATGGCTCAGCTTGCCATCATAATACTGGGATCACATAGCACCTCACAGGACTTTGACAGAACTTAATTTATGAACAAATAAGGAATGTGAGATCCTGGTATGAAATGGTCAGCAAAAATGCACTGACTGGGCAGCACTGTGAATCAGAGGGAGAAATCACATCACTGATGTGGTGGAAGGGGTTGTCTGGAGAGCAAGGAGCTCTCAGTGGTCGAGGTCAGACATCGACATACTCAGGGAGTTATAGGTGGTAAAATGGTAGAGAAATGTTACGGTTCAGTTTGAGACTGGTACCTACAAAGGTCTGCAGAGCAGGTATTGCAGTAAATGCAGTCAAACAGAGCTTATGCTTCTTGCATGCATCAAACAAAAAAGTGAATTTCACTGTTGTATTTTCTACCCCAGAGCTGGCACGTGGAGCAACGTGCAATGAGTCTCACACAGACCTGAGTGTCAGCATTCGTGGTTAATCTGTTCTTGTGCCTGACTGCCATAGAAATTTTATTCCTTGGGGTCAGGTGTTCTTTAGGATGGCAGTGCTAAGCACTGCCAGGTCCCTTCTCTACCTCTGCACAAGCCTAGAACAGGTAAATTCACCCTGCAGTTTGCTCTCAGTACTTCCCACCTCAGCCTGTGTTCACCTTACAGCAGAGAGGAGCAGCACATTTGTGTCACAGGCACAAACCCTCCAAGGGGAAGCTCTCCCAAGCTGGGTGCAATGAGGCCTTTCAGCCTCCATCTCCAGCCCCTACAGAGCCAAATGCAGCATGAACTGAGTGAGCAAAGCCTCCCACTGCCTTCAGCAGCAAGAGGAAGATGCTCAGCATCCCCGAGGTACACATGGCATCTTCCCACAGTGGTTCCAAACAACTCCCCGGCCAAGGGGAAAGGAAAGTAATCTTTCAGCCCATCAGCTGTGTATAATGGGGAAATGGGTGAAATCTTCTCACCCTGCTTTCTGCAGGAAGTCAGATGATTTGATCCTAACAGTCCCTTTTGGCTGCAAAATCTATGAACATCCCTCTGAGCTTATTGGGGTGTTTCATATACACGTGGTGAGCCTATTTCATCTCTGGGTTAACTCTGCTGACATCAGTGAGTTACACCAAGGATAAATCTGGCCTTGTCACTGTGTTTCGTGCTGTTATTCAGTTCCTCCTTTGTTTAAAACTTTTGGCAGCTTGATATATTATAAGTGCTACGTACGTATAAAATGCATTTCTTTGAGCAAAGAAAAATATGCTAATATGCATATTTCCTACTTTGTCTCTTTCTTGTTACCAGTTAATCAATCACACAGAATGTTTGTGACACTTATTAAAGGGAATGAGTAGATAAAAGCACATGGCTTTCATTTATGAGACCCTGATAAGTTGGAAATACAAAGGATCTTACCAAAGGGAGTCAGTGTATACTAATGGGTAGAACAAAGAGCCGATAATGAAAAAGACGTTGAATGTGGATCCCAGTTCTATTAACTCCCTTTGTGATCTCAAGTAACTCAGCTATTCCCCACACTTTATACATGTAACCAGCTCCAATCTGGAGGCCATGCTTCAGTTGAATACCATTAGGCCAGTCATTCTTTTAAATAAAATACTTCTGTGCTGTCAGCTTTTAATTGCTATCAGCCAGAAATCCAGATTAAAATCCTGGAGCCTGGATCTGGGGAGATTATGTTTTTAGTCTGTGTTCAGATGCAGCTTCAAAAGGAAAGCAAATCCCAAATGCAGTGAATGTAATTTATCTTTTTTCCTCTTCCTTCATTTCCATGTGTATTCAGATTGAGCAGCAAATCTGCAAATCTTTATTCACCTGGTTGCAGGGTATAAACTGAGCAATCTGCTCTTCACTTGAGAACTCTGAGGCTGTAGATAAATAAGTCCCTGGAAATAACGGTTTGAGGAGCAGAATGGGTATTGATCCAACATGCAGTGTTTCTCAGAACACATTTCTTTCTTTTTCCAAGGAAAAAAAGGACTGTGTATTTCCAAGAGCAGGAATACTGTCCTGGTAGCAGATATTCCAGCGCAGGCAGTGAGCTGGGGTGAGGGATGTCCCCTGCTAGCACACAGTACCTTAAATATGGTCCTCAGGTGACTATATGAAACATATGCTGTTGTTATTTTGACTTCTTTGTATATTTTTTTAATTTCTCCCTTTTGGTAAGAACAATTACGTTACAAAGTTTGGAAACTGAGGAGAAGCATGCAGTGTAAATGCTCAGGAATGACTAATTTGGAGACTTTTTTACAACAAAGAAGTTCAAAAAGCAGTTAGAGGCCTGACTGTTAACAAATGAAAAAAGTAATTTGGATACTACCGGCAGTGCAGGAGGTACTTTTATTAGGTAAAGCAATGCAAAAGTTTGGCATGGGTTCAGTAATAATAAAAGAGCAACTATAAAGAGTTAATTATCTCTGATCCCTAAAGGAAGTATATCTTTCCTATCATCATTGAGGCCCTTTGTAGTGCAGTGTTGGGAAAAACAGAGCATTTTGGCCAAGAGCCCAACACCTGGCCTGGGAATCATGTTTTACAGTGGCCAAAGATCATCAGCTTCTCCTAGATAGAGTGCTAATAATGTGAAATTGGGGCTGAAGTTACCTCATTAGGGGCACCACTAGTAAACTCCATAGCATTCTTTTATGGGGGGAAAAAAGGGAAGAGGTTTGGAGTCATGGTGTTTGCCTTACTTTGATCTTTAAATAAAAGTGTCAGTGTTGTTTCCTAAATTAAAAAAAAAAAACGTATGGCTGTAGTTGGCCTAACCATTCCTTGTCAAGTCCTCCTCACTGCAAGAAATGGGACATAAAACCATACAGGCTCATTGTGTTATAAAAAGGGAAATACGAAGGAAAAAAGCCCTGTAGAGCTATTTGGAAAAAGCTCCCTCTTCTACCATTCACTCCACTGAATATTTCTAATGTTTTTTGCCATAAAAGCAGATATTGGTGGAATATTTTGATTTTGATAGAGCCAATCCCAGTGGTGCTGCGAGAGCAGAGTGACTCCACACTCCTTGGCAGCCTGGTTGGCGGCAGCCTTGGTGCTTTCTGCTCCACAGGGATTTGGAGAGAAAACTTCATGTGTATGGATGAAGCAAAGGAGTTTTGAGAGAGCAAACTGTACCAAAAAAAATTTCCTCTGACAAGCATAGAGCAGGCACAGAAATCCTGCCCCTGGATCCCTGGCAGTGCCCAAGGCCAGGTTGGACAGGGCTTGGAGCAACCTGGGACAGTAGAAGGTGTCCCTGCCATGGCAGGGGTGGCACTGGATGGGATTTAAAGGTCCCTTCCAACCCAAACCAGTCTGGGATTCTGGGATTCCAACTGCATGTGGAATCTGTAATAGGTTTAAGCATTACCAAAAATAGAGATTATAAAAATAAATATTATAAAAATGCACATCTATGGACACTTTTTGCATGTTACTGGGTGTTAGAGTTTGGAATTTCACAGGCTTTCTTCAACCCAAAAGGGCTGAATCCTCTTGGCTGAGAACAAAAAGCAGCATATAAAGGAAAGCTGCATGGTCTTTTACAAAGAAATGGCCTTTTTTTTCCCTGTTTTCCAGCTGAATGGTCTCATCTTGCTCATATTACCAGGAAAGTGATTAACCTGCAGTCTTCCCTTAAACCTCCCCCGTGTTGTAACACTGCTGTGAGGCCCTGGGAGGCCAGAATAGCAGAGGAAGGTTTAGCAAGGGTGAGGATCTCAGTGAGGTTCATATATCTCCACTGGGGAGTGACCCAGCACCCTCCCTCTGCCTGCTCCTGGCCCTGCTCCGTGGGGATCTGTTGGCAAAAATGGAATTCACCACCCATCCCAGCAGCTCCTGGAAAAGACAGGAGAAAGGAAGCAAACACAACAGCAAATCCAGACTGATCTCTAGGGCTGTTTGCTCCTGAACTAGGACTCATCAGCTTCATGGGGGTAAAATTAAAAAAAAAAAAAAAAAAGAAATGCAAAGTTTCTTTTAAAAAAATGTGACAAATCTTGAAAACAATTTCTCTAGTCATTTGCTTTGCTGAAAAATAAGTCTTTCTTTCAAATCAAATGAATAAACCCCAAAACTTAAATGACAAACCTAAACAAACAAAATCCTTCAAAACAGTGTGAAATATTTCTGTTTGGCAAAGTTTTCACTTATTCTGCCCCTGTTCAGACATTTGAGTAGGAAAGCAAGGCCACTCTTTATTATGTATGCCAGCCACCAAGTCCTTCCATCCTTTAATAACTGTGTCACAGCACCTTTTTCAGATGCTTGATGGTGTAACGCCGAGGTTAATTGCTTATGGAAATGGCTGCTAATGTTAGAAGGATGAGGGTAATTTGTTCCCCCGAGCGGGAAGAAGACGTGGCGGCGGCACGTGAGCCATTGCAGCCCCTCCAAAGGCTGGTCTCCCTGCTGTCCCTGCTGTCCCTGCTGTCCCCACTGCTGTGGTCATGGGATGCTCTCTTGGTGACCATGCTCCCACCCTGGACTCCCTGGCGCTGCCACACCAGAGGAGGAGAATTCATATCCATTCTGCCTCCTGAGAGGAGCAAGTGAGCCTGTCTTGCCTGAGCCCAAATCCCTAAGGAAATCCAGGTGGTTTCATCCCTCCTGTCCAAAATCAGCCCAGTGCTCTGGGGATGCCGATGCTGCTTGCACTGCAACTGCTGTGGCTATGTGTTTAAGATCTGCTCTGCACAACTTTCAGACCAAATTTTCCCATAGGGAAAGTCCTCCTAAGAGGCATGAAGAGCAGCCAGGCACAACCTGGAAGGGTTTGGGTGTTGTTCTACTTCTTTGGTATTTGTGTTTCCTAAGGGATGTCCTCCCTGTGGTATTTTCAGGTGACCATGTGTGTATCAGAGATTCACAAAACAGTCTGGGCTGGACGAGGCTGTAAAGGCAGCAACACCTTCCACTATCCCAGGCTGCTCCAAGCCCCATCCAGCCTGGCCTTGGACACTTCCAGGGATCCAGGGGCAGCCACAGCTTCTCTGGGCACCCTGTGCCAGGGCCTCCCCACCCTCACAGGGAACAATTTCATCCCAATATCCCATCCAACCCTCCCCTCTGGCAGTGTGAAGCCATTCCCCCTTGTCCTGTCACTCCAGGCTCTTGTCCCAAGTCCCTCTCCAGCTCTTCTGGAGCCCCTTTAGGCACTGGAAGAGGCTCTGAGGTCTCCCTGGAGCCTTCTCTTCTCCAGGCTGGACACCCCCATCTCTCCCAGCCTGTGTTCCACGCGGGCAGTGCCCAGTCTGGCTCTGCACTGACAGTGTACCCTGTTCTGGGGAGATCTGGTACAGCTTAAAATCCAGACTTGCTTTGGGTCACTGTCCCTGGCCCAGAGCCCCGGGGTCAGTGACTCTTGGTTCTCCATGGGGGAGGATGCTCAGTTCCTGGGTTGGGGGAAGCTTCTCACCCCCACAGCAGAGGCTCACTGGCTGTTGATGGGAAACACAGCATGATACCTGATGGACAGGGCAGCAGAGGGCTTTGGAGAGGCTGGCTGGGCAGTCTGGACACATCCTGGCAGGCACTGGCTCCTCCTCCAAGGTGCTGCTGCCTCAGGGCTGCTGTTGAAGTTAACACCATGCTGGAAGAGCAACTGCTTAGTTAAGGATGGAGCACAGAAGTGACCAAGTGCTCTGTGCTGTACTTCCCCTGGTTTAAACGAGCATCCAAAGTGCCAGGAGTGCCAGCACACCAACACGGCTGTACTTCATTCCACAGCCTTCCCTTGCTCAGGAATCAGGGATGTTACCTTGGCAAAGGGAGAGTTAACAATCCCCACAGACATACTAATGTTTATAACATACTCGTCCAAAGCTTTTAACCCAGAATAACATTTACACGAAGGCTGCAGAGCTCCATCACGCTGCTAATGCTTACAAGATTTCCCTAAATACTTTTCCGGAAGCTCTTCTTACGGAGAGAATCCAGAGGGAATAAGTGAGCTGGAATCAGGAACGCTGCTCCTGGATGAGTCCTTCCCTGTGAGACCCTTGCTGGTCCAGCCCAGTTGGATCCATTCACCTGCACTTCTTGGTGGGATGGGGAGCTGTGGGGGTTCCATGCTCCAGCACAGGCTGGTCTGAGGCAGTGGGAGAGAAATTGTGGCTGATTCAAGGGGACAGTGACAGATCAGCTCATCAGATCTGTGCAGAGACGGGGAGACAGGGAAGAGGCAGATGCTTGAGACTTCACCAGCAAGACAAAGAGCTCAGGCAAGTGCCACCCTTCCAGGGAAGGACAGGACTTGCAGTGTGGTGCTGCATGTATTTTCCTTCCTTTACACCTCCAGTGAAAAACTTGAAGGCTCCTTCCATTTCATTCATCCCTTTTAAAATGAGGAATAAGGCTCCTCTTTCCTCCACCTTCCTCATTCCAGCTTCCTCATTCCCCAATCCAGTAAATAATGTGCCACTTAAATGTCCGCCTTTCCCTTGATGACAATTTATTGCAACAGAAACGCTGTTAATTTGGCTGCCTGGCTCCCAGGTGGGGCTGTGCTGGGGCAGCCTGTCCTGCCAAAATCCCTCTCTCCCAGCTCCAAGGAAATGAGCTGGCACCCAGCGAGGCACCACATTCCTCCAGAGAAGCAGCATCCAGCCAAAAGTCTCAGTTACTGAGGGTGGGGTTTTTAATTTCTAACTTTGTGCTTCAGAGTGCTCCAGACATTAGATGGCAAGGAATTAGATCTCTGAATTAGATGGCAGACATTAGATCTCTGAATCCAAACTGCAGCAAGTGGAATCGCTGTGGTAGAAACAAAGGAGCCAGCAGGATTTATGTTCACTGAGGATCTGGCCCCCAGTGTGTACTCCAGACCGTGGTAAATTCTTACCTGGAGGCACCAGCATATTTAGTCCTGACATCATGGGAACATTACCTACCTGTAGCAGCTTAATTTACACACTCCCCAACACCTTTAAGATGCTTTATAACCTTGAAAATCCCTTGACAACAAATACTCTCTGCTAGCATATGCCAGCAAGGAAACGGTGCAGTGTAGCCATACCAATTAAGCCTGAACATTTCATGCGTCCGTGGTATTTTTTTATTGAGGTACTGTCTATCTTTTTAACTAGGTTTGTTTTTATTGAAGCAAAAACCTGCCCTTTCAGACGAGCAGGCTAGTCTATCAGAGCTGACATTTAGTGGAAAACAAAGTGCAGGCATGAGAAGGTTACAAGAGCTGGCACATGCTTTTGCCCAGATTAGCCCATAACAGAACTGGACTCGTCTAGTTTTGCTTTCAAAGAAATCCTTCTGTCCATAAATTTTGTTCTGCTTGTGAGCAGAGTAGGAGGCCAGAACAGCAACAGTACTCAACAGCTGTTGAAAATAAGGGTTTGGATTTATTCTGTTACACACAGGCCAGAATTGATAGAAGAGGTCGGGGCTGGCAACAGTTGTAAGCTCGGTGGGTAAATTGGTGGTGCCTTCATGGTTTTGCACCAAGGGGGAACAGGTTTTGAGGCAAGCAGGGGAGCACAGTCCCCTCTCCAGGACAGAGCGTGTCACCCTGTGTCACCCCTGCTGTCCCACACCCCATCACCCCCACTGCCCCCAGGGCAGTGCATTAGCTCTGCAACCTCTGCTCCCTGCAGGATTCAGGCCCAGGGAGCTGAGCACCTCCCGTCATTAGGCCTGGCAGGATGTGGTGTTGCTGGTCACTGATTACAGCAAATTTGGCCACACAACCGTGATCTGCTCCTCTCTCTCTGTGCAGCTGCCATTGGGATTGGCAGGAACTTTAAGCTTTCTTAACTGTGGGTTCCTAATGGCCTTTTTGGACCGCTGTAGGTAAGCAGGTTTTATTATCCATGTCCAAATAATACTGAATTAATTATGCAACCTAAACTAGTGCTGCAGATATCCGATTGTATCCTGACATTTACTAACCACCGGGGAAGACTTTTCCTGGCGAGTTCTTTGCATCGTACGATCAGATATTGGCCCCAGCTGAAGGGCAAAGCTCTTTCCTGTTCATCACTGCCCAAAGATGAAGAGCTTGTCCTGACCCCAGCAGGCTGAAGTGCAGCTTTGTGTGGAGATAAACCAGCCAGGAGAAAAACTGGACTAATGGCAGGAGATTGGGTCTGAAAACCACGGAGTGAGTGGGATTTGCACTGGTGCCTGCAGGAGAACTGGGAGAGAAGTGTTGTCTTCCCAGGTGTCGGTAGGAAGTTTTTCTGACAGTGAAGGAGTTCTAATCCCCAGGTTTTGGAGCTATCATCACTAAGCAGTGTAGTATTTTTGTGTTTGAGAGGCCTTGGCAGCAACATTCAGCTGCTCAGGCCCACGCAGGGTGAGATGTAGGCTCGGAGCATTCACACCTTCCTCTCAATGGAACGGAACAGGCCAGTCGCTGCCGGGGTGAATCTGGTTCTCCAACAACCTGGGCTGCTCAGAAACTCATCAAATCCACACAATAACGATTTTTAGGAAAACATTTGCTTGCCTAAAACTTCCACTTGGAGTGCATTTGCTTTTCATACAATTGTCATTATTTGCTGGTAAATATTAATAGCGGCAACATTTAAGCTGAATGTTTGGAAGCAAAGCTTTCCCTCCGCAGTTCAGTGCCTTTATCTCCCTATTCATAGACCCAACTTAAAATTCTTTACTCTTAACATCACCATCATCTGTTGTCATAGAAACTATTGCAATACATAAGTACTCTAAATGACTGCAACTTGGTTGAATGGCAAGGGATCAAGATGGACTGTGATGGGGAACACTTAAACAAGGTACATCTGTGGACAGCAATTGATGATGAGAAGAGTTGTTCAGTCTCTCAACCTAAAAAAATGTACAACATTCATTTTCAGGACAACAAATCACAGCATGGCATTCATTGGATCTTTTTGTTTATTTTGTGTATTCTTTCCTATGAGACATATAAACCAGGAGGCTCTTTTTTTGTTTAAACAAATATGTGTAGTCCAGTTCTGAACTAATTTTACTGGGCTTTCTCAGTGAAATTTCCTATGGAGAGTCAGGATTTACATTCCTGATTTCTTAAGTTTGTGTTTATTTGTACCTTGCTAACAAAGAAATAATACATCTGCTTGATTTCCTGTGGCTGAAAAAAACAGCACTGAGCTTTGCATTTCTACACCCATACTCCTTTCAAATGACTGGTGAAAATACAGCCACCAGAGCCAGTTAGGCTTTAATTCTACAGCAATTTATATACCCCCAGTACAACTGCAATTCTTTAAGTCCCATACATCCCTCTAAAGCATGTGCTGCTCCCAAGGAGCAGAACAGAAGGTCAGTTACAAGTTACCTTTTTTTTCCCCCTTGCTATAGCTGCAAAATGCCAGAAGAGCTTCAATTTGAAGCCTGAAGAAACTGTTATTCCTGCATCATCTCAGTGGAATGCAAAGCTCAGACAGGTCCTTAGGATGTGTAAATGTCACAGAGATTCAGTTTTGCAGAGAAGTCATTGACACTCCAGTGACAGCACAGCAGTATTTTGCTTCTGGTTCAGTACAAATTACAGACAACTTGACATTAGAGACCTTCGAATGCAAAAGCAGACTGAAATCCTACATGATCAACTGACTTTCCCTATTTACAACAACACAGCTTTCATTTAGACGTCTCTTTGGGGACAAATTGATGGAATGGAAATGGAACAGGGCGGAAAGCTGGGGAAGTTTCTGATTTGTGTGGAACTGCTTGCACCATGCTGAACCCTCTGAAGTCTGGCTGTGCCTCTGCCTTGCAAGATGCCACATGTAAGTGTAAGTGGCACATCCTTGAGCTCTGCTCTCTGAACTCCCCCTGCACAAAGCACAGAGAGCCAACCAGTTAAAAAAGAAAAAGACCTTAGCAGCCCTTCCACTCCTTGCTAGTACTATTTATTCCAGATAATTGTCTCTGTTCATATATGTTGTTTGGTGACTTTGCAATTATCCTCTTATCTTTCTTTTTATACCTAATAACAGCCCTGTGATCATTCTGTTGAGGTGGATGAATGCAGCCTGATTCTGCATTTTAAAGAAGTCATTTGCTGAAAATAAGACAAGGGAAATCAAACTCGGCCAGGAACCCCTGCAAGACATGGGTGAAAATAATGCTTTGGGCTCTGAGACAAACCAAAGAGCCCAGATGAAAAGTGTTGTGTGTGTGGAGGGCCAAGATATTGGGTGGATGGCAAAAGGAGTGGAGCAATGGCTTTGACTGCCTGTGGAGTGAAGATATCATGACATTCACCCAACTGAATCTCATGGAGATCAAAAGACCAAATATTGCTTCAAACAGCACAGGAGGAAAAGGGTTAATGAAAAAAATTGTGCCACAATAAGTGAAGTGTGCTCTTGTCCCTAGGAGGGACTCTGTGACCTCAGTTCATTTTGATTCCCATGTTCAGGACCACCTGAGCAGGTCCAGGTGACTCCAAACCCCTAACCAGGGATGATACTTAGTGAAGAAAGTCATCACAACTCATGGCGCCTGCCTGGCAAGGCTCAGGCCAATCAGAAAGCAGGCTTTATATTGCCTAATTAATTCAGCTGTCAGGAAATTAAACTATCATGTACTTTGATATCTGTCTGTTTTCTCAGGTGCAGTTATATTTGAAGAGACCCCACGCCTGTTTAGCTGTGATCCCTTTTGGAAATAATTGGCATGGTTTTGATTGATAATGTGTATTCCTCTTTAAAGGAAAACACACTATTTTTCATAATCAGAGGCTGAATGCATAATGAGTGCTCTGGTGCTGCCTTTAGCATCAGGTCTGTCAAACTGCACAGTTATTTCCATATTGATGCAAACTAAGATATTACACTCCCTCATTACATTGACATGGCACATCTTTCAACAGTCAGCTTCCAATCATACGTTCCTTGCAAACAAAATTACCTTCATTTTCTCTTTTGCTACAGAAGGAACTAGCAGTGGAAATGTGCCCTAACAAGCTAATCAACTAATTTTTAGAATATGTTTGAACCATTTAATATTCTAAAAGAAAACAAGAAAAAGTTGCTAATGGGTATGCTGGCATAAACAGAAATAAATAGACAACTGGTTGACTGAACATTAGCATACTTAAGTTTTATCGAAGTCACAGTGGAATTCATTTTGCAAGTCAAAAAAGCAAGATCTATTTGTATCCATAAGCTGAACCACCTCATTTACTCTCCACATTCTTGAGCAGATAACCTTGGTTATGAAGGTAAAAGGGGAAAAAAGGAAACTACCCTTTTATGAGCCAAATACTCAGGCGATAAATTGATTTTAGTGGGACCAGTGTGTAGGGCTACTGATAATGGGTTGTGTGATACTAATGGCCCTGCTGCTAGGAGAGAGCAGTCGGGCTCTGGGTTATGGGCTGCCATTCACAGGGTTGGCAGGGAGTGAGGGTGTTTCCAAAGCAACATCCAGGGATGGGAAGAAGGGAGAGGCAGCTTTGCATCCTTAAATCCTAACTCTTGTCCCAAACAGGCAATTGACAGCAGGGAGATTTGGTGTTTTAAGTGACCCAGTTCAGTGAAAGGGGAAGGGTTGGGGTGAGCAGGCTGAGAGGGACCACAGGGGAAGGATGTTGAGTGCAGAAAGCATTGCTGAGGTGGTGACACCATGCAGGGTATCAGTGACAGGGGGGCTGAGGTCTCAAAGAGCCTCACCAGCCTCCCAGCCACCCCAGGGATCCTTCCATTCCGTCAGGAAACACATCATTTGTTTTGCTGCAGGAGGGTTACAAACCCTATGCAAAGATCATCATTCTGCCTCACATTGTAAGGTCTGTTTCCAAAATAGAGCTGGGTTTCATTTCCTATCAAGATCTAGCTCTGCATTTGTTACATATGTTAATTTGCTTTGGAAAATTCGTGGAAAAGCAAATTATTGTCCTGATACGGTGTTTAGGCAAACATCCAATTTCTCCCCTGAGTGTGAATGTGGAATCAGTGACAGTCCTCCCCTGTGTCAGTGTATGATTGGGGCCACAGTGGTCACCAGGGCTGGTTGTGCCTGAGGACAGCTCTGGGCAGCACCTTCTCCTGAGGCACTGCAGGAAGCAGCCGAGTCCTCCTCACCTGAGGCAGAGATGTGCCAGTGCAGCTGCATGTCCTGGGGGTGCACAACCTCCTCAGGCCAAGCACAGCCTCTTCCTACAACAGCTCTCCTCTTCCCAGACCCACACACTGCACAGGACATGGGGACCACAACTCCCATCTCAGGGTGGAGCAGGGATTTGCTTCTGCACTGCTGATCACTCCCAGATCTCCTTAAGGTCATGTGGACTTTGAAGCTTGTGAGTTGATCCTGAATATTTCAATGTCTAATTAGAGTTGTTCCACACACAGAGCAGTGTTAGGAATATATGGGGTGATTTACACATCTGAAACCATAACCTGGTAGCAGATCCCAGTCTTCCCAGCTCTATATCCAAAATTTGGGCACTACATTTTTCTTTTCTTTTCTTTTCCTATGGGACATTTCAGAATCCAGCCCTGAAGACCATTAAGTCAGAATTGCTGTAAAGCCTTAACACTATTATCAGCTGCATTTCCTTACGTATCCAGGGCAAAATACCTTCCAAAGCTGACAGTTGCATGGGAATGCAGCAGACTGTTCCCTGACATGGGATTAAACAACATACTGTGGAGCAAGAGAAACATCTGTTTGTTCTCGAGCTGAGCAGCGCCCGGCTCGGGTGAGGGTCCGGAAGAGAAGGGGGATGGCTCAAGATGAAAGCTTGCACTTCAGCTGTTGGGGGAAGGAATACATCCCTGGCCCTGTAGAATATTTCCGTTCTGTCGTAAAAATCAAGGCAGTGTTACTCCGGTGAATACCCCAGCACCACTGCAGCATGACGGCCAGCAAATGGAACTGGAATCGTTTCCATCATAAAATCACATCCTATGAGTCGGCAAGGCGGGCTAGAGAACAGATGTCCCAAGATCTGGGAGTGGTTTTTGTCCATTAGGGATGTCCCTTGGTTTTGAAAACAAAAAGGGTTTCTGGTGATGGAAGTGGCTGTTGGGAAAAGGGTGGGAGAAGCTCTGTATCCCACCAATCCAAGCATGAGGATGTGGAAGGGAATGGCACATGAATCTGAGCCTGTGGGCAGCCAGCTGAGGAGGAGGCTCCATGGATAATGTGGGATCGTGGGTTTGGAGCAGCCAGGCTGATGTGGGGCATGGAGCAGGAGAGGCAGCATCCCTCCCTCCTGCCCATCCTGCTTAAGAGGTTTCCAACACGCTCCTCAGTTTGCAGATTTAGATACAAATGTGTACAAAGAAGTGTGATAACTCTTCCTGAAACCTGATTTGATTTTCTCCCTTTGCTATCTTATCTGGCACAGAGGAGATTTAAGTCATACCAGATTATGAAGTGTTATCCTCTCTACTCAGCCAGAATATCTGCAGACAGTCAGGCTGCCAGGGCTGAGCTCAGGTTCCTCTGACTGCAAGTTTCAATTCTGAAGGTACATTTTACTCGACTGCTGGCTCGAAAGATAGAAACACCAAGTCCTACAGCTGGTAATTTCTTTACATAAATAACAATTCTGCAAAAGATCCCTTTAATGACATCAATTATACGTAACTAAGTGCACTTTAAAGACTGATTTCTTTTTTTAGGGGGTTGTTTTGAAGCATCTTTGAATTCATTAAGAGTCATTTTCCCTTTATAAACGGAAAAGCAAGTTTCCCGTAGACACCAACCCCCCTGACAGGTACATTGTTCCACTTTCATGTCTAGCTATTTACTTGCCAAATGCATCAGACACAAAGCCTGAGATCAGCCACACAGACATAAAAATACACAAATTAACCTTCCTCTTTTCACCAGCAGGTGGTTGTGGAGCTGTGGGCAGTAGATGGGAAATGGGATGTGCCTTTGGGGTTGTTCTGGGACTGGTTTTCCCTGGTGCTGCAGGCTGTATTTAGCCCAATCTTCCCAAACAGTGAAAGGAGAGAAAAAACTAAGAGTAGAAATTACATCCTATAAAGGTTAAACTTTAAAGGTGCAAAGGTTTAAGGCTCTGTGCTGTCCCTAAGGCAGTCACAGCCCAGGCTCTGGTATCAGACCCTTGATAGGCAGTGGTACATCCTTTCACCAAGGTCGTGTTCCCCAGAAACATTAAGACCCCCCAAAACCACAGCATTTTGAGTTTCAGCTCCTTATAGTTTACCACACTCAGCTTGCAAACCTGCTGGAGCTTCCTGCATCTCCTGACAGCAATAGGAGGTCCTGTCCAGACAAAGGGCTCTTTCCCTTGGCAGAGCAAAGGAAACCTTGCTCTTGAATTAGGAATGCAAAGCTTCATTCTTGGCCAAAGATCTAAACCTCGACTGTTTGTGCTACATTGTGAGAGGTTGTTTTATATTGTCCCCATTCACATTCCCTCTGTGCAGGGAATGGGGACAGTCATCTGTGCCAACTCACACAGGCGCTGCAGGAATAACAGCGCTGAAGGCGTGAGGCACTCAGAGCTTATGGACATATGGATATCTGCAGCAGAAAGAGAAGACCCCAACCAGAGCATTCCCTCTGCCATGTGATCTCCTGTTTCTACTTAAAATTTCACTGGCAATCTAGAAAAATGCCATTCAGGCAGAGCAAGATGCCTGTGCAGGGTGGATTGCTGGAGAATATAAAGTAACAGCCAGCCAGCAGCTGATAATCTGCTTGTAAACTCCTGTTTGGAAATAAAGACAATCCCATTTTACAGTAACCAGATGTTTTAACAGAATATTAGTATTTACAAGGGCCTCAGGCTATTGTTTTATACAGGTCTGAAGAGGGCTTACAAAAATGGAAAATTACAAGCAAGTGTGCAGTTCAAAGGCTCCTTGAAACTGTGACATTTGGTGTGATGTGGGATAGATCCCCTTTGGTTGTGCCTGGGATGTTGGGTGGGACTGATTGCCAAGTGTTCTTCCATAACTTACCTAACCAAGTTCCCCTCTGCTCTGATTTTTCCCTGTTCTTTATTATCCATAATTGGATAACTTCTCCAATTTTCTCCTTGGAACACTGAAGATAAGGTTTCTGTTTAATCATCCCACTTTAAGTACTTGCAATCAGACAGAATATTGCTGCTTTTAAAATAAGACAATGACATTTAATGACTTTCATTTCTTCCTATACAAAAGATTAATTTATATGCTGGAGTCATCTTTTTCATTGGAAAATTCTCCCCCCTCTGTTTGAAATGATTCAATCTGATTAACAACTTAATTCTCCTTTTATATTTCTGATTTTGTGGCTTTTGCTGCCAGCATTCGCTTGTCATCTCTTTACCAACTCTAATTCAGCTTTTGTTTCTGCATTAGTCTGAAGTTAAGAAGGCAGACAAGTTGTGAGGTGTGTGAGTGCAGACATGCTGCCCCTGTAGGCTGTGGTGTGAGGCAGGAGGTGGAAGGGAAGGTCTGTGCTGAGCTGGTGGAGCAGCAGCACACATGGAAATACATCACCAAAAGCTGCAGGAAAACAGAGGGATTCCCTTAGCAGCCCTTAGGGGTTCTGAGAACTTCAGGTGAAGGACAGGGGGGTCAGTGTGTGTGTCCCTGAAAAAACAAAGGGCAGATGCAGCCCTGGAGAAGCAGAAAACTCCTAAATTATGTTTTCCAGGCTCTTGGGAAAAGCCCTGTGTCAGGAAGCTCTGCAGGGAGAACACAGGTAGGAGCCAAGAGCTGACAGGGAAAAAAATCATATTCTAGAATACACCTTACCTGGCTGTTTTAAACTGCAAACCCACAGATTTATCCTGCCAGTTTTAAACTGTCTCCTCACAGTGTTCAGTGTTCTTCTGGAGTGCTGGTGGAAAGAAAAGTTTCATCCAGGTGCTGTCTATGAGCACATCATGTGGATGGCTCTTCAAGTGCAGACATGAAAGGTGTTCAAAGCTTTGGGCTTTCTGCATCATTGCTGGTGATTTGATGGTTATTAACATAAATGACAATGTAATCTTTACCTTCTGAGATGAGCATTTGCCTTTTGCAAGCTCAACACCATTTTAAGGAATTTATTTTGCTGTCTGCTAATATGCTTTAAAAGAATTATCATTTTCATTACTCTGCTGACCATCATTTTCTTTTTGGGCCTTTTCTAACTTTTACTTTGCTTTACTTAGCATCTATAACTTCCTGAATTATAACACTTTTGTGGTGTTTATATATGTTCTCTTAGCTTCAGAAACGTCTTCTTTTTCAAATCAAGCTGTTTCTTCTCCTGTGGCTGTGGGATTAGGATTTCCCATCATAGGAAGAAGTACTTGAGCATAACTAGAATAACTTTACAAATTATTTTACTTTGTAAGTTATTTTTATTCTGACAAAACTTTGTTTCCAGCTCACGTGTTATAAATAAAACCTTTGGGGGCCTCCTGACACACAACAGTCCCACAGCAGCTGGGATGCTCCTGCCCTACCCTGCCCCACACATGGTCACACACCAGAGCTGCCTCAGGAAAGCCCTGCATGGTCTGCAGCCCTGTCCCAGCTCTGCCTTGCATGGGAATTCCCTGGGAAAGGTGGACACGCATGTGCAGAGTGCCATAAGCAGATGCTAATGGTTCTTCCCATCTGAGCACTGTGAAGTATTGTAATGATGCTTTAACACAGCTCAGCAATCAAACTCTGGAGTGTAATGAAAACAGGAATACGTGTTTAACAGAGTAGAAAAGCATGCAGGGAACTGAATGAGAATGATTCCTCACTTAAGGGCACACACATGTAAATACACGGACGTGTCACTCGGCTAATCCGCGACACTTAAACTCAAACACAAACCCTACTGCAGCCACGGGTGGCAGTAATACGGAAGGCTAGGTTGGATCCACTTTCCAGATTAAGATCCTAATCTTGCAAATAACTTCAGGCTGCTGGAATCTGACAGCCACGTGATGCCCCTCCGTGTGGTATCTTCCACACCCTGCTGGGGATCAGCTCTGCCCAGTGCCCCTTTCCACTGGGATCACAGCAACCATGAAGCAGCACACTGGGAATACCAGGGTGCTGGGCAGGACCCTAGCAAAATGCATAAGGCACCAAAGATGATGACAAATAATGAAAAGATAGACTAGGGGGAAAAAAATGTCTGTCTCCAGTCATTTCACCCAGAGCATTGCCTCTTCTGTTGAATTGGTTCTGCTGGCTAAGGAGGAAGCTTTGATGCTGTTGGTACCCTGAGAGTAGTTTTGGCATGGCCATCTTCTCTAAGGAAAAACATAACCATGAAGTGAATGAGAGTTGACAGGACAGATTGTATCTGCTGTGCCTCTTGGCCCCAAAGGCAGTCGGTGGTGGTTTAAAATTCAGTAATTATGGATGTACACAAATGTTTCTAATGGGCCCCAAACAGTCAGAAACAGAGGCACCATTCCCTGAGTGCTGCACAGCAGATTGAAATTAAATAAATGAGCGAGGAACGTGAGGTTCACCTGCGTGGAGAGAAACCTCAAACTGGGGAACAGCCACAGCCCTTGTGAAGAAGATCACTTGGAAAAGCCTGGCTGTGATGAAAAAACAAGACCCACAGGGAGCTTTACAAAGCTTCTAGTAGGAGGTGTCACTACCCATGGCATGGGGTTGGAACCAGGTGGTCTTTAAGTCCCCTTCCAACCCAAACATTCCACAGTCCTGTGGCTCTGAGGACTCACTGCTCTGCCAGAGGAAAGCCCATCTCCTCCACCCAAGGGGCTGTGCAGGCAGGGAGCTGTTAAGCACACAACTGTGCCCTTTGTCTGCCTTAATATGCATCCTGACTGCACTGGAGGTGTGGACTGGCTCCAGTATGGATTTTTATTCCATTTTGAACGGTTGGTTCCTCTCTCAAAGCCCAGCAGAGACCCTTGACCGGGCAGGATGGGCTGTCAGGGCATGCCTGGTTAATGAACCACCGCGGCACCTTTGTTTCTCTGGCTGCCTGGTGCCCTGCTCTCTCTTGTACAATTATTACAAAAATCAGACAGAACGTTGCCTTGAGATATGATTTTCATAGTGGGATAGATTTTATTATACCAGCCATACAATACCCGCTATTATCATTTTGATTATGTGCTCCTCTCATTTGCACTATTGGAACATTATCTGTAGTACATTCATTATTACTTTATAAGAAACTGAAACTACATCCTTAAGATGAATTGTAAGGAAGGATTTCTATTTCCTCAGATAGATACTTGGGCTGAGATCATTAAGTGGCAAACATTATTTGTAAAAGTTTATTTTATTTTATTTACGTAAACTCTAAAAGAAAGAAATAACATAGATATTTCTAACAGACAGAAAAGCCTGCGGCTAGTGGCAACAAATGACTGCAATTTAGAATTCATGTACTATTAAGAAGTTCTGATTAAATTGTAAGTTCCTTTGGAGGAAGGAAGTGGAATAAATGAGAATCTGGCCCAGTGAGCTTTGATGGGCTCACAAGGGCTGAGGGGTAGCAGCGACTCACAGGTTCCTTCTGGCCCACAACCCAAGTCTCTGAAGGTCAGATCTATCATGAACCTGAGGGCAGAGGGCAGAATGCCAGGAAGGGTTGAGTTTAAAAGCCCAGCTGGGTTTAAAGAGATGCTGGATCACCTGTATGGGTGGTGAGCATCCCTCAGTGGAGAGCAGGACATGCCCATGAGGGAGTCACCTTGGGCTCTGTGTCCACAAACAGAGGAGTTTGCTCCCCACTTTTTTTCATGTTGTCCTCACTGTGCAGGAGGCCTTATTCTTTTGCACACTTGGGAGGGGAAAACCACCAGCCACAGGGACCTTACCCAGCTCTCTTGGTGCAGATCCATTCCTGCTTCTCAACCACACTGCCCCACTTCTGCTCAAAGGGCCTGGGCACAAATCCCAACCTTGTTCAAGGTCTAAATCTTCCCACAATGCAATCAGATTTGCACAGTTCCTCTGACTGAACAGTGGCAGGAGCACCTGACTCCTGAGGCATTCCACATTTCTGTGAAGATGTCCCTGCTCAATGCAGGGATGTTGGACTAGAAGACCTTTAAAGGTCCTTTCCAGCCCTGTGGTTCTGTGCTTCAAGGACTTGGCAGAGCTGCTCAACTGCCATGGCCAAGTGAAACTTGCCACTCCCATTTAATGGACATCACTTGTTTCAGCTGCAATAAAGTAGTTAAACCCCAAACTGTGGGTGCAGCTGGACCATCCTAAGGAGCCTGCTGATACGTGAAGCCCATTGCATCTTTAAGAAAGATAATTTGTGTCTTCACTGGAAGAGATCCCACTTGGCTGTGTAGATAAGAACATTTTCAGGTTGATTGCAAATCATAAATATTTGATGTACTGTAATTACTAGTTCTTAAGTATCATTTTCCAAATTATTATTTCTATTAAATGCATAGAAACTTGGGATGGAAGAGTGAGTAAATGCAGAAACACTTCACCACTGCAGATCTGGGTTTAGGGAAGGTCATATGTGGAGTTGTCTTTTGTTTCTTCCCACCTATCTCATAAACCACTGCAAAAAACAGAATTGTGTTGAATAAGATGGTCTTCAAGGTCACTTCTAGCCCAAACCATCCTGTGATTCTATGAAATAGTAGGAGCTGGAAACAACCTTAATTCCCGTGAAAATAAGGGCTGGGGTCCTGCTAGGATTTTATGCTCCCCTTTATTCCACCTGTCCACACCATCATGTCTCTGGGCAAATGATTTAATCTCTCTCCTTGCTCAGAGCCGTCAGTGAAATGGATACAACAATTCCTCTGTCCTGCCTCTGCGATAAGGTTTGGCTGATGTTTGCAAAGCACACTGAGATCTCTGATAGGAGACATCCTGCACAAGGTTCACCTTCAGGCTATTCCAGGGAGCAGGACATGGGCAGGACAGAGACAGGGGTGTTGCTGGGGGATGAATCACCTGGGAGTCTCAAGGTCCAGCTCTTCTTCACTCCAAAAATCCAGTCTTGACCCTCTGTGAGGTCACTTATGGCCAGATCTCTAAATCTGAGTTATTTTTCCCAAGTACCCCATTCACCCAACACAAAAATTTCCTTTTTGGTGCTGTTGGGCTTGAGCTACTGGTGGTGAGCCACAGGCTGCAGCTCCTTCCAAGGCATTAAATAGTGTCCTACAGCCACCACCCCAGACCTGGGCATGGCAGTGGCAGGTCCCCAGTGGTGGCAGAGGTGGGTGGCTGCAGTCCCCTCTCTGGCCAGTGGATTAGGATTCCTGGTGTTTGGTTGTTTCTGTCTGACCCCTAGTGCTACCCGAGTGCACCTATGCAGCAGCTCAATCATTACTTACAAGTTGGCAAACAGAAAGAAAATATTCCAACTAATCTGGAATAAGTCAGATATACTTTTTTCACCTCTGGGGAGATTTTCAACTATAACAATGTAGCTTTGAGCTTCTGACAGATGCTAATGAATTGTTGTTTACATGTTTGATTTACTGCCTAAACAAAGATAAGACATGCTCTTGAAAACACATTGAATGCACAATCCAAACACATCCATTAAATCTGTCACAATAAACATGACAGCTTTCTTCTAACCTAACAACTGGCATGCCTCATTTACATATTAATGAGAAAACTGGGATCAGTCTGCACAAATTGCTTCTATCTTGCGAAGGGGAAGCACTGACTGACAGTGCAGCTCTCCATGGTGTAAATACAACAAGTAAATACCTCTGCCATCTTAATGGATTTTATTTTTATTTGCCTATTTGGTTCCGTGGTTATTGATTAGTTGTCTCTCGTGAACTGCAATGACAGACTTTACCGCTACAGGGACAGACATTTAAAGAGTTCCTACAGCTTCTCTGGTGCCTGAGGTGTGTCTGCTGGGCTTTGGGGTTGGCAGGTCCCAAAAAGGCTTAGTTAAAGGCTGGTTCTACCTCCAAGTTCTCACTGGTCTCCATCACCACAGGGTGCATGTCCCACTGCTGCCAAGTGCTCTGTTGTCCCTAAAACACAACATATTCTTCTTAAACCTCTGGAGGATGAGCATTCTGCAAGTGGCAATAAAAGGCACAGAGGGGAAACTCCTAAAAAGCCAACCTTTGCTATTTCAAGTGAGAATTGGGAACTAAATTCCTGGAGTTACCTGGATTCCTAATTGTGCAGAGTTTGTACCAGAGTACACTTATTACCCCCTGCGCCATTAGCATAACAGTGGCATCTGAACTGCATGGAAATATGAGCTTTTAGGTATAGCAGAGACCTAGAAAAGAGGTGTTCTTGGACCCTGGAAACTCTGAGGGAGTTACACACCATCTAACATAGTTTTTTCAGTATCTGTACCCTGCACTACATTTTAGACTACTTAAACCCCTAGTTTATGTATCTCTAATTGTCTGCTGGTTGGATATCTGTCCCACATGGATGCCTGGGCTCTCTCTGTGCCAGTGGAGAAAGCTCAGTGCCTACACAGGGCAGGTCATGTCACCTACATCTGTCACCTCAGGGACCTTGCTCTCTGCTGCCTGTGAGCAATCCCAGGAAGCCTGGTCCAACTTTTGGACAGCTGTGGGGGATAACATGAATTGCACCTTCAATGTCACTGACTTTCAATCAGGTTTACACTTTGAAGTGCTTAAATTACCTTCAAGAATGGCACTCAGCTTTTTTAGTCACCAGCTACTTCTGGCAAATGGACTTGGAATATGTGTTGACATAGCACTGTTCAGCCTTGTGCTGGGGAGAGGTTCCTAAGGTACAATCCATGCTCAGGTTCACCAGGGGTTGCTCAGGATGCTCAGAAGTAAATCCCAAAGCATGTTGTGGACTCTAGAGACCAAACCATTCAATATTACCATAGGAGAGGATCACACCATTGAACACTGCAAAGAGCATGATTTTTCCAGAGATGAAGGTTCTTGCAGCAGGGACATGGGAAGTTGCCTCCTCCAGGTCCAGACCAACACAAATCTGAGGTGAAATCTTCAAATCCAGCCAAACCCTGACTGGAACAGGAGGAATACTAAAGATTTAGAATCCACTCTTCCCACAGAAGCAGCTTTCAAGCACTCAGAGACAGAAGTTGTGACCATCACGTGTCTGTCTGAAGGCACTGGAGAGCTCTTTGACGAATTTTGATCTGCCTCTGGTTATACACTTAAGATGTAGCTTGGGCTTTGGGTATAGGGAACTTTCTTCTTGTAATAGTTCATTCTAAAAGGCTGTATGAATAGCACTAGAAATGATCCAAACTGTTCCAAAAGACTCCAGGGAAATTAATGCACTCCTATGCTTTTGTTTTGATGTTAAATTTTTTTTTTTTGGTCTCAACGAACTATTCCCTCTCTACAAAATTGTGCACACTGCTGTATTCTTTTGAGGCCCACAGAACCAAACATTTCAGAAGACTAATTTATCTCCTGGAATTTATAGTCCTATTTCTAGATTAAAAGGGCTGTGTTCAGTTACTCTTGGATATAGATTCCTCCTCCTCCTCTCCAAGACTCTCTTATCTGACTCATGTCTCCAGACATTAGTGGTTTGCCCCTGAAGTAGTCTTTCATCTGTTTATGGTTGAACAGTTTGTGTGCTACTGGGGCATGGCATAATAACTGAATTTATATTAAATAATTAACATCAAATGAAACAGATTTTGCTGAAAATGTTATTCCAATCCAGCTTTACGGAACTACACTCAAACAGCTGAACGCACCCAGAGAAATCCAGACAACCTCCCCCAAAATAAAACAAACCCCCAGCCCCAAACTTTCTCTGGTGACAAAGACTTCCATTCAGATGCAGAGGCAAAACCCCAGCCTCGTTCAGGAGGAGTCCTCCCTTGCAGGGAGAGGCTCTGGGGAAGTCCATGGGGTGGCTCACAGAATGAGCTATTGCTTAACCATGCTGAGCACAATTAGTCGTGTACAACATACAAGCAATGAACTGATTTAATTTCCCTGTCAATCAGCAAGGAAAAAGGGCCAGCACAACGCAAAGAGTCGCTTCTCTTCAATCTGAGAAGAGCTTTGGGGGAAATATTGTAAATGTCATAATACAATATGTTAAATATAGTAGTTAAAATACTGTTCTGCAGCCAAATTCTCTTCTTAGACACACACACAACTCCCACTGGCAGGAACTGGAGCTGTGCAGGGTGGCCCCAAATGGGGAAAAGCTGTTCTGGGGAGGGAAGGAGGCTGGTCAGTGTGTGTGTGTTTGTGTGAGTGTTTGTGCCCTCTGAGGGCAACAGGGACCTGTGGATGTGAAAATATTCTGGATAACTTCAGAGGCTAATGAGGAATAATTTTGGAAGAGATTTCTAATCCCATGCTCTGGGGCTCTGGACTAAATCCTAGGTCAAAGCCAGCATTTCCATCCCTCTGTACGAATAAATCGTGGCCTAAGGAAGCACAGGAGTGAAGCCAAGGAGACCCCAGCCCTAATCCTGACTGGAACACTCCCTGTTTGTGGTTGCATGCAGACAACTCAAAGCTGCTTATCCCACACTGTGTGAAACCTTAAACACGACAGTGCTGATAAGGGCAGCAGCTGTGGAGAGGCTGAACAAGGACTGTGCTCCCCATATTCTGCAGTGATTCCTGCTCATCTGAAATCACAGCAGCTGCACAGGCAGAGGTTTGCTCCAGCTAAGCCATTCCTAACCAGGGAGCATGGGCATTGCCAGGGCCCTGGCTCCAGCACAGGGCAAAGCTTTGCAGGGGGGTGGTTAATAAACACAAATAATAATCACAGAAACATGGAATGGTCTGGGTTCGAAGGGACCGTAAAGCTCATCCTGTCCCACCCCTGCCATGGCAGGGACACCTTCCACTGTCCCAGGCTGCTCCAAGCCCTGTCCAACCTGGCCTTGGACACTGCCAGGGATCCAGGGGCAGCCACAGCTTCTCTGGGCACTCTGTCCCAGGGGCTCCCCACCCTCACAGGGAAGAATTTCTTCCCAATATCCCATCTAACCCTGACCTCTGTCAGTTTGAAGCCATTAGATAGAAAAAGCCGTTAGACAGATAAATATTGTTTCCTTGGCAGTGATGGTTGCAGGTTGTAGCTTAGTCTTTGTAGCCACCTTAATTGTTGTAACCACAAGGAGGTGGTGGAGCTTCCATCCCTGGAGGTGTGCAAGGAATGGCTGGATGTGGCACTGAATGTTTTGGCCTGGGTGACAAGGTGGGAATTGGGCACAGCTTGAACTTGATGATCTTGGAGAAGTTTTCCATCTGAAATGATTCTCTGTGGTTGTGTGTAGTTATGGGAAACTTACAATTTTGGGACACAAAATGTGATCTCATCCATACCTTCTCTTCCTTGTGCCCAGTCCCCATAAGGAGCTACAGCCATACTAAGGCCATATTTTGATGTATTCTCCATATTTGATCACATTCTTTAGCGACCAGCAGGAAGCCACATAAAGCAGAAGCTGCACAGTAATTAAAGAGCATGGAGCAATCAGCAGGTGGGGACACTGAAGGAGGTGTGAGAGCACTCAAGGAGGAAAAAGTCAGCACAGCTCAGTATAAACTGAGGAGCGCAGAGAGGAAGAAAGAGGCACAATCCATCCTTTGGACCTTTCCTGTGTAAATTTGTCTTATCCCTTTAAAATCCATTAATTTTTTTTATAGAGTTGACACACCGAGGCAAATTAATTCCACAATTTAAGTAGGTTTTATGTGGGGGAAAAAAAAAAGGAGTTCCTGCTATTTGCTTTAACTGCTCAGAAGTTTCATGTGGCAAACACTTATTCTTAAATTGAGTACCACATAATCGCTCCCATTACACCTCCTCCATGCCACTCAGGCTATTACAGATCTTTATCATATTTCCCCTTCAATCATCTCGTTTTCCAGGCTGAGGGGGATATGGGGGAACAGCACACAATATTCAAGAGGTGAGCACACATGAATTTATCTAGTGGCATAATGATGTTGCCTGGTTTAGTGGCATTTTGCTGCAGTTGTGATGGTCGAAGGATGCAGATGGATCAGAGCTCATAGACAGATGTAGCACCTTTTATTGCCCCAACTATACAGCCGGAAAAATTAAATGAGCTTTCAGGCACACATGCCTATATATTCTAGTTGCCTTTTTGGCTGCCTAGGAGGTTTGACTGATGTTTCTTCAAACTATCAGCAGTGGCTCTCAGATCTCTTTTCTAAGTGGTGAGAGCTGAAGAGGAGCTCCTGAGTGAGCATGCAGACACAAGGCTGGGGGTTTCCCTTTGAGCTGAGCAGAACTGAATTGGATCTGCTGTTTTGCCACAGAGTCCTTTGGCACCGTGGGACCCTCTGCAGCTCTCTGACAGCTCTGCCATTTCCTTTTGCACCATTTTGTAACATCATTTCATTATTCCTCTCTTTTCTGGAGGAAATCTGTGAAGGGAGGTGAATAAAACACAGGGGTAGAAATAGTCTGTGTGTTTCTTCTGCAGTAGGGCACAGGTATTGATGGGCTCAATAGCTATTCAGAATGAACAATCTCTCCAACATAAGAGTTTTTACTGAGGCATCATTGGTTCTTTAAAATCCCAGTTCACACAGACTTTTCTCCTGCTGGGTTGCGATCATTACAGTTTCCAGCCGAGCAGCTGTCAATTTGGGCTTACCTCACTTCCAGGATCCCAGTTGGGAAAGCCTTGTTAAACTCTCACATTGCAAAGCAATCAAACATGTTTGTTTGATTGTTTGTTTGTTTGTGATGATTTATGCTGTGATTAGGCTTTTGATATTACACTGGTTGGGGTGAGGTGCAAGCAAGCTCTTGAAACAGTGCCAGCACTAAGTCAATATTTCATTAAGACTCATTTATGAGAGAGCTGATGAAGGACTAGAGTGAGGTCTCTACATGTTTTATATTCATCTATTTGGGTAAGGCAGCTGATTATTTAAAATATATTTATATACTTGGTGTAGTTATAACTGGTACAATTCCTAATGTGGAAACAGTCGAAATGATAAAGAGTGTCTTTTATGAACAAAATTTAATTTGCTTCCCTATAAAAATTAAAAGTGATTGTAAATACATGAGCATAAAGACACTTCTTATGCTGTGTCGGCGTGGCTGTACAGACACAGCTCTACAGAGCAGGGGAAAGTTTGAAAGAAGAGCCTGGGCATTATTGAGACCAGGCTGTGCTGCCTGTGGCAGGATTTATTTATAGTATTTTTGGCAAGGGCATGTACTTCCTCCCTGGATTTTCCCTTCTCTTCCATCTCTTTGCTGTCCATATCACACACAGCTAATCCACACCGTGGGTCACACCCTTGCAAAGGTCCCTCCATTGTCCCCCACCAGCCCAGGCACCAGAAGAGTTTTTCTCTACCTCAGTAGCATTCTAAGATGCCGAATGAGTGAGAAGCACACAAGTCAGTTGTTGGCCAGCCAAGGAAACAACCACACAATGAGCTCCTCAGCCTGTGCCCACTGACAGGGAAGGCTTGAACACCACAGAAAGCCTCATGTCAAAGTGAAGGAATGAAGTGAAATGTTACTCCAGCCCTGACAAACAGTTGGCACCGGCGCCGCCAGGGAAGATTAATGCCTCACTTCTCCTTACCTGCGCCGACATGATGTTCTCTGACACTCAGATCTAATTGTGGGAGCTGAGGTGTAGGAAATGTCACCCTCGCTTAAAATGTTATCAGGTAATGGGTCTGCGATGATGTGGAGACAAACAGGAGGTTAACAGATAGGTCTTTATCTCCTGCATGAGGAAGGAGGGCTGCGTGTCTCCCGCGCCGATAGCGATCGCTGTGGGATGTGCTTTCCTGCTCTGCGAGGGAAATTATACACCGAGGTCAACACACTCAATGAGATGCTGCCAAAATATGTATTTCCTTTCTGCAGACCTTTTTTGAAGAAAGGTCTCATGCTGGAGACTGTAATTAATAAAGGAAATATTTATACAGTGTCACAGAATTTACCAGTCACTCTATAAACATAGATGATCCATGTTCCCTGTCCCAAAGCACTTACGGTCTAAAAAAGGCAAGAGACATGGAGCAGTTTAGATGAGGGAGGGAGCAGGGATTATTAATGGTGAGAAGAAAGAGGATGGGTTGCAGGGAAACTTTGAGAGAAGGGAAAGCTTCATCATGGAAATCATCATGGAAGACAGTTGTAAGGCAAGGATGGAAAAGTTGAAGATTGAGGCAAAAGCGTTTCGAAGGGGCTGATGCAGATGTGGACACATCTGGGAGCAGAGGTTGAGGTTTCAATGCTGATGGAGTGACTGATGAGAAAACTGCAGCAGAGCTCAACAGCTGGAGGGGCAGAAGTGGAGCAAAGGCCCTTCAGGACATGGAATGTCATTGCCTCACCAAAAAGGAGGAGTGGAGGGCTGGAGTGCCTGGTGAGCTGGGAAAGCTGCTGGAGCAAGGGGAGCCAAGAGCAAGGTGGAGAGCCAGTGATGGAGAAGGGAAGAAAAGCATTGCAGAAAATGCTGAATGGATGTGTGGTGGAGAGAGGAGAACTAGGAACACAAGGCTGCAGAGAGGAAAGGAGAGGAGAGGAAGTGAGATAAAGGAAAGGAAGTCCAGGCAGCAAGAGTTAAGAATGTTACCATTGATTCTGGGGACAAAGGAGGAAAATAAATGATAGAGAAGTGAGTGGGATTAGGGGAAGTGCTAAAAGATAAGCATGGCAAGAAGGTAGAAAGCAAAAGACAAAGGCAAGCAGGCAGCACAGGGGAAGAATTAACCAGAGTCAGGCGACTGGAGGGGATGCTTAAGCAACCAAGGAGCCCGAGCCACTTCTGACATTGTCATTTTTCTCCTCTGGTGGGAAATAAAAAGAAATTAAGATGATTTTCAAATATGTGGGTAACAAAAGTGGGGCATTGCAAGTCCCCCCAGCTTGTAACTGCTTGATTCAGCCCCACTTGTGCGTTGGCTGGCAGCAGCTCCAGGGTGAGGTTGCAGTGAGCACTGAGAGGCGATGCTGCAGCTCTGCTACGCTTGGTGGAATTGGTCCTCATCCAAAAACCGCCGAGTTCAGGCAATTCAAATATTCAGTAGTTTCCAATATTCCCTTGGAAAGATAAAGTCTACGTATGCCTGAGTTTTGAAGTGGTAAAATGCCACAGTATTTTTAGTCTTTGTTTGATCAAAGAAAAATGAACCAGATAGACAAGTGAAAAATTACCCAGGAGCTGAAGTCACTGGTGATGTCTTTTATTGCGCTATCATACAAATAGGAAGGATGTTCTTTTCATCTGACATAATGAAAAATGTATACCCTTTTCAAACTCACTGGTATTCATTCTGAAGTTAGCCCTCCCCAAAAAAAAAAAAGAAAAAAGCCCTTGACGTTACCTAGAACTTGACGAGTTCTGATTAATTTAATAGGAAAAAATCTCTTGATATCAAATACCAGCGACTGTTCAGGAGAAGGTGAAGGGAATATGAATTTTATTTTAAACTCATCTATTACATACAAGTAATAATAAAGAGCAATTTCCAGACTTTTCTCGTACTAACATTTTTTGTTCATATTAGATTAATCAAGACAGAAATATTCTCTTAAGAGTTAGGGACAGTTCATTCCTGAGTAGTTACAGCTCCGAGCATTATCCAATCAGATAGGCAAAATAAGGTTTTTATCCCAAGTGAAAAAAGGTTTTCTGCTCCAAAATTCCAGTGCTTTTGCCTCACAGAGCTGTCAGCCAATGCTGGGGCCACAATGTGCAAAGTATGGGAGGCACTTCAGCAAGACATCCTCCATCCTCCCTTGCTAAAAGTCCAGTTCAGGACCAGAAATGAAGTGATGGTGGTGGGGTGTGACTGGGGACAGACACCCTGGGGGTTAAGTGACGTTCCCAAGGTCACACGGGAAGTCTAGGGCACAAATAAACCCTGAAATCAGATCTCTTGGGTCCCATCCAGTTCCTTAGCCAGAAAACACTCTTACCACATCCTGTGCAAGCAAAGTCAAGGCAGTTGTAGCAGCTCCTGCTAAGGTAACAGCAGCTGTGGGTCTCCTTTGGGGTCTGACTCCACACTTTTTGCAGCTGATGGAGAAAGTCCTGCTGAATTGAAGGGCCAACAGTCAAGCCCTGAGGTGCTTTCATGCTGGTTATGTCTTTTCATTTTACACAATGTCAGTGAAAATGCACTCCCAGCACACAGCCCCTCGTGGGTTTGAACCCAGTGATGGCTACATCCAGCCCAGGTTTGTAGCCTCACCTCTGCACCTGACCAATGCACTTTTACACTTCCATGAGGAGAAGCACTTGCCTTCACTCCCAGATTTTATGGCAACTCATAAAGGCTGCTTTTGAGCTGCTCCTTATCATAAGGCACGTTAGAAGTTAGTGGAATTCTGAGCTGCAACTGGGAGGCAAAAGAAGATCCTTCCCAAAATACAGTTTAGGGATATATTACTGCACCCACCAAGTATTCCCAAATAAATGGGACAGTTCCTGGCTGTGCCACTGGGTGGTATGGGATGGAGGTGCATTCAGAGAGATCCTGGGGAAACTCTCCTGGCTCTCAGAGCACTTCTGTGTGCTCAAATGACTGTTCTTCTGCTCTTTGTAAGACTAAAAAGTCTGTCTGTTGAAGCGTCTTCTGTCAGAGGAATCTTATTCCATGGTTTCCTCTCTTTATCTCCACTGGAATGATGGAGACAACAGCTTTCTAGGAATTGCACTGCAGGAACCTTTCCTGTCTACAGGCAGTTTTACCAGCAGATCCTTATCCCAGCCTCTGGGGTGGAGGTTTCCTGCAGGTAGATGCAGAAACACAATATTTGTGTATTTCAAAGACAAGGGATTTTTAAAAAAAATTCTATCAGTTGTTGTGCATAATAATAATCCCCAGCACTTTGCAGGATCCTTGTCATAAAAGACTTCTGGGATGGATTAAACTCCTTGGCACCTCCTCAGTGATTAATCAATCTCAACAGGCATTTATTGCTTTGTTCACTACAGCACAGGAGAGATTATCCCTTAAATATACTTGACTCTTTTGGTACCATTCAATTACACCAAAAAAAGCCCCAACACATATACAATTATTTTGAACTACTTCTCCAGCGAGGAGCAATTGATCTTTGAGAGTCTCTTCCTCTTCTTGTTATGCTGATTAATAGCCTTGGAGTTAGTCCCTGAGAGGAAAACATTTCCAAAAATAGATGACAGTTTCCATCTTCGTATTTTAATCCCTCAAGGGCCCTTTGCATCCACAACGAAGCCTGGAGGAATATTCCCATTTCTTCCCATCTTTTTTAACCTTGTCACCTCCATGATGGAGCCACCCAGCTCCCAGTGCAGAGGAAGGAAACAGGAATTGTAGGTTCCACTTAGGGCCACCCCATGGCTGTCAGTGTCCTCGTGGGGAGGACATTGACATGTCAGGGAGTGCCTCAAACCACTGAGTGGGAGAGCCCAGTGCTTCTGACCAACTCTGCTCCAGCGCTGAGGGAACAGGAGCATCACCCTCACCTACTGCAGTGGAAATTCCTGGGTAAGTCTTGACACAGATCCTGGGAAGGGGAGAGGGTGGATGCTAAACAGGGGGAGGACAGTGCCATGAGTTGCAGCACGTGGTCTGGAGAACCCACCCTCCTGCTGGGGACAAGTTTGTGCATTTTCCTGCTTTTCAACACGAGTTTCATGGCTGATGGTGCATTTATAGCTGCTCTCGTGGTGAGCACATGAGCCTGCAGTCATTTGGAGATTGCACATTGTACTCTTATCCTTGGAAATTCTTTTAGTGCTATCCCCTACCAAATGCAAATAGCCAGAGGGAAGAGATGACTGTAAAACTCAGATTCTTCCCATCACGTTGGACATAGTGATCTTAGAGGATTTTTCCAACCTAAAGGATTCCATGATTCTGTGAAACACCAGGGCTCTTTGCTGGCTGTGCCTGAGCTCAGATGTGTGATCCTGGTGCTGGAGCTCCACATGGTTTCCCTTTAAAGGAATAACATGGGGTTGGTTTGCAAACAAAATAATGATCTTTTCTTACTTTTCAGGAAATGATTTTTAATATAGTTTATTGAAGCGAGGGAAAAACAATTTAATTGTGAGAGCTGCTGTGAACCATATTTAACCCCAACGTACTAAAAAGAGGGTTTTCAGATAAGTTATGGTTTTTAATCTAAGTTAAACCATTATGTACATAAGCACTATGTTTTTACTATTCTAATAACTGCCAGCTCGGACTTACCAATTCTTTTTTTTATCATCTTTTCTTGTCTTCCAAGACAGACTGCTGCATTTGAACTTTAAGAAATATTTTACATTTTATTTTTCTTCATTTCTTTTCTACGATGCGTGGTGCAATAGTGAATCCTTAAATCTGAATATGATTTCCCTCAGCGTATCTGTAACTTACTGGCTTTCCCAAGAGTTCTGAAATGGCTGGATAAAATTCCTGCTTTTAAGAAATGTGTGCAAGTGGCCATGTGTCATCTCTCCTGGATGGCATCCAGTGATCTGTTGTTAGTTCAACCCTCTGATTAATAATTTACATATACTTTACTAGCACTTGAAATGAAGTTTCTTCCCTGCAATGATTAATTGCTGAAGGAATAGTATTGAAAACATATTATTCTCATCATTCATTTGGGGAGATAATCTTGATAAAACAAGAAATTAATTATGTGTCAGCCATGGAGAAGGTTTAAGATTTACTCTGGTTTTCTGCCCCTTGAATAATTGTCCTTAGGTTGCAACAAAACCCTCTACAATGGCAATTCCATATGTGAAATATTCATATGCCAAAAAAAAAAGGACATTTTAAGAAAGAAAACTTGACTTTGAAGTTCTTCTGTACATAAACATCACATCATTGTGCTCCCTCCCAGTGCTTTATGAACCCGTTGTGCCTTTCCTGCCAAGCCCCAGCAATGCTTTACAACCATTAATTACTCAGTGTTTCCCAACAGCCCAGGCCATAGGTCAGGTCGCAGTGCCCTGGCTGCAGCAGAGCCAGGTCAGGCACAATCAGGTTAAGACAAGGAGGGAAAGGGCAAAGACAAGGCAAGAGCCCTGGAGATCTTTGCAGCTTCACCCCAGGCTCCACTTCTAGCCAGGGCATCCTGCAAGCATATATTAATAACTCCTGTTTATTCCCATGTGCAGCAACCTTTGTTATTAAAAAATATATCAGAATCACTCTGGTCCCAGCAAACAATAATCCACAGACTGTCATTTTAACAAAACTTTTTCCTTAAGCATTTTCTCCTCCTTTCCAGAGAAATGAACATTTCTTCTCACTCGAACCACTTTTCCAACCACTTGTCAAGTGCACTCCAAGGATCACTGTGGTGCTTACTCCCTGACCCACAGCAGCACCAGCAGCTGCTGGAGTGGCCCAATAAATGACAAAAAAATCTGTGCCATCGCTTCCAAGCCCTCCTCTCTCTGTGGGATGTTGGGCCAACTTCAGCCTCCAAGATCTCACCTCTCTCTGGAGTTCTGCTCTATCAGTGGTAGGTAGAGAGTGTTTTTCTTCAGGATGGATTTTCACCTGCTTCAGTTCTTTCCCAAACATATTTTAAGTATCCTCAGTCTCTACAAGACCTCAGATTTTTTTGGATTCTGGGCCTTTCAGTGTTCTTCAAGACTTTTGTTGTAGTCAGTGATGGTTTGTTTTGAGTTGAAAGGGTCCTGTAAGCAAGCAAGGATAACAGGATGTGTCCCCTAAAAAAATTGGTGCTGCCTAAAAAGAGTGCTGCCCACACAGGGGTTTATCTCTGGGACACAATCAGCAGAAAAACTATGAAAAAAATACTCTCTGGGACTAAACCCATAAGCTTCTGCACTCCTCAGGAGACTGGAGCCCAGGGACACAATCCAAAGGAAAGAGAAGTCAGTGCTGCAATCATGTTTCTACTCTGTGAGTCAAACAGGCTTTGTCTTATCCAGCCTTTTTCCACCCGAAGGCAGCTTATGACAACGGTTTCTACCAACACCAGCCACGTCCTGGCAGACTCCCTGTCTCTTGCTTGAAGATAAAGATTACAATAGCATCTGGGCGGAGGCCTGGGCGAGGAAACACTTCCCACAGCATCCCTGGGGATGTTTTCCGGAGCCCTGGCAGGCATGCCTGCAGTGCCCGGGGCCAGTGCTCCTGCTGGGATGTGCAGAGAGCACAGCAGCTCTCCGGGCTCAGGGAAGGGCAGAGCCCGTCCAGGGCCAGGTGGGTGACTCCAGGGGCAGCTGGGTGACTCCAGAGGCAGCTCTTGGCTGCAGGGCTCTGCCACCACACTCTTTGGCACGGGAGCACCAAGGGAAGCAGGTCTTGTTGCTGCCATTTATAGCTGGAAAAGCAGAGATGCTGAAAGACTGCAAGGTTATGCCCAGCCATGGAGGACTTGTTCGTGCTTCATGCTGAACACTTATTCCAAATCCACCAAGCCCCAGTGATTATTCCTGTCCTTACAGTTAAACCACACAGAAGTGCCTCACTGGCCTGAAGCCAGGAGACTCCATCCTGTGGGATCTGGGGAGAAAATGCTGAGCCACATTCCGACATCCCGAGGGGCTGCTCCCCATCCCTGAGCCCCTGGCGTGGCTGTGGATGTCCCAGCAGATAAAGCAGTGCCTTTCCTTAGGCTTCTCTGTGTCAGTGCCTTGGGAAAGTTTGGGCAGTGCGTGGCTGGAGGAGCTACAAGTCCCCGTGGTGCTTTCCCCCAAAATCCATGGCAGCACCGTGGGCAGACAGCACACACCTGTGCTGGCCAGGTGAGTGCCACCCCACGCAGAAACTCTTCCTGCACTGCTTGTCAGTCCTGCTGTCACATATGCTCACAGTGCACTGTAGTCACATTTTTCCCTCCCTGACCCTCAACATCTCAATTTTCTGTCTGCCTTTGAAATCTTGGCTAATTAGGACGCTACATGTTCCCTGTGAGACTGGCCTTTTGTGCAGAGTTTGTAATTAGAGTGACTGTGCAGTGCTCTATTAATTGCAAGAATTGTGATTTTTAGATTAATGAGTTAATTGCTAATATCTGCATACGACATTCCCTCAAGATGTATTACATTACAGTAAATAAACCTTGTGCCTGGAATGGCAGGCATTAAAGGAAACTGCCATGATTAGTTTGAATACTTTAGATAGCTAAAATAATATTTACTCAAAACACAATGTGTGTAAAACTGGATTTTAAAGCCTTTTCTTTCGCTCAGCCTCCCTCACTAGATAACATTTATATTTGATAGCTGTCAGCCAGGAGCTTCCAGGATGCTCTTCCTACAAAGATCCTCCAACCCTGCCCACCTCCACCTGGGCTCTCCATCCAGCCCTCCCTCTCCAATTACACTTTGTACCTCTTTAAAACTTTATCCCAAATGCTGCTGCACCTTGTCCTTGTTTCCTCCTGAAGGATGCTCCAGCAGCCTGCAGCACTTGCTGCCATCCCTAAGCACATCTGCAGCACGCAGGAGCCAGGGAAAAGCTGAAGCTGCAGAAGTTGCAACAGGATGGGGGAATTATCCATATTTAAACTCCCAGGCTGCTCCTGCTTAACTGTTGTAACAAAATCCCATTGGAAATGTAACAGGCAGAGCTAGCCAAGACCTTGGTAACAGCTGAGTGATTTTCATCAGACAAGTAGCTGTTTGCTGAAAAGTGTAATTTTGGGACAGCTGAAACTATTTGCAAATTCATCATGATTTCAGGAAATAGCCTCATGCAGAATAAAAGCCCCAAATGAAAAAGTTTCCCAGTTTCCCAGTTTGATATTTTCCAGATTAAGTGCCTCTTTTTGTTTTGCAAATGAAATTTGATTTAGATATTTATCTAAATTAGATAAAAACCTGCAGAGGATGAATGCCAACGTTGGTTTGCACGACACAATCCCTTTGGGGTTGGCTCTGAGTAGTTCTTTCCTTTTTGTACTTTCTGTTTATTTGTTTAAACAAAGCCTAGGCCCTACCCAAAACAATTTCCCAGGATTTTAGTTTAGGCTGAGTTATTCACAGGAGTTATTCCCATACTTGCTAATGCACAGAAATAAAGGCAGGATGAGCTAATTCCAGTAATGAGCAACTGCTTAGCTCAGGATCCATACCCAGTAGAATTCTCAGGCACAGAGAAAAGTTTATCTGGAAATCTCTCATTGCATTTGTGGTTTATAAAACTCCTGTTTGCTCACACTGCTGAGAGCCAGTGCAGCTCAGGGGCATTGCTGCTCCCCAGCTTCTCAACAAGAATCACTCCAGACTCAGCCCCTGCAGCTTTAGGTACCTGACTTTTAAATAAGATGGTTCATTACATGAACTAAAATTTCCTTAGAAAACAGCATTAATGGCAATTGAAAAATCCTCTGCACTTGTCAAAGTATTTCAGATTTTTTGAGCCTGGCTTGTGAAAACTTCTGCTTGCTTTCCCAAGGAGAGCAGCTGTCCCTGTTGCTGCCTCTTTGTGGATATGGTCACATCAAAATATGTGCTTTAGAGAGAGGACTGCATGGAATTCTGGTTTGGGAGATCTGCCTGTACCTTAGATATTCACCCAAGTACTGCTGCACCTCCCAGGGCTCTTCATCATGGTACTGAATGCACTCAGCAAAACCTTGGAGATGCAAAGGTATTGAGCAGAGGTCATACAGGGAAGCAATAGAAAAAGAAAGATGTGTCCCAGACAAAGAAAGATCCCAAACCAGAACAGTCTATACACACAGTTGGTACCTGTAATATATTACAGATATATTCTGTTCTATTCTATTCTATTCTCTTCACTGTCACCATGCAGTACACGATGCTTCTCAAAACATGACACAGAACAGGATCAGAAACTTCTCATCCTGGGATCTCCCCCAAACCATGGGAGAAGACCTTATGTGCTAAAAGGCAGGAGCCAGCAGGAAGTTGGTTGTATCACAACCTTTCACAAAAATGCTGGAACAGGAGAATCCATCCTGTCTCTGTGTTTTGGAGATTTTTTTCTGACCACAGATGCTGGGCATTGAGGTTTCCTGGGGTTTTAATGGTGAAGATTGAAGGCATCTTAGAGGTCTTTTCAAACTTTAATCATTGTCTGATTTCTCTGGCTGCCGTGTTCTGAAGTTTATTCAGGAAATAGGAACATAAGAGACCAGATCTTCTGTGCCTTTTATCTTTCTCTTTAAAGAATCGGATTCCTACAGCTTGTTTACTGCCAACTAAAAAGTGAAAATGCTTACTTAGAAACGAAGGACTGGTCTTCACCACAAAGGTCTGCTGCTTTGATAACATTGCTGTTAAAGCAGCAAAAATCCTCCCAGAGACACAATTCAGTCGCTGAAAGAAATGCAGACACCAGTGCAGCTTGTTCCACTTAGGAAAGTACAATAAGCAAGATGGTACAGGACATGTTTACACCAGTGTAATTATTTCAAAATAGGACTGCCAATGTATAACTGTTTCAGTTTAAAAACCCAGCAGTCCTCCCTGTAGCAGGCACAGCTGTGACAGTGGCTCTGTTTTCAGGTGGATTGTCCTTTGCTTCAACACACACAGCAACTCAGACTGTGTGTTCACTCTGTGGTTCTGAATTAACCTGGCAATGAGCAGCTTTTGGCAGTGTTGGCTGAGATTTGGCTACTGGGCTTTGTTTTCTCTAAAAGCCCCTTCAGTCAAAATGCAGAATTGGAAGGCTGAGTGCAGGTAGCTTTGCTGCTCATGCACGGGTGGAATCACTTCCAAATACCCAACTGACCTCTGGGATGATGTTCCTCCTTTAAATTCCCAGTCAGATCCGGTGCCAGTCCCACCTGGTGATGGTGCCTGAGGCAGGAGCCTGCGCTGGGTGGCCCTGGGTTATCTGGATGGCAGTGACAGGGACAAGGCTCACCCAGCTCTGTCCCTTTTGTACTTGTGCACCAACACTGTATCACACCTGGCAGCCCAGGGGCACCACCTCATCTGCATTTCCCCTGCTCACTCCCGAGCTGACACCACGCTCGCTACATCTCTGGTGACCAGAGAGATTTAAGACACAATTGTACTATCAATGAAATGCAACTTATGCCTTCCAGGCACTGAAATCCTTGGAGGGCCTCGTGCAGGGCTGCACTGCTTCAGTTTTATGCCAGTAAGTTCCTAATTAGCATAGGAGACTGCGGGATCTGGTGAGGAGAATGCTGGCTGGGAAGCAGCTTCTCCTGCCCTGCACTGCCCAGGGACTCTGCGCCAGCCACTTCATCCCTTTTCCCCAGGGATCTCCTGTGACTCACAGGCCTGCAGGTGCTTTGGGACTGGGATGATCTTCCCAAGAACAGCCAGCATGAGGAGGACAAGGTCAGAGCTGCTGGCTGGGCCAGCTTTGCTCAGCCTCGCCCCAGCCCTTGTCTCTCACAGGGCTGCAATAGATACCCCAGGGCAAACTCTGAGGAACAGAAATATCCCTTCTAGCTTCCAACAGCATGAGGATTCCCAGAACCCAGAAACTGTGCCTAGATGGCCCTTGAGGGACCTGTATGCCACAAGATTATTTCAGCCCCATGATATGATTTGTCTCCAGAGTATTTTGGATGCACTATTTATTTTGTACCATGAGAAATGATGCTCACATATAAAATCTGATACGTAATGGTGATTTGATATTTTCTTGTGTTACAAGAATTCGTGCATCCTCGTTCCCTATTTCCTCTCCCACACCCTTGAGGGTTTTACAGACATCTGTCATACCCCCTTTGGCCAGCTCTTTTGCAGACAGATCTCAGATGATGCCCCAGGCATGACTGTAATTCAAACAGTGAGTGACAGCTAGAATAAGGCACCGTGAGTCGGGGCTGAGGAACACAAGCCCATGGTCCACTCCAAACACCAGCAGTGCCCATGCAGGGGCTTTCCCAGTGTCCCAGCAGACAGCACACCACCTGGAAGGCCCAGTTCACCCTTTCATTTTGTAATCAAACTCTTTTCTGTTGACATTATAATGTTAAATCTCCCAATAACTGGCTTACAAAACAATAACAGCTGTGGAATTAGAGGCTGAGTTCCCCATTAAGATATTGCAGGATGCTGGAAGCAGAGGCCATTGAAACCAGCCAGCATTTAGGGAAGGTAAAGGTTGAGGAAGTCCATGATAAGGGAGAGGGAGCAGGAAGTGTCTTTATCTGATAACTATTTGTTTAGAAACACCTGGCACATACATCAAATTAGTGCATCCAAATGCCCTTCAAACTTTAAACCAGACAGATTGATTCAAGAACCTTTCATTAAACTTTCCTGGAAAGATTAAACATCAGCCCTGTGTTCTATCAGCAGAACAATTCTGCTCATGCGGAGATGACATTAAGATGTTTTATGGAAGGGGTGTACAAATGTGCATGCACTCTGTGAGGCTTTTCTCCAGACTTGTAATTCCTCGCTTACGAATATAAACCGAATAAAATGGGAATAAAAATACCCCAACAGTTCTGCATAATGATTTCACACACATGCAGGGGTAAAAAACCCCACAACAGGATTATGAGAAGAGAATTTTATTCTATATTGGCATCTTTTTGCTCATGTTTGCAAAGGGAAATGGATTTGAGAATTTCCCACCGATTTGAATTCAGTGGCTGTAGTAGGGCAGAAGTAATATGTATTGCCTCGTTCTAATCATCGATTCAATTCAAGAGTTCTCAGCATGGAACTCTTTTTCTTTCTCAACAGGAATAAATTTGCCAAGAAGGGATAACACCAACATATTATGTAAAACATCACCCAGCCCCTAAATTTGTGCGACTTTGTGGAAATCAGTCAAAATCTATATTTAATTTGATGTGAGGAAAGTGCAATGCCGAGCCCAGATTACAACACAACTGCTACTATTACAATCAATGCAGTGTTGAACTAAATTGTTTTATATATTGTATTAGGGGATCCCAGGTGTTTTGCTGGTCTTACAGCCCCACTTGTTGCTGCAGTCGATGCCAGGAGAAGATTAATAAATTCCAATAATGCATGTGGGTACCCCATTCCCTACCAACCCCACTTTGTCTCCCCACCACAGCCACATCCCTGTATTTAAAAGAGAAACACGAGCTGCACCAGAGCCTTTTCTCCCCCATTTCCTGCAGAATGCAGTGTCACCATTCTGGGAGTGAAAGCCCAGCGCTGTCACCTGCACTGTGCACAGGCACAGTAATGCATTAACACGAGGTCACAGCCTGACAAATGCTCCTCAGGCAGCATAACCAGCACTGCCATAAACCCAGCCCTGCCCGGCTGCTCCTTCCTCCCACCAGAGCCTCTCCACGTGTCCCACGAGGCCGAAGGCACAACCAGCCTGGGCAACAGATCCAGCTGAAAATACGCTTTTTTTCTTCCTCCCCCCCCACCTCCCCAGGATTAGTGTTCAGCTGGATCCGTTCCCTGATCCACTTCACCTTGCAGCTGCACAAATGCTGGTGCTGGCAGCGGGAGGAGGCAGGGAGGGCTGGGAGCGCGTGGCCAGGGCCAGAGGAGCCAACTGCTCCTGGAGGCACTTGCAGCAGCAGCTGAGCACAAATGGCTATTTTTTTTTTTAGTGGGTTTGGTTTTCTTTCAAAATTCGGGAGAACTGAGAGAGTTTCTGCCCAGACTGCTAATAGCCTACGTTTTCCAAGCAGGAGCTCAAGGTCCGGCGTGACCCCGCAGCAGGACATCGCCCAGGATGTGCAAGTCCTGCTCCCACGGGCAGAGGGCAGAAAGGGCAGGACCAAGGAAGATTTGGGGTCTCAGGGCCCTTATAGGACACACTGACCACCCACAGCAGTGTGAGATCAGAGCTGGGGGGACTCAGCACCTCAAACACCAAGGCAGCCTCTGTGTAAGATAACAAATGAGGGGCATCTCCCGTAAGGAATCCACTTGAGATTGTCCTGTGAAATACTGAGAACTGTTATTCCTGGCAACTTCCACACTGGAACCTGCCTTGATGGGTTTTTTTCATGATGACAAGCAAGATTCAGTGCTCATTTAAACCAGGAAAAAAAAAAAAAAAGATAAATGCATTCACCCTTCTTTCCCTGGGCTCTGAGAGCTTGTGACATGAATGAGTCCTTTTCACTTGCATTAAGTTGTTGTTACATTATAAAACTCCAAGTCTGAGTTGAAAACCTTTTAAATGTGTAAAAAATAGTGTTACAGTAATTAAATTCTAAAAACTGATCCTAAAATGGAGGGTGAAGCTGCTGATCTAAGACCATATACTGCCTTTAGCAGCAATTTTTTTCTACCAGTGCAATTCTTCACACTGGATGACACCCTTACAGTAAATAATAGAAAAAGTGATGTGAACCATTCTCCTAATGAACTTACTTTTACAGGATTGATACCAAATGTTGGAATTTTGGCTCCCCACTAGAAGTAATTGTGCTTGATGGTGCTTATATACCCGTGTTAGTCTGGTGTGAGATCAAAATGATAAGAAAAACAACCCATCTTCTAAATGCTCAGGTCCAGAACAGTTTACTAAATATGTTTTGGAACAAATCCATCCCTGGTTTGCATCAATCACAGGAGTGAAATGAAGGATGTGCTTCTTTCAATGCATTTTAAAGTTAAAACAGGGTGCTAATATTAAAAGTGGAGTATGTAGGAAAATAAACCAGTTCATTTCTCCAGGCTCTAAATGTACACTCACAAAAACCTTTAAGGAAAATGCCTTACTGTATTTATATTCCTGCTTACTGCACTTACACTACAGACAGGTGACCCAAACTCTAGACTTAAGGTTTCTAGAACAGAACTGGTAGAAAACAAATATTTCCTGCCACCCACTTGTTAAAAAAACAGGAGCACCTTCTCAATTATTGTAATGATTATCCATTATAACCTAGCCAGCATAGCTCCTCAAAACCAGTAACATTTTAAAAACTGGTAAAAAATAAATGGGGTATTGACACTGGTGCTGGATACTCAGCATTCCTCACATCCAAATCTCATTTCTAACGATCAAACGCGGCTCAAAAGGATCGAGGCAGGATTTGTGTCTGCCTGTTCCTGCATAGCACCGAGTAACTAAGTTGCACAAACACTTGGAGCAGTAAAATAACTGGTCTATTCTAGTCAACAGATACTCGCTCTAAATCTGCAGGGAGAGAGATGCTGGCGCTGAAATTTATGCACTGAGAGTCATCCAGCTGAAGTCACTCTGACTCCTCGCGCTACATAAAAGCCACGCAGGAGCATCATCTTTGCAGGATCAAGGCCCCCATTTGCATCTGCAAATCAACCTCTTTATGAAAAGCAGGCTGTAAATTTTATTTATTATTATTTTTTTTTCAGTTTCTCGAGCCGTGGCAGTGCAGCAGGAGGTGCTGCTCCCAGGCTGACGTGTCGGTGAAGTGTTAGAGGCAAAGTGTGATTGTGCTCCCGGTTGATGGAGCCTCGTGTGATGGGCGTTCAGCTGCTCGGAGCCAGCATGTGGGTCAGGAAACAATATCCCAACATCCCCGTTCCCCTGAACCCACAGCTCGGAGAAAACCAGTTATTCACAAGAGAAGCGTGTAACCCCTTACTAAAAATAATTGCAAATTCATCAAATAGAACCAGTGCAGACACAGGGGCTGCAGAATTTCTGTTACATTTTAGGGAGTGAGGCTGCAACACTGGGCAAGCAGCATTATTGCAGCAAGGGAGGTGAAGCCTGGCTGGCAGGGGAAAGGGGCATTGTGTAAATCCTGCACCCCAAACACCCAGTTCTCATACTGGAAGGAATCTTCAAAAGTGCATTTTTAAAAGTCCATTTCATTTCACAGAAAATGATGCTGGAAGGGCTTGGTTCCTAATTGACACCAGGAACTTTTCCACACAGCTACTGATAGATTAAAATGAATAGAATACAGGAACAGCCTGTTTTTGCTTTGCAGGCATCCCTCAGCAGCTACCTTTTCAGGACGATTCTACTCCTAGCAGGGATTATCAGCACAACTACCCCCAGTTAGTCCATAAGGTTGGGTGCCTCAGAGATGTGTGGAACCTTCCTTTTCAGTAACAACTTACTGCCTGAAACATCTGCCCAGGAGCTAGATAAAATATTGAAACAACCTGCAGGAAAGAGCCAGAAGAGAGATCTGGTCTGTGCCTGCACACAGCAGAACAATCCTCTTCTTGGGCTGCTAGTTCTTCCCCTTGCCCCAAAACTGCTGCTCCCAAGCTCTGGCAAGCCAAAACACCCTGCTCGGAGCACACACTGAATTTTACACAAGCCAGAGATGCTAGAGGAGCCAAATCTCCTTCAAGGTTGGACAGCAGCTGAATGGAAGTTTTAAAAGCTGCAGTTTGAAGTTAAACCCCCGTCGTTCCAGGCCTCCCACTGAACCCACTGTGTATCTTCTTTCCGAGCATCTCATTACAAAGGCTATTTCACACTTGATGAATGTTCGATCGCAATCCAAATAGTTTGAAGAAAAATCCACATGCCTGAGGATTGCCCCCTGCTAAACTCGAAGACGTGTAGCTTAAGAGCTTTCTCCTTTACAACCTGTAACCTAATTGCCCTGGTAATGAAATAATTATTTGTGTCTTTGGCCTCAACTTATGTCACTGCCTTTGTTTACATCATGAATTCAAGGTTATTTATTAGAAGCAATTGCTGTGTTTCTGCCCCACAGAACCTGTTCCTGCCTCCCATACATTGCATATGGAATATTTAACAAAGCAAATTGGGTAAAGCAAAGAGAGAGGGGGGTTGTGGTGTAAAAAATCCCCACTGCAATGCCATGAGCAAGGCCTTGGTCAGTGCAAATCTCTCCATCCACTGCAGCCCACGTTCCATGTGCAAAGGAGCTGCCCACAAGATTTTGACAGTGAGCAGCGCTGCTGATGAAGGAAATCCAAGAAGTCCCAGTAATACGGAAATGGTGATTTTCATACTGAGGTTTCCTCCAGGCAGGCAGAGTTTTCCCTTTGGAGGAACTTTTGCCAAAGGGAAAAGCGCAGAATTAGATGAGTCTTCCAGCTGAAAGCTGCTGAATTTTGCTAAAATCTACGTGGAGGTGCCTGGCTGTGCCCACGTTGTACACAGCCTGGGTGTCACGGGGTGGCCACAGCTGTGGCCATCTCTGCACTGACACCACAGGGAATCCTGGAGAGCCGAGGCCAAGTGAGCCTTCAGCTTCTGGGGGACAGCAGCACAGCCCCCAGCAGCAGGTGCTGGGAGGACAAATGATGGACATGGTGTAAACATCCACTGAGGACGTACAACGTGCTTGTAAGAATCGAGATCTTTAGGCCCTTAACCGTGTAATTCCGCCCACAAAAACTGAAGCTCGCTTATTAATTGTGACGGACAATTGAGCTGGTTCAAGGGTTTTATTTGAGTAGAAAGGGAATGTACTGTTTCCCAGGCTGATTGAGAAAGCACGGGATATACACATAATGCAGGAGGCTCGATGATTATACAACAAAAAGATGGGATCACCACCTGCCCACATTCTTGTGATAAGCAGATGAAGAACGTCTGTCAAAACATTAATTCCCGAATCTACGGGGGTAACACGGAATACAAATACAGAGAGATGCGCACCGAGCGCTCTCGTTATCTCGCACCCAGCCGAAAGCCCCGCCGCGATCGCACCGCGGGCACAGCAAACCGGGCGCTCGGAGGGCACGGACAGCCCCTCCGCCCGGGGGATGCCAGCAGCGCGGGCCGCGCAGCCCCGGTGGCCTCTATTCCCCGGTGGCCTCTGTTCCCCGGCCTCCCGCATCCGCGGAAGGGCTGGCGGGTGGGTGCGAGCGGGGCGCGGAGAGCCGCGGTGCGAAGGGCAGCGAGCCGGGCTGGGCTGGGCGATCCCCCGGGGCTGCCGCGGAGCCGGGGCTGAGCGCGGGTGGCCGAACAAAGGCGGCGGCGGCTGCTGCTGCCCCTGCCCGAGCCCCCCCGCCCCTCCGCCGGCCGCCGCCGAGCGCAACAGGCGCCGCGCCCCGCGGAGCCCCTTCCCCGGCGCGGAGCCCCGCTGAGCCCCTGCCCTGCCCTGCCCCGCTCGGTCCCGGGGCCGGTCCCCCCCGGCGCCTCCCGCCGCCCCCCCCGCCCCTTCCTCGCTGCGTCTGTTTGTACTTTAGCTGATCCACTAATCCCCCGAGAGAGCCTATTTGTAGTGAAGAGTATCTATAGGGGGCGAGGCTGGTCCATGTGGGTTTGTGTCATTGGTTTGCAAGGAGAGACCCCGCCTATTGCCAAAAAAAAAAAAAAAAAAAAAAAAAAAAAAAAAAAAGAGAGAGAAAAAGAAGGAAAAAAAATCGAGGCAGTGAGAGCCTCTACCTCTCCTCGCTCTCCGCTCACCCAGCGTGGCGAGGGGGAGCGGCCGCTCCGCCCAGCGCCGCCCGGGCACTTTCTGGCAAAAAAAAAAAAAAAAAGCAAAAAAAAAAACCAAACAAAAAGGGAAAAAAAAAAGGAGAAAAAAAAAAAAGAGGAAGGAGAAGGGGGGGGGGGAGAAGAGCGGCCCTCCCCCCCAAGTTGCAATTAGCATCCTCTCCGCTGCTGCTGCGGGGCTCCGGTGCCCCCGTCCGCTCCCGGCGCGGCGGCGGGCGGAGCAGGAGAGCGGCGAGCGGGGGGGTGGGGGGGAAGGATTAAGTTTTTTTTTTTTGTGCGGTGTGCGAGCGGGTGGCGTTTTTAAGGTGGATCTCCGGCAGGCAGAGCCCGGCGGCGGATGCGGGAAGGGATGCGGCGGTGAAGAGCGGCGCGGGGCTGGCGGCGGCCGGGAGCAGGTAAGGGAGCGGCGGCGGCTGCGCTTCCCGGCGAGAAGGACAAGGGAGAAGCGAGGACATCTTTGCTTTAGTCGATCTCACCGGCGAGGAGGATAGAGGAGGCAAAAAAAAAACCCCCAAGGAAGGGAGGGTGGGTGGGAATGTGATGGTGGTGGGAGGCGGCCGCGCAAGTTGCGCGGGTGGGCGCGGAGCGGCGGGGTGAAGTGGGAAATCTTTTGTTGTGCCGGGCCCCGCATTGTTTACTTAGTGCCGAGAGCCGCCGACAACATCTGCCGGGGGATTAGCGGGGCGGCGGCGGCAGGAAAGTTTGGGCAAGGGGGGAACCCCGCGGCGCGGCGCGGCCGATGCTCGGGGGGACGCGGAACAGCCGCCGCCTTGCGCTGCCTTCTTTTTTATTTTTTTTTTTGGGGGGGGGGCATGATGAGTGTATTTAGTTACTGGCTTTTTTTTTTTTACTCTTAATTTTAGATATATTCCGGAAAAAAATTGTCTTAATATTTTTAATTTTTAAAAAAAATTTAATTTTTTTTTTTAAATTACTTTATTTCGGCTTAATAACCGCGCTCGCCCGTCAGTCACTTAGCAACTCTCCACGCTTCTAACCCGCGAAGGTGCGCGGTGTCCGCTGGGCCGCGCCTCGCTCCTTCCCTCCCACCTTTTACCCCCCCGCCAGATCGCAAAATAATTTCCCCACTCTTTATTTATTACACATATTTTCCCCCTCGATTTGGACATTTTAAACCCTTCCCTGGTATCGCCAGAATGGAAAATCAAAGGGGGTGCGTGGATTCAGGCGCTGAGATTGTTCTTTTCGCACCCCTCCACCCCACAAAAGAAAAAAAAAACATTTCTCCCCCCAAACTTGCAGGACTTGCAGAGGGGGAAGAATAGCCTTTTGTCCTGCCGAGGGACGTGCCCCCAAGGTAAATCCTAGCTGCAGCTTAGCTCCTGGTACTTTGCCGGGTCCCAGGGCTCTGGCTGTGCTGGGGAGGAGGAAAGTAGGAGATGGAGATCTCAAAGTAGTAGAAGTAATTTCTTCTTTCAGCTACACTTCTCCGCTTCCTTTGAATCGCCTGCAATGAATGTACGTAGCTCTAATTGAAGTACTTTAATCATTCACACTTGATTAAGTATACCGTGACCAGAGGAGAGGAATACACACGGCTCCCTAGAACGGGAGGGATGGGATGACATTTTAATCCTGTGTTTTAAAAAACATTAGTGGAGCAGGGAAAAACCGATCGGCGGTGACGGTTCGGTGTAACGGTCCCTTGTTTCCGTACAGATGGTGGCTTTCCTTCGGGATGAAATTGCAGTTATTGTGGATTTTTGGGGAGGGGGGGAGGAAGAAAAGGCACGTACTTTTCAGGTTGTTTAAGCAGAGTGAGGAAAATAATGATAGACGAGATGCCTGGTGACAAAATGCTTTTGTTCCTGTTTCCATCAGTGCATAAGGGCGCCGACCTGCTTTAGCATTCTTTAAAGGTCTCTTTACCAAGGAAAATTGAAGACGGTCTCATTATAGGAGAGTGTGTTTGGAATACTATGAGGTATTTATGAATTCAGAGGTGATTGTTGGATCGCAGACATTTCAATTACGCATCCTCTAGTAAAAAAAAAAAAATTGTAGCGATGTGTTCTGTAATCTGTTACTTCCATAAAGCTGATTTGTGCTCGAGCTCCGGAGCTGGCCGAGGGAATGGGTCCATCCACGGGGCTCGAATCTTAAACAAGGATTTGTGTTCTTTGCCTTGCAAAACTTTCAGCTGCAGGGGCAGCCCGAAGTTCCCATAAAAGCGATTGTTTGGGAAACGTCAGCTACCCTCAGTATTTTTCTGGAAAATCTGGCGTTGTGAATACAGGGTGGTATTTTTAGAAAGGAGCTTTTTATTTTTGGAGGCGTTTGGGAAACCCACCTGTTAGCCATTAGCAGGGACAGAGGTTGGCTTTCATCGTTAGCAAAGCGGGCGCATCTGGGGGCTGTGGGCTGTTCCTCACTTGATCCCAGCTCTTTCCACTCGTGGGCAATCAAAATATATTCCCTTTGAAAAGTTATAACCAAGTATTTCTAAAGCTGAGCAGAAAACAAGGTAGTTCAGTCAGAGTGGTGGCACTCTGTGTTTAGGAACATGGTTTGCAGGAGCGTTTGACTTCTCCTTTCTCTCCTAGAATTTCAAACTGAGATGCTTCCCTGGTCCGGGGGCTTATTGTCAGCTTTGTAGCATAAAGATCGTAGATGATGTTTCCTTGTTGTCAGCTTTCCCTGTTTTTAAGGTAGTTTCCCAGCCCATGTGGGATCCCGGGGCTTGGCTGGCAGGGTGGCTCCAGAACGTGATGCCCCACAGAGCTGCCACCCCACAGCCCCCTTTGCTGACAGCTCCCTCTCATCCCCCCTGCCTCTCCAAGGGCAAAATACCCTTTTTCCACTCCTGCTTTTCCTAGATGGAAAACATTCAAGGAAATTCCCCCATAGCAAGAAGTGTAGCATAAACTGTCATCTGTAACGCTGGCATTGCAGTGCAGAGTCTTGTCACTGGGATCTGGTGATAATACTCCTTGTATCAGGAAAAACATCAGCCTCAAAGTATGAGGTCCCAGGCACGAGCTAGAAGTAACATACTGAAGCCTTTGGCCAGGAAAGTTGATTTATCCATCAGGCTGGCTGCAGTTCAAATAAAACTTCTTCAGTTCAGCTGACTCCGGCAAGAATGAAATATTCTAATGAAAAAAACCCCTGAATCTGGGTTTGCCCAACCATTTGGAAAAGGTAGGTTAATTTTCCCTGGTTTTTTGGGGGCTGTTTATTAGCTGTGGGAATTGAAAGAGGCTTCATGTTTTAAGCAGAAGAAATGGAAAAGCTGCTCAGAGCACGGCACTAGCAATTTGCAAGTGTTTTGTTAAGATCTGGTGGATGGTGCTGTCTCATAAAACCTGATGGGTGTCACATTTACTCTTCACATCAGATCGAGTGAGTATTCCTGTCTTTGCTTTGTATTCTGGTTGTAGTAATTTAAAGAAGTAGAGAGTGGAGCTGTTGGTGAGTAGCTTTTCAGTTTGGGCTGATGACTTACACCTGCCCTAGAAATTGGGGCAGGGTAAGACTCCTTGCTCCAGCTGTGAAGGATATTTAGATGGTAGACTCTGAAAAGAGAAATGAGTCAAGACTCACAGGTGAATTAAAGACCATGTGTGGGGGATGCAAGGTGATTTTTGGGATCCTCTCTTACAGGGAGCACTGAAACTTTGGAGGGAAGGTTTTGGCAGGTCACTGCTGGTTTTGCTCTGGTTACTGAGGTCACACAATTGTTTTAGGCAGGAGTTGGTGTTTTCTCCACCGCTGTTTGTGATGCTGGAAGATGTAATTTCAAATGCAGTTTGTCACACCCAGGTACGAAGATGTAATTCTAGAATGCAGTTTGTCATGGTCAGGTATTTCTGGGCCAACTATCATTCCTTATGCCATGTTCTCATAGTTTGTTTTTTCTCAGTCCTTCTCCTTTGCCAAATAAAATAAGATTTAGGAGAAAGGATGAAAAATTCCATGATCATACTCTGCAGCAGCAAGGGCAGGGAAACCAAATCTTCTCATTATGCCACCCATGTGTTTTCTCCTTCTGCTCTGCCCCATTGTGGTGAAGGGACCAGGATCTTTGGCATTTTACCAGGGAGTCACCACATAACATTTTGTGTGAAGTCAGCAGGAGTTTTGGTGACAGAGCACAGAAGAATCAGTGTCGTTTATTTAGTTTTACAATGATGCTTTATAAGTGTGCACTTTGCTTTTTTGCACCACGAGCCCTGCTGATTTCTTAAGAACCAGGAATAAACATCTGGAGCTTTTTAATTAGTTTTTGTTTCTCCTCTCTGAGGTGATAATGCTGGTGGGACATTGGAGTTTAGTCTCCATTTTTTGTGATTTTTGGACTCCCCATTTTGTTGGACTTGTTCTGGTGAGGGGGGAACATAGTGGTGCTGTGTGGGGAGGTCGTGGGGGTCCTCCTGCCAAAACCCGTGGGGTTTTTTTGCTCTGTAATGTTTTCATAGAATCACAGAATGGTTTGGGTTGGAAGGGACCTTAAAGCTCATCCAGTTCCAACCTCCTGCCATGGACAGGGACATTACACCAGGTACCTCACAGCTCCATCCAGCCTTGCCTTAAACACTTCCCGGGATGTGCTGTGATTTATTAGAGTCTGGGTTATATTATTTGGAACTTGAGTGGGATTATTAACAAGAAATATAGCTGGAATAGTTGGAGGGGAAAAAAGCGTGGTGGAACCAGAGTGGGCTGATGGAGAGGTTTGCAGCTGCACCTGCACACTCTGAAGGTCACTGTGGGTGGGATGGAGTTTGCCTTGCCTGGTCTGAGGTCTGTAATTGTGGGTTCTGTGTCAGGAGAACCTGGTGAGGAACAAGGGCAGTGTTTGGGGGAAAACATCAAAGCTGTGGTGTCCCAGAGAATGCCCCTAAGTGCTGTGTGTGTCACTGCCTCTGTTCCCATTGCTGGTGTGGTTTTGGGTGTTTGACACATGTTCTATGTGGTTTTATGGGGAGATGTGTGTAGCTCCTGGGAGTGGGTAGGGAGCTGCTGTCAGACCCCTGCAGGAGCTGTGGAGAGGGCTCAGAATCGCTGGAACCAACTTTGATGGATCCACCAACCCTTCCCTGAAGTCATCATTGCTTCTGCCTGTCAGGGTTGCAAATTTTAGGGGTTTTCATGGGATTTTTAGCCCATCCTGAAATCCCAGCCAGGAGCAGAGCATTCTTTGGGGAATCCTGGATGCTCATCCATGCTCTGTGGTTTTGCCAGGGGTGGTCAGTCCCTGGAACACCCTCCAGGGTCCCTTTGCTCCACAGCTGATGGGAGCTGTGTGTCCATGCATGACAGGGTTATTTCGGATAATTCAGCCTTGTCTTCAAATACATGGTCTTCCAGGGTGAATCAAGGTAGGCATCTTAATAGGCATCCATAAAGTACCATCTGTTCTGAGACTTTACTGTGAAATGCAAATAAAACCCAAGTTAGTCGAATGCATCACTTGTAGATTTTAATTATTAATTATTTGCTCCTCCATCTTTATCTGGCAGTAATTTCATGTATCCTTTAAGCCTATAAAAAACAGTGATCCTGCTGAAAGAAACTGCCCTGCTTCTTCCTGGGCTCCTGGCCATCTCTCCTGATGGAAGCAGGTTTTATATGGTTGAAATAAACCTGCTTGGTTGTTGAATTTTGGGCTCTGCTTCACCCAGGTCCTCTCCCTAATCCCCACCAGCTGTTGGAGCAGTGTGGGATCAGAAAGGATATTCATCACCACAGTGGCCAAATGAAAGTTGACCAAATGCCACCATTTTTTGGGCTCAGGTGTGGAGTGCAGGGTCCTGTGGCTGTGAGATTTGAGGAGGTGCTGTAGGAACCTGGTGGAGCTGATTTCCACAGGAGTTCTGCTGTGGTTGCTCCTGTGTACATTCACTTGTGCAATGTTGACAGACACTCAGCCACTGTTTCTGTGCAACAACACACACCGATTATTACAGAAATAGACCCCTGAAGTACAGCACAGAGGGAGAGTGTGGGGATTACAGACATAATATTTACAAGGAGCCAAGTCTTTAATGAGACCAGGAATAATGCAGATGGATTCTCTGTTGCTAAATATAACAGATATGTAATGGATGCTGTCTATCTTCTTTTTGCTTTACAGTGATCCATTCACTTTGAAAAAAGGAGCTTGTGTGCTGAAGAGGTTGGCATAAAATTGTGGGATATTCCAAAATTAACCTAGCTTTTAGTTATTGCTGTAACAACTGTAATGTGTGGCTCTGCAAGGTGTGAGTGACCCTGGCTGGGAGCATGGATAATCCCCTTTGGAATACTGATGGGCTTTGGGAAGTGGAACAGGTGTACAAGGAGAGCAGCTTTGCCCCCAAAAGAGGCAGAGGGAAGAGATGGAAATCCAGTAGTTTCCATGCAGCTGGCACAGTGTTGGACCTGGTAACAACATTGTTGGGGTAGAAAATAAGCAAAAGCAGCAATGAATCCCATGGCTGGTTCCTGTGCAGGCTGTGGGTGTCACACCCTGGGGTGTGATGAGCTCTGCAGGAGTGTGGGGAATGTCCTCTGTTGCTGTTAGCTGGAGGGAAAACCCTGCAAATAAATTCCCCTCTGAAAAAAATGTGAGGCCAAATATAAGGGATGCTGGGGTATCTGTAGGGTTGTCATAAAGTGTCAAATTTTTTGTCATTTTTATATTGAAAACCAGGTTTTCAGTGAGATGTTGGAAGGAACCAATAAATTAAGTGATTAGGCTAAATAGTAGATGTTACATTTAAAAGTTGAGAGCCTTAAGCTTTGCTGTGATTAGTTGTGGATGAAATTAAGTTCAATTAAATATGTGGAAAAATCCCTTTTCCATTAGTTTTCATGTTCTTACAGTTCTCAGAAGTTTCATGATTCTGCAGCACAAGCTCGTGTACATTTTATATTTGCTGCTTGTTTGAGCTGATCCCTTATTTAATACAAAAATGGGACAGTGCAACGTTGAGCCTGGAATTAGGGTGTCCCAAAGCTTCATACTGAAATACCTGTGCTAACTTCAGCTTTGCCCTTTGCTGGGATGAGATCCTGCTCTGGTCTAGCCATGGGCTGTGAGGTTGTGGCCACTGATTTTGTTGTGATGTTTCTGAAAAATAATCAGTTGAATGATGTATCAGGAGGGAAAATCTGGCCAGGTGTCTCTGCTTGTCTGTTCCTTCACCCCTTGCTGTTCCAGCTCTTGGTTGTTTAAGGTGCTGAATGCCAAATTGGGGTGCAGCAATTCAGTCCATGTCAGGACAACCAAGTGCCTGAGAGGAGAATCAATAGCTGAAAACAGAAATCAGAGCTTGAGGGAAGGGGAAAGGGATGCAGAGAGAAGCTGTGGCTGGTAGTGATGAGAGCAAGCAGTTCTTTAAGATACTAGAAATAAAACTGGGTTACCATGTGAGGTTAATAGAAAAATAATAAATATTGCAGTTTTTGATGGGGAAAAGTAGTGATATGTTTAGTCCCTGTTAATATTGTGGTAGAAGCAGAATGTTGAGCAGCCACTGCTGTAGTCAGACCTTTGTGCCTCACTACATCAGCCCTGGTGTCTCTCACTGAAGAGATTTACAGAATAAACTGAGCCAGTAATGTGTATTTTTTACTAAGTTTTGAACCACTGAGGAGTTCCTGGGAGCCATGGCAATGCTTACCTTGTGTTATTCTAGAAAAGCAGTAAATGGGTTGGGCTGAGCACCACAGACCTGTCAGCTCCATGTGAGTCCTGAGCAAGCATTCTGAGGATTTATTTGATGATGGAGGCAGGATGGTGATGCACTCAGTTCCCACTGACGTGGGTTTAGGGGCAGCACATCCTTGAGAACCAACTTTTCTTTTTTCACTTAAAGAGCTCACAAATGGGGTTGATAAAAGTAACTGAGGGGGGTTTATGTCCTTAAAATTCAGCAAGAAATTAATTTTTGTTCAGCACCATTCTTTGGACTGGGGATGTGCAGAACTGGCTGAGACCCAGCGGAGTGTCAGCTCTCAAAATCCAGCAGTAAAATCAGGAATAATTTCCAAACAACCCTTCCTGGAAGCCTCCCTGAACACTCATTTTTGTCCTCACACTGCTTAATGTTTGAGCAAACCATGATAAGGCAGAGAGTCACCGCAGCTGGAGCTTGAAATGTCACTAACATTGGGAGAGTGGTAAATAACAAACAGGAGTGACCGCTGGTGACAGCAATTTGTACTGCTTGGCTACAAGCAGGTAATATTTCTCAGATGGCCAACTGTAAATTCCTCTATCTCAGAGCAAACAACTCGGGCCGTAGCTCCAGGATGCTGTCTGGAGGAATCATGTCTTTATGGGGGAGCGAGGAGTCACGAGCCAGCGCTGCTAAGATGATATTATGGCCAAAGGTCTTGTGTGCTCCTTGTGTGCACTGGCAGGTGGCTGCCAGGCTGGAGGAGGGACGTGGCAGCCACCCTGTCCCTGCTGCCTGTCGAGGAGGGGCTGGGGAGGGCTGTGGGAATGCCAAAGGAGCCAGGAAGGGATGCAGGGGAAGGGGCCAGGACCTCGGTCTGCTTGACTTATCCAGGAGAGTGTTGGAAAGTAAATTGATTAAGGGAATTAGTGTTGTCACGGGGAAAATAAATGGAATAATAAAGAGTTCTTGGGTCTAGCAGGCAGAGTTTTAACAAGACCTGAAAGCTGGAAGGTGAAGCCAGGGAAAGGATAGAGCTAAGGTCCATGGTTTCAGCACTGGTTGTGGTGGAAGAGGCTGCTGAAGGTGCTGCTGATTTGTCCATCTTTGGAAATGCCAAATTCAGGGATTGTTCATTGGAGTGAATGAGGCTCAAGCAGGGATTGACTTAGGTAAGTTAGTGTGCAGTGTGTCAGGCTGGAAAATCACAGGAGTCTCTTCTGCCCTCAGAATCCATGAAAGCACATAATTTAAATGAGAGCATCCAGGGCTTTGCAGAGCCCAAGCACCAGCATGGCAGTGACTTACAGAGGGGAGATCTGTGTCTGAAGGTGGAGATTGCAGGATGGGACCTTGAGCACTCAGGAAGGATTGTAGGTTCTTCATTTCCCACCATTTCCTTAAAAAGTGCCTTGTACCTGTGACAGGGAGGAGTTACCTCTGTGTCAGCACCAGGTACCTGCCATGGGGTGAGAAGTTCACAGGGGCCACGTTGGTCCATTTTGTGGCTAATGCCTGGATCAGGTGAGAGTTAATTTAGGTGCAGAAAGAAAATGAGGGAGGATTCCTTTTTTTTGATAGTCATGTGCTTTACCTCGCTGTGCAGAATTTATTCAAACTCGCAGCCAGCACTTGGTGACCTTGGTGCATCAGAAATAACTCCATCCCTGGTGGGAAACCTGTGAGCAAAAGAGCGAAAACTGATCAAAACAGGTCAAATTCAGAGTTAAACGTTAATTGTACATTGCTGGGGTAGTGGCTGGAACAAAACCAACACATTTGTGTGCACATTTATTTTTATTTTGAAGCAGGAATGTACAGCAAAACAGTTTGCAGGTTTACTCTGCTTTCAGGTGAGTTTGCAGGTCGGTCTGCCCATCTCATCCATCATTCATGGATGAGGTCTGTGGGATCACTGGGCTCTGGTCTGTGTGGTGCTTGAGTATGCAGGAACTGTTATGGCAGGAACTTTGTTTCATATCCCTTCTGTATGTGTGTATAGCTATACATATCTATATCTACATCCACCTGTATATCTACCCCTATATCTGTACATAGAGAGGTACACATCTGTCTCTGTTTAAAAATATATATACAGAGGTCTGTATCTACTGGGTTCACACTGTGTTTTTAGGTCTAGGAGTCAAACATGATAAAAACCAGTTGCAAAGAAAAGAAGGAGTGTGGTAAAATGTCAAACTGACAATGTTGAGTGGTTTATTTGGCTGCTTGAGGTGTTCCTGTGCTGTCTGACCTCTGGGAGAGGAACTGGAGCAAAGCAGGAATTTGTTGGTGCAATTAAAAGCAGGACAGTGAGATGGGCTTGCATGGTAACACAGCCTGGGCTAATGCCGTAAATTAAGGACATTTAGATGTTTGGCTTTGTATGATTTAGCTTAAACAAACAAACATCACATTAATCTCATTACTCAAGCAAATGAAATAAACCTTTAAGGCACTTAAACCGTGCTGATGGTCGGTGTCTGTTGGAGCAGTGAGACCCATTTCTGCACAGGGCATCTCCTCCTGCGCGGAACTTACACACGGTGTAAGTGCTCACAGCACAGGCAGCTGCTCTGGGGCTGGTGGAAGGGTCCCACCACTGCTCCTGAGCTGGAAGGGACCCACAAGGATCCAAGGGACCCACAAGGTCCAAGCCCTGGCCCTGCCCAGGACACGCCAACAATCCCACCCTGTTCCTGGGAGCATTTTCCAAACGCAGCCTCAGGCTGTGCCCATTCCCTGCGGAGCCTGGGCAGTGCCCAGCACCCTCTGGGGGAAGAGTCTTTCCCTGGTACCCAACCTCACCCTCCCTCAACACATCCTTACACAGTTTGGGAATTGCTCTGGCCTGGCTGGCAGAGCCAGAGGCACAAAGGGTGAGAGGTTTTGCTGCCAGTCACCAAACACTGCTCCCTAAGCTGGCACCAGTCAGCCACGTCGCTGTGTTACTTTTTTATCCTTTCATTATAAAAGATGGGATTGCAAAGGTCCTTGTGGGGAATGTAATAAACCCCCCTAAAGCTGTCACACAGACTGATGTATTCCTATGTGCCACGTCCTTCCGTCGCTTTCAGAGTGTAATGGATGTGACAAACCTCAGCCTGGAGAGGTTGGGGATTTTCTTTTTAAGTGTCCTGTGGACTGCACTTTCTTTAGAGGAGAATGTAAGAATTTTATTAACTTGGACGTGCCAAGCTAGCCCAGGAATTTTCTGTTGTCTTTCAACTGCATTTGTTTGGGCTTTAGTTAGGCAGGGAAATGACTGAACTACATGTCATGTTTATAAGATCAAGAGTACCTTGCTATTTTCACACAGATCTCTTAATAGAGATTAAACACAAAATAAAGCAGAATGCATCAACACTGATATTCCCATAAGCAATATTGTACCTTGTATGCAGTGTAATTATATTTTGTACACTTGCCAATTAAGCAGTTACGCTTTAGAGAAAAATTACTTTCAAGAGATGGAAGAAAAGTATTGCAGTAAATCAAATAAAATATAAATGTGTTAGAGGGTTTTGTGCATGCGGCTGAAATGTTAAAATTTCCTGCTGTGTTTGGGTTGTGGTGTGCATAACGATGTTCTGTGTCCTGTAATAGCAGATAGAGGAAGAAAAGGGCATAAAAAATACATTGCTTCCTGGGATAGGTGCATACCATGTAAAGATGAGATGTTCAGTCAGTCCTGACCTCCATCCTCTCTGCTGTTGACCTCCTGTCAGGTTTTCCTGCCCCACAGCAGCAGGAGGTGTGGTGCCAGCTGGGCAGGCACCCCTGGTGGGGTCTGTGCACCCCAAAGTCCAGGGCAGCCACCCCATAGCTCATGGCCTCTGCAGAGTCACCTCTGCTTCACCAACACTGAGAATCATGGAATGGTTTGTGTGGGAAAGGACCTTAAAGCCCATCCAGTGCCATGGGCAGGGACACCTCCCACTGTCCCAGGCTGCTCCAAGCTCTGGCCTTGGACACTTCAGGGATCCAGGGGCAGCCACAGCTTCTCTGGGCAGCCTTTCCCCACCCTCACAGGGAAGGATTCCTTCCCAATATCCCATCTAACCCTGCTGTCAGTTTCCCTGGCACTCCCTGTCATTCCCTTTGGGCTGGTGCAGAAGAAAAGGGCCCTTGGAACAGCATTTCAGTGACAAATCATTGTTTGCCTGTGATTTCAGCGACCATCCTTTGGCATCTCAGCCACCCTCACAATGAGATCTGCTCTGAGGAGCTGTGCAGGTGTTGGCTTGTGTGAGTGATGTTGTGTTCATGTGCCACAAGCTGAGACCTGAAACCCTGAAATAACCTGCGTGAAAGTGTACCCAGAAACACTGGTAATCCCCTGGGAATTACAGGAAACTCTGCAAGGTCATAAGGAAGTTACCAAGGTACTGATATTTGCTGAACAGGCCCAGAATCAGTCCAATAGCTGTTTAATTATTTTTCCTAATGTAAACGTTGTGCAAGGTGAGTGTTAGGCAGTTTAAGGTGCTGATAGAAGTGATATAAGATTTTTTTTTATTATAGTGTGAGGTCTTTATTTGAGGGTTTCAGAACAGAGCCATCATCAGGTTAAATGAGCTGGCCAAGACTGTGGTCAGCTTGGATGGGGCTTGGAGCAACCTGGTCTAGTGAAAGGTGTCCCTGCCCCTGGAAGGGAACTGGAACAAGTTGATCCTTAAGAATCCTTCCAATCCAAACCATTCTGTAACTCTGTGCTGTGTGTATAAAAAAGGATGAGGGGAGCCCTCTGGTTCTTGCTCCCCATCAGCTCTGGGAACTTCTGCTCATGTAGGATCTCTTGGGGTTTTTTTTTTTTCCTCTAAATCACTAAATGTATGTTTTCATTTGGAACTCACATAATTTCTTTAAAAATCACTTTCCATCATACAGAATTATCCAAAGTAAGAAAATAGCCCTCAGAAAACTCAGGTTAAGGTCTGCTGGGAGGGAGGTGCTGTAGGAGGCTTCCTGTGTTGTGGTTGGTGGCCATCCCTCCCTCACTGTAAGCCATGGGATGTGTCAGGCTCTGGGATCTGGCTGCTGTGCTGGGCTGTTCCTGCCTCTGCTGCAGCCTGGGCTTGGAAATGTTTCATTGGAATGTGTGTTGGGTTGGGGAATAATTTGTCAGCAATTTAATGGTGGTCTTCGTTGAAGGATACATCAGTGTTTGCAGTATAACCCCCTTGTATTTGAAGGGTTTAACCAGTCAGAGCGTTGTTGTCTCCCATGATGTGCATCTTTCCCCAAACCAGCTAGTTTTTAAAATAAAAACACCTTCCAAGTGGCTCTCCTGTCCCTTCCTGAGCTCTGTTCCATACTGCTATCCTGTAGGTCAGATGAAGGAATCCAGGTGTTTGTTTTTGAGGTGTGGCTGGGTTAGTGGGGCGCAGGGCTGGCATGGGAGGTGCTGCTGAAGCCATGTGAGAGGGGCTCTGTTCAACACCCCACAGCCCTTGGAAGAAGCTGTGTGCCATCTGAAGTGCCCATGCTTTAACTGGGGATGGCTGAGCATGGCTGCTTGTTTCTGTGTTTCAAACCTGCACACTTCCAAAGGCTTACAGAAGGTGTTTGTGTGGAAAAACTCATCATGGGGATTTTGTTTGAAGATGACAAAACAAAGCAGTGAAATAAAAGAAAATTATGTAGAGTAGGGTTACCTGCTGCTCTGTTTTCCTGGACCCTGGCTTGCAGCATCATGTTCCCATGTAGGTTTTCCAGCTTGTGCTTTTCCCAGCTGCACTCTGGGGAGGGTGAGGATGCTCTTGAGCAGGCTGCCACTCCCCTGCTGTGATTCCACTCCCCACTGCATTTCCATGCCTGCTGTCCACTGCCAGTGGTGTCTCTTACCTCTTCCCCTCTGACCCTGTCCCTTTGCTGTGTCAGATACACACTGATGACCTGGGGGCTGTTGTTGCTCCCCTCCAGCCCTGTGCCTTGGGATCCTCAGGAGGCTGGCAGCTGAGGCAAGTTTATTTCTGTGGGTTTATTTTTAGGCTGATGCTCCTGGCCCTGCTCTTGGCTCTGGCCATCACTCCGTGATCCGATGGTGTGGAGCAGTGGTGGTGATGCAGTGAGTCTGTGGCTGTGGGTGAGATTATTCCTTTGGAGCATTCACCTCCCTCATCCCTGAGCTGCCATCCAGTGGGTATGACCACCAGGCTCTGTCCCTGCCCACAGCAAGCAGGAGGGCTTTGGAAGTGATGAGATTTGGAAGTGCTGAGGGCTAATTACAGGACAAAATGTTTGGAGGGTTAAATAAATGTTGACCCCACATTGTCCTGCCTATGTGCATTTTGCAAAGGTTTCTTGCCTTTATACTGAGTTTGTCACAGATTAATTCCTGGATTTATTTGTAGCTGCATTGCTTCCAGCAAGTTTAGGGGAATTGTCCCGGTTCTAAAATAATCTATTTTTTTATATCATACACTTCATTGCCTTGAAAATTGTACTGTGAGTCGTACTAATAAAAAGTGAGTCTAAATTGGATTTGGCATCACTTTTTTTTCACCAACCTAGCACAAAAAGGCAAATCATCTGCTCAAGATGTGGGACTGTGGTCGAGTTGAAGAGTTTCCTGGTTGTACCTGGGGTTTATCAATGGCTCATAACCTTTTCTCTTCTCCCTCCTGCTATCCCAAGCCTCTCTGCTAATTTTAATTTGAGAAGAAATAAGCCAAGGTATGCTCTGAGTATAAGGAGATGATTATCACAACAGAATAATTACATTTGGGTACTTGATTTGATTTGTTAGCTGGAAGATTAGTCGGAAAGCAGGGAAGAAAATGAATGCATTGTTGACTGCAGGAAGTTATTTATGAGTTTTTACTTATGTTTAAAGGAATTCCCCCTGTGACTTAAGTAGCAGTGCGATTTACGGCCTCTCACATTGGCTAGCTGAATAAATAAATAGAATAAAGACAGGAAGAATAAAATGAAATGGTACCAGGTTTTGTGGGTGTAAAGTTTCTGTTGTGGAATGCAGGAAGCGATGGCTTTCAAAAACCCAACCAGACGGATCAACAAAAATAATGCCTGTGTTACCGTGGAAGAACAAGATCCCAGTATGTTTTGCATTAATTATGTCATGGCAGGAGAAATGTTTACGTGCTTACACACTCTGTATAGAGTTTGTGCTATGGTTCTGTAATTTCTCCATAACTGTCTTCAGGTATTATGCCTTCCATGGCTGCTCCCTCCATTCCTGCTCCAGAAATCGAGCAGATAGCATGATCCAGGAGGGAGGAATGGTGTCTGTGCTGGACACCTAACACTGAGAGCTGCTGGTGCTGCTCAGTGTGGTGGAGATGGAGGAGGATGAGGTCTGCTGGCTTAGGAAACCATCAGGGAGTGAAGGGGCTGCTTGGCAGTGGGGATAGGTTTGGACAGGACCGACTCCTGCAGAGGGAACTTTGCAGTTGTCGTTGGAAAGCTCATGTTGGGAGCTGCACAGCAGCCAGTCTGAGAGGGGACAGTGTGTGTCCTGCTGCTGTCACAGAGGACATGCGGCTGGTCTGGCCCATCCTTGGGTTGCTCTCTCGGGATGTGTCCGTGTGCCCTGGCTGCTTGTGTGACAGAGCAGAGCCTTTCTGAGGAGGCTTTTAGCACCCAGTGTGCGTTGCCACTTGACTGTTAAATCTTGTCACTCCCTACTTGGTGTTTTTAAGTCATGTCCTGGGTCAGCAGAGTGCAGTAAAGTGGAAATAAAGGCAAACCTCCTGCTCTGGCTCAGAAAAACGCCCGTGACGAGTGCGCTGATTCTGTCAGAGGAAATCAGGGATGTTCCTGCGCCTTGGAGCGGTGATGGGGGCCAGGCTCTGCTCTCTGCCTGCTGCTGGAGTGATGCTGATCTACACCAGCTGCTGACGTGGTCCAAAATTGTGTTTCAGAGTAGCTCTGAGGTGGCTCAGAGTCACTGTGTTTTGGGAAGCCCTTGTGCAGACTTCCTGCCTTTTCCAGGCGGCATGTCCTGCACTGGCAGTGCTTGGGAAAAAAATGCCAGGCAGAAAGGAGCGTGCTGACATCTCCCAAGCTGCACTTTGTGAGTATCAAACCTTCAGGGATTGAAGGTGTTCTCCTTAGGGGAATGGCCGGCCTGCAAATGCTGCATGGACGGTGGTTGGTTCCTCCACTCACTCCTGGGAAAGGCAGAAAGGGAAGGGAGTTTGCCTGAAGTCCATACCCTTTGTTTTTGTGGACAAAACCTGTAAGAAAACCTTACAGAGGTTTGGAAGGTGCCTTGGACTGGCTGAAGTCAATTTAATGTTAGCAAAGTTTAACTCTTGTGCTCCCCAGCAATCCAAAGGGATTGGTGGGACTGCACTCCACAAACCAGTGGAGATGGACACAACCAAAGCTGAGCTGGTTCCATTTACATCTCAGGTGTTTGGTTGTTCTTGGGTTTGTGTGTTACCATATGTGAAAGCAACTGGGTACGCTGAGAAACAGAGACAGGACACAAATTCCTTTCTTTCCCTACCCTGTAGATGAGTCTTGGTCAAGGATCACTTTCCAAGTGCAAGGAAGGGGAATAACACTGCCTCAGCTAGCCAAAAGATTCCTTATTTTTTTGTGGGAGCAGGAAAACTGGTTTGGATGGGATAGAGAAGGTGCTATGCTGTCCAGTGCTGAGTGCCTCACCTGGGAAGATGATGCTGTGTGGTTCAAAGGGCTCTGTGAAGAAATGAGCTTTCCCACATGGTACTGAGTTTGTCCAGGTGTGGTGGATGTCAGGCAGGATCTCTGGTGGCCAAGTTCCTGTGAGTCCTGCAGAAGATGTGATTTAGGGGAGCAGTGGGAGGGGCTCAGGGGTGGAACAGTGACTTACTGTGCATAGTTGAGAAACCCATCAATGGGGATGGATGTGCTTTCCTACAGTGTTAAGCTTTCTCTGGCTGTATTTAAAGAATGTTTATGACACTGATCATCAGTGTTGTGTCAGCAGAAGGTATTGACAGACCCATGAACCGGAGAGCAGCTGTTCACCGAGGGATTGTGTATTGATATTTATGTCATCAGTTCCAAAGTGCATCTTTGGCAGTCCCCAGAAATCTTGGTCATCCTTTGCATGCTATGAGGAGGGAAGGAAGGGGACTGGGGCTGAATGGCTTTGTTCCCCCTCACAAGATGAACCCACCAGTGTGGTTTTTTCCATGGTGGATCAGCAGGTATTGGAGGATTTTTAAACACCAAGTGTAAGCTTGAAGAAAGCCAGATTTGGTGGTGATCATGATTTATGTCACAACAGCCATGCTGTAATTGGCTGTGTTATGCACCAGAAAGTTGAGAGAGCATTAGGATAAAGTCTTTCAATAACGTGCAACAAATTCTCATCATTAAGGAGTAACTATTGTATTTGTTGTGTTGAGTAATTATAGAGTACAAGGAAGATTTGATACAGGAACTGTAGCTTAATCTCCTGCTCTTCATTACGTTTTCCCTTTGGAGGTAGAAAGAAATGGGAGGTATATTTTATTTTCCAATTTGAGTGTGCTTGCTCAGGATGGCCTTGCTTTTAATGTTGCTTTACGGGAGAGAATTACAGTGGGGATTTCCATTAATGCTAATGAGAGTTATGCCCGTGCACTTCACTGACCTGGTGACAGAGGAGAAGAAATAATCATTAAATTCTTTGTCTTTTAAAAAAAATAAAATGACCCTAAAAATCTGGTATGTCAGTGAGCAGCAACTGGGAATGGGAGGAGCTGCTGTTGTTGCTTCACTTGATCATTCACTGGTAGAACAGGGAAAGGAAATAAACAATCCAGGAATATATCCTAAGTGGGGAAAATGATGAATAATCTAAGGATAGATACTGTGATTAGAAAACAAAACATACAGGTTGCTCCTGTAAAGTCGTTGGAAATGAGTTGCAGTGGGTTTTCTTTACATGTATGATTAACACACTCTCCCATTTAAAGCCATTAGGGGTAGTGCTGCACTTGATTTAAAGTAAGTGCAGTTAATATTTTTGGTTATAAATTTCAGGCATGCTGGTAAGAAATCATCAAAAAGTACAATTCTTCTTGTAAAGGAACCACAAATCCATATTATTGCCCCTCCAGAAGAAGAGGTTCTGCTGCTGCAGCTGGGTGTTGCTGGCTGGAAAGGGCTGGTTGTGTGCTGGGGAATTAGAGCGAGCACAGAGTTAATGGGAGCTGTTGTGACACATCTTTTGTAGGGGAGTCTATCGAAAGGGAGTGAGGAAAGGGCTATACCTAATCAGTATAAATGTCAGTAGCATATTTTAATAAATTCTTGATTTTGCTTGGACTGTTTGCAATTGCATATTTAAAAGGAATCTGCCATCCCCTTTCGAAGGTATGTGACATTTAAAAGATCTGTAAAGAAGATTGGTTTGACAGCTTCAAATTACATTTGAAAGAGTTTTTTCCTTTCAAAACAGAAAATGAATACTTCCTATTCTAAATGTCACTGCAGAGACATAAACATGTTTAATCAAATTATATATTTAATTTATGTAAAACGTAATTTTTTATTCATGCAAGAGACTCACTTGTTACATTTATACCATCTCCGAAGCTTCGGAAAGTTGGTGAACTGATGAATCTCTTGAATAAATCACCGCTCAGCAGTTTTTCAGATCCTTCCAAGATAGCCTTTGGCTTTTTGTTGGCTCTCCCACTTCCAGCTGTTTGTGTTCCACCTGAGGCTCCCATTCTGCCTTCATTAGCAGAGCTGGGGGTTGGCTGGGTCTTTCCAGGGTGAAGGGAGCAGCTCCCACGGAAGAGCTGGGCTGGCTGGAGTGGTGCTGGTGGACTTGTGTCCTGTTGCATGGTTATTGTTGTAAACCAAAGTCACTGTGAGCAAGCTGTTGGGCCAAAGCGGTGAAAGCTCTCCCAGGGGAAAGGAAAAGCTGTGGGATGTGGTGTTCTGCACTCAGCTTTCATGGCATTTGCACCAAGGGCAGATCTGTGCAGCAGCCCAGCAGGTCTGCAGGAGATAAGGAGCTTTGGCTGCTGGCAGGGGTGCTGTGCTGCTGTGCAGGAGCTCTCTGGAGCTGCTACCTGCTCATCCCTGCCTCTGCAAGCAAAGCCTCTCTCCCGGCTGCCTCCCAGGGTGGGCTGCTTCTCAAGGACACTGAGCAGCAATCCTGGGCAAGTCCCCGGAGCAAAAGCCTGCTGTCACCAGCTGTGTGTCATCGGGTGGTGTCACCCAGCTCAAGATGGATGGGCATCCAGTGGCTTGGGCTTTCCTGCTGGGAGAGGAAGCAGTTGAAGAGGAATCAATGTCAAGAGACAAAACCAGGGAATTCAGCTATTTCGCTTTGTTCTTATTTTGATGTCTCCAGGCTGCATGGATTTGCTGGGCAAATACAGATGCTGAACTCATGCCTGGCCCTGAAAAGGTTGGAGCTGTGGGGTCATAACTGCCCTGGTGTGAATAGAGCAGGGCTTGGAAACCTCAGAGGATGCCCTGTTGTGTTTCTCCCGTGTCTCAGGGTGACCAGGCAGCCTGTGGGTGAGCTGGAGGGTGTTGAGCAGCTTCTAAAAACCAAGGGGGAGCTCTGAGTGTGGTCATGGTACTGGAAACCTGCTGTGGAGGAGGTCAGAGCAGGTCCTGCAGGCTCCTCTGCAGAGTCCTGAGCTGGCAGCAGAGCAGTTTACTTGGACACTGGCCTTGGAGCAGTGTCTTGGTTTTCACACCTCGAGTGGTACCATCCTTTCCCATTTTTTAACCTCATCAAGAACTGCAGTTAGTAATTCTGGTTTACATGCTCACTGGTCAGGAAAAAGTCATGGCACTTTCTGGAGTTAATTGCAGCTCTCAGGGTGTGCATCACTGCCAGGCAGGTGCTGCTTGAGGGCAAACTCAGACTAACAGAAAAGCTTGGGATACACAGAAGGCAGTGATGGTTTATTTGGTGAACACCTGTGTACTCTGAAAGATGTCTCTGCACAGCAAGGACAGAGCAAGCACACTCAGTATGGATGCTGGAGAGGAAAGCTCAGAAGCCTGGTGGTCCTCAAGTAAATCCACCTTCTGGCAGGGAAACTTGCCAGGCATCGTTCATCTATGGTAGCTCATGTTCTCACTGTTTAAAACTTCTCTGTCCTCCTCATGTTCCCAGCAGGTGTATTTGTGTATAATTATTCATGTAAGACATGGCCAGGCCAGGGGAACTTAAATGAGGATCTTAAATGAGTCCTGGAGTCTGCTCCATATAGATATTGTGGCTGTCACAGCTCTGCCCATCAGGCCTCCTTTGAAGAGGGAGACTTCTTGGGTAAACACAAATACGTGAAAGAGTTTGGATCTTTCAGCTTTTTTTTTTTTTTTAATAGCAAGAGGGGTTGAGTGAATGAAGTGATATTGACAAAGCTATAATTTCACTAATTAGCCAGCTGTCATCTGCATGGAAAATGACAGGGAATATTTCTTTCCTGGTTTGTAGTTTACTTAGAAGGGAAAACGTATCTCTGAAGATAGACAGGAACTTTCAGTTTCTTAAAAGCGTTGAATATGTCAGACAGAGGGAGGCATTTGACACCTCATCCCTCAAAGTGTCCAAGGCCAGGTTGGATTTGGTCTAGTTAGAGATGTAGGGTGGACTAAATGGTGTTTAAAGGTCCCTTCCAACCCAAACTCTTCTATGATTTTTGTGCATTTTTGAGACCCAGAAGGAGTTCCTGAGTGCACCTCCAGTGCTGGCCTGCTGTCAGAATGGTACAGAGATAACAGAGGGGTTTTGTTTTGCACCTGCCAATGTAAAATTCCCTGAACCTGACTTTCTCCTTCCCTGGGGTTTTGAAAACACCTTACTTCAGGCTGAAGGACACCAAGCTGCTGCGTGCTGGGATCAAAGTGTGGTCAGAAGAATTTGTGCTCTGTCTTCATCCTTACATCAGTCTGGAATGGAAACTCAGGCTGGGCAGATGGATTCAGAGTGTATTTTATATTTATATTTTATTTCATTAAAGAGATAAAACCAAAAGCCTTGAAAACAGCAATATTTATAGTTCAAACACAGTAAATTGGTGTGAAGATTTTGGACAACAAAGAGTAGCAAACAGTAGAGATTTTCAGTGTATTTCTCCTTTATGTTTTAGGGGAAGTGCACCGTCTATAGTTTTTTTATTACCCATTTCACTGTGAAATATGTTGCAACATTAAGTTGTATATTTCCATTGAAATATATGGCAGGAATAAAATTCCAGATAAAAGGTAACTATTTGACATTCTGTATAGTTGTCGTGCTGTTAAAATAACACATTGACTACTAACTTGATATGAGACAAAGATGAAGAGGAAGCTGTGTCAGCAGGAATTTCTGAGGAACTCTGTGGTACTGACAGCGCTGCTGTCGCTCGCTGTCCCCTTTCCTCACAACTGCAAAAGCAGAGGTTGCCCTAAAATATTAACATCCTGAGAACTTCAGTAAAATAATCCACCCTGCCTCTGTCAAAAGAAAATATACTTGCAGTACATTTCGGCAAAGCGTGATGTTTAAAATTTGTTTTCACCCTGCGTGTGCTCCACTGTGGAGAGTTTAAATCTAAAATTAGAAGAAAGTGGAGGCAAAGTGCAGTTAGCTGGGCTAATGAGATTTCAGGAGATTGCAGTGCCTCACTGGCCAAAGCCCTAATGTTGTAGAGTGTAGGATTATCCCAACTGAGTCAGCCAAATTAAAATAATTTTAATGTAATTTTTAATTTAACATTGATGTTGCATTATATATCTTGTCCATCAGACCTAATTGCTGTCTTTAAAGCTTTTGCTGACCCACTCCCTACCATCAGTGGTCTTTGTCCCCTGTCAGGACATGGCTTGCAGTTGCTGAACTGGGTGCCCATAGAAGCTGTGGCTGCCCCTGCATCCCTGGCAGTGTCCAAGGCCAGGCTGGACACTGGGGCTTGGAGCAGCCTGGGACAGTGGAAGGTGTCCCTGCCATGCCAAGGTTGAGCCTTGATGATTTCATATCATCCTGGGATTCTGTGAAGGGTCAGCATTTTGACACCTGGGCTTTACTGGTTTCTGAGTACTTTGGAATTGCTAGGTTGCACTGGAATTCCTGTTTGCATGTCCAGGTGTGGTCCAGAGGGATGAGCAGTGACCTAGCTCTGCTCCTGGGGACATCACCAGGAGGGTTAAACCCACCCTGCTGCACAGCCCTGCCTGGAGAGCCCCAGAGAGGGCTGTAAACACCAGCTGGTATTAAAAGCTCCTGGAGATAACACTTGTGGCAATCTAGCAGCAAAATGGAATAGCTTGGTAGTAAATTAGATTTTTAGTCAAATAGAAAAAAACCTGTTCATTTTCCATTGTAATGACAAACTTGGGTTTTTTTGCACAATGTGTTATTTCTTCACTTTTCATACACACGTTCCCTGTGCTATTTATAGATATACATGTGTGCAACTCGAAACCAGTCCGTTTGAAATGTTCTAATCTCAGATTTTCCATAAACATTCCTGCCTGTACTGAGACCCCTGTGCACCGAGTTTATGAAAACAATCCCCTCTAGGCAGAGATTTTTCTAATTCCCTGAATATAAGGGGAGAAATTTATAATGAAGTGTTGGTAGGACCTTTGGTATAATGTTGTGAATGTATCTGTCTACAAACGTGGGAAGAATTTGCTCTCAAGCCTTTTGCTGCATAAAGCATAATTTCACATTCATATTATTGTTTTTGTAACTAAATTTCACGGAAAACGTGCTTTTAAATATGTGATGAGTTCTGCTGTGACAAAATACACTTAAAATGCCTCATTCAATGTGAAGAATTACTGCGAAATAATTGATTCTGCTCAAATGTCTCCTCTTAAGCAGGTTTAATGTTTGGTATAAGAGGCCTTGTGGAGTGTTATTTCAGACGCACACACAATAATATTAAGTTATTTGGCTTTTCCCCCATATGTTAATACTTAAAGTCTGGCCTGACAGACATTAATGTTATTAAAGGGCTTTGCAGAGGAGGCCATTGCATCATTGCTAGTGCTGCTGTAATTATGACACGTGTGGGATGTGCAGGTTGGGAACACCAGGAGCTTTCACAGAATCACAGAATGGTTGGGTTGGAAAGGACCTTAAAGATCATTTACTTACAACCCCCTGCCATGGGCACAGACACCTTCCACTGGGTCAGGTTGCTCAGAGCCCTGTCCAGCCTGACCTTGAATGTTTCCAGGGAGAAGCAGCCACAGCATCTGGTCTTGCAGCCTTGCAGATCACGAAAAATCAGCTCATGTCCTCGGGTGCTGCCATTGCAGAAGCTCTGTTTTCCAGGCTGCTGGTCAGGTAAATAATGAAAAAATCCAGGCTCTGTCCTGGGTTGTCCTTATGAATCAGCTGTGGATTTATTCCGAAGTCCTTGGTGGCTTCCAGGTATTTTGTTGTGTGGAGTTTCCTCTTTCTCCTGGTGGTTATTTTTTTTTCCTGACAGTATGTTAACAAGTTTTACTGTCCCTCTGAAATGTTTAATGTAACAGGGGCAGTGAACAGTGGCAGGTCCCCACACCATCTCCGGAGGGTGTTGGCATTCCCATCATCTGCATGTGTGGCTCCAGTGTCAGAAAATACCTGCAGTGCCCTTAACAGCTCTGGGCCCATGGATAGGGGTCATATGTGGAAGTTGGGAAAGCCTGAGCATCCTGGCAAGCCAGTGGGCAGTGAATCCATGGGAGAGCAGGGCTGCAGCCTGCACAGGGCTGATCCCACTGTGGGTTTGGCTGTAGGTGAGGTGCTGCTGATCTAATTCCTTCTCTCAGTGCGAGCTCTTGTGGCACTGGTGTATCAGAGACTTGAACTGCCTTGGGAGTGACAATGGACACGAATCCTAAATTCATATAAATGCAATCTTGAAACTGTTCCCACCTTTCTAGAGTCAACTTCAAAACACTTTGGCTGCATCTGGCTGGAACAGGACCATAACTTGGTCAGCTCAGCACCTCTTCAGTCTGCTTTCAACAGCACTTAGAAAATGCTAATTGAAAACTGCATCTGTGCATCTTATCCCAGGCTCCACTTCTGCACTCCCTGAGTGCTCCAATTACTGCTGCTGTCTCCAGGGGCTTCTGGTTGTACAGGGATGCTGGAGGAGGGTGTGCTTAGAGAACCTTTCCAGTAATACAGCTCCACAATCATGTGCAGGGGTCAGGGGGATCTCTGGATCCGCAGCTGTGAGTTGGTGCTGCCAGTGCAGAAAGCAGATTCTTTCTGTTGGTTCCAGGGTTATTTTTTATCTATCATTTGTCCCTGTCATCAGGGACTTTCCACAAGGGCATGTAGTGATAGGACAAGGGGGAATGGCTTCAAGCTGAAGAAGGGTAGATTTAGGTTAGATACAAGAAAGAAATTGTTCTCTGTGAGAGTGGTGAGACACTGGGACAGGCTGTCCAGAGAAACTGTGGCTGCCCCATCCTTGGAAGGAGTGTGAACACCAGGGTTGTTTAAGGCCAGGTTGGACAGGACTTGGAGCAACCTGGGACAGTGGAAGATGTCCCTGCCCGTGGCAGGGGGCTGTAAGTAAATGATCTTTAAGGTTCCTTCCAACTCAAATCAATCTGTGATTTTGTGATTCTGTGATTGTTAGGGTGATCTAAAGGAAAGGGAGTGTAATTTTGGTTCTAAAACAACCTCAGAATTACTTATCTGCCTCTGCCTGATCAGAAAACATCTCCTTTGCCTAAGCTGAATTTGAAGACAGCTTTTAAAAGGTATTTCTCTCATGACAAATGATTTTTTGGCAGTGAGCATTCATCACTTCCGCGCTGATGCTGCCTCCTTGGTTTCCATCTCCAGCATCCCTGATAGCTGCCAGGCTCCAGGTGCAGCCCAAGACCTGATTTTTGGATGCAAAAATCCTTGCATCAGGTATTTGAAGTATCCATGGCAAAGGGTCCCCTGGAATGAAAGGTTTGCAGCAGGCATGGGAGAGATGTGTAGCCATGGCACTGCAGAGCGCCACTGTAATGTGGTGTGAAGTTCTGTACATTTGGGGAAAAAAGGGTTGTACAAAATGATATTTCCCCTTGGTGTTTGGTGAGTCCCTTCTATACTGAATCATGGCTGATGCTGTGAAGGCAAACGGGGTAGGAAAATAATAATAATAATGATGGAAATTAGGGATTGGAAAGGGTAGAAAAGCTCTGGCTGGCATTGAGGAGGACTTGGGAAGATCACCCCAGATCAGTTGTTGGAGGAGGCCCCATCTACAATAACCCAGCCAGGGTGGATTGTCCTTCCCAGGGTCACATCCCAGCCTGAGCTGCTGCCCCCAAGCCTGGGTGGGTTTCCCCAAACTGCTGAACTCCTGTTTATCTCTACCTCTCACACCATTTCAGTGGAGATGGAGGGGGATGCAGTAGCTGTGCCAGCCAGGAATGGCACTGAGCTGCTCCTCTCCTCTGCCCCTCCTCATGCACAGGACTGCTGCTGGATGCATCACCTCATTTCATACTGCATTTGCAGAGAAAGCACGGCTTTATTGAGCATTAGGATTGAATTCTTAACTGACTAATCAATTTTAGTAGTAAGTTAAAATGCCTGGTATTAATGGACAACTGCAACCATTAATCAGGGTTACAGTAGATTAACAGTTGTCAGCATTTATGCTGATGGTGGATGGATTGCACTCGCCAATTCCATATTTTTCTGAACGTGGAACAGTCCAGCTTTGCTCCTATTGATTATTTTCTCCCTTCCTGAGCTCCCCTTTGGAATCACAAACCTAACCCACGTCGGTATATGCCTGTTTTGCACACTTGGTTTCATGTCAAAAGAGATGGAAAAGGTTCATTTGTTCAACTGTTTGACTGTTTAATTTGATGGAGGATGTGGCTACACCAAGACAGAGTGTGTTTAATGGAACTATTTAACCATCTCTGGCAGCTCCAGGAATCGTAAGGCATTAGTTAAATATGATTCAAGGAGTTTGGGGGAATGTAAATAAGAAACACGCTTAGGATTCACTTAGAAAATTCATCTTGTTTTCTGTATTTTATCACAGTAAGTGGATTTTTTAAGTCAGTGAAGCACATTTTTTTTGTTCAAAACCAACCAAAATAGAAACAAGTCTAAAACCTTCCTTGGTTGTGTGGGCATTCTTCCTTCATCCATTTTATTGGGATATTTTTAAATTTGAAGCTGGGATTTCCTAAAATCTTTTTAGTCCTCAGTCTTCAATTAGCTGATTACTATAGATTATATTCATACTCTGGATACCTCATCAAGCTGTCTAATAGCTGGATCATATTGATTGTCCTTCAATTAATCACAGCCCCTATTTTCATTTATCAAACCCAAAATACATGTAATTAACTCTGAAGTGATATAGCTCACCGTAAAGTGATTTTGCTACTGCTGTGGAGATAACTCAGTAGATTATACTAATAGGAAATGCAAGTTGAAATTAAATTAATGGTATCGTGTCCATCACAGAAGAATAATTAAAAAACTAAAAGTGAATGACTGTAGTGAGGAATCCTTTGTAACAGCAGATGCAGATGTTTGTTTTTCTTATTTACACCTCAGGGTCTTGCCATCCTTGAGCTTTGGAGCAATTGCCATCAGGTTTCCCAGAGCAGATGCCAGAAATGCCCCTCATTTCTCAACAGGAAGGGAGAGGGGACTGAGAAGGTGCAGAATGGGTAACTGCAGGTTATTTTTTTCCTATCAGTGAGCTAGTTCATGAGGATGAAAAAAAAAAAGCTACCAGATGACATTGTTTTGCTTTCAAAGCAACTTTATTCATTTGAATGTAATCTCTTCTTCCCCCAACGCTCATATTGAAATTGGCTCAATGTGCTTAATTCCATGACAGACTGAATTGTAATAAATAATATACACTATCCCCAACCCAGCTTGCTGCAATTGGCATGGTATTTATAACAGCCAGGCTCCCAATTGCTCATCATGGCTGAGACTTGAAGCTGCAATTTTATTCATAAACACAACTGTGTGTAAACTCAGGGAGAGCTGAGTGTTCCTGTGTATCATCGCTGCTGCTCCCAACCAGAATGGACATGCTCTGGAAGTGCAGGCTTTTTGGGAATGCATTGGCACTAATCATTGAGAATTTCAGAATTTTTTTTTTTTTCCCTAATGGATGGGAATACATTTGTTTCTGGAGCAGAGATGTTACTCAGGTTATTTTAGGACTTAACACTGATTCTTCAGTATCTCTCACAATATGGGTTATTCTGAACACTGAAGAGTGCTTGAATTATCTCAGTTGGGTTTTGGTTTTTTTTTTTTTCATAGCCAGAATTAAGAGAAGTGTATTTTTAGTGTATTTTTAAAAAGTGCTTCTCAGAATTTGCAATGTGCGTCATTCAAATAATGTCTGTGATGATACAAATTAAAAATTACTATTTTCTTGGAGTTGGTTTGGTTACTCCTCGGAGAACAGGAGTTTGAGGTTTGTCACTGGTGCTGTTTCACTACCACTTCAGCTTTCCTGCCTTAGGCACTTTGTTATCAGACATTAATATCTGCAACAGCAACCAATTATCTTGTAATTTTAACAAAGGCATCAAAAAAGAGAAAGTGCTTGTTGGTTCGATGGTCGTAAATACATAGATCACAAGCAAAGAGCCTTTACTTTTATTATGCAAAATAATGACTATGTAGCTGTTAATGGAATTTACTTTATACTATGACAATTTATACTTGTGCATGTCTGGGGAAGAGCTTTCCCACCAGGCTGTTTTGACAGCTCTCTGTAATAATATAGGAGAGTGATGTGTCTAACGAAGTCTCCGAGAAAAATATCTGGTTTGCATTTCAGAACGTGTCATTCAATATGTTCTGCAGTGGGAGAGAGCATGGCAGAGCTGCCTTCTAGCCCTGGCTGCCACCACGTCCTCGGGCACGTGTGGGAGCTGCTGCTGCCTTCAAAGGGCAGGGCAGGGCTGGTCCTGCTCCAGCCTTTGGGGAAAAGTTGTTTTTCTCTGAATCCATGGGTGCTGCTGTGTTTTGTTGGTCCAGAGTCACAGCATTTACTGTGCCATGGTGGAGGTCTTGGGGTTGTCCTGTTCAGGGCTAGGAGTTGGACTGGGTGGTTCTGGTGGATCTCTTCCAGCTCAGGTTGTTTTATGATTCTGTGATGTTGGACTGCATGGTTGTGATGCCTTTTTGTTGTGATGCCTTTTTTTGATCATAAAACTTTCTGAGAGCATGACCATCCCAGGTGGGAGCATCTACAAGTTCTGTGCTGATCCTGTGGGCAATGGGGGCTTCAATTGTGGTTTCTTGGGCTTGAAAGGAAGGACCTGCAGGTCTTGTTTGAGACTCTGCATGGGAAAGTGGTGGTGATAGAGTCTGCTCTGATAAAACAGGAGATCTATACATGTGTATGAAATGATGACTGTTGGAGAAATCCGTAAATAATGCGTATGTATCAAAATAACACCGGCAGAATGGTAAATGAAGTGTAGCCTGTGGAGTTTCCCATGTTCTGGGGCCAGGAATGGGGCTGAATTTAAGTGTTAAGTTGGGCTTTGTTGTTGTTTGTCTCTTCCTTTTCCTCAGCAAGCTTTTCTTCTCTGCTAATCCTCAGAAGCAGCCCAAGAAATGACATTTATGCATATTTCATAATGTGATTTCTGTAGGCACACAGAGCAAACAAATCAATTTCTCAGCAGCACGCTGTTTAAAAGAAACAGCAACAACCTGTGGGATAAGTTGCAGAAGCTGTTAAAATTAATTATAAATGGCAGAAGATATAACATTTGGGGGAAAAAGTGCTAATGTGTGAAGAATAATAAACATTCAGGAGATGAAAAGGAACTCTCTGTCATCTGATTATTTAAACTTCATATATTTATAAATATCACAACACGTTAAAACAATGTACCGCTCGCTCCCAACAGCACATTACCATTTTATTCTGGAATTGCAACCGCCTCATCTGCTCTCACAAATAATGACTTTCACCTTTCTGTGCTCGGAGTTTTGCTGCGGATTCATGTCTGTGTGACTGTCAGTGCACTGTAATATTTTTCAAAGGAGAGCAGGAGTGGGTTGGTGTGGGTGTGGGTGGGGTTTTACTGCTCTGTGGGCTTAAGCTGCTCAGTTAGGAGATGGTTTTCTCCTAGGGAAGGTCTTGGGCAATATGGATCTGACCTGCATTAGAGTAATCCAGTGTGGCTGTTGTCAGTGGTGGATGTTTTACTGGGATCTACCAAAGGAAGAAGAAAATGGGAAAGCATCTGGGCTTGAAGTGCGAATTGTGCAGAATAAGCCAAATATCTGGAAAATGATGCTGATGCAGAACCATTCACTGGGGTGCTGTAATTTCCCTTCAGCCTGTTTTCAGTAGCAGGAGCTGGTCATTAAGATCTTTAAGGTTCCTTGAAATCCAAACCTAGGAGTCCCCTTATTTGTATGGGAAAACCAATGTAAATTTACCCAACCAAAGTAGTTTGTTAATGCTACAGGCTTTGGTGAGAGGAGGGTAGGGCCTGCCTGTATATCTGGGGCGTGGAGTATGCGTGGGTGGTGGTGGATGCTCTCTGCAGCCTTGAGGGTTGGATCAGATCATCTTTAAAGGTGATTTCCAAGCCAGGGCATTCTGTGAGCCTGTGATCTGTAGTTGAAGGCCCCTCTGGAACACAGCACTATAGTTGCTTCAAACCCACCATCCCACCTGAGCTCTGGAGTGGAGATCACTGCAATTTTTACAGATACTGAGATATGTGATAACATAAAGAGATCTTCCCTGGTAGCCAGGACCAGTGCCACTGAAGGTAGCTGGGATTCTGTTCCTGTAGGGAATCTGTACCCCTTGTAGAGCAACAAGCACAAGCACAATGATAGGAACTTCTCTCAGCTTGCCTGTGTGCTGAAGAAGTGAGGTCATTGGTCAGCAAAATATGCTCTAATTAGAATTAAATTGTTATTTTTATTATGATTTTGTGGATGAGATCAATGGAAAACATTTGGAAGACAGCATGTTCCTGCTTGGGACTTTTCATGGTCCTGGGTTTGGGAGTGTTTTGGTAGGAGGCTGCTCCTGGCTGGGTGGCCAGCAGAAGGGTTGTGTGGGCAACAAAGGGTGAAAAGCATCTCTCAGCTACAAAAGGGGCTCAGGGAGGTGGGTGGGATATGGAAGCCATTCAGGGTGGCCCACTGAGCATCCTCACACCAAGGGCTTTGCTGAACTGCAGCCACATTTTGCACCGATGAGTTTGCAGGGTTTTGCTGTCATCCCCTGCGGCACAAGGTTGGGGTTCCACCCTGCCCACCAACCTCGCCGTGATTTCAGCATCCTCTCACTGCAGTTCCCTCCAAACCCACACTTCCAACAATTCCTCCCCCGAAGGTGCTGACCCGATAACGCAGCGTCACAACCGCTGTTCCGCTGTCACCCCGCGGCCTGTCCGATGGGATGTGACACTGCGGCCCTAACATATGTCACTCGGTGCTGGCACTGGGGCGAGCAGAGCCCCTCGCTTTGCGGGGAGCCAGCTCCGTGTGCCCGCGGTTCCCCGGAGCTGGGATCTGCTCCCTCCGTGACCTGGTCGTGGGCTTTGTCCCGGCGCAGGAAGGGAGCTGGGACTGGGGAGCGAGGCCCTTTCGGCTGAAAGGCTGTTAGATTCAGGTCACTGAGTTCGGGCTGCTGCGTTTTCTGACAAAGTCTGAAAAATGCAGATTTGTAGCAGCCCTGTGTTAATGAATTCCGACTGCTTGGATTTCGCACTGAATAATGGCCGGAATTACCAGAGATAGTGACTTATGAGATGTGATTGAATATCATCCTTTTGCTCGAGATTAAATTGATAAAATGATGTAATATCACATTATTTTTATTAGCGGGCTTTGATACAAAATTCTCTGTAGAGCAGAAGATTTTGTTATAATAAAACAAAGGTACCGGAATGAGAAAAAAATTCAATAAATTTTTAAAGCGTAGTATCACATTTTAAATGCAATTTTGTGCATATGGTGAGTGAATGCAATACCTCTTTACCCTCAGGCCGCCCACTTTCATACATTAAAAATATTCTATTTAAATGCAGATTTTGATTTGCTGTCTGGCGTGGTATTCAAGGAGAAGAGACAGGAGAAAAGGAAGAGTGTGTGCATCTCTTAATTTAATTACATGTTTCTTTTGACGCGCAAAGGTACGAGCAGTTGTTAAGTGTAAGGACATGCCTGTGTAAAAAAAGAAATAGTGCATGGCTGATTTTTGAAAATCTGTAAAAGAAAAGGTAATCTGACCCTCAGCAGAGAGTCCAGTGAGTTCTTACAGATGTAAATATGTATATATGCATCATCACGTGTGTGTTACAGGCTGGACCAATGATTCCCAGCGTCGTGACTGTGTCTGGACAGCGCTGCTGAAAATCAGAGCCCAGTTGAAAATAGCTGCCTGCTAAACCGGAAAGATTATTTTTAGCCAAAATAAGTGAAATTTTTTTGGTGTGGCCCCAGCCAGAGTGGCAGCAGGGTGCAGGTTGAGGGGTTCTTACAATCCAGGGGTGGATGCCTCTTTTTCTGTTTGCTTGGTGTCATCTGGATGGCCATGATTTTCTGAAATTAAAACCAATTTTTTTTTTTTTAATAACTGTCTTTGAAATGCAAGAGATTGACTGCAAGGGGCAAAAGTCATAGCAGTAAAATGCCTTGAACACCATGGAAGTGATTTTGCCATTTGATGGTGTGAGAACCAGGGAGGTGGTATTTGGGCTGGGTATTCTTTGTCTTCATTTGTCTGTCGCACGGGTGAAAGCCTATTTTCAGAACTCAAGAATATTTGAATTTCAGTGCCCTGGAGCAAATAGGTTGAGTGGTATCAGAGATTATCAGATTTAATTCATTTATTTTAAATGTAAATTGATTTGAAGCCACTGGGAGCTGTTAAAAGTGTGCAGTTGTTGGCTTCCGCCCTTGCTGTATATTATTTCTCCTGCTGTCCACTTCTGTCCATCCCTTCTCCCAGTGTTTTATCTGGCTGGTTTGTTCCTCCTGTCTCAAGGACATCTGAATTTTGGGGCTCTGTGCATCACACAGAGGGTGTGAGGCCTTTTCTCCTGACAAGTGCTGGAATGTTCTGGCTTTGCTGTATCCATGTCCCAGACTGTCGTCTCCCAGAGACAGAATTCTTGCCTGCATCCACCAGCCTCTCTGCCTTGATTAAAACACAGATCTAATGCAGGTGTTAATGGTTTAATTGGCATAGGCAATGAAGATTATTCCTGTGGTCTTGGGAGGGTACTGGGCAGCAATGGGACTGAGTTGAAAAGCCACTGGGCTCCCACCTCCAGACTGTGCCAGCTCCCTAGGCATGGCTTCCCTGCTCCTGCCAGTTTGGTGCAAAATCCATGTTTTCGGGGGCTCCATGACTCACCACTAGCAGTTTATAGTTTCCTGTAAATATAAATTCAGAGCTGTACCAAAGAGTGCCAAATATGTGCTTTTAAGTCTATATATAAAATTATTTGATCTCGCAGGGCATCGCATTTGCCAGTTTTTCTCTTGGGCACATAGATATTAAAATCATATTATGCCCAATATGTGGTTGTAAAATTGAAGTTGCAGTGGAAAGGAATATTACAATTTTTCCCCTTTAATGTTAGTCTCAAAGAATGTGTCCTTCTGAAGAAAAGGTTATTTGTCTAATATGCTGGAGAACAGTTCACAAAATTAAGAAAGAGTTATCCTCATAATACGAGCTGCAAAGAGAAAGCAACCAAGGAAACTCTTGGGATGCAAAACCCCCCTTGGTTTTCCAGCACCAATGCAAACTCTTGATTTCTCAAGCATTGTGAGTGTTAGGGTGGCATTGAGGGGGATTTAAATTATGCCCTTTTTTTTTTGGGAGAAGTAAATCCCAAGACAGAATCCCAGAATAGTTTGGGCTAGAAGAGACCTTGCTGCACTCACTCCCCTGCCCTGGGCAGGGACACCTTCTGCTTGACCAGATTGCTCCAAACCCCATCCAGCCTGGCCTTGATGTCCCTCTCATCCTTCAGCATTAAAAAATAAAAGCATTTAGAAACAAGGAAAGCCTTAAAATAAATGTTAATAGGTGAGTAATAAATTTCAAACAGCCAGGGAAGCACTGCTGATGTTACCTGCCTTGTGAGTGCTTAACTTGAGACTGCAATTTCAGACTGATAAGTTTAGCTGGGTTTGGGGGTATTTTTTATTGCAAACGTGGTGGGTGGAGAAAGAAAATCAGTGGAATTGGTTTACATATTGCCTTAACTACTCTCACAATAGTGGAAAGCTCTCATCAAGTATGTATCAGATTATTTTATGCCAACATTAATATTGGAAGCACACATGTAATCTGGAGTCAGCAGGTTCATACACTACTATCTCATTAAATTTTCAGGCAAAAGCTGCAAAAATTAATTGGAGGCGTGTAATAGTTTAGAATGTGAGCTGGCTTATGGTAATATAAATTACATGAGGAGAAGACAGTTTTATATACTGAGAGAGGGAAAACTGGTTTACTTTAATGAGAAGAGATAGAAATGTGGAGCTATTTTTTCATTACAGATGCACTCTAAACTGTTTGGACTTACTTGATGAATAGAGTTAATTCTCTGCTACAGTTCCAATAATTCATGTTGCACAGTTTAATGACTTCTAGATAAAAACAGGATTGAAATGTTAATTTCTATGAAGAAATTGGAGCACTCTCATACATCAAGCTTTTTTCTATTAAACTACTAGTTAATTTCACTAAACAAGTCTCTTAGAGATATTTCATGCTACATAGATTTTTGTATTTCTCACCTGCTTTGTTTTATTCCGCTGACCCTGACCATTGGCTGCCACGAAGCACCTCTGGGATGCGGAAAAATTTCAGTTGAATAACCTGTCATTAGGATAATTAATTTTTCCTGATATCGTGCCCTGTGATGTTTAGGCTTGTTGGTGTTTTCTCCTGTATTTCCCAGCTGATCCGTCTGGTGACGGGTTGAAGTTCCCTGCTGCCTTTGCCATCCAGCCATAGCCGATGGGCTTCAGCCAAGGAGGGACACATGGAGCTGCTGGGTGGTTGGTAGTGTCTGAACCACCATGCTTGAACCTCCTCCTTAATTCAGTTTGACTTCTGTGTGCTGCCTAGAGGTTGGGTACTGCTGGTTGATGCTGTGTAGAGAGGACAAAACAGTTTTTTCTTTTGCGTATTCTTAGTTTCAGGAGATTCTCTGCTCACTTGGATTTGTTTCCGTTGTTCCAGTTCGGTTTTCATCATCAGAGAGGAGCAGTGCTCTCATCAGCCTTGCCTTTGCCCAGTTCAGTGCCATTTCACTCACTGTTGTATGCACTTGTCCATTCCCCTTTTGTCATTTTAATATTTGCAGTTTCATGTCTGTGGTTTGATATTTCTGATGTTCTGTAACATCTGCCCAAGGCAGTGGTGGAGTCACCATCCCTGGAAGTGTTCAGAAAATGTCAAGATGAGGACTGAGGGATATGCTTGAGTGGTGAAGTTGGTAGTGTTGGGTTAACTATTGGATTCTATGATCTTAGAGGGCTTTTCCAACTTAAACAATTCGATGATTCCATGATCTTCACATGGGAACTTCATCATACAAACTCAGTTAGTAAAAAACATGGGTTCTACTAGGGTTCTAGGCATGGAAGTTGCCCTCTCCATGGGATTGCAGAACTCAGACTCCTGCTGGAGTTACCTCTTGCCCATTCACCGCTAAACCACATCCCCAAGTGCCTCACCCAGACATTTTTTGAACATCTCCAGGAATGATGATTCCACCACTTGGACTGTAAAAGTGCAGGGAGATGGAGAACCAAGAGTCACTGATGGAGGAGCTTCAGCTCCCACATCTTGTCAGGGAGGGGAAGCCACAGGCTGCCAGCGTGGGTGGCACTCCTTTGGGTTGTTAGCATGTGTTTCTAGAGAACAGGGTTTCACCTGTCATGTTCCAAAAAGGCTGAGTTTTGTGCACGCAAGAGAAACTTCTAATCTTGCACTCTAGATGTACAATTCCATGGGGTTTTGTGTGATTAAGGAAATGCCATTCAGGTGCAGATTTTGCAAATTTAGCATGGCAAAGGTGAGCTTGGCCAATGAGTTGGTGGCTATGGGGACACCACTGTGGAGCTGCAGGTGAGCTCTCCTTTGGGGACACCACTGTGGAGCTGCAGGTGAGCTCTCCTTTGGGGACACCACTGTGGAGCTGCAGGTGAGCTCTCCTTTGGGGACACCACCAGGAGCTGCAGGTGAGCTCTCCTTTGGGGACACCACTGTGGAGCTGCAGGTGAGCTCTCCTTTGGGGACACCACTGTGGAGCTGCAGGTGAGCTCTCCCTTGGGGATGTCACCATGGAGCTGCAGGTTGGCCCAGAGTGTTCACACCAACTCCCACCTGGTGGGACATGGCCAATGCCTCCTGTTACCCCAAGAAGGAGGAATTTTGGGGCCTGGTGACATCAGCCAAGTCCCTTTCTGGGTGGGAAGGTGAGGGCCTGGCCGCTGGTGGGAGGGAGCCGAGTTCCTCAGCCTGGTTCCCCCATTCCATGCCTGGAGCTGTTCATCCTGAAAGGAGCTTTTATACATGGACCTTGTTCCTCATTGTGAGTCCCCAGTGCCCGACACCGGATTAAACAAAGTGTCACGCGTGCGAGGTGTACGGTGCAATTATTTTAACCCATTTTGCCTTCCAGTGTGGAAAATCTGCTTAAAATAGGACTTGCTAAAGTCATTGTACCATATACAAAGGGGTTATTAAAATGCACTCTCGAAATAGAAAATAGGATTAGAAGAGACACTTTGGCTTTGAGGCCTTCTCCAGCCGAAAGAAGGCCTCATGGCCAAAATGTCTCCTTTAATCTCATTTTCTGTTTTCTGGTAGGAGTTTTAACTCTCCTCACCCCCTGCCAACCCCCCCTGCCTCTCTCTGCCCACATGCTGGTATGGCGCTGCTCAGCTCCCTTCCCACAACTGGGGGCTCATAAGACAAAAGGATATTTCTCTCTTGTCATAATATGAAGAAATTTTATTTTTAGTTCAAACAAATCCCTCCCCAAAATCCCTGACCTGTTTGTATCAACCAGCTTTTGGTTGTTTGCACTAAAGCTCCCATCTATCGGGATTCCTTGCTCTTCAATCCTAGTGAAGGCTTGTGCTTCTGAGTCCTTGGGACAAAAAACACCTGGAAATCCTAATTATTTAATGTGAAATGCTGCCTTTTCTAATGCTGAAGGTAATTTGATAGTGAACATCTGTGATATGGATACCTCTATATATCTATATGCTCCTATTTCTATATATTAGTTGAAATGCAAAATCTGCAACTACACCAACAACTTAATGTTTTAAACATGTCCTATAATTTAAATTTGACCTTTCCTGGATAATATCAAACTGATATCTAGTTGCTTCATCGCCTTCTAACATTTTGGTTCCTAAATGGAGTTTTTAATTTAACATGCAAAAATTTATGCTTCAGATTAGGGAAAAAAAAACCCCAAATCTTGCTGTAACTCTTAATTACAGTTAATTACTGTATTTCTTAATTAGATTCTTAATTTCCAACTATTTAACTTCAGTGAAACAAATGGAAAAGCAGCAGTCCACAGAGAGCCCATCTGAAAGGAGGAGTCATGTTGTTTTCATATTTTTGTATTTTGAAAGAATCCTGAAGGCATTGAGTTTTATTTCCGTAACTGGGAAGGGCAGCGATCTGTGTTTATAATTGTGGCAGGAAAATTCTTGGGGAAAAATCACTCCTTTTTGAAAGGATTTGCAGCCATATTGCAGGTTGGAGGAGGGAGAGAGAGGTGCCAGAACCAAATGCAGGGAAATATTCAGGTTACTCATCAGTTGGAGTAATAAGTATTTGAAGAACTTGCTGGTGACTGGATTTTTAAATGTGAAAACCTTTCGGATGTTCACAGTTGGAGTCTCAAAATTGCTCTCCGCTGGGTGATATCAGTGTGTACCCACTGAGTGGGAACATTCGGCCCCTGGAAGTGTCTAAGATGAAGTTGGATGGGGCTTGGAGCAGCCTGGGATAGTGGAAGGTGTCCCTGCCATGGCAGGGGTGGGTTGGGATGAGCTTTCAGGTCCCTTCCCACCCAAACCATCCTGGGATCCTCTGAGTGCTCATGGGGAGCTCCAGCCCCAGCGTTTGGGTTTCCTCAGAAGATGTTTCACCTGCCCAGATGCCCCAAGTCACAGCCTCCCTGCTCCCCGAGTGTCCCAGCTCTCAGGATTTTTATGTTTTCCTCACAAAACAGAAGCAAGCATTAAACCCCCAAAGCCATGCTGTCTGAATGCAGTGCAGCACCAGCCACAAGCGTGTCTCTGCTCCAGGCAGGCTGATTCCCCCTCCGAGGTGGATACAAACGGTCAGCTTTAAACCTTATAACAAAAGGTTAATTTTTCTTCCTTGACGTCTTGCTGACTAAGTCAAACCCCGAACATGAGGTCGTTGGCTGTTCCGTACGTTTCCAAAGACGGCTTTATACACCCGTGATATCAGTTTTGTGTCTCTTGGCAACAGATTGGTTCTGGCACCCCGAGGATGGGGCGCGTTGGCATTCTTGAACTGCCAAGAGACACAAAGTGGATACCGGGGGGATTCGATGCCTCACTGAAAATACATGAAAAATACGTTTTGTGCCGTAATTATGTGTTCTGAAAAAATGAGCTTTTTTTGTTGTTGTTTTATTTTCCGGAGCCAGTCCTCCCCCAGCCGCCTTTATCGGTATGTTTGCAATGCCTTGGCTCCTGCTGCCCTTTGTGGATGGACGAGTCCTCGCCCAGGGGTGATGCCTCTGTTGCAGAGCTGTTTGCTTTCCCTTTTCCCTCTGCACAGGAAAAGGAAGGAAAAAGCTGATAGAACCGTAAGATAAAAACATCAATTTGTGGTTTTTTCCTTCAGGGAAACTGTCCCACCTTTGAAAGGGCTGTGAATCCAACGTTTCATTGAGGTGCTTTCTCTCAAAAACAGAAGAAAAAATATGCATTAAAAGAGGTGATTCTTTATATTACAGGGCTGATTATGACGTGTCTATTAGATATCTTGGCAAAATCTTCAGTGCCTTATGTGCATAACCAGGGCAAGTGCTGAAACCGTGTAGAATGATTTATAATGCACGTCACAGCCAAAAATTTACTGTCATTCAATCAGAGAATTAAATAAGCGTCATCTTGCCAAGCTCTGAAATCACCCATTTCATTATCACAAATTACGTGTACAGTGGTGAGGAAGGACAGCAGCTGGGAGGTGCTGCACAGGCTGGGATGGGAGGGTGAGGATGCACCTGGGCATTCCTGCAGTTTCCTTGCCAGGTAGCCATGGCCACCCGGATGGGGCAGAGGAGCCACGACAGCTGGAGAGCAAATTCCTGCTTTTGTTGGATCTGCAGTGTTGTGCTCTTGGCTTCAACAGGGCCAGGCTGAGGTGGTGCAAGCAGGGCAAGGGGTGGGAGATTTAACTCAGAAGAGGCTGGAGTGGGAAAGAGGAGCTGGAGGGAAGGGATGGAATGTGAAATTTGGAGGTTTCAAATGCGTGTGAATGTGCTTGAGGAAGCTGAGGGAAGAGCAGACAGCAAGGCAGAGGGTTTGGGTGGTTGGCATGTGTGTGGCTCTGCTTGGTGGGGCTTGGGCTGATGCAGCTGCTTTACCTCTGAACTGGGTGGTGCAGAGCTGTTTGGGGCACGTGTGATGGTCACCTGAGAGCTGCAAAAACACCCCTCTGCTTCATACACAAAGGTAGATTTTTCATCTCTTTGGTGCTTATTCCACTAAAGACCTCTTAGCTGCTGTTAGGAGATGCTCACCAGGATGTGCAAACACCAGTGAGATGTCTGAGAAGTTCTGTGGTGGTCTTCAGCTAAGAAGACAATTCTAAGAGCCTCAGAACAAGTGGTGATCTCAGTATTGCTGCTTTTCATGTTAAATTGCACTATCCTCTTTCTGTTGTCACAAATCCTAAGATTGTTGTTCTTCCCATTTTAAATGGAGCACGTGGGAAGATCTAAACAGGCAACTTACTCCATATCTAGTGGGAAGTTGATACACGTGCCATCACGTACCCTGGTATTTATTCCTCTCCATTAAATTATATGCTCCAGACCATTTTTAAATGTGTGTGTTGCTAGTGTTAATTTCAAGGAGCCAGATTTTTAAAAATACATATATTTAAACAGTGATGGAACCCATAAAAAAAATCTATTTAAAATCAATTGTGTGCGAGAAGAAGTCAACAAACAAAAGGGCAGAGACAGGCATATCAGCTTTAATTTAGTACTGGATTCCCTTTGACAGGAGCCATTTAGATAGAGGGCAAAAAATTATCTCACTGAAAAAGGCAGTGATTGATCACATGTTGGTAAGTGAATCAAGTCTGCAAAAAACAGAGGCGATTAAGGGACAAAGAGGAATTATCATATTACAATGTTGCTGCCTGTCAAACCTCCGTCTTGTTGTGCATTCATGTGTCACGTTGTGACATTCGATCAGCGCTTAACTCCCTGGGACAAAGGGATGGTCGTTAAAAATCTTTAAATGCTGCTCGGAATTGTGCTGGGGATGTAAATCCGTGTTTTGACTGCTGACAGAGATCTTTATGCCCACAAGAATAGATACACAGGGCCTGGCTGACAACTTATTAAGCAGATCTTAGCACCAGGGCGTTTCCAGCTCTTTCTCATCCTTGGTGTTTTGCTGGCCATGGTGGGATGGGTTGGGAGGTGCCAGGGACAGCTGGCTGGCACTGGGCAGGTAAAACAGCTGAAAATTGGTGAAACCAAGTGCCTTAGTCTCCAGAAAATGGAAAGTGTGAAGGCAGGAGGTGGGCTGGTAAAACCCACGGTGAAATGGGAAGGATGAGGATGAGGTGGAAGAGGGTTTGCAGGAAGATGTGGGGAAAATGAAAGAAAACCTGCGAGCGGCAGAGCTGTGGGGAGAGTCTGTCTGCTCGGATGGACTCTAGCAGCAGTGATGGGTGAGGCTGCAGGCAGAGGAGACAAGACGTGCAGGTTCTGTGTCAGCATTTTCCACAGCCTAGACCCACCAAGGCCTCACCCAGCTGAGTTGCTTGCTGGGGGCAGTGCTGGAGAGGAGCGTGGGGGACGTGGGAGGTGGGCTCACCAATGAGCAGTGACAGTGACAGGGGAGTGCCTGGCAGCTCAATGGCTCAGCATGTTCCCTGCTGAGGTGCTGCTGTTCTGCTCTAGGGGGCAGAAACCTCTAGAGACCATGGCATGTTTGTAGACCTTCTCTAGAAACACGTCCAGAAATGTGCTAAATCTTTAGAAGAATGGATTACAGTGTTTATTAAAAAGTAACAGATCTTGAGTTTTTCCATTTTGTGGCCTTGGCAATTGCTCTCAGGGTGCTGCTGGTGTGGCTCTGTCCTTTCCCACCCATGTGGGTTCTGCTCCGGGTGCACACACGTGGGGGTTGGAAGTAGGTGATCTTGAAGTTTCCCTTCTAATCCAAACCTTCCCACCATTCAGTGATTCTATGACATCTCCTGTTCTTGGATTTTCTGCCTTCAGTAAGCACAACTAACCAGGGTCTTGCCTGCCTGGTTCTGTGCTCAAGATTCACCTGCCTGGAGGTTTTTTTTAAAAAAAAAAGAATGGGGAGCAGTTGTGTGTCTCTTCTGAGTACTATGCCAAAAAACCACAGTTAGAGATACCTGCATGACAAAGATGTGATAAAAGAAAAACAAAAATCACAAATCAGCAAAGTGGTAGATCTCTGAGAACCAGCCTTTGTGATTTTCAAAGAGCCTCTGTCTAAGCAAGTGTCTTGCTTGGAAGAGAACAGAAAACTATAAAGCATCAGCTTTTTGTCTGGGAATAGGTTGATACTGGACTGCTCTAAGTATCTGCACCATGACTGTGTGTCTGAATATATTAATCAGTAATCTGAAAAAAAGAGGTGAACAGGGAGTTAGTGGCACCAAGGCAGTGAGGGATCCAGTGGCATCACTGGTGGGAGGCAACCCTGTGCAGAAGGAGGCAGAGCTGAAATTAAGGAGGATCACACAGTCAGATGAAAGTCACCACTGCCAAACACCAGGTTAGGCACCTGGGAAGGAACATTCGAACAAGGCGTGAGACCATGGGAAGAATGGGTGAGAAAATATGGAAAATATAATAATGCTGTCATATGAGGGTACTCAGAGTGTCTCAGTGAGTGTGTGATGGAGAGGTTACTCCTCACTCTGCAGCTCAGGAGGTTTTTGAAAGGTGGTAGCTGAAACAGAATTGCAGAATCATAGAGTGGTTTGGGTTGGAAGGGACCTTAAAGACCATTTCATTCCACTCCTCTTTCCACTATTCCAGGTTGCTCCAAGCCCCATCCAACCTGGCCTTGGACACTTCCAGGGATCCAGGGACAGCCACAGCTTCTCTGGGCACTCTGTGCCAGAGCCTCCCCACCCTCACAGGGAAGAATTTCTTCCTAACATCTCATTTAAACCTCTCTTTGAGCTCAAAGCCATTCACCGTTGTCCTATCAATAGTCACAGCTTGTAGCTACATCTGCGTAGTTGAAGAGATTGGGGCTGTTTAGAAAGATCATGTGAGTAAGAGGATTTGTGTGAGAGGTTTTGTAAACTAATGTTTGACATATTTAACCTTTCTCAAAATATGAGAGCAAAGGAAAATCCAATAAAACCAGAGGCGTGCACTGGGCACTCTGCAATTGATGTGTTGCCCCCGGTGCTCACTGAAACCCTGGGAATGTTGGGCAGCCCCACACTGCCCCTCAGTCCTGACCTGTTCCCTCCTCCCTGCTCCTGCCTGTGGAAGCGTTGTCCCCTTCTCTATGGACAAGCATATTTTAGCCCATTTGACACTTTTTGGCAGTGTGCACTGAAACTGCTTTTCATACTGCGTTAGAAATACGGTCGGTCACAGTGTGTTCTCCTCTGCTACCAAATCCTTGCTGAGAATCTGAAATATTTTGAAGTCACATTCAATTAACGTGACTTCTTTGGGAGCACAGGGCTTCTCTCAGCAGTGTTTTCAGCTGCCTCACCATTCCCTTTGTCAGACAGAAAGGCTTCTTACACTTCAGTCTTGATGGAAGCGATAGGGAAACCTCACAGATGCTGGGTGGGGGTCCCTGGTTGGGGATGGGATACATGGTGAGAGCTGGGATACAGGATGGTTAGGCTGCAGCTTTTTTGCAGGGGAGCTGCACACACATTCCTCTTCCTCATACTTTTTCCTTTGAACTCAAGAATTATTCTTGAACTGGAAGGGATGATTAATGCATAGATACTGAAAAACGTAGTTGGCTTTATAAAACTGTAGTTACTTGGAAATATGGGCTTGCTGCCATGGAAGAGGGTGCTGTAGGAGTTTATCTGAACACAAAATACTGGAAAGTCAAATTTTACAGTCGTTTAATTTGTCCAGTGTTTTCAAATAAGGATACTAAATGAATATATTTTAAACAGTGTTACTTGGAAAAAATATTTATTTGACAGGGTCGCTGTGAGTTCACTGGTACAATACTGGAACAGCACAATATTGTTTAAAGTGAAGATGGAGAGAAACGCCTGCTCAATTGAAGCCCTGGCAATGCTGCCCCAAAACTGAGCATGCAGATGGCAAGTGTCACTGGGGTGTGTCCCTTGAAGGTGGCTTTCTCTGTAGGGACAGCTTCCGTGGCTGTGTTTCAGAATCACAGAATGGTTTGGGTTGGAAGGAACTTCAAACACCATCGAGTTCCAACCCCCTGCTTGCCAGACACACCTTCCACTAGACCAGGTTACTCAGAGCCCCGTCCAGCCTGGCCTTGAACGCGTCCAAGGATGGGGAATCAACCATGAAGGATTAATCATCTAATCTGTGTAAAACCTGTGGAAGCAGAGCTCTCTGGTGGGCTTTGTTTGGGATGCTGGTGATGGAGCAAGAGTGAGTGTGATCCCAGCTAGGTCACATCTCATGGCCCTGAACATGTGTCAGCTCTTCACTGCGGTCTGGGCTAGCAAGGGCACATCTGGCCAGAAGACACAAAGGAGGGTGCCACACACTAATTGTGTGTGTTAACGAGCCCTCACCACGGAGCAGGACACTGCTCTGAGCTTTGTGCCTGGCAGTGAAGATGGTGGAGGGCTCCTAGGACACGAGCACTGCTGGCCATTGCTGAGGCCATTACAAGGATTCAGAAATTATTTTAAAAAGCCTTCTTTCTGCTAGGAGTTGGGAGCAGCTCCAGCCAAGCCAGCCCAGTGCCAGGAAACAGCTCGGATGGTGGAGTCTCCTGCCGGCAGCGCTGCTCTGCCAAGAGCTAATCCCTGCGAGAGCACGGGAACAAAACAGTGCCACTCGCTCAGCTACTCCTTGGGCACAGGGAATCAATATTAACCCTGGATCGCTGCAAAATTCCTGCTGTATGTTTCATGGCTTACGCTCCCGGCACACCTCCTCGCCAAAGATCATCCACCCCAACACGGAGCACAGAAGTGTGGCTTGGCCCACGCTGCCAGCTTTGCTCGGAGGCAAACAAAACCCTGGCACCTCTGCAGATGCCAGCCTGCCTCGCTTTCTGCTCCTTTGGAAGTGCTGGTTCTCCTTGGGAGCGTGCTGGTGAGCCTGTGGAGGTGTGGGGAGCCACTCCATAGCTCCTGGTCTGTGTGCAGAGCCAGCTTTGGGAGCTCCAGCCCTCATTTTGGTGCCAAACCTCATGCTTTTGTGCCCAGAGCGTGGATGCGTTGCTTGCTTAGTAAAATGGGTTAATGCTTCACTGGACTCCGACACGTCAATGGCTTGGACAGCTCAAAACAAACAAAATTCCAGTTTGGATTGAGCTGGCCCAAAATTAAAATCCTTGTTTTGTTTTTCCTCCTGGAGTTTTGGGCGCATTGTCCCCACATGAAGCTCTGTAGTTGGCTGGAGTGGCACACTGGTGATGTGAAAAGATTCCAGAGGAAGAGTGGGTAAACATTTTTATTGCAAGATGTCTAGTGAAGGAAAGTTTGCATCTAGACTTCATTTGAATTAGGGTTTAGGTGGACTCTTCATCTCTGTCCAGGATTTTTTTGTGTTTCCAACTTGTAATCTGTGGGTCAGGTTTGTAAAAGCTTTTGGAAATTAATGCATTTGAAAAATTCAAGTATGAGGGCAGCTGAAGGCAGGTCTCTGCTGCCTTGGGCAGTGAATTTGACTCACACTTCCAGTGTTCCCACTCAGTTCCCAGAGGAAGGATTTGAAAAGAAGGAGAAAAAACCCACAACAGAGGAATTGCTGCAGGTGATTCAGGGGGGCTGCTGCTGTTCCATCACTCCGGTGGCTTCACTCTCTCTCTGGCACGCTGTATCCTTTCCCATGGACACAGCTCCTCCCTTGGCTCTTCTCATCACCTGTAAAGATGCTTCAACATTTTTACAAGAGCAGAAAGGCATGAAATCATCCTTCCTGCTGTTGGTAGTTGTATTTTGATTCCTCAGAGGTTCCTGTTCTCCAGTGATGGACCATGGGAAGGGTTCTGTTAGCCTTCGTGGGGTCCTTGAGGATTAAAATACAGTAACTATATGTACCTTTTGCTTTATTTGCTCACAAGATGCTTTGTAAGTTTCACTGCTTTTAGGTACAAAATGCAGATACTGAAAGGAAATCTGTGCGAATTTGAAGTGGAGACCAGGCAGATTTAGCCTGCTTCATTCAAAGCTGGTAAACCCTCAGAGTCATTTTTAGCAGACCTAAGGCATTGGAAGGCATGATTTTTAAAAACAGGCAGAAGAAAACAACCACTGTTTCTACCGAGGAAAAAGTCCAGCATGAACATCTAGCGGGCAAAGGGAACTTTAAAATGTCCCAGTTCTGCACAAGCTTTGATCAGCATTTGTGTGCTGCAGAAGACATGTGGGAAACCAGGTTTGAGGAGCTCCTGTGCTTGAAGAAGTGGTTGATGTTGAGCACAATTCCTGTTCTGCATCTGTTGGTGTTCCTTGGCTGCCTGTTGCTGCAGTGGGTGTTACTCCTAGGTGATGTGTATGTGGACAGTCTACTTCTAGGAGTATTTAATGTGCATGAAGCCTGTTTCAGAGCCCTCAGCCTGTTGGTTCCTGCGCCTTTGTAAGCCACAGGGAGAAAATTCCCAGTAGCATTGTTCTGTCAAATGCTTTTTGTTTAAGTCTCCTAAGTTTTCTAAGCACTTTGTCCCTTTGTTTTCGAGTCAGTAGTTTTTATTGTGAAAGCCGTGGTGTATTGATAACTATTGGGGAAATTCCCTGAGGCTGCTGAGCAGGAATCTGCCTTGATGACAGAGATGCTTCCAATTTTTAAGCAAAACAGCCTGTAAATTGTGCCATCAACTAACAAGTACGGGATCCCTGCTGTGTAATGTGTGGGATCCTGGAGTATTTTTATTTCCAGGGTGATACCCTCATGGTAGCATGTGGAGCTACAGCTGGGCCGCCAAGGAGCATCCTGCTTTGGGAAGATGAACGGAGAATATGTTCCTCAGGATTGCCATGCCTAATTAGCCTCAAGTTCTGGTATTAGGAGATGTTAATGAGCTGCAGCATATAAACTAACCGCAGGAAAAAACCCTTTTAATGGCTGTGCCAGCGGTAGGGAGAGGAGTGCTGCTGGAGGAGCTGACTCACAGCTCGGGACTGGTGGCACTGGGCAGGGGGTGGCAGTGCCCAGCTTGGCCACAGGGACCTCACAGCACCCGTGGGCAGGTGGTACCTCGGAGATGAGTCTCTCTAAGCTTTGTAATTGCAGGGAGGTTTGGTCATTTTCTGTAAAACAGTTTAATTAGCGCAAAGGTGGCCTCTGTTAGTCATTATTTTTGTTGGTTTTGAGGATGCAGCCCTGGAGATGATCAGTGTATACAGCACTGCAGACTAACAGTGCACTCCCTGTTCCTGATGTGTGTTGTACTCCATTTACCCTTGCTTTTCCCTCTTTTTTTCCTATAGTCAAGATAAAGGTTTAGAAACAGAGATAGGAGATTTAATTAATTTGTGGCTCTGTATCAAAATTCAAAAAACCTGCCAGAGAAGTTCATTTTTTCTACTTCACTTTGACTCCTTTGGCACCTTTCTTGAGAGGCAGGTGAGGAAGTTGCACTTCCATTCTCTCTCCTTTCCATACACCTCCATCATGCACTGTTTTACCATACCAGCTATTCTATTCATTATTTTAAAAAGTGCCCTATTCATGGGCGAGCTGAGCCACTGCAATGCAAGATTGTTATTCACCATACTAGAAAATATGCTTTTTTTTTTTCCCCACTGCTTTGAAATTGTGAAAAACAGACATGGGGAAAAAAAATAAACCAGCTTGCCAGGCTCTTAAGTGAAATGATTGCATTGAAGAGTGGAGTTGGAGAGGAGCCAGCTCAAAACCCCTGATCAGGCAAGAAGGGAAGGAATAACATGGCCATAGAGAGGACGTGAGACTGGAGAAAAACTATGAGAGGAAGAGCTAATTGAGAAGGGGAGGCAAACAAGAATTGTTTAATAAAAAGATCCTGATTAGTTAGTCATGAAGAAAAGTTGAGTGTGTCAGGTGGGACTTGGCAGAGAGGGGTGTTTGGAATGCCTTTGTGGAGAATCTGGGACACCCTGCTGGGGATGCTGCTTGTGCTGCTAAGCCCAACACTAAGAAATTTATGCTGAATTTAAAAGAAAGTGTATTATTTCTCTGAAGAGAAAAATTCCTGGAACTTTATGGGCCAAAGGTGTTAGCTGGTGATGTCCCATCCAGCCATGGGATGGATGGGAATTTCCCTTGGGGGAGTTGGACCTTTGCCATATTTTATCTGTAAACTTGGAGTGTGTGTGCTGGAGCTCTGTATGATCTCTCCTGTTGGAGCTGGTGAGCACATCTGTGTGTGCTGCAGAGCTAGCCCTGCTCCTGCAGAGTAGCCAGGGATGAACTACAGTAGCCAGGCAAGGAGGTGGCTCCTGACAGCTGCTTGCTCCAGCACACGGCTGCTCCAGACAGGCTTTAGATCAAAGTTCCTGCCAAAGCCTGAGACATGCACATGTTTTTCCAGAATGGGTGATGATCTGAGTGCTCAGTTCTAATAGAAAAGCAATTGCAGCAGGATGCTCTGCTTGGTTTTTGTATGAGGTTCTCTTTGGACAGTGCCTTCCAAGCCTGACTGTGCACTCTGGTACCATGGGAGATCCCAGAATGGTTGGATTTGGAAGAAACCTTAAAGAGCATCTCATTCCACCCTCTGCCACGGGCAGGGACACCTTCCATAGACCAGGTTGCTCCAAGCCCTGCCTAGCCTGGCTGTGGACACTTCCAGGGATGAGGCATCCCCAGCTGTCATGGAGGAGGCCACATGGCAAATGGGATCCTGCTGGAGATGCCTCTTGTGGAGACTGAGGGGTGGTGGGACTCAGCTGTGCCTGTGGGAGGGGAGAGCAGCGAGGAGCAGGGGCCACTTGCACTCCCACTGGGATGGAACATCTCCCAGAGCTGGCAGCCAGCATGGAGGAAAGTAAATAAAGAAAACCATCCCCCTTTCAAGTTGTGGTATTTTGACTTAGTTGAAATATTTATCCAAGAAATCTAATGGGGAAATGTAAAAATGTAAGTTGATGAAAGTTCCAAAGAACGGGAAGAAAAAGACAAAAGGCCTGGGAGAAAATACCACAGTGTTTTCATTCATTTAATAATATCTGGTGGCTTTTTAAGTGCTTGGGGATGAAGGACTTTACTGTATTGGTCTGACTACAAAGTACTCACAGAGCCCAAGTGTAACTGTTCCAGGCAGAGCTCATTTTCTGACATCCCGGATTCTTGGGCTCTGGAAGTGTAATACCAGCTATTCCCCATCCTATTTATTGCATCCAGCTTTTTAAGTAATGGGCCAAGTAATGATGGTAGATGCTATAATCAACGGGTTTTTGTTAATGATTTAGAGCTCTATTTGCACAATAATTAGTTCTGCACAGCTCCATGGCACAATACAAGAGGAATGCTCTCCTGACTTTTCACTGCCACAAGTTAAAGGAAACTACTGAGCCTGGAGGGTGCAAGGCAGTACAAGGGCAAGCCCAGGAGCTTCAGTCCTGGGATTATTGTAGCCTGGTGGGTGTCAGATGAGCTTTAATGTTGTCTGTGGACTGCACTGGATGTTTGGAAGAGCCTGCTAGGTTCTGATGGCAGCACAACTGGGTTGTAGCTGCTTACAGCAGCAAATGCAGACAGTGCCTGACAATCCCAAACATCTGACCCATCCTTACTGAGGGGGAGATGGATCCTGAGAGCTTCTAAAAACCACTTGAAAGCATCAGCCTTTGGCGTAGAAAAAAAAAAGAAAGATGTTGTGTGTGTCCTTCAGGGATGACAAAAGTAGTGGTTGGGTTGGTTCTGCTGCTGCTGCAGCTCCTGGTCACTCCAGGCAGGACTGGTGTGGTTCCTTGCTCAGTTTTCCCGTTTGTCTGTTTGGATTTTCAGCTGATGAGCAGAAAGGTCTTGATTCACGCTTGGCACACCACGGCTCTGATCTCAGCAGCAGATGCCAGCTGCTGCCGGAATACAAAGAGATAATGAAAGTAACCCGAACTGTGAGTCAGCTGTAGGTGTGATGGGGGTGCCTCCTCTGCTTTGTCTTTCTCTGGCATTTCTTGCTTCATCCACTCTGCCTTCAGCTTTAGTCTGAGCTCCTCGTTTCTCCTGCTATATTCTTCCTCCAGCTTCATTCCCTTTTGTCTCTGTTTTCTGCCTTTTGCCATCTTCTTACTGCCCACTCCTGAGCCATGACCGCGTGGTGGGGGAGTGATGTTCCCCACCATGATAATGAAAAACCTATTTCCATTCCACTTCAGTTCCTTGGCACCCCCAATATCATTTTTAGTGCCATCTCAGCAGCAGACATTTCATTAATGGAAATTTAGAGTGTTTGTTCCTTCTCTAAACATGACCCTGAGTACTGGTGTCATTGCAGAAGTGCTAGCTGCAGCCAGTACCTCTTGAAAAAGCACTGAACTGCTTTACTTCTTCATTGTGAATCACTAATTTTATTTTCTCCTAACGCTGCGTGGAGTTTCTGTGGTTCCTGAGGTCACTGGAGCCTTGTAACTGCAGCCAAAAGCTGCACCATTGTGCAGTGTAGCGTTGCCATCAGTCTCCCGTGCCATTATTCTATCTGGAAAGTTGGATTTGATATCCATTTTCATATTTAAAGCAAAATTACTGGCAGGCTGCCATATTGTGTGAGGCACAGAGAGTGGGAACTTGTTCATAAAGGTTTATTGTGAGTGTGACTATTACCTACTGGTTTGGGATATTTTTCAACAAATTAAGACCTGCTGGTAGCCAAGTGAGTTCTGAACAGGGTCTTTTCTCCTGAACTGCTCTTATTTAATTCTTCTGTTTGCAAGCCTGTCTGAAGTCTAGCTCTGATAATGATTAGATCTTTTTAACTGAAGTCTCATCAACATCAAATGCTGGCTTGCCCAGAAGTACTTTACTTTTTGGTTTATATATGTATATGAAAAAAAAAAGAGAAAAAACTCAGAAAATAATAGTGGAATGTAAGTCTGGGGCATATTGAATTAATTTCCTGTTCCACTTCTGCATCAGCTAACCAGACAAATAACCAATTTGTTAAGGGCTCTGCTACTTCCTTCAATCACTTGCTCACAATACACTTCTTACATTTTATTTCCTGGTTTTTCCATTTCAATTCCTCACATCCCCTGCAGGTCTCTCTGTTTTGGTGCCAACAGCAACATACCCAGCAAGGGAGGGCAGGGTGTGATCCTCCACCTCCCAGCAGCCCCATCCGCCCTCTGCCACGCAGGTTTTCTGCAGGGACTCCAGGGACACTGAGCTCTTTATTGCACATCCCTTTGGGAATCCAAATTAAGGGTCTCCCTGCTGCTGGGTCTTCATGGCATGGCCTTGTCTCACTGGTGGCAGCAGGAATTGCAGCTGTTTCAAGTGGCTTCCCAGTTTGTTGAGCTGTTTCTGAGAGCTGAAATGGGAATATCACCATGGCATGGTGGAGGGAAGGAGGGAGATTCATGGAATCCCAGAATGGTTTGGGATGGAAAGGACCTTAAAGCTCATCCCATTCCACCCCTGCCATGGCAGGGACACCTTCCACTGTCCCAGGTTGCTCCAAGCTCTGTCCAGCCTGGCCTTGGACACTGCCAGAGATCCAGGGGCACCACAGCTTCTCTGGGCACTCTGTGCCAGGGCCTGCCCACCCTCTGTGTAAAGAACTTCTACCATCACATGTCAGGAGTCTGTCCTGGGATTAAACAATCCTACTGCAGGGCTTTCATTATTTTCCTCTCCTGCTGCATGATGGATTCCTTTGGAGAATGGTACAGTGCTGGGTAACAAAGTATGGTGTGGCTTTTTGCTCCGTTCAGTGTGTTTTGTGGGCTTCTATTTGTGTTTAGAAAATTGATTCTGGACACTCTGCCAGGGATGTCATTCCAGAGAAATGGAGGCAACGAGGAGAAAAAAACAAACAGCACTCTGGGTTTCTGGGTAAACTGCCTTAAATGCCAAATGGTTCCTTGCAGAGACACAATCCTATAGGAAAATCTGTAAGAAAAATAAAGATGTGTAACCTGAGAACTCATGAGCAGAAGTTGCAGAGGGCTCCAGTGTTCTCTGATGGAGAGGGGAGGAAGTACAGCCAGGCAGTTGCAGTATTGTAGAGCATAATAAATATTTTATTACCACAGACTATCACTGAGTTCCTAAACAGTGCAGGACAGATTCTGGTCTTGGATGGTGTCCCCACATTTGTGACTCTGTGAACATCCATGGTTGAGGATGGAATTTGGGTCACACTCTGCTAAGTCTGCACGTAAAATATTCAAGAACCACATAAGAAAACTCTCCAGGCTGGCACTGCACTGGTGCATGTTAGGGCAGCAGTTGTTATGAATCTAATGGTATTTCGGATTGACCATAAAAATACTTTGGCCTAAGGCTGGAATTTGATAAATAAGATGAATTGGACCATTTCAGTGCTGATGATACAGTTTTGATATATGTTTTGAAATACACTACAGCCTTGGCTATCCAAAGAGGGGTGGGTAGAAAATGCTGATTTATAGGGTGAACCCAATAGGAGCAGTGGGTTAAAAAATCCTTGGGCAGGGAGGGGAAATAACTTGGGCAACTTTTTACCATTTGAGTTTCTTTTTTGTGACAAAGTCAGAAAATCAGTGGGAAATTGGGGAGGGAATAGGTGTGAAAAGCAGCAGCAGCAGCAATCTCCTAATTTTCTGGTAATTGTGAACTTTTCAGACCAGCTACCACAGTAACCTTTCCTTGCTGCTTTTCCTGCTGTCATACAGTAATAATTTTAAATTTGTCATGCTGGAGGGATATGCCAATATCAAACTGAAAATGAAGTAAACGGTTTTGATTGGAATTGAAAAGGAAGTGTTTCCTGCTTTGAGCTAAGTTTTAATTTAACCTAATTACACAATAATGCAATCGGTGTTTAGTTAATCATGAAAGGTGAGAATTCAGCAGTAAAGCAGGAGACACATCCTCAGCCAGCACATGGTGTGAGCTCTGCGGGTTGGCAGGGAAATACGGAATTCCTGGCTTTACAGGTTTTACATCTGAGTGACTCTCCATGTCCCTTCATGTGCTTTTCCCTCTGGGACTTTTCCAGAGCTGTGTTTAATACAGAACTGCTAGGACACCCGTGAGTTATGGGATAATAATTCCGCGTCAGATACTGTGAGAGTGAAGCTTATTTTACAAGAATACCCTTTGATAGAAGTAGGGCCCCTAATTCAAACTTGAGTGCGTTTTGAGAGACATCTACATGCACGCAATAAAATCCAGAGAGAACAATTTGCATAGAAAAGCCAGGAAACAGCTGGCCTTACAGACAGCTCTGATTTTAGGGGTGGCTTTCTGGGGCAACAAGGCAAGAGTCAAGCAAAAGAATTTAAATCCAGACCATTCTTGAGACTTTTTTATAATATTGCATATGTTGGAATAATGTTTAAAAACACAGCTGTGTGCTGGCTGCTGAAGCCAGGTGGTTTTACCTTACATTAATATTTAGATTGTTGTTCTTTGTAATTATCAGTCAACAGTAATGGTAACAGACACTTACTTGTCTGGGTCATATATGTATGTATTTGCTCTTACTTTAAATTCTTTCCCATAGATACAATTCAGCACAATCAATGCCAACAAAATTATTTTGAAAGCAGATTAGATTAAATATCTCATCCCTTACTGAGCTTCCCATTGGCATGTGAGACGATCCTTAGAGAATTAAGATTTGTTTCAGGGACAGAAATGCTCACATGAGATTGCACAGCTTCTTGCTGACCATTTTTTCTTTAAATATTTGACAGAAGTGCCTGGCCAGGCTAAATTCAGCCATTTTTATACTTGGGGAGGTTGATGACTAACACCAGAGAGGGGAAAAAGTGTCTGGGAAGTGTTTTTCTGTACAAGCTTGTAAGTGGTTTTATTCCAGATTGTCTTGCTGGTGACTTGGGGCTTTCCTAGAAGGATGTCACAGGATCAGAGAGTCACAGGTTGGTTTGGGTTGGAAGGAACCTTAAAGTTCATCTGGTTCCAACCTCCCTTCCATGGACAGGAAAGCTTGCACTGGACCAGGCTGCAGGTCAGGGGAGTGTTGGGATGGAGCAGCTGTGAGTGAGCTGGACCATTCCCAAACCCCTCCTGACTGGATTCTGCATGGAGTATCTCACATTTGGGGTTGATTTTTAAATAGAAATGTGCTACTATTATTTGCTGATTTAGGCCAAATCCTTGCCCTTGCAGAGCCAGGAGGATGTTTTGAACTGGGAGGTGAAAGGATGGTGTGGGCAGCTGTGGATTAGAGTGATGGGATTTGCACTGTGCTGCTCCCCAAAATTGCAGTGCAGGGAAGGCAGAACAGCCTCATCCCCTCATTCCTCCCCATCTCCTGGACACCTTGAAGCATCAACCCCATGATGCAGACTGCTGGCCCCACAGCCCTGCTGATGAAACTCTGATAGCACTAAGGGCTCACTGATGGCACTGGGAAATGAGCCTTTCTTCCCTGCATTTTGGCTGAACTGGCTGATGTCCATCCCATGCCCCTCTAGTGATAGAGCCAGGTCTGGTCATGCAGGTGTCTGTGAGATTTGTACCTCAAAGCCTTGGAAACGGGATCCTGCCTGGTCTTTACATTGTGTGAAAGCAGGTCAGTGCAGATTGGTGCCTAATAAATGTAAAGTCTCAGCCCTCCCTTGCTCTGTGTGTAACCAATCCATGGTTTTTATAGTCAAGAGTAAGTCCCAAGACTGGAAAACTGTTCTGGCCACCAGAGCAATGTGATTCCAGATGGTTTAGGGTGATAATTTTGTATAGGTTTATGAGGGTGATTTGGTCTCTTTGCCACTTCATTTACCTATTGTAGCAAATAATTTAATGGAAAATGAGCGATGCTGTGAGTCTGGAAATAAAGTTTGGGAGCCTCCTATTGTTACTGCTTTTGCTGAGTTTATTTAAACCAGGAGTCACTCTTCTTAGCTATTTATTTCCCCAGCCCAGCAAAAAAGGGAAGGGGGATGACACAGTCAGCAGTGATTTATTTCTTCAATGCATTTTAAATAAGAAGACCCCCAAGAACGAGGCAGTGGTGCATAATTACATTACCCTGGCCACAAAACTTGGGCTGTTCCCTCTGCAGGCAGGTTATTTAACACCCAGTGGGCATAAGTGAGTGCCCTGCTGGGCCTGGGAGCTGGAACTGATTCTGGGGTTCACATCTATCCTCTAGCAGCAATTCCTCAGTTTCTGGAATGTTTTTTGCCTGGACTTTGCACCAGGGGTTTCTGTAGCTCTGCTGCCTCTCCTCTGTCCTTGCCCTGCCTCTCCTGTGCCCTACATGCACTCCCTGGGAGGAGAGGCAGGAGCTCCCTTCCAGATTGCAGTCTCCTAAATTAAAGCAAGCCAAGTCAGTTTGAATATTACATTTGCCTGCGAGGACCTCCTGCTAATTTCTGTGTTTTTCACAATTGCGTTTTCCTGTTTTTGTTTAGTTTTTTTCATCTTTATCACTTCCCTGCTGCTGACTAAAGGAGCTACACAACAGGGGAAAGTGTGACTAACTCACTGCCTGCACAGGGGAAAGAGCGAGGCTGCTTCTACACATGCTGGTGATAAATGCACAGAGTAAACAGAATGGAAAAGTGGAGAAAAACAGCTTTTTTTTTTTTTTTGCTACAATCTCCTTTTTTTTTATAGCAATGTTAGTCATTCCTTCCAGCAAGTACAGGTTAAAACAGTTTCCATCATGAGATTTCTTGCAGGAGAAGCAGTATCAGCTGAAAAATTGTGCTTCCTTCTGAAATTGTTTTTAACATTTCTTGTTGTAAGAAAAACCAAAAAATGTTTTTTCTCTTATTTTCAGTGTCTCCTTTGGTTTGACAAGAAGTCATAGAGATGCAATTTTTACTCTTTCTCCTGTGTCCTGTGTCAGCTTGGCAGCTATTTCCTATCTCAGTTGGGAGGAAAAGCATTTAATCAATGGGAAAAGGGCAGTGGGATTCACCCAGGAATAGGTTTGAAACTGGTTTTAACTTTGATTGAAATGGGGTAAATTCCAGATGACATTATCCCTTCAACTGAGGGATATCATGCTGTTGTTTTAAAGTGGTTTAAATCAGTGGAAGGATGCCATGGACTGCAAAAGGCTCTGGAGCAGGTCCACTCTCCTGTGGCAAAGTGATTCTTCAGCAATTTAATAGCTTGGAGGGACTGAATCAGAAGCCAACAAGTGACCTGCTTGTGTGTTAGGTCAGGAAACACAGGTCTGAGCTCAGCCCTCACTGATTCAGGTGCAAATGAACAGCCCTGGTTTCACTTCATGAAGGGTTACAGCAGACCTGCTTTCCTATTTTTCCTCCAAGTATCCCAGCACAGCTTTGGAAAGGGAAGGGAAATCTAATTTGTGTGTAAATGCACTATTGTGATGTTTGTTTAATGCCTTTGTTTGCTTTGAAAGTTCGTCCTGTACTAATGAATTTACAAAACCTACATTATCCATAAAACTGTCGCTGGTGCAGAATCCTGTAATAACTCAGATAACGTATTTAAACCACGAGTGAGTTTGCTCTATCCTTGAGTTGATAAATTGCGGAGCTTCATTTGGTAGGAATCAGCAATTTTATGTGGCAATTAATTTTAACGGCAATAGGGAGCCAAAGGACTAAATTTTTATCCTTGGTTTTCTGCACATGCAGGGGAATATCCTCATGTTTACTGTTCAGGTTGCTGCCCTGGGATGCAGTGTGTGTGTGCAGGGAATGTCACTTTATGGCATTATGACCACACTGCTCCAGCTCATGGTTCAACCCTCCAGCTAAACCATTTTGGGGATTTCTCATCTCTTAAAATATGTCAGAAAGAGGGCAGATGGCCAAAAAATCCCTCCTCAGGATCTGTGTTGCTCTGCCCCCTCTCTGCTGCATGAACTTGCTGGTTGCCTTTTTTACTGTGTAAGTCACCACCATCAGGGATGATGCCAAAATCATGAACTTGGAGTCAGAGAGGAAGAGATCAAGTTTTTCTGAAGTGATTCCCATTGTTTGTTTTCCCCTTTCTGGTCTCTGATACCCAGCCTGGAAACATCCCGTTTGTACAGTTGGCTGCAAAACTGTAATTGTGTAGAACCTGTTGTGGGAACCAGGAAAGCCTTAATTCCAATCTCAGCTCCTGCCACCAGATTTACATAGTGGAGCAAGTCATTTGACTTGATAATTCATGTCTGTGACACTGGCTGCATCCTTAGCAGTGTGCAGAAAGCACCGGAGTTCCCCTAAAGCTAAAATTTGTCTTGGAGCAATAAAAAAATGCCAAGGGAAGTAGTTTGAAAGGGATTTACTTATGATGCTCTTAAGTAACATCCACATTTTGGGTTTTGCTGTTTGTGAAACAGGCTGGAGAGATTTGGGGAGCATTGTTGGGAAAAACCAGACAGACATCACTGAGCTCACAGGGTAAATAAAGGTTTTTTCATAGAACCAGAGGTGCCTGTAGATCCTGAGCCTGTAGATCCTGTAGGTCCTGTAGATCCTGAGCCTTTTTTTGGGTGTTGGTCTCCTATCCATGATCATTTGGTGTCTCCATGAGTGCCACTGGTTTGTCTGTGGCTGGGTCTGCATTTCCAAAATCATTTGTGCTGCAACAGTTCCCAGAGGGGAGTGATGGCTCCAGAATGAGGTTCAGGGAAGTTGTGAACAAGGTCGTGAGCCTGATGGAAATTTCATTTTGTTCCATATTTATTCTGCTGTTTGGGGTTGCGCAGAGCTACTGGTCTGTAAAATGAGGTCGCAGCCAGGAAAGAAAGTTTGGGAGCTGCTGCTTTAGAGTTTGGGTTGAAATTAATTATTTGTATACCTTAGAGGTTTGCATTGGTTTTTAAACAAGGCAGCTGGGCTGGAAAGCAGTGGGAATTCATTGTGAAACACTGTGTGATGGACCAGCACTTGAACCTTGCGCTCCCTTGGTGTGCTACCAACCAGAAATTTCAAATTGGCTGCTCAAAGTTGGCTGTGTAGTCACCCAGATATTTCATGATGCTGTTTCAGAAATCCCAGGGGCTCCAGATGCTCCAGGGCCATGGAAGAGTTCATTGTAGTCACAGTTGGAAAAGTTGGATGTAGAAAGGAAGGCTGGCCGGGCTAATACTGGTTTGAGAAGGAAAAGTCTAACCCATGTGGAATTGGATGTGAAAAATGCAATACCAAAGGTGTCAGCTTAGTGTCTTCAGAGGAAAATATTCTCTTATTTTTTCTAAGATGAAAACACCTATGAAGTAATACTCTTTAAAAAGAGTCCTCCTCAAACACCAACTCAAAATGCCGACAATTTGCAGAAAGAAAAATCTTTCTTTTTGTGCACAAACCTGTGGGCTGTCTGCAGAGGAAAAACCTGATTCAACAGCAGAGCCAGGTGCTTGAAAGTGCTTTTCAAGGGGATTTCTCTGTCCAGGTGCTTGCACGTGCTTTCCAAGAGGGGTTTCTCTGCAGGACCCCTTTCCTGATAGCTTCCCCATCACCCATTGCCTCTTCTTTCTGCCCTGAGCTCTCCAATATCCCCACCATCCTCCTGCTCTCCTGGTTCAGTGTTGCAGAATTATTTTCAAGGTGAATGTTTATATGCAGGCCATGCTCGTGAGAATGAATCATCTGTATATTTTTTTTTTGAGTTGTGAAGTGCTGACTCTGGACGTGTACTAGTTTTTCTATTTGTTGCTTCCTTCTGAAAAAATCCCAACCAAATATTTAAAGGTGTTCTGCTTAGGCTGGAATTGCTAATTGGTTTTCAAATCGCCTTGCTTTGGGGATATTTGGTCGAGGGAGGAAGAACAGCCCTCCCTCACCATCCCTGCCCCAGGGATGCCACGTGGGAAGCTGAAGGTTGCTCCTGCTCCTCCAGCTGCAAACTCAGCATTTGAAGGAGAAATTTCTCTGCGTCTCATTTTTATGGCTTGACTTGTGACTTTATTGTTGCACGTTCTGAGTTCCAAGGAGGAAAATAAATAGCAGGAAAGGAAAGGAGAGTAGGGTTTCCGTATGCTTCCTGCATCTTGGGGAGCTGTGCTCCGTGTTAGCTGCTGATAAGGAGGTTTTAAACCCACAGGTTTTAAAACCTGGCAAATGGTTAAGCACCAGGGAAAATAGATGCACTTTTTGTCTCTAAAATAGCCATTCCCTGGCAAAGGCTCTGCAATTTGGAACATTTCTGCTCTGCAGACAGGCTGACAGAGCTGGTGGTGTTCAGCTTGGAGAGGAGAAGGCTCTGAGGAGACCATGGAGCCTCTTGCAGTATCTAAAGGTGCTCCAAGAGAGCTGGAGAGAGGCTTTGGTCAAGGGCCCAGAGGGACTGGACAAGGAGGAGTGGCTTCAAACTGACAGAGGGCAGGATAAGATTAGGTATTAGTAAGAAATTCTTCCCTGTGAGAGTGATGAGGCACTTGAAGCCCAGAGAAGCTGTGGCTGCCCCATCCCTGGAAACATTCAAGGCCACGTTGGATGGGACTTGGAGCCACCTGGTCAAGTGGAAGTTGTCCCTGCCCATGGCAGGGAGTGGGAATGGGATGAGCTTTGAGGTCCCTTCCAGCTCAAACCATTCTGTGATTAGGCTGTAGCTCTCAGTGTGCGTGTGCAGTGCTGCTGGTCAAGGTTTGAATAAAAGCACTTCATTCATCTCTCACTTCGGTCAGTCAAACATGTTTTGAGTAGGACAGACTGAATGTCGATCCTGTGTTCTGTCAGATGCACCCTCCTGGTCCTCAGGAAGGGCAGCAGTCATGGCTCAGTCCCCACTCAGCTTTGAGATGCTGAAGCTTCCACATTGCTCCCTCCTGTTCTCCCCTCTTCACTCCCCACTTTCACAGCTGACTCTTGAGAGCTTTGCACATTTCAGGGAGCTGCAGAAATCCATCTCCTGGGTTCCTTTGGTGGCACCACGACCATGGTTACAAATGTTTTATGTTCAGGAGTCACAGAGCCCCTCCACGCTCACAGTAGGTCCATATTCATGCTGATAGTGTATAAAGCCCAGGCTGTGTGACCGTTTTCCCTGCTGGCACTTCAGATGTGCCTACGAGTGTTGGCAGCCGCGGCACCAGCGCTGCTGTGGGCTGCCCCAGAGCAGTGATTGTGTTTGCCTGCTCCCTAGCAACTTGGTGTGCTGGTTCAATTACAAAGGGCTCGGAAAAACACGCTCCATCTGGTTTTCCAACCCCAGATGCGACCACCCCAAAGAGTGATCTAATTCTTCTCTATATAGACTTGAAAACTTCTCACCAGTTGGTGGTGCGGGAAATCAAATAAGAGTCCTTAGGAGCAATAAGATCCACATGCTGGCCTAATTGCACATGGAGCTATACACTGCTGCTCCTGCTCCAGTGTGCTTGCAGTGCTGCTCTCAAAGGCGTATTGTTAAGCGAGGGGAAAACCCACAAATCTTAATTTGAGAAATAATTTAATGTGGTCCAATAATTAGCTATTCACGATAGGGGCCCCTTCGTGTCTGGTGTGGTGTGTAAGGAGAAGGCAGGCAGGGCTCACGGGCAGCCTTGGTCTGTAGGCCAGACAGGGGATGTGGAAAGGGATAGGATCTCATCCTGCTTTTCAGTACAGTCCTTTTAGTCTGTGTTGGATCATCTGTGAGTGTTATTCTTGTCTTTATGTGGTTTGGTTTTTTTTCAAATTAAGACCAAAAAAATGGTGCTGCTTTCCACCTCTGCAGACTGAATCATGATAGGACACAGGGGAATGGTATTAAATTAAAAAAGGGGAGATGTAGGTTAGATATTTGGAAGGAATTGTTCCCTCTGAGGGTGGGCAGGCCCTGGCACAGGGTGCCTAGAGAAGCTGTGGTGCCCCTGGATCCCTGGCAGTGTCCAAGGCCAGGTTGGACAGGGCTTGGAGCAGCCTGGGATAGTGGAAGGTGTGGAAGGGTGGAGCTGCATCATCTTGAAAGTCCCTTCCAACCCAAATCCCTCTATAATTCTGTGATTGTGGGGAAGGAGAGGCTGAACCCAAACTAGGGAGTTAATGAGGAATGCAGAGTATCACACAACCTTAACACAATGCTGGAGCATAAAATTTCCTCCCCCCTCTGTTCTGCAGAAGATGCCATCCTGTAATTCCCTGGTTAAGAATTTTTGCTGGCTTAGGGCCTGGGATCAGACCCTTACCATTTTAAGCTTGTCCTGAGGTGCCAGCAGCTCATCGTGCCTGGCCAGCATTGCACTTTGTGAAGAACCAGCGAGGGAAATGTTGAAACCAGCTTCCTACAAACTTAAAACTCAAGACTGAGTGCTAACAAGGGGGTGCCAGCCTTAAACACTCTCTCTGTCTCTTGGAGCAAGCCCTGGTTCACAGGGGGGTGTTTTCCGTCGGGGTTTCCTGTGGGATCTCCGTGCCACGCACAGGAAACATGACCAGGTCTGTGACCATCGGCCATGCCGGCGGGCACAGGGAGCACTGCCAGCCCCGCCGAGGGCATGACAGCCTGGGGGTGAGCCCGGCTGTCCGCAGGAAAAATAAAAAACTGCAGAAAGGCTCGACCCTTGGGACCCATGTTTTGTCAACAAATCAAGCGGGCGTTATTTTAAGCCGCTATGTACCTCATGCTTCCTGTTTTTCAGAAGAAACTTCTTGTTTTTTCGCTTTTATGTTGATGGATTTATTTTAACGGCTTGTTCCTGAGCCGGTGTGAAGGACTTTTCCCTCCCACGAGGCGGGAGGGAGTCTCCCCAAGGTCTGCCAGGGAGAAGGACACCCTCATCCCCTTCCCAAGGGTTGCTTGGAGGGTTCCTGGTGCACCCAGGGGACTCAAAGGTGGGGTGGCTGCTGCAGGGACAGCGCTAAGCTGAGCCATGTGTGGTTCTCTTTCGAGGAGCGGTGGCCTAACCAATACGGACAAAGTAAATAGTGTTCATTTCCTGCTGACCTTTTAACACCAACAGATGTTTTCTCTTACAAGTACCATAGGCCACTTCAGTCCCTGACCTCATCAAGTGGGCTGCTGCCGTTTTCATGCTCGGCAGTCTATAAAACTCCTTATTTAACCTGTTTTGCTGAGAGTTGCCTGCAGAAGTGGATCTCCTGCCTTGGGCAGGACCTCTGTACATTTAGTATTTCTGACTTTCTTTTCTCTGGATGGACCAACCACTTCCTCCTGATTTTTGTCTTCTGTGGAGGATGGCAGATGTTTCCTGTGATGGACTCTATCAGGCAGCTGGGGGAAGTGAGTTTCCCTTTATAATATTTTCCCTAGCAGTCCTTATACAGGTTGGACTTGAAACCCCATGGCTGGAGCAGTAAGTCCCTCACCCAAATCTCTGTTTGCGGGGGTTGAGCAGGATGAATGGGATCTTAGAATCACCTCCAAGCTCAAAAAGTGGAAGAATGGCAGTGCTGGAGCTGAGTCTTTTCATCAGTGTGGAGCCATTCTGGGACCTGCTGGTGTCTTCCCTCTGCCCCATGGGTTTTGGTCCTGCCCAAAAAGGATTTCAGCTCCATCCCAGTCTACTCTGCTTAGAGATCACATTGGTGTTGCTTTTTTGCCATGGTGTCTTCCTCCCTCCCACATCACCTGTGGATGGTGCTGGGCAGGGATCTCTGCAGGAACTGAAGCAGTTTGGAATGCACATGTGGGATGAGCACTTAAGCTACCTCATTGCTGACATGGGCCAAGGGACATGCAGGTGTGGCCATGACTTGCATGTCCAAGAACATCAAAGATGCCTCATTCATCCAGGAGACAGTTAAAGGTGATTTCTCTGGTGGGTTTCCTGGCCAGAGCTTGTGTTCTTGTGCCAGTCCTGCCTGGAGTGCACAGGAACAAGTTCTGCAATGAGGTGATGGAGAAGGGAAAAACGTGGAGGCTGACTGGTGTGAATTGTGCCATCAGTTCTTTGGAGACCTTTCCCTGTTGCTGAAGAGCCTTTTTCCAGATTTGTTACGGTGGTAGTGTCTCATGTGATGTCGTCAGGGAGGATGAGGTGTCTCTGTGTCTGGGATGAAAAAAGCCCCTTGTGATGCTTGTTTATTTGCTGTGCTGTGTGGTGCAAAGCTTGTGTCCTGGGTTAGTGACAGCCAGTTCAGAGAGCAAATCCCAGAATCTGAAGGTTGATTTGGAAGGAACCTTAAAGCCCACCCAGTGCCACCCCTGCCATGGCAGGGACACCTTCCACTGTCCCAGGCTGCTCCAAGCCCCAGTGTCCAACCTGGCCTTGGACACTGCCAGGGATCCAGGGGCACCACAGCTTCTCTGGACACTCTGTGCCAGGGCCTGCCCACCTCACAGGGAACAATTCCTTCCTAATCCTTTTAGTCTTCTTTACCTTTCAGGTGGAGAACATTGGAGATATGAATAATTAGCAGTATGCTTTTCAGTTATTGTGTTATGCCATCTGGAAAGGGATGTATGTTAATTTAAAGTTCATGGATTTACCTTTATGGACGGTTTTTTAATAGCATTCTGAACATAAGTTGATAGATACTCCCATGTTACCGCTTGTTGGGGTTTTTGCCTTTCCCTAAAGAGATATTTTGTTCTGTATTTATTCTTTCAGTACTCTCCATTTGTACTTGGTGAAAGATGTTCAGAAGTTTTATTCCGTGAGTTGTGATTCTGTCCAAGAGCAGCATTCTGTGCAGGACAAGGGGAAACAAACTGTCTGTGAGTCAGGTTACCCTCCTTTTCCTGTTCAATCAAAAAGAGAAGAATGCAAATTCTTAAAAATTCCTGACTACTACCCAAACATTACCATTTTTAGAGTTTCAAGTTTAGAGAAAATGACTCACAGGCATTTTTAATAAAGGATTGCTCAAAATAGAGTGGAGTGTGATTCACATTAACAAACGAAGACCCAAGAGAGGCAACAAAGAAGCCTTTAACCTGATATATACACTCATCCCCCATGAGGATACTGGGAAGGGGATAGTTGGGATTCCCCTGATGGGACCTGGCACTGGGGGAGCAGCGTGCAGGGATCCTGCCCATCTTGTTTGTTGGGTTTTATTGGTCAGTGTAATTAGGCAATGCCCAGTTGTTGTAGACAACCCTGAGGATGTCACCTTGGAGGCTGAGGTGGAAGCAAAGCTGCAGTTGGGTTCCTTTACAGGCACACCTGCCTTTTGTCCCCAGCACTGAGTGTGTCTCCAGCACCACACTGGGCTAGTCTGAATTTTAGGGTCACCATGGCAAGAGAGGTGTCCCACCCACAGCAGTGTGTTGCCTGTAGGGACTTGGGGTGAGGAGCCAGAGCTGGCTCTACCTGAAAGCGAGGAGCACTCACAAAAAGCCTGTAACACAAGCCTTGTGAGAAGAATTGTTTAACAAATAGCCAGATAATCTAGTTTGCCTTTTCCACAGTGTTGTAGTTTGCCCTGCGCTGGCAGTCAGCCTTTCCCAGGTTTAACCTTGCAGAGAAGATTTTATCTTGCCAGCGTGCAGAGGCGGCTGCTGGTTGTGGAAAGCATCCCTGAGTTACCAAGTGGATTACTGGGCAAAATCGATTTTACTTGGTACATTCATATGCTGAAAAGCAACATAATAGCGTCTGCTTTGCTTCCACGCCAGTGAGGGGGAGGTGCCCCAACATGTGCTGGAGACCCTACACGAGTGTGAGAGGCAACTGAGTGTTCTGGACCATATCCATCACCGGTGTAATTCTGATGGCATCGTTTTGGCTGACTGAGCAGGACCTGCCGAAATGCTGTAGGTGTATGTGCTGATGTATATTTTGTGGCTGTCTCCACTTAAGTGCTGAACATTCCCCGTGAGCTATGAGAGCAAAGACCTTCCCCATGCTCCTTGCAGCTTCTTCAGTTGATATATGGTGTTTTCCCTCCTTTTTGTCAAAGTGTCCTCTGTCCCAGAGATAATGCAATTGCTATTCAGTGCCGTGCAAATACTCTTTTGTATTTGTATCTCTTTTCTATTTAATTATACTGTATAAATGTCTTCGGTAAATTTGATAAGTTGGGTGAAGGATATTGATTTTTGAGTCTCTCTTGTGCTGGGCTCCTGTACTAGCAGCAGCCTTTCCCCAGGCCTGTTTCCTGAGGAGGTTTTGAAGGTTCAGTGTTTAAGTAGCTATGGGATAACAAAGGAATTTCTTTCTCTACATTCACATTTGATCGCTGATTGCAGGGTTTAAGGCCAGAGAGAAAACATTGCTGTTGGGTGCTTTGTTTTTTAAAGCCTTAAACTCACATCTTCTGCAAAAAAGCAGGTGGGTGGGGAAACCAAGAATAGAGGCATTGCCTCCATCCCTGCAAATAAAGCTACCAGCTTTGGGCTGAAATGAGAGAGGGATGCTCCCAGGATGGGATGAGGTCCTGGGGAGCAGTGGGAGGACCCTGGAAGTGCTCAGAGGCAAGTTGGATGGGCTTGGAACAGCCTGGTCTAGTGGAAGGGGTTGGAATTAGTGTGTGACGTCCCTTCCAACCCAAAACCTTCTGTGATTCCATGTTGGTGTGATTGCAGCTGGGCAGGGCTCCCCTCACCCCTCCATCACCCCACGGCTGAGAACAGGGTAGGACGGGAAGGAGAGACCAGTGGGTTTGCAGGGAGGCAGAAGGGAGGGGAGGGGAGGGAATTTGCAGGGTTAAAAGGGGAGGACCAATGGTCTATTTTTAACTGCAGTTTTGAATGTAAAGTGTCACCGATGTTAAAAAAAGCTGCTGGTAAATGGTGGGGAAGATGCAGGCGATAGTGCAAAGCCAGCTGCAGCTTTTTGAACTGTTCGCTGATGTTTGTGAGGAGGCTGCAAACACTTGGTTCGTGGTGATGTCTTAATTTCCCTTTCCTCAGCCCCAGGTCTCCCTGCACAAGTGACTTTCTTTAAACAGTGCTTAGCTCTCAGCCTCGTAAGATTATTTTTGTTCTTTAAGAGGAAAAGAAGAGAGAAATACAGATATTTGTGCACTTTCCTTTTGCGCTTGCTTTTGTCGCATTCTCTTGGAACATAAAATGTTTTCCTTTTTTTTTTTTTTTAATGCTGAAAATTGGACGCCGATTTTTTTTCTGGCTAATTTCCATGTATTTCTCAGACAGGATTTTTAGCCTTGATCTATAATGCAGGCCTGTGGCTGTTCTTGCTAAAAGTTTGATCCCACCAGAGCTTTCATTATAAATCCTTATTTTCAGTAGCAAATTGCTTTCTGCAAATGTCACCTCTCCGAGGTTTGGATGGGTAGGGGGACACCCTCCCTGCACCGCCAGACCCAGCACCTCTCAGCCATCCACCCCAAGCTTCCCTGGGATTTGGGAACGTGGGGATTTCGGCGTGTTTGCTGCTGGCTGCACTAGGGCAGGAGGCTGGAGCCACTGCTGTCACACCAGTGATCCGTGGGATAATGCATCCCCAAGTCGTGGCCGTTTCTGTCTATTGTGTCACCGATCCGCGCATTAAAGGGACCCCGAGTAGGTGTTGCTACAATAAACCCTAACAGCTCTATAGGAGCCGTCACAGTTCATTGCATCAATAATCTGTGTATTAAGGCGTCCCGAGCAGGCCTGGGCACACAATGGGCCGTTATGGCTCCAGATGAGCCTGTATAAATTTAGGTCAATAACCTGAGTGTTGTTAAATCCCAAAACTGCCCTGCTACGGCGAGCTGGCAAGGCTTGGAAGGAAGATGTGTAGATTATGCAAACCTGGTGGTTGCAGAGGATACTCTTGACTAAAGGTTGGTGGTGGGAGAATAATTTCACCTAATTTATTGCTGTTATCTAACCTCTCTCTGCTGACTTGGCTCCCTCCTTCCCTCTTCTTTCAGATGGTGTGATGCTGGAGGAGCAGCAGGGAGAGGCAGGGATGGAGGGATGGCTGGGAGGAGCGGGGAGGAGGCAGTGTTCTGCAGTTGAGCCGTCCCGGAGCCGCCCTGCATCCCCACCAGCTCTTTCCCACGGGACTTCATGGAAACACTCACACATTTCCATCCTGCCTGTGCCTGTGCCTGACCCCGTGCAGCTCAGTATTGTCTGGAGCATGGGTTTTGCAGGCAGATCCCCGGGGGCTCCCCAGACCCTTGACTACTCCAAAAGCCGCCCTGCGTCCTCATCGCCAAGGCATTTCTTGGTCCGAGCTCTGCTTGATGCCCCAGCACCTGGCTGGGCTCTTCTCCTCTGTGCCGTTCTTTGCATCCTGCCCCTTCCTTCCTTTCTCATTTCCCCGAGACAAGGCCCTTTTGTGGGTAGGTGGAGGGAGAGGAATGCCTCCAGCAGGCCAGAGAGCCCGGTTCTCATTGTGGGTGTACGCCTGAATGGAGACGTAGCCTTGAACTCTTGAACTCTCTTTTTTTTTTTGTCGAGTAAAGCTGCTGTGTGCTGAAAACAAACAGGACTCACTCCGATGGAAAGAGATTGTACAGTGGGAACAGGTCTCAGGCCACGAGAAACGGGGTTTTTCCATGTTTCCATTTGAGATTTTGCCAGCAGTTGGGCAGCAGAAGATGAATTAGCTGAGCTGCTAAAGGTATTACACGTGTTTCCCCCTTCGGAGACTTGTTAGAACATATTTTCTTCAGTGATAGTAATAAGTGTTACAAACAAAACACAGTTTTCCCCTTTGAATATTCCTTTACACAGAGCATCATCTACATTAAAAAAAAAGTACGTTGAGCAACATGAATAGCTTCAGGCTATTTTATTTCATGTTGCTAAATAAGTCAATGCAGATGAGTGCTTTTATGTGAGAGTGGCTTGTAAATATAAGCACTAAGATAAGGGCAAACTATAACTCCAAAGATATCCTGGAGGCAGAAGAGTGTCACTGCTCACTTTCACTATTCCCAGTCCAGGCAGAGATGCCAGGATAGGCTCTGGGAGATTTGACAGAAGAAAAATATTGAATTTGTGCCATGTTGGGGGAGTTGAGTGTGCTGGAGGAAAGCTGAGTCTCCTGGTTTGCTGGACCATGGTGCAGCTGGGGCAGGAGGGGCTTCATCTTTGCTCTTGAGCTGAGTGAGGCCCTTTGAGTGAAAGGTGGAATCTCCTGCAGGGCTTAAGGTTTCTCCTCTGGCCCTCAGCTGGGGCATGAAGAAGTGGGGTGGTGTGATCTTTTCTTGGTATATGGTCATTATGTGGATGTCCATGAAAGATTCAATTGTCTGATCCTGATTCTGGAAGAATTAAGAAATTGTGAGTGAAGGGTAGGATTCCAGACTTGGAGACATTCCAGTTTTGTGTCCTGTACATCTGTAGGGCTGGGATGGAGTGCTGTTGTGTCCATGTGACACAAACTGATGCAGCAGCACCTGGTTACAACTCGGGACACTGAGTATTCCATGGCTTTGTCTGTAAGGATACCCTCATCCTTCTTTTGTTACTTCTTTTAATTAGGAGTGATACAGAGCCAGGGACTTGAAGAGTCTCAAAGACAAGTGGTCCTGCTTGTAGTGTTGGTCCTTTGGCTTGGGCACCCAAGGGAATGCACTGAACCCTGGCATGGTTTGGGTCTGCATTGCTGCTCTTGCTGTTTTGAACTTTCAGGAGGAATTTAGGAGTAACTTGTGAGTATTGCAGGAGTGTTTGCCACCTGCAGATGTTCACTCAGATGCTGCAAGGCAGGAGCACCAGGTACTGCTGTGGTGCCTCTGCCAGCCCTGGGATCAGGGAGGGAAATGGGTTTGAGGGATCAGCAGCATGGAGCCATGGGGGTGGGAGAAACACAGGGATTAACAGGGGCATGGGGTGTGTGTGGCAGGAGTGGGGTACAGAGGTTGGGAGGATATGGCTCTTGGCCCCATGGAGATTTTGGTATGCAGCTTGTACTCAGGAAGTTTGGCCACCCTGATTACAAACATACGTATATTCAGAGATGTATAGCAAGATATCTGCTCTTTCCTAATTTGATTTGCATTTAGATGGGGAGAGGAAAACCACGGAAGCAGGGGAGTGGGTGGCTTTGTGTGGTTTCCTAGCCAGCAGAAGCTGAAAGCGATTTACAGTTCACATTTAGCAGCATTAGTAGCAACCAGGAGGAGATACCTGAAGGTAAGTGGCCATGTCCTACCTCTAGGCAGTGAGGAAGCTGGATTTGCCTTTGTTCAGCTCCAGAGATAGATGAGCTCTCCCCTCTAGCTCCAGACATGGGTAATGGTGCCGTGGCACAAATGGCAGTTGTTCTCAGTTAATCATTTTCAAAATTTAAAACATAAAGCACTATTTGTGAGAGTGAAAAGAATGAAGTTTGCTGTGTTCAAGCTGGGGGGGGATGAGAAGTGAACTGAACAAAACCAAACCTTGGCAGCAACAATAGCTGTGCACCAAAGGGTTTATTTAAGCAGGACTTTTTTCCTAGCTATTTCATCTTATTTTCCTCTTGTCCTTGCTCTTGCTTGCTCATCTATATGCAGCATATGGAAAGGTTGAAAAGTGGCAATTACTAAATGAGAGTCGACAGAAACTGTTCTCCAGCAGCTCCAGATGGGGTTAGTGATGCTGTTCCCAAGCTGCCGGCGCTTCACTCTGCAGTATAAAATGCCCTCTAATGGACAAGTGACTGCATAACTCATCCAACAAACCGGCAAATAATCATTTTTCTCAGGATTTCTAATCTGCTGTGCTGATTTTGGTACGGGAGCAATTAATGGCTTGGGTAGAAAAGAGTTTTTGCTTTTCCAAATGTGCAAACAGCAAAGGTTCACCTTTCTCTGGCATTAATCTTTGCAGTTAGTTCAAATCAGTAATTAGTCATTTAAGGAATTTTGGTAGAAAGTGGAATGAGATTTTATTTTCCAGTATGGCAAGGACCCTTGGAGACTGTAAAATTATTTGTGTATCATTTCCTCTTGTTTTATTTGAAAAGTTAAGGGTAGTTTTCTAGCCATTTATATGCTATAGCAAGATCAGTGTGTGTGTTATCAGCGTCAGATACTTAGAAAAACAAGATAAGAGAGGCTGAAGGAGACCCATGATTAATTAGCAAATAGATTAGGCACTCTCAAAGCTAAGTGGATAATTGGGGTTCAGCTCCTGGTTATTGTTTTGCCCAGTACCAGCCTCTGAAGGCTGTTGGTGCAGGGTAAGCAGAGCATTGACCTGCTTCACTTCTGATGCCAGAAAGAGAGATGACAGTTATTTTCTTTAAAGCAATTTTCTTGCTGTCTGTTGGGGTTTGTTTGTGTTTCAGCTTTAGGAATGAAAGGAGTGCCAGTTCTGGTGTTTCCTAGTTTTACTTGAAAGCTCACAGAGGATCTGTGGAGGGCTGTTACTACCTGACAGGGGAGCATGTCTGGATCTTCTTTTCTCAAAGTCAAGAGCAAATCACTGATGTTGAAAATTGAAATTGGTAAAAGAAGTTGAAAATAGAAGGGATGCCTCACTCCTTTCTTTTTTTGTGCCATGGCTATTGTGACATCTTGAATATTGTCATTTCAATTGGTCTTCATAATATCTGTCTGGCTGCTGAGAACCCAATCTGGAGAGCATTTTGTAGTCTGACACACGATTCTTACAGAAACTTTTCTAAAAATCCAGTTCCAAACAAAAGCCTCTCTTATGCTTTACGCATCATTAAGACAGAAAGGAAGAAAAATGCTATAAACCCATATGTCTTTTTTCCCTTTGAAGGGCACCTATATATAATTGTGATTCTTTTCCTGAGTCAACAAGCAGCTTTGATGGAGTAGAACTGCTGAGGGATAATCACTGTGACTTTCAAGGTCTGTAAGGGATGCAGGATCAGGCTCTCTGTGTCATCTTTGAAGCCTCATTATTTTGGCACAGTCTGTATCTCATAGTGGTTTAAGATGTGGTCTGCATCATTATGTGGTGTGTTTAATTTAGCAGCAGATGTGCAGGCTCATATGCCATTATGGTACATTTTGTTCACTCATATAATAGCAACTTCCTCCAAATTGTTACCACTTCTCCTGCACAAGACTCCTACAGGGTGTTACTCACCTTTTCTCTGTGATGAGGAGTGGAAGAGCCCTTTCTGAGCTCTTTCAGAGCTCACCTTTCTGAGCCACCAGCAGGTGCTCACATGGGAGTGCTGGCTCTCCATGAACACATTTAACCTGCTGCCTCCCTGCTTTCCCTGCACCTTCCCCAGCAGATTGTGGGGGAAGACACCAGGAAGGTGGTTGAAGAGTGAGTTTTTGGTTGATACGTTTCTGGGCTGGAAAAGAAGCTGGACAAATAATTCTTCCTGCCACCCCAAGCAGCATCCAGGCATTCCCACGGAGAAGCCTGAATGCAGAACATCACCAAATGCTCCACGGCAGCAAAACCATGGTAGCAACTGGTAAAAGCATTAAACCTAGTTAATAATGGCTTTGTAGCAAGAGTCCTGCTCTCTGTTTTGAGGGTGGTGAGGGTCTGGGGGGATGCAGACTGCTGGGAGAGTGCTGTGGTTTAATCCCAGCCGGCAGCTCAGTCCCATGCAGTCACTCACTGCTTCCCAAGGAATGGGAGAGAGAATCAGAAGTATAAGAGTGAGAAAACTCAAGGGTTGTGATAAAGACATTTTAATAGGGAAAGCAAAAGTCCTGCATGCAAGCAAAGCAAAACAGGGAATTCACCCCCACTTCCCATGGGCAGGCAGGAGTTCAGCCATGCCCAGGAAAGCAGGGCTGCATCATGCATAGCAGTGTCTTGGGAAGACAAGCACCAGCACTCCAAACATCCCCCTCTTCCTTCCTCTTCCCCAGCTCTACATGCTGAGCATGTCACCACATGGTCTGGGGGGTCAGCTGGGATCAGCTGTCCTGGCTGAGTCCCTTCCCAGCTCCTTGTGCCCCCCAGCCCCCTCACTGGTGGGGCAGTGCAAGGAGAGTCCTTGACTCTTTGTAAGTCCTGCTCAGCAATAACAAAAACATCCCTGGATTATGAACCCTGTTTCCAGCACAAACCCAAACCACCTCCCCACACCAGCTACCACAAAGAAAATTAACTCTACCCCAGCCAAACCCAAGGGGTGATTTACAGCCAAGGTAGTTCTCCCAAAAAATGAGAAAAAAGCTTCCCCCCCAGCATCCTATTTCACATGCAGTGGTTGAGTGTGTTTAATGGAGCAGAAGTCAAACCCTGGCCACACAGAAACTCTGATTCCTCTTCCCAAGTGGGGGGGTTTATATCCCTCAAGCATTATTAAAAAAACCCTGTTTTGGGTAATGAAATTCTATGTTTGTTCTCACTATCTGTATAAATGTTTAATCCATTTTTGGTTCCTGATGGGCTACCTGGTTTAATGGTGTCTTAACACTGTGAGTTTCCCATGTTGTTTCATTGTGCTTTAAAAGACAAGATCCAAAAAACCCATCTCCAGAAGGCCTGTGCTTGTCTGTCCCTTCCCTTGCATGTGCTGCCCTCCTCCCTGCAGTGTCAGGGCGAGAGGAAGGTGCTGGGGGCTGAGCAGGGCATCGCTCTGAAGGCTGTGCTGGCGGCGCTGGGAGGAGGGATGGCAGAGTGTTCTCCAAGTGCTCCTCCTGCATTGTGCTGTCTCCTTTGTCCGCTTCCCTCCCCTATCATTATCTCTGCGTGGCTCCTGCTTTCTTTTCCCTGCGTTGCCTTTCTTGCGCTGAACTCTGGTTCCCAGCCCCTCCTGAAAGGCTGAGCAGTGGGAATGGCCAGAGCTCAGGGTAGTGAGCAGCCGGGGATGCTGACACAGGGCTGGAACAGTTCACAGCTCCGAGAGCTGCTCTTGCATTCAGATCTCAATTCAAGTGTGATCGAGCTTTGAAAAACTGGACCTTTACACAAAGGAGGGTACAGGCAGAGCTGCCCGTGGCATCAGCGCATACTGACTTCAACAATTCTGCTTGGGCATGCTGCTCTGCTTCCAGCTGAGAGGACTGATGCCCTGCAGTAATCATGAGTACAAAACCTTCTCCAGAAACCACTTCTTTCCCAAGAGCCTAGGAAATACCCAGCAGTACCATCAAAACATTTGAACTGGGTTTGTTGAGTAGTGAATTGTACATGTGAAAAGCCAATACAGATGGGAGGGAGGAAGGATGGAAATTTTCCTTTGCTGTTTGGAAGTGGGACCTTGTGCAGTTTGTGGAGCTGGTAGTTTTCTGTAGTAAAGAATCTCAATCTTTGTAGTCAGTTGGTTTGTTACAGAGCAGGGTGTAGGGAACACCATCCTGCTTTCCCAAGGTTGTGCACCGACAGGGAATGTGTGAGATGCTCTGTCTGGAGCACTGGAAAGGGCATCCCTTAATCCCTGCTGGTGCTGGGTGGTTTGGTGGCAATGCGTGTGATGGATGCTCTAATATGGATGTTGCCCACTGGCACAGGTTGCCCAGAGAAGCCATGGATGCTCCATCCCTGGAAGTGTCCAAAGCCAGGTTGGACAGGGCTTGGAGCAGCCTGGGACAGTGGAAGGTGTCCCTGCCATGGCAGGGGTGGCACTGGATGGGATTTAAGGTCCCTTCCCACCCAAACCATTCTGGGATTGATGTTTGTGCTCCTGTGCTACCTCTGTGTGCCATAAAAAGATGATACAGAAGTGCAAGTTGAGAGAGCACTTAGAAGATAAGATGTTCTTCATAAATTCACCTTTCTCTTACTTTTTGTCTAACAGTGCATCTTATTTTGGAAAATCACCTTTATTTCTTTTCGCTTTCTATCAAAAGTCAGGTGTGAAAAAAGCCCTTATACAGCTTTCTCTGCTCTCATTTTCTGGCTCATGGACTGTGGTCTTTAACAGACAGTATTCAGAAGGTATTTAAATGCGTTACGTCAGGTTTGGGTTTTCTCCTAAAGTGTTGTATTTAAGTACATTCCTTCCTTAAAAAAACAAATAGCTGCTGGGCTATCATCGTGTCCGAGGATTTTGAAGAAAATTTACATTTTGAAAGACACTGTTGGAGGCTAACACGGCCATGCAATTACTGTATGTAAATCACTTCACTTGTTTCCTAATCTTGCTGAAGATGAAGTACAATTTTTGTGCATGTGCCTCTCCCTCTCAAATTTCCTTAGACAATGAGATTTTCTTGTCTTTTAATTGCTGACCATGATTTTTGTTCTGCCTAGCCTGATTGTATTTATTTTCTGGGGGGGAACGTTTAGCCTTGTGATTGTTTGGAGATTGGGTTGGCCGTAGAAATCATTGGGGATAGATTGAAGTTGGGTGCGCAACTAATTGCATCATCCTCCATCCCACAAATGGAAGAACTGCTTCCTAATTACAGCCTCATGCAAAGGCTGGGGAATATCCTCTTGTTCCTCTGCCCCACACATCTGCTTTTCTCCATTTTGTCCATCCCTGCCAAATCCTGCTCGGCAGCTCCTGCCACATTTTTAGTAATTCTTCTGAGCTGGGCTTTTACTGCTGGTTGGTAGCACCATGGACACCTGTCAGACAAAGATGGGGCAGTTCATGTCATTAGGAAGGAGTTCATTCATGGGCATTGCATTAAGCTGTGTGGTACTCTGATGAGCAGTAATTTCTCGGATTGTTATTAGTTTCTTTTGTAGGTGGTTTTCCTCCAGGGAGTAATGCAGGGAATTGAGATGGCTGGGAAAAGAAAAACTTTAATGGATGCATTCGTCCATCAGAAAATGCTCTCTGTCAGAATTAAGTACACTTTGCATATTGGTTTTGTTTGGGGAAGTAAAGGGGGAAAGAGTTGCAGCCAACATAATGAACCATTTGAGTGTTTTCAGAACAAAATGGTAACTTTTTCTCTTCTGATGTGATTTTTTTTGTTTTTTAATAACCTGTTATTTCTCCCTGAAAGTGGAATGGGATGTAATAGAGGTAAAAAATCATGTGTGTGCCTGTAAATGTTGATCATGGAAATGCCATTAGCTATGCAGGCTTTAGCTGCACTAACAGCTTAATTTTTGTTGCATAAAATATTCTGACCATACCAAGCTTCTGCCTCCAGAATGGAAGTTTTCTGCATCTTCTAGCATGTTGCATTAATTTTTAATATGAGTGGGAATCGTGCTCTTTAGCATCCCTATGTTTAAAAAAAAAATCAATTAATTATTGCTATAAATCTCAGCGATTATGCTGCAGTTGTGCTGCTGGGAAATTGGCCATTAACTACCAGGAAATCGCCGATCATCCCTTAGTCGGAATTCAGCTGTACCGACACGAGGCTTTTCCTTTTGGAAATTGACTATCAATGTGATGCATAATTGATAACCATTTATAATAATAACAATAATCTCCATGAAATTGTCATCCCGGCGCGCGGCGGCTTTGTTAGAGCCTTTACCCCTCGCGTGCTCAGCTGGCTGCATTGGTTAACTGGGTTTTCTGGGAAGTTATTGGAGTGTTTTTAGGAGAGACAGCACTGGTGCAGAGGAATAAAATGCAAAGTAGAAATGCCTGACTGGGCTAAGTGAACCTGCAGAACCTGAAGTGCTTCAGAGGATGAGTTAAGTGTTGCTGTTGCTGCTCTGCAGGAGAGGAGGCAAAACTCAAGGTTACAAATATTGCCCAAGGTCAACTTCTGGACATCACCTGGATTTTCTGGTGTGGTATCTTCTCTCTGGTGTAGTGCATTTCGTGAACCAGAAGCTTTTTTAGTTTGTCATGAAAATTTTGTTTGCAAATGCTGTAGTGTTAAAATTCACCTGCTAGGGAGGAGCTGTTTGCGGGTCAGTTTGAATGAATGGTGACAAGTCTGTGGTTACTGCTGGCTTTTCAGAATTTTTCTGTTTTTAACCCTTTCTAGTACTGCATAGGCAAAGAGATTGAGACTTTGCAGGGTGATACAGGTGGTCACTCAGGAGAGGATTTCTTGTGTTTGCACTCATTCCTGCCTTCCTCTTCCTTGCTCCTCCTTGCAAAGTCTCTGAAAATGTGGTGCTTGGCTTTGCCTCTAGAAATCACAGATGTACACTAATTCTGTACTTTTGATGCCTTTTGGTGAGTGGTGGATGGCTGGTGGGGGGCGAAGGCCTCTTTCTTGAGCAGGATGCCTCCTTGGGAAGGTTTGTAGCTTTTATCAGGGTTGTCTTTCTTCACCTCAAAATACAAAAGAGGACACTGAATCAGTGGTTGTATAAAATATTAGTGCACACAGTGCTGAATTGTTGGAATTCATTGACAGCATGAGGTCTCTTCTTCCTGTCTTAATGCACAAATGCTGTTGTGGGACTTGCTTTGAAAAACTCCGATCTGGTTTTACAAAAAGACTGTTGGGTAGAAGTGCCACAACAGCACATCCAGAGGCTGCAGCTGAGCTCAGAGTGTTCAGGGATTAAACAAACCTTTGGCTTTCTGTAGCAGCAAAATGCATCAGACTTGAGAGTATCCATTAGGGTCTTCCTCTGGGCCACCAAAATGCAGAAAACCTTCAGCTGTTGTCTCTTTGGAGAGCATTTCTTGTACCTCAGCCACACATGTGGCTTCATGGATCAATTTATCTCAATGGCATTGAAAATGTGTCCACTAGAAACAGAATCCAAAGTTTAATGTTGCCCTTCAAGTAAGAGGACAAGGACAGGCTGCAGTGACAGCTGGAATAGACATCAAGGTCTTCTTGCAAATTCAAGGTCCATTGATGACTTTTACAGGGCAAGGCTTAAATATGAAAGTGGTTTGTGTATGAGAGTACTGGCACAGCAAAAACTACTTCCCCTGTTTTATATACTCTCTAAGGCTCTTTCAACATATGCGAGTCTACAAAATAACCTCACGGATTTTATCCGCTAGGAATAGATTTTTCAGTCAGAAATAAAACTGGGAAGCCCATGCAGTGCTTTGGCAGTTCTTGTGTACAAGGCTGGGTTTTGGGATCGCAGGGAGGATAAAGAGACTGATTTGTGGTGCCAGATGTGTGACTGGTGGGACGCTGGGGCTGGAAGCACCAAACTCACAGCCATCCTTTTTAAAACCTGCTCTGCTGTTGGGCACAGGCAGATCCCACCTGGTGTGCTGGAAATCCCACACTGGTTTGGGCTGGAAGGGACTTCAAATCCCATCTCATTCCACCCTCTGTCATGGGCAGGGGCACCTTTCACCATCCCAGGCTGTGAGCCCCATCCACCCTGGCCTTGAGCACTTCCAGTGATGGGAAATCCACCAATCTCACGACTCCTCTCCTTTCTCTGCAGGATCCACAGTGGCGGTATGCACGCCGACTCCTGTGAGTTTTCCTAAGTTCCTGGGGGACTGCTGTGCTTTTTGAGTCAGAAAGTTGCAAAATACCGTCAAGAATGGCACTTGTGGATAAACACAAAGTCAAGCGGCAGCGACTGGACAGAATTTGTGAAGGTAAGAGTGTGCTCTCCTTTTTCTGACAGATGATGAGGGTAGAATATCTAATTTTTCCTTGTTTCTTTCAGTACTTAGGCATAAAGAGATCCAAATCCAAAATATATCAATATACCATTATCAAAATACAATCATACTGTTCTGGTTACTTACTTGGAAGTCACTTGCCAGTCCTGTGACCAATATTTTTGTTTAATTATGAGGTCTTCTCCTTTTATCCTAATTTCTACTAAAACAACTTTGTCGGTCCCAATTTGAAACATATTTACTATAGTCCTGTAAGAAACTGAAGAAAATTTAAGAGAAAATTTAAGAGTTGTTGTTCTATAGGTTTTGAGCACATATTATGTAACAGCTTTTCTTTGGTTGGTGTGCTGGGGTCAGGCAGCTTTGCTATAATTCTTCATTCATGGTGTGTTACAGTGTCACAGCACAGGTGACTTTTACCTTCCAGATCAATCTTCCAGCAGAAAAAGTTTTTAGGATACATTTTCTATTGCAGCTCACATGGTGTCAGTTACTTATGACAGAACTCAAGTGATGGCAAACAAGCTCTGACTTTTTGGCGTACACTCCAGTAATTCTCCAATGCTCGCGTGAGTTTTGCCATCAGCAACAAATGCAGAGCAGAGTGTTATTTTAGGGAGAATATCTGACATCTCTTCAGGAGTTCCAGTGTTCAGCTGCTCTTAAGGAGATTGATAGGGGCCTGCAGGGTAACAATTTGCAGTGTTACTTGAATGCCAACGAGGTGAAACAGGATTTGGTGGTGGATGAAAGCACAGAGCTCACAGGGGAGTCGTGCTGTGCCCGTTTGAGCAAAATGTGTGGGGCTTTGTGGAGTTCCAGTGAGTGTGAAATGCTGATCAGCAGGACAAGGGTGGGTTTTGCCTTGGTTTTTCTGTGTTACATATTGCTTACTCTCCATTGCTGCTGTTCTGGACTCAACATAAGTTACTCAGCTCTTAATTTTGCCCTGTTAATTTTGGAAAAGGGGAGACAAAGCAGAGAAGATGAGTTAGGAGGGAGTATCCAGAGTACGCTGCAATGTGGAGCTGCCTCTTCCTCCTACAGAATGTCATAAACACTCAGGTGTAGCACACTATCTCATCTTCAAAACTTACTTTGAACTTGACTTAAAAGAGTTCTATCAGCTGAGCCTGGATTTTCAAAAGCAGCCTTCCTGGTTTGATGTTTACCATCAGATCTAGTTGCTGAGTGTACAAGAAATTCAAAAGGATCATACGACAAACCTGCTAACAGAGCTTTAGATGTGATGGAAGTTTAGATTATTTTTCTCTGATATGTGAGCTTTTTTCTCTTTCTTGGTCAAAAGATATTCTTTTCTAATCTGTAAATGTGCAGGATACATAACTTTTTAAAGTATACTTTGTCATTTGCCGCTGGGTTTGTAATTTGATGGAAATGATGGGAGGGAGTCACCATTGCAAGATGCTGTTGTGTTGTACTTGTGAGCAACAGACAAGGACTGAGTGTGAAAAGCATTGTAAAAACTACCTTGAAAAATGCCAAAAGCTTCAGATTTGCCAATACTAGGCTTGTAGGGCAGCTGAATACTATACTGGTCTGTCTGATGGCTATTTTTTAATATAGACTCCTAATCTTGGATTCTAGCATAAAAAAGCACTGAAAGGGGCCACTCCAGCTGCTGTGAAAACACACTTTGAATTAAAAAAAGATCATTTTTCTCGGTTTTGTCTTCAAAGCTGTGTGGAGTAATCAGTGAAAGATGATGAGAAATTAGGGAACTACTTCAGCAGATGGAGGAGAGGAGTCTTTGCTTAACAGAATTGTGTTCAGTGAGAAGAATCTGCTGCTCCATCAAGCTGAGGGCAATGTGGTCCAAAATAGTTGCTTTTAATGATTTCCTGTTCTGTGGAAGCACTTAAGGAGCTTTTCCCTTTAAATGTGAATGGGATACAAAGCTGCATTTACCTGATGAAAGACTAAATGTCTGGTAGCACAGAGGTGGATTTCTGTGTTTTTCCTGAAGCTGCATATACCATCCCTTTTACTATTCCCAGCACAAACCCTTGCAGTTTGTTAGGAGCAGACTTTATTCCATGCAGCAGGATGGAGGCAGGTCTGGAGGTGAAATATCCTCAGGCTACATGTTGTAATCACTGTCCAAACTGCCAGACAGATTCTTCTTCCTGCAGGCTCACTGAAACCATAACCAGACACATGTTGAGGGAAATGCCTTACAAACTGTCGCGGCATTAAAAGAGTTTATTAAGGAGCTGCAGTGTTTGTATTACTCTGTAAAAAGTGCATCTGGCGTGGAAAAATAATCCAAGCCATACAAGGAGGTGGTATCGTTTAAAAAACCAGTTCACAGCCTTTACAGGCAGGTTTATGAGTCTTCCAAAGAGAGGAGCTGTGCAGACTCAGTGCGTGGCTCAGCTTCACCAGCTCTTCTGGTTTGGGGTTTTTTTTTAATATGTATTTATGACATCTTTGTATGACAGTGTTACTTTTTGCCCTGAGCAGGCTGGTTTGAAGATGTGAGCTTTTTGACCAGGTCACAAATTTTGATCTGTAGAAGAGTATGGGTGGGATAAAGGTCCAGACTTGAGGGGATAGAGGAATTTCAGGGCAACAGCCCGCAGCAAAGACATTTTGAATAGTCTGTCAACAATTAAGTGGGTTGGTGATGCCCATCTGAATGAAGTGAAGTTGGAGTGTGCTCACAGTGGTCTTGACTTACCCATTTCTTTCTCTTTTGGTTGTCCCAGAGACTTTGGGTGCCTATTCTGTAATTGGATCCATGTGGGTGGAAAGATGGACCCATTGAATGGCTGGGGCTTTTGCATATAATATATGCAGAGTGGTTTACATAATTCCTGCTTGTGGAATTGTGTCTTATTCCATAGTGGGTCAAAATATGCTTTAGAGGTGGAGCAGCTGGTGCTGTGTGGAGTCAGACTGGTCCAGCAGCCTCTCTTTTGGGTCCCGTTCCCATGAGCTTGTGATTTTGCCACATTGAAAATTTGTTTGAGCTGAGATTTTCCATTCCATGATGGGTTTTTTACCTCAGGGTGAATTAAAAAGAAAAGAAGAGTTACAGTAAAAACTGTGGAGCCGTGTCCGAGTGGGAGATGGAGAGGGAGGGCTGTTGGCTTTGCTGTGTGTGAAACAAAGCCGAGGCAGTCCTGCAGCCATGGCTGTGGAGCTGCCAGACCCGCCTGCTCTGCCTGGGATAAAAAGGGCCTGAATTTTGCAGCCAAGTTGCTGTGTGGAGGAGTGGGCCTGTTCCCAAACCTGGTGCAGCTTCCCAGCTTTTCAAAGAAATGGCAGCAAAAGCCCTCAGGGCAGTTCACCTGCCTTCCATTTAGGAAACAACAGCAGAGCGATTCGATGTAATTGTTTCTGTGCTACCTGTGGCAGAACAAGGTGTCTGTCATGCCTCCAAGAAACCCCACACTCAGAGGACTTGGCACTGCCGTGGTATCCATCCCTCCCATGGGACTCCAGTGCCTGCACAAGGCATTCCTGGGCAAGGAAATGACTTGCAGCATCATTTCTGCTGCCTGCTCAGCTGATCTTTATCCCGTGCTTCTGTCAATATGGTTAAACAAATATTAAACAGCACCAGGAGCCAGGCAGGGAGTGAGGAGCAGCCCATCCACCAATGCTGGCTGTGTCTTTGGGAGAAGGCAGAGGAGAAGGTGCTATGGCAGTGTGTCATTTCCTTGTGAGTGTCACAGCTCACCAGGGACAAGGCAGCAGGGGTGGCACATCCCAGATGCAGGATGGCAGCATCTTGTCTATGTGTGAAACACGGGTTTCCCAACACCCCTGAATTCCTCTGTGATGATCCCAAGCGTTTCCTCTGCTCCAGCCCAGTGCAGCTCTGCTATCCTGTCTTCAACACCAGTGCCATGGAATGGGAATGCCTGGCTTTAGAAGTTATAGTTTGCACTAACATTTATGAGTCTGTTAAGCTTTCAACACATGCCCCAAAAGTGGCAGCCCTGAGATGAGCAAGAAGCAAAGTGAAAAAATAATTGCAAGGCCAAGTGAGCCCAGACATCTTCTGACAGTTTTTGCTCCAGGATTTGTCATTATCCAGTGGGAAATCATGTCCTTACGTGTCAGTTTGTGCCACCAAAGTTGTCTGTACTTTGCAAAATAGAGCTGTTTGCAGGGCAAACAAGCCACTCGTATTCTTTGTTTTCTTTCAGATCCTTTGATATGTCTGATGGCTGATAAATGCCAGCACAGTCACATAATATTTTCAGTGCTTAATGCACGAGTCTCTGGCTTTTTGACATACTGCCTTACATTCCGAGTGGCACCCTGGTGTCCTCTTCAGCTGAGGCTTTTGTGGTGCTTCCCATAATTCGTATTTCCTGTGGGAATTCCTCATGCATTTACCTTCCAGCCACTGTAGTATTTGTGTGTGGCCTTGACTCTCCACCAGCCCTTGTTTCTCGGAGGGAATGTGACCCTGCTGTGGTTACTGAAGCCTCTTGGGTTGGTCTGAGTCCTTGATGCAGTAATTTATCTGGCAGACCTTGAATAGGCATCTTCCAGCTGGGATCATGGAATCACAGGGTGGGTGGAGGGGCTGCCCAGGGAGGTTTGGATCCCCATCCCTGGAGGTGTCCAAGGATGGCCTGGATGTGGCACTCAGGGCTGGGAACAAGGTGGGGATCAGGGACAGCTTGGACTCAATGGTCTTGGAGGTCTTTTCCAACCTCAGTGATTGTGTGAGATGGAGGAGGGAATTTGGGGTAGGAATGGGTGTTTTCAACATCCCCAGAGTTATCTCTGCTGTGGCTGTATGAGGCTGGTTAGTTCATTTCAAGGGTGGACACAAATTTTGTATTCCACATTTCCACCTGTGACAGAAGTCAATGCAAATCATGTCCAGTGATATTTGAATGAATAAATACACTATGTATTTAAGTAGGTACTATGGCACCTACCTGTATCTATGGCAGGGGTGCTTTTTACCTCTTTATTTCAGTTTATCCTCCATAGAAGTGGACTTAATAACCACAATGATAATTATTGCTTACTGTGCACTTTCTTATTGTTAAATACAACCCCACACTAACCCTCAATAAAAGTGCCCCTGAAGAATTGTGATGTTTCTGACTTTTCAGCAGCGTTTGAACAATGTGTCCCTGAGGTCTGGGCTCACACATCACTGAGAGCCAACTGTAGAATAGGTTCTCATTCAATAGTCACAGTCCATTCATGGTAAAAAATAGAGGAACCTTGCTCCTGGAACCAAAAGGGAAAATATACTTTAAAACTACAACTCTGGAAAGTGGCTGCCTCCAATTCTTGCTCCTTGGTATAATGTAATAGTAGCCAAAATGAGTACATTTTTTATTTGGGTAGAGAAATTTTCTTCCATTCGTGCAAATTTGCACACCAAGTAGCATCTGATAATACTTGTTTTTACTGCTTAGAAATAGAATCTTATTATCTCAGGAAATCCTTATCACCACTAGGCATTTGATGAGAAACAATGAGTTAAAGATGATATCAAGCACGGAAGAAACTGCTTGTCCTGAGTAAAAGTGACTTATTTAGAATAAGTGTAGACCTTTTTTATCTAGTGGATTTGAGTTTCTTTGTTCCATTAATATAAAACACAGTACAAGGATTTCCCCCCACAATAAAGCTTTTTTTACCTTTTTTTTTTTTTTTTTAAAGTTTCCACCTCAAAGCACATAAACTATCAGGCTTTTAAGGAAGGGTTGCTTACCACATTTAGCCTAGAGAAAAAGCAGTATTAGCTTGTCAGATCTTCTGCCATTGCACCCTGTGCTGATTTATGCAAACTGAAGATCAGTCTGGCTGCTCCTGATGTTTTGCTTTTGCAAGAATTAAGTTCTGTGGCCTTTATGGGGGATTCAGAAAATTACTTCAAATTCATACAAAACCTGGATTACACCTCTTTTATCCCAGTAAAAAAGAGTACTTTTAATTACCCCTTTGCTGACAGAGGTATGGCAGGTTTGGGAATTGCTTGTCATTGACAGGTTTTGTTAAAATTTTAATTTTTTTTTTAATTGGACAATGTCCTGTGGATGTAGAAAGTTCAAGCAACCTCACTGGGGTTACCAATATTATTCACACTTACTGACCTTATTCCATGAATGTCAACCCTTTTTCTGTGCTGAATCAAGAACTCTCCATGCCTCTAAGAGTCCTTCTTGTGCTTTGGGATGGAGCTCATATCCAGGAGTGTGCTGTTGTCCTTGCATGGATGCACAGGCTGCTCCAGTAGCTTCCAGTCCTGTGTGGATGTTTTTCCTATACATTCACTCCTGTGACATTCCATAGGGAAATGTGCATGACAAGATGCAGGACTGGAGCCAGATACGAAGCCAGCCTGACAAAATGCCCCAGGCATCCAGGAAAGAGTAAGACACATTTAGATAAGGTTACAGACAAAAATTCCATTAATTTGGTGTGCAGCTGTGTTGCAGTAGATCTGTGACTCAAGCTATTGCAGGAAGGAGAGCTCCCCTTTCCCTGGGCTTGAGGGCCATATGTACCAAAATAGGAAAAAACACTTCTGTGGTGTTCTCCCTGTGTTTAAACCCACGTTTATGGGAACTTAATACGTGTCTAACTCTTAATTCTGCCTTGTATTTTTCCATTTTCCCCAGCCTCCAGACAAGGTTCCATGTAACACGCTTTACAACTTCATGTCATTAATTAAGAAACAATTACAGCTGATGACTTCAATACCATCAACTTAATTTCCATCCTTACCACATTTCCCGTTGAAATTAACCGGTTTAGGGATTAACATGTTGTCATTCTATCTGGGCTTTTTTTCCCTCCTTACTCTAAATCCTCCCCCGCATTTGAAGATTACTCAGAAAAGTGATAATATTCCCAGAATATTCACTGGGAAGGGGTAGTTGGAGCACAGCCTTGGGGCAGCCCTGGCAACTCTTCCTGAGCTCCAGAAGCTCCTCCAGCATCCAGGGGGTGGAAGTTGGCTGCTTCCAAAAATGTGATGAGCAATGATCAGTCCTCGGGGAGAGATGAGAACAGGATGGGTTTTCCTTCAAAAGGACAGAAAAAAACTCATATCTGACTCCTAAGTAACACTGTTTCAGGGACTGATGGTGTTTGGATCTGGACCAGTCTTTTTGAATTTATCCTGATTTCCTGAATATTTATTGGTAAATGTTTTGACAGGAGTAGGACATCTGGCTATACTAAAATAAAGCTGCAGGGAAACACATTACACAACTTTTCTTTTATATTTTTTTCTCTCCATAAACAGATGTAATGGATTGGAGTGCCAAAACAGTGAAGGTTTTCATTATGGCTTTTCTATCTGAGAGCTTTCTTCAAAGAGGAAGTTTTGGGTTGGTTTTGAATTTCTTAAAATTGAAGGACATTGATCATTTCTTAGTGACACTTTTATATAGCCCATTAGCTTAACACTATTAATTTGGTTTTTCTTTTTTTTTATTATCTTTTTAATTTTTGTTTAAAACAAAACACTCTCTGCTGCCATCTAGCACCTCAAAACATAGTAATAAGCAGGTTAAGTTCACAGAATAGCCTCAGGTATAGATTGACACCCATTCTTGAGAGAAAACTGTGTTGCTGCTGATAATGATAATGTTATAGATATTTGATTGACTCAGCAAATGAATGTGAGCAAGGATGGTGAGGGACCATAGTGAGATACAGCTTACATTTGATGGTTTGCAATACAACAGTACAAAAAAGCAGTCTTTTTAAAGAGCAAGACTTCTTTTTTTTTTTTTTAATTAAAGTAATATTCCCTCCTGTTTGGTTTTGTTTTTTATCTGTGCTGGGTCTGCAAGGGAAGTGCATGTTTCAAGCTCTTGGCATCGTCAGGGGAGGTAAGGCAGAGAGACACCCTGAATCCCAGCCTGTTTATCTCCCCAGGCCCGTGTTACAGTCTAGTCATTAATTATTTTTTATGCAAAGCCCAGGCATGCGTGGCAGAGTTCAGATTTACAATATATATTCATTTAACAGTGGATTTCTCTACTGCTTTCTGGGACAGATATAATTCCCATGCTTTTCATTACGCATGCTGTTTAAATCTTGATCCTGAATTCTTATTAAAAATGATGAGATTTGACCTCAAAGTCTAATACCCAGTTTTGGAGACAAGGTGCTTGATGTGATTTCTAGAGGATTATTTTTAAGAGCATTCACAGATTAGATCTTTGGGAATGGTTGAGGGATGTGCCCAATGAACCTTGTCTGCTGCTTTTCACCCGCCATTCAGCATCCAGATTGATTCTTATTTTGTAGTCCTTGAGACTGTCTAGCTGTGTGCTGTAGGGATACATCTGATATTTTTATTATCCCTTTGTTGATGGAGGAATGTGACAGTGCTGTTTCTGCCAACTTTTATTGGAGTTTCCCCATACTTAAAGGCAAAATTGCTTCTGATTGAAGTTTGAAAAGCTTGTAAGGCTCATTCCAATGGCTCAAAGTGTGTTTTACAGCTGCACTTCTCTTTTTAGCTGTGTGTGCTTTAGATGACTGTTGCCTTCCTGCATTTGTTACCTGCAGTCTGATTTTCTTCCTGGATGACAAATCGTGGAATGGTTTGGGTTAGAAGGGACTTTAAAGATCATCTATTTCCACCCCCTGCCATGGGCAGGGACACTTTTCACTTGACCAGGTTGCTCTGAGCCCTGTCCAGCCTCGCCTTGGACACTTCTAGGGATGGGATATCTATAATTTCTCGGGGCAACCTCCAAGGCTTTGCTCAGAGAGCAGGATAACATGAGGTGCTAAATTATCACTTGCTCATTGGGGTGCTTCTGGCACACTCCTCATTGTGAAATGAATAGAAGGTAATTTCATAGAATCACACAATGTCCTGAGCTGGAAGTGACCCTCAGGAATCACTGAGTTCAACTCCTGGCTCTGCACAGTCACCCCAACAATCCCACCCTGTGCATCACTGGCAGTGCTGTCCAAATGCTTCTGGAGCTCTGGCAGCCTCAGGCTGTGCCCATTCCCTGGGGAGCCTGGGCAGTGCCCAGCACCTTCTGAGGGAAGAACCTTTCGCTGAGATCCAGCCTTACCCTGCCCTGGCACAGCTCCAGCTATTCCCTGTCATCATAGGGAAAACTGGGGTAGGGCACCCTTGTGTGAAAAGGGAATGAAATGGCTCCAAACAGAGAGCTGTGGTGTGGCAGTGATTGGAGAGGTGGGCTGGCTGGCCATGGGGCTGTGAAGGAGCACTGTCATGATGTAGGATGTTGGCTCCTACATCCAAGCCCTTCCACACAGTGATCGGCACAAAACCGCAGCGGAGAGGCAAGTCCACAGGATAAAGGAAAGGTCACTCATTTCTTTTTGTGAAATACTTCCATGCACCTTCTCAGCACAACGCTGGCTGGTGGGAGCAGAAAAGCCCTTTCACGCTCTCTCTTCATGTTGACTTTGTGGGGTTTTGGGGAAATTCTTGGGAAATTATTCAGAAGAGCACTGCAGTGCAGTGTCACAAGTTTAGAGAGGAAACGCCTGCTGGCTTTGGCATGGGAGGCAGGTCCTTTGCTGTTCGTTTGTTGGGGTCCCATATTGACCTTTTATTTTCCATCTGCCTTTGCCCAGTGATATGTCACTGATGGGAATGGCGACTGAGCACAGTCACTGGCTGCAGTTTGTGCGTCACATTTCAGGGCACTGTGTGCTGGTGCATTCCTGGAGCCTGTCACGCCAACGGTTATGGCACATTCTATCCCAGCCATGGGGGATTGAGTTACAAACGGACATAAGCTTTTGGTTGGTTTTTTTTTTTTTTTTGCTTTAAAGTCATCAAAATGCAGAGTTCCATGAGGCAATGATTGTTTAATAACCGGCTGATCTTAAGGGTGTTTTGTTGTAAGGCACCAAGTTGGTGTTTGCGAGCGTTTTGTTGAAGTTACAAAGCATCGATGCTTTTGGTTTGGAAATTGGTAAAAGCATGTGGCACGGCTTCAAGCGCTGAGTGCTTTCAGATGCTGTGCTGCTCCTTTGATTATTGAAAATGATTCCAGCACAATCCTGCTAATTTTCTCTTTGTGCTCCCTTAATTTCAGGAGACTGTTAAAAAGTCCATCTAGGCAGAGTGCTTATTGCCACCGTGAGGGAGATTTTTGCAGAGCCAAATTTTAGCAAATGCAGTAGTTTCAAAGGATTTGGAACATTTTCTTGCTGCTTTTATTCTCCCTTTTTTTTTTTTTTTAATTTTGTTTCTTTTCAGTTTGTGCGCATGCATGCATGTGTGTGCATTACTCACACTGCCTCCCATTGCTTTTCTTCTCCATGGCATCCATGGTACACCACAGTGTAGTTTAGCTCATTTCTGCTTCCCTGGCATCCTGCAAGCTGAACACGGGAGGAGGATGTTCAGGAGAGGCTTTGGGGGGTCATTAGGCACAATCACACGCAGTCCTTGAAAGCCCAGGCAGGGAGAGCAGGAGCATTTATCCTCCCAGTAGCTTTGTACCTTGTCACCTGAAAACATATGACAAACACTGATTAATCTTAACACCATCCGAGTGTGAGAGGTGTACATTATTATATCCCTCTTGATGGAAGGGGAATCAGCAAGTAAGAAATTAAGCAATTTACTCTCTGACAGTGGCAGAGCGAGGTATAAAGGCTGGGTGTCCTGATACCTGCTCTCTCCATTAACAAGAGATGTGTTTGTTCTCCAGAGGATTTTTCACTACCAGGGGTAGGATTCCTTTGCCTTTGAAAGAGAAGTAGCCTTTCCCATACTGCTGCATCTTACAGTTTTTGCCAGAAATTACATTTGGCACATTGTTTCTGTTCCGCTCTCTCCCAGAAGAAAATAATTAGAGAGAAAACATCAACATCTTAATCTACATTAAAAACATTTTTCCCAATATAAATAGGATTTAAATTTATAGTTGAAATATATTTTACAATAATAAGAAGCAAAAGTCATCTCAATCTGTATTATTTTGTTGCACAGAATAATTCTTCCAGCAACTTGCTTTCAGAATAGGTAATGAAATGTTTTATATCAATATGAATGAAATTTTGCAGCCAATCTCTCCTGAGTCAGTGCTACGGACACCAAAAAATGTTGTTTACACAGTTGTGTTGCAGATTTAGCATCCTGATTTCATACCCTGGGTTTTATGTGTAAAACACTCCCCTCATGGGAAGAGAATGGCACTTTCTGGCACTGTTTGTTTCACATTCACTGCAAGAGGGTTCCAGGCTCACATTTCTTGCCATTGGTTTTGAATGCAGTGTCTAAACAATGGGCCCACCTTTCTTCTACTCTGTCATCACCTTTTTTTCAGAGCAGACTTCTGTGGTTGTTGTATCGTAACCAAATATCGTGGCCAAATTTACCATGTAGGAGATGAATGCTAAACTGAAAATCAGGGTATTAAGTCAAAACTCTGCATTTTTCACGTGATCTGAAATACCAGAGCATTTAATCTCTTGATCTGCTTTTTTTTTCCTTCTGTGGGTTTTTTTTTTCTTTCCCAAAATACCTCTAGAATTAAAAGATAAAGGGAGAATAAATTTTCCGCCTGTTCCCCAGTCCTTGTCCCCCCCTCATGTTGAGGATGTGGGTGCTGGTGCCTCCTGCACTGCCAAGAAATGGGATCAGTTACATCAGGTTTGGCCTCAGGACCTCTGTGTCCTCTCCTGGCCATCCTGCTTGGGTCCAGATGCAGAAATAGGAACAGAATCATTTAATGGAATTTCATAGAATTGCAAAATGGTTTGGGCTGGAAGGGACCTTAAAGTTCATCCAGTTCCACCCCTGCCGTGGAACACCTTCCACTGTCCCAGGCTGCTCCAATTCCTGTCCAACCTGGCCTTGGACACTGCCAGGGATCCAGGGGCACCACAGCTTCTCTGGGCACCCTGTGCCAGGGCCTCCCCATCCTCACAGGGAAAATTCCTTCCCAATATCCCATCTAACCGTGCCCTCTGGCAGTCTGAAGCCATTCCCCCATATCCTATCAGTCCAGCCCTTTTAGTAAGTCCCTCTCCACCTCTCTTGGACGATGTCTTCAGGTACTGAAAGGCTGTGATAAGATCACCCCAAAGCTTTTTGTCTCCAGGGTGAACAATCCCAATTCTCTCACCCTTTCCCCACAGCAGAGGTGCTTCAGCCCTTGAATCATCTTTGTGGTCTCCTCTGGACTTGTTCCAAGAGCTCCATGTCCTCCTTACATTTCAGTCCCCAGAGCTGGATGCAGCACTGCTGGTGGAGTCTCACCAATGCAGAATCACCTCCCTCGCCCTGCTGCCCACACTGCTTGAATTTGTGAAGGGGCTGCTTTTAACACTGCCAAAACCAGAAAAAGACAAGACCCTTCCTGCCAACCATAAATATTTAATTCTGATCATTTCTTATTCATTTATTGGTTCACTGGGGGTGTAACATTTCTTTTGCTGCCATGGTGGCACTGGCTGCAGCTCCATGGCTCCTGGGCACATCTTCCCCACTGGCTGCTGTTCTTGGTCAACAAAAACTGGGGCCAGCAGAGCCCCCCAAAGAGGACATCTGGCCCTTGGCTGCAGGGAAATGTGCAAGTCCTGCAGCCCCTGGTCCTGCAGGCATTTGCCTCTGCTTGGCTTGGAGCGCAGGAGTAGCTGGTTTGTTCCACTGAGGTCAGTGCTTACGGGATAAACCATCCATATGCATGAGTTTTCCAGTGGCAAGTCCCCAGTTAGGGTTTCCTGGCCCCTGTGAAGAGCTGGAAGAAGAGCACATCTTGTGCCCAAGGGCTGCAAGGTTGCAGTGTGCAAGGGCAGGGTGGTGGCAGGGTGGTTTTCGGAGCCCAGATGTGCTCCTGTGTGTGGATGGAGTTTGGAGGTGGCTCTCCGGGTCCTGCTGTCACCCATGTGTGCACTGGGCAGGGCAAGGCCACCAGTCAGGCCACCAGTCACAGATGGGTTGGTTTGGGCGAGGTTTCTATTGTGTGTGTGTCATGCAACCCAAGGGCTTGTTAAAGCCTTTGGTTTTTTCAGAGGTAGTGAATTCTCCAAGCTCCCTTCTGACTTCCCTGCAGTTGTTGAAAATCAGCATTTTTGGAATTTCATTTCTCTATGGTATGATTTTTTTCTATTGTCATCCAGGGCTTAACATGGGGACTGTTTGTTAGTAATTTCTTTGAAGACAATAGTGGAAGATGCCCTTGATCTATGGACCAGGATTTTATTATTTTGTCATATACATTTTGGGTAGATTTCTTCTGCTGCTTCAGAACAAACAAATGGCACCGATCTCACTGTATCCAGTTGGGAATACATTTTATTCTTTAGCAAAATGTTGTTGTAATAAAATGTTTTTGTTGGTTAAAATATTCTCTGCTTTATTTGTAAGCCACAAATGTGTCTTCCCATCTTGACTCTCACAAAAGAAGAAATTTTCCAGTGTGCCTGAAGTTTGTTAGTTAATTCAGTATAATGCCAATCAGATATTCTTGGAGAATTGCATAAATAATCTTTTGGGGCCCATGTTTTGCATGTCTGTGTAATATCCAACATAATTTTCGAGATCGTGATTCTTGAGGATGGAATTGGAAGAGAGAACGTTTGAAGAGGATTTGTAATATTTACTGCAATAAAGAAATTTAGGGATTACTCAAAGATCCTGTCAGTATTTGGGTCAGAAATATAGCCCAGAGGTATTAGTATGATAGGCAAGTATAAGCATTAGACTGTATTAGTGATTTAGCTATCATAATAGCACAATAGTCCATCATGTGATGGCTTGTGCACTAAACATTTATTGTGGATTAGCCGGGAAAAATGCTCAAGCTGTCTTGCAAACAGACCAGGGAAGGTGACTGTTCCTCCTTTCACTGGGTCTGTCCTGGAGGGGGATGTGTTGGTGGTGAAGAAATGTGTGATTGTAGCAGAAAAAGGCAAAGTTGTTTCTGTCTGAGTTTTTTAGTTCAAAAAATAAAATGTTGCCTCTGCAGCAGTGGTCAGCAAAATAAGTAGCAGTTAAACTATTCTTCATTGAAAAAGAATATTTGAGCATGAGCAGCCTGTCATAATTTAGATTATGTGTTTTGGGGAGCCATTTTAATACCTCCTCTGAAAACAATGACTCTATATGGAAATTTTTATTACATTCCCAAATAACAATTTTCTGTGCTGTGATTCCATCTAAATCCCTTTGCCTACTCTAAGTGTAAAAAAAGCTTAATCCACATGAATGTTGAAATACTGCTCAATACAAATCGAGTTTTGTGTGATGTTTCTGGGTGTTTTCCTATTTCATAAACATGTAGTTTTTCCAAAGGAAGCTGGAGATAATGGGCAAAAGTCTGCTATTCCTTTTTGCTTTGTTAGGCCAGGCTTTAGATCCTTTGATCCTCCCCTCCTTCTCCGTGACCTGTGCTAGGGTCTTAAAATCATACATTCCAGATTACACCTCCACAATTTTCTGTCCTGGGATGATGAAAGGATTTGCGTATTATGGTAATAATATAAAGAATCCTTTTGGAGCCTAGTTAGCATGGCTAATTTGAAACTACAGGGAAAAGTAATTTCCACAAATTATAATATTCATAAAGTGCTAAACAGATACCTAACTAATTTCTAATCACTCTCGTATTCTCCAGTACCTTGCACTGGCCTTTTTTAGGCCTGTCTGCTGGCTCCCGTTTAATTTGTCCTTAGCTGTGTGCAGTGGATTAGCATTTCATCAGGCTGGATTAAGATTGAGCTGACACTGGAGCTTTCTTTTTTATTTTTCCATGCGCCTGTGCGGGGCCGAGCAGATCGACATACCTTCCGTTCTCCCATCGCTGCTGGGTGTGCTGCAGCCTGCCGAGCACGACAGGGGGAGAAAACCCAAACCGATGAAACACACGTTTAAAAAGAGGTTAAAAAAAATAATTTAAAAAAAAAAAATCATCATTGCCTGGGGGAAAAACTGCATTGAGGTTGCTGGCTGGGTCAGTGCGTGAGATTTCATCGGGCTAAAATGATGTCACATGGAGCGAGGGCTTTAGTGGTTTTATTTAGCTCCTAATCCCCACACACTGCTCGGCCAGTTGTCCATGTGCGCCGCCGTCCCCAGCGGCACAGGATAAAGCAGCTGGGCCGAGCGCGGCCGCTCTCTGCACCGCCCGGCCAGGGCAGCCCCTCCGCCGGCCGCCCATGCTCTGCCTGCTAGGGTTACCGGGGATTAATAATTCAGACCGCACTCGGAAAGGCAAAACCGGCTGGTGCGTTCTGAAGTGCCGGGAGGGCTCAGGCGGAGCGCGGCCCGGTTTGGATGCGTGCCGGGGAAGCGCTGAGAAGGAAAGCTCCTCTTGTCCGTGTCCAGCGGCCTCGTGGCGATGCCCATCCCCAGCAAGCACCCCAACATCGGCCGCTCGCAGAGCTGGGACGCTGCCGGCTGGTATGAGGGCAACTGGGAGAGCGAGAACGCCTTCGAGTACCAGAGGCCACCGGGCCGGAGGAGCTCCCTGACCTACGGCGGCGAGGGCGGCTGGTACGAGCCGCCGCGGGCAAATGATATCATCTTGCAGGGCGGTGCGGAGCTGAAGCAAGAGGCGTACCCGTACCAGGATGCCACCTTCGCTCCGGGGCCCCTGAGGAAAGGCTCCGTCCCCGACTTCGCCTACTGCGACCGGCCGGCCCCCATGGCGGCCAGGGGCTCTCTGCCGCCCCAGGATTACTACAGCGACCCGTCGCTGTCGGCGAGGTCACCCAAGGACCCCCGGTGCTACCGCGACCACGTGGCGGGCAGGCCGCTGGCGAGCTACGGGGCGCCGGGCAGCCGGCTGTCGTGGGACCAGAGCCCCGTGCGCCCGCCCGTGCCGCCGGACGCCGCCCGCCTCTACAGGGACCCCAAGCTGGCCCTGGACGGGCAGCGGATGCGCGGCAGAGATGTTTCCCCGGCGTGGTACAGCACGGAGCCCCCCGGCCCGCGGTACGCGGCGGAGCCACCCGCCTTCCCCGGCAGGCCGGGCTACAGCGATGGAGCGGAGCGGGCTCCTGAGGCGGCGGCCAGGCAGGCCGCCCCCACCTGCCTCGTGGTGGATCCCACCGGCAGCAGCGGCACCAGCTACGGGCCGGGCAGGGAGAGCACCGCCGCCAAGGGCCTCTACGACAGCTACGAGGCGACGGTGGCGACGCCTTCCCACCCGCCGGTGCCCCCCAGCTTTCCTGGGCCCGAGGGCAAGCGGAGCTTCGACCCCGAGTTCGTGGCCCTGCTGCGCGCGGAGGGCGTCTCGGAGAGCACCTTCGCTGCCCTGCTGCAGCAGGGCTTCGACTCGCCGAACCTGCTGGCCATGATGGAGGAGAACGACATCAAGTCGGTGGCTCCCAACCTGGGCCAGGCCCGCGTGCTGTCCCGCATCGCCCACAACTACAAGGCTGAGATGCAGCTGCAGAGGCAGGAGCGCAGGAGCGGGGCGCTGCGCCCCAGGACCCGCTCCAACAGCTTCAGCCACCGCAGCGAGCTGCCGGCCGAGTACGGGGTGCCCACCGTGGATGGCCCCGGCGCCTCGCAGCACCCGCCGCCGCTGCAGCCGCTGTCCCCGAGAGGGGTCGAGATTCACCGCCGGCCGTCCAGCGCCCCGACCCAGCACTTACTGGAGACCACCACCTACCCGGCCCCCGCGGGGGCTCCTCCGGGGCCGCACTTCCTCCCCGGCTCGGGATACAACACCCCCCTGCCTTGCAGCACCCACCCGCGGCCCGCCTCTGCCTACTCGGCTCCGGTGGGCTTGCCCATGACGGCGGCCAACCCGCACGCCAGCCCCAAGACGGCGTACCCCACCACCTACACCGTGCCCATGGAGCTGATGAAGAGGGAGCGCACGGCGGCGGCGGCCTCTCCGGTACCGGCACCGAGCCCCCACAGCAGCCCGCAGCTGCTCCGCCGGCCGGGAGCCCCGGGGGATAGCAGCCTGGCACCCAGCGGACCCGCCTTCCCTGCCCAGATCTCCCCGTACCCGAAGCTCAGCAGGCGCACGGGGCCTCCCGTCATCGTCTCCACCATGGCATCGCCTGAACCAAGTAATTACCGAAGGCTCTTAGTCCGTATAGTAGTTTAGAACCACCTTGTTGTTGAATTTACCCTTCAAAAAACCCACGGTCAAGTATCGTGGGGGTTCGTGCCTAAATATTACACACTGTCCTATTTAGAAAAGTAGGCGAAGGGGGTTTCTTTACAGGGTTGTGCTGGCCGTGCAGAGCTAAAGATGCTGGTTCTCGCTCTGTGGTTAAATTCCAAATATTTTATTTGTTTAGCCAACTTCAGTTAAACGTGAGCAGTATCTCAGATAATGCTTCCAGGGTTAATCTTGCCGTTCCTGTTGTTTGTAGAGAACAGGAGATTAGATACTGCGCTGGCTGAGCAATTAGGACTACAGGGTTTGCTGCAGATTGACTTTTTACCGCTGTTATCAGGCACAAATGTGTTCCTCCGAGGAAATGGTTAGCATTGTTTTGACTAAATTCATCAGATAGTTAATGGTGTTATTCGAGAATCGACTTACCTTTGGCCATTACCTAAGGCTTTTCTTCTTATTATTAATTTGCTGTTTTATCAGGCATACAAAATAAACCCCTTGATTTCCTTCTCGAGATGCCTGTAAGTGAAGCGATAGAGCTGTTAAAGTAATAGGGCTGTGCTTAAAACTAAAAGCCTGTCATTAGGCACTGGAACAATAAAAATGAATGGTGGCTCCTAGACTTCCCTTCCCCTTCTAGAAATGCTCAGGCCCTTGGCTGCTCGGATGAAAAGCTGAACAATCCAAGCAGGCTGTGCTCCTCTGCTTTGGAGATGTCCATTGATGATAAATGCTCAGAGCCCTGACAGAAACTAACCCCCCAAACCACCCGGATAAGTATAAGGGAATTCATCAAATCCATTCATTTGTGGTTTGACTTGTTTGAAAAAAAAAGTGGAAAGACCCCCCCCCTTGAAATGTTTTTGCTGGTAGTGACTCTGTGAGCAGGGAGTTTTCTCCCTGTGCAGCTCAGCTGAACTCCCATGCAAACAATTCCTGAACAGTGTGCCTTACCAGCACACACACACAAAGCTTTAATAAGAGGGATACCATTTATAGGCATCGAGACAGTGCCAAACTGGTGATGCCATTCCACAGGAATCTAAATAAAGAATGATTTTGTGAGTGGAAATGATAAAGTTGTCAAAATGCAGACACTTGGCACACCCCTTTCCCTGCCATACCATAATTACACAGCTAGGAAGTAAATGCCGGTTCTTTCATGCTCATGAGTCCTTTATGTAGCTGGTGTAATGTATTGATTTCTAAAAAATGCTTCAATATTAGGCAACATGTTCTGTGTTGACATGGATCAGATGCTAAAGTAGTACATCCAGGCAGTATTTTTAAATAAATGCGGCTAAAAAGACGAACTGGCATAATGTGGGGAACACAAATATGTTCATTTATTTGCGCTACGTCTGATTGAGCGGTCTATGCTGACACAGTGAAAGCTCTGGGCTGAAGGACCACCAGAGCACAGGGACTGGGAGTGATCTCCTCCACCATGGGAAACAGATCCCTCCTTTCCTGTGTCTCTTTTATAAACTGCAAAACCCTGTTTTCTAAAAATCTTTATATTATCCCTTCCCTTCACCAGAATTACCGGTGCACAGCAAGAAACAGCCAGCAGCATTTCTGTGCTGTTGAGCTCTTTCTTGCTACTCAACCCTCTTTTTTTTTTTTCTTCTTTTGCCTACGACCAGCTCATTTGCATGAGGATGACATTTGTTGCTCCAGTAATTTCATCTGATAATGGCCAGCTTGCAAAGCGGATCTGAAAACATATTCCTTAATTATGTGTTGCCAAGCAACGAGAGGGTTTGGCCATAATCACAGAAAGATTATCTTCTCATTGAAGGCCCTGAAAGGTTTAGCTGAAGTAGGACCTGTAAAATTGTCTTCATTTTTATTTATTTCCCCCTTTTCCTTTCCAAATAGCCTGAGACGTTTTCTCCCTGTTAAACTATATTTTAAAAGTAGAAGCTAAGGTAAGGCACATGGCACATGGAAGGATATGGATTAAAAAAGGAAAAGCACTGTGGTTTGTAGATGTTTGAGCTGTGTTGGGCAGGAGTGTTCACACTTACCCACGAGGGGATAAGCTGAGGTTAGAAATATGTTAAGATGTTTTAAAGCTTTGAATGGGTGGCAGAAACTTGACTAAATCCAGGAAAATTATATTTGCCAGCAGGAAGAGCCAGGATGCATTTGTAGGAATGATGAGCCTTCTCCTGGCTGCAGCTTTGGCTGTGGATATTCAAATCATAAGGTGAAAGCAAATTCAGTATTAAACTGTCTCCAAATGGCTGCAAATATTTTCTGTCAGTGTAGGTTAATGTCTTCTCAGTCAGCTGAAGGTTATAAAAGTGCACATTACAGCCCAGTCATGTTTTGAAGCTTGTTATATGGATAAGATCTTAAAACAGATAGTTTGGGGTTTTTTAAAGTCCTGTTGAAAAACACATTGTAGTCTTTCTACAGTGAGTTGTTCCTAAATACCCCATATGTCATTTTGTGCTGGGTTTGATACTCCACGTGCATTCTGCACAGCTGCTATTCACTTTGGAGTTTGGGCAGAGGGCTTGCAGGAGGAAGTTGTCTTCTCCTGCCTGGTATTCCTGATGGCAGAGGCATCAGGTTTATGAGAGGTTTATGGACCTCCTGCTTTGCCATGGTCCGATAAGGGAAAATGAGCAGTGAGATTTAGTGCTGCGACTGCTTTGCATTGCATAAAATAATTATTAAGAAGTTAGGTAAATTGCCCTTCCTGGGAATTGCAGAGTTGTATGAAGAAAAGATGGTGAATGAGCACCTTAAACCCTTTGCTGTGGTGGTAGAGTGACTTCTCCAGAGATCAACCAGCTTCCCATCGCAGGAACTTCCCTGCCACAGCACTGGCAAAGCTGCTGCTCTCCCTGTCATTGAGACCTTGTCAGGAAAGGCTTCCCCTGGGGAGAAACATCCCTGGAGCTGCTCCTGCAGCCTCGCCATCCATGGGATCACCAGCAGTGAGCACACCAAGTCAACTCCGTGGCGGGCAGGAAGAAAACCCTGTGAGGTCTGAGTGACAAACACGTGTCAATGGGAGGGCTGAGCCAGAGCGGGTTTGAGGCCAGCCCCGTGCTGAGCTGGAAGGGAGAGCAGGGAAATAAATAATCCAGGTCAGCAAAGCTGGTGAGGGCAAACAGCCTCTCACGGTCACTGATCACATTGCTGCAGCTCCGCCTCTGAATTCTGCCTCTTCAATTTATGATTTTTGCTAGTATTTTTATTAGATTACTTAATTGACTTTTTTTTTTAATCCAATGTTTTAGTAGTAAAGCAGTTGGCAGATGAGAAGTCTTGTATTTTTGTAGCTAGCCTGGACTTCTCCCAAACAGGGGCTGGTCCAAATTTCTGTTTCTGGTGCTGAACTTAGGGAGCTTGAATGAGGAATGGTGATTCATTGCAAATATGTGTCTTGGATGGTTTTCCAAGCTCTAGTTTACACATGGAGATATGAAAGCAAATTATCACAGAGGGAAAGATGCTTCCCACAGAGATGAGGAGCAGGGCTGCCCCATAAAGTCAGGTGGCTATCATCAGGAAGCAAGAGAAAAATTAGTTGGCTGTTAGATTTGGTTGAAAGGCTGACCTTTTCCTGAGCAGGGAAAGCCAGGCTGAAGGCAGCTGCCCTCCTTGGACAAGTTGTTCTCTCCAGTGTGCAGGGGACTCATCCTCTCTTTTATCAGCTTACAGCCCAGCTAGAAATGCCTTTCACTGTGATTAGCTCAGCTCTGCTTGTACTCTTTAACACCTCATTGTGATGCCTTTTATTGGTATTTTCCCCCCTGTGACAGATAAAAACTGTGTTAACCACACATAATTGCAGGCTGAAACTCTTCATATGGGCAACCCCCAAGGAGGAAAGGGCATAGGCAGGAGCAAGAGCCCTGATGGTTGTTAAAGGATGGTTAAAAGAGCCCATCAGAGATGGTTAAAAGAGTGACATTTGCCCATTCTTTAAAGCTATTAATTCTTTTAACCTAATTAATTTAAGCTAAATTGCCATCGCTTTCTATGGGCAGAGTTTAGCAGGATATTTCCTACACAATATCAATTTGCTGATGTTGGTTCATTCTTTGCTCAGTACAGTGGACAGTTCAGAAATCGACTTCAGGTTTTCTTCCCTGTGTTTTCTGTGCAAACTGCAGCAGGGAATCACAGTGTGTCCATGTAAGGCAGCTCAATTAACAATCCGGACTGAAACAGCACCAAAGGAAGCTCCGTGCACTGAATAAATCTGATGTAATTTGCACATTGACCTGACAGACCATAGCATGTCCTTGGAGCCATTCCCAGCTAGTGTGTTAGTTCAGGTAAACTCTGCACTGCGCTCACTAACAAAAATGTGGAGTAATGATTTGAACTGGGATCATATCAAAACTCACAGTAAGTTTGGGAAAGCATTTGAAAGGCTTAGAAGGACCCTCACCAACATCAGCTGAGCACGAGTGCCTGAATGTGTATGGGGATTTTAAAATTGAAGGGACCCCAACTGCCCACCTTAGTAGAGTGAATGGCTGAAGAACAGAATGTGCAAGAGATGTGCTGTTGACAATCTTGATTTAGCACTGACTATCTTGGCCAATCTGCACATACAATTCATTTCTGCCAGAGAATATGCTTTTAAAATACTTCTTTAAAGGTTGAAATACGCTTTTTATAATGGTTTTATCAAAGGCAATATAAAGTGTCAAACTCATTCCAGTTGCAATTCATTGACTTTAGTGCCATGGCAATAAAAATGAATTTGGCCTGTCGAAGGAGAATGTGTTGTCAGATGCACAAGTGTTGTCATCTTCAATTTACACTTTCCTTTCACCCTGTGTCTCTGGTTCTCTAGCATTGTTAGGACTTTCATATATCCAGATCATTCTCTGACTCTATTTGCTGGCATTTTTTTTAGTTTTCTCATAAGTAGTTTCCATAGTTACAAACTTCATGTTCACAGAGGGAAAAAAAATTTAAAGGTTTCTTATTATTATTGTATTAAACATTTTTTATATTTCTTCTTCTTGTCATTCTCATATCATCACACTGCAGCCCAGTTTAATGAAAATGCTGCACAACTGAATTGCCTGTTATTTTTAAAAGCAAAGTAGGTGCTGAGCTGAATCCTTGAAAAGCAGAAGACCAACATCATTAAGCCACTGATGTAGAATAAATGTTGCAGATGTCGGACTGATATTAGTAAGGTTTATAGATGGCAATTGGCAGGCAAGCTTTTGACTTTTGCACCTAAATAAAACCTGACATTAACAGCATTCTGCTGGCTTTGGGAGAAGAAAGGTAGTTTTTATTCTCTTTTGTCTGCTGTTGGTAGTGTTTTGTTGAAGATGAAGTGGGATTCACATGGGTTGTTTTTCCAGTGTTTAGTTCCACCTCTCCAGTAGGGAGGTGCTGTGCAGCCATGCTGGAAGCCTTAAGGAGGGGTTTGGGCAGAGGGGTTTGGTAGCTGTGCTGGAGCAGCTGTGCCCTGGGCAGGGCAGCCCTGAACAGGGTTTGGGCAGAGGTGTTCGGCAGCAGTGCTGGAGCAGCTTTGCTGAGGAACACGGGAGGCTCCGAGTGCCCAGTGCTGTGTCCAGGGCCTTGCCTTGTCAGCCGCAATCCAATTAGCTGCTCCGGAGCAGATGGAGCAGATTAGTGCTGGCTCTCCTTCCTCCGCCCTCTCCCCTGCAGGGGTGTAGGGCCAACAATCGGCTTAGCCTGGGTCCCGTGGCACAGCTTGGCACAGCCCCTGCCCTGCCCGTGCAGAGCCACCGCTGCCTCTCGCTGGGGGAAACCTTTCAGCTCTGCGGCTGCTGTGGCTCATCCCCCAGCCTGGTGGCTCCAGTTCTTTGGTGGTTTGGAAGCCCTTGACCTGGACTCGTTTGCCAGGCATAAATTCCATTTATTTGTTTGCAAAGAGTGTCTGCAACGTGGCCACCAGAGCAGCCGCACCAGCAGTGGGGTCAGGGGTGCAGGATTGTGGTTCTTTCCCACCTGCAGCATTCCCTTCCAGAATCTCAGCCAGCAAATGTTGGGTGGCCACGGGAGATGATGGCCTCTTGCTTTGTCTTGTAAATGAAAACAGAGTCAGGCAAGGAGAGGCTGGGAGAAGTGATACCACGGGACTGTTCCTGCAGTTCCCAAAAGTGTTACAGTCCCCGGGAAAAGGGTGGTTTAGGCTCTGTAATCTGAGACATAAGCAGGTTGTCACAATAAGAAGGAAACCAGCAGGGCTTATCTGCTGGTGGAGATCCTTGGTAAATACTGCTATGAACAGCCAAGATGGCATTCTCATGTTTTATTTATATATGCAGATATGTATAGACATGAAAATGGGGAGAAAAAAATCTCAAAAATTAAATCAGTGTCACAGTCATTATCCATTTGGATCAGTGCTTCTTCAGTCTTCATTGTTTGCCAGAAGTGTCTTGTTTTGGTTATCGAGCAATTTATTATTTCCTAGCTTGGCGAGCAAACAAGCAGACGGGACTTTGTTTAGACAGCAAACACAGTGATAAGAAATAATTTAGGATATACTTTCCATGAAAAAAAGTCAGAAAAAGAGGATCAGAACTGAGGTCTCCTGGAAACATTTGGTCTGTTCTTTATCTCCAGGTGGGTTCCCTCCATCCAGGGAGCATCAGGAGTCCCAGGGTGGTGGGATGCAGGAACCTGGCAATACCCCCCTGACTCCCCTGCTGGTCCTCTTAACCTTAACACGTTTCCTGACACTTGTTCTAACACTGCAAATCCCTGAGCAGTTTCAAGCTGCCTCCTACACATTTCCTTACTGACCCTATAGATTATCAGCCTTTCCTTAGGATAGCCCAGTCTCTTATTGGTGATTCTCACTGTTACCTGCAGAGTGAAAAAAGAGAATGGAGATATTGCACACATTTGTTTTGCTCTCTTCCCTCTTCTGAGTGCTTGTTAGAAAGGTTTATATGAATACTGAAAAAGTACAGTAGTTCATGCAAGTGCATATATTTTGTTTTGTTGATGAAAGGAATCTTGATTAGTATTGTGAAGGATAAAAGGAAGGATTCCGCGTGGACAGCAGAGAGCTTGTCAGTATCTAGACCTGACAATCCTGCTGCAATCAGGAATGCTGAAATGTATCTTCAGTTATCCCACCTGGCCAGCAATTCCTGTAATCTCTTCTATCAAGCTTTCCCCATCTTTGAATTCTTCCTCATGTTGAGTGGACCTGCATAAGAGTGGGAGCAGTTATCTTCCCAGCCGAAACATTTGGCTTAAGAGTCTTAAATTTCCATTTCATTCTTGTCTGCAGCAAATGTGGTCTGGTTTCATCTGCAGTCAGGGCTAAAAGGTCCCAAAACCAGGATTACTAATAAGTAATAACATCAGGGCAGTGCCAAACAACCTGTCATGCTCTGCAGTGGAAGTGTTCCCCTTGGGGCTCATATTTATTCAGCAGGGAAGGTGTTCTCTGTATTTGTGCTCATCCTAAAAGCAGGGGCTCCCTTGGAGCAGTGTGACATCTCCCATGCTGTGCTCTGGCCTGAGGGACACCACAGCCACAGGATCATCTTCCTGGTGTGAGAGAAGCAAGATACAGAGATATATCCCCTGCACCAGCAGCCCCAAGCTCTGGCTCATCAGCTCTTTTTCACTCCAGTTTTCTGTTCCTGAAGCTTGCAGGAGAAAGGCCAACAAAATTATTATTTCTAATTTTTGTACAATATCTTTCTGGAGGAGCAATTTCCAAAGTAGGGCAATGAGTCAAGTTCACTTGAAAAATGGTGATTTTGTCATTGATTTCAACAGGAGTAGGATTTTTGCTCTCTCCTGCAAAATGAACCAGCTCTACATCGCTGACTTTTATTGCATTTCTTAAAATTAGATCTACAAACCCAATGGTTTCTTAAGCAGGAGAAGCTGTATGTTTCATGCATTGGAAGCCTGTGCATTATTAAAAATAATAGGATAGATTTGTCAAATGGATAATGAGTAGGTTTCTTTCTATGTTTTTCAGTGTTTTAATGAGTGCAGGAAATGTTTGCTATTTATTTGCTTTCAGATTTTACCAAGGAGCTCTGGAGATAATTGTCAAATTTCCAAGTGTGTATCAATATTTCATGAAGCTCTGTTTTCCCTCTGTACATTCACGAGTTGGGTCATTAGTACTGAGACTGATATTAACAGGCTGAAGCAAGGCATGAAAAGGAATTCCACCAACCACTTGCGAGTTTGAGAATTTCTGGAACAAAATTCTAGTCGAGGTCTTCTGGGTAGAATAAATATCAGTAATGTTGCTTGGTTTCAAATGTTAAATGTGTTGGAGAATTTCTTGTTTGATCTCGGTTTCTGTGGCTTTATGGGTCTAATCCAGAGAACACCAAGGCTTTGTGTGTGTGTGTTTTGTCTGTGTGTTCTGTGTGTTTGGCCTCACGCCCAGCACTTACCACAAATTGGGGTGTACCTTACAGAGATAGGATATCCATCCACGTCATCCTTTGGAAAAAAAGCAAATTCCACCTTTCCCACTACCAGCAAATTAAATTGTGTTGAATTATTAAAGCTCAAATTGGTTTTAGACATGGTACCAGTCGGCACTGATGTTGACTATTTAGTTTGTGGTTGACTATTCAGTTTTGGGTTATTTTTGCATGGTTTTTGAGGTGCAGTACTGGCTGTGTGTGTGTTCACAACTATCGTTCTGCTTTGGACATTTGCCATTTAAAAGAGGCTACATTTTGCATATGGTTAAATGTTTCTTTTTTCTTAATTTCTGACATTTTTATGTAAAACCATCATATCCCTGCTACCATTCTGATGAGGCAGCCTTCCCCAATTTTGGTTTGCTTAGCCAAAAACTCTGGTGTCGAGTTGGCTTTTGCTCTTACTCGTGATCTAGCCCAGCTAGCTCAGTGCAATACTCTCAAGAAAAAAGAAAAAACAGCTCAGGGAATGGAAATTATTCATAGATACAAACCCACTGTGCTCTGCTGTAGAGAGGGTGCAAAATTAATTGATAAATTACTGTGGCTTTTTGACCATTCTAAATGGTTGCCATAAGTGCTTCCCAGGCACAGCTGAGAGGTAGCTGGGAAAGAGCAAAAAGTGAGACTTTAAACTTGATTGAGCTATGCAAAGTCTGGAGCTTTAATGTGGAAACCTGAAAATGTACAGAGAACTGGAAGGTGGATGGAAGGAGCATTCAGGGTTTCTGAAATAGAAAAGTGCTTCAGAGTTAGAAGTGATTAAAGCAGAAGGGGACCAGTGGTGCTTCCCTGGAGAGGGAGGGATGGAGTCCTGTGGGAAAGGCAGAGCTTGCTGTTTGACAGAGGGGTTTGAAGATCCTTGGAACTAGCAGATGTCAGAACTGGCCTGTCTGTCAGTATTTTGGGATAATTTTAGGGTTTGTGACACCATGGGCTACAATAAAGCAAAGGAGGTCACTTGTGAGCACAAATAGCAGTGTTAATCGTGGTAGCAGTTCAGGAGGAGAAAGAGAAATGGCAATCATGTAGTAGTGACACAACAGGAGAGTGGGGAGATAATGAATTTGGTCACAGCTCGATATGGCAAAGTTCCAGACTGTAAACAGAGATATTTGTCAGAGGGGAGACAGTGCTCAGAGTGAATAACGTGTGCTTTGCTAAGTAAAAACCACCTTGTAAAGGTTTTTGCAGCTGTGGGGGGCTTGTAAGAGAAATCCAGAGCAGATCCATTTGACTGCCTTGTCCTTCCCCCTAGGTGGGAGTTTGGAAAGTTGATGGTAAATGTGTCTTGTAACTTGTGCTTAACTCTGAAACTGAGCTTTTCACACTTGGTAGTAGATAAGCTTTGTCCTGGGAAATGCAAAAGGATGTCCTGTCCTACTGTGGCTTCCATCTTCGGTACAGCAGTGGGACAGCTCGAGCAGAGGCTGGGGACAGCACAGCCATGGTGTTGTGTCCTTAGCAGTGGTGGCACTGGAGAGAGAGGTGATGCTGAAGAAGGCAAACCTGACCATTTGTACCCAACCATGTACCTTGGTCTCCTTGTGCAGCCAGCTGAGGCAGGCAGAGGGGGCTTGGATCAGCAGAGAGGGGAGGCTAGGCTGGCCTTTCCCAGGGGAGAAGGAGGCAAACACATCAGCACAGACTTGTGGCAAGCAGAGCTCTCAGGAGGGTTGGGAGAAGCAACACTGGCTGCTACAAAGCTCGGTGCTAAGAGGTTCTGCACTGTGCAGAGTCACATTACACAGGCAGTTCATCCTACAGGAAGTTGCAGAGCACTTGTGAGAGCCAAAGGAGAAGCTCCACTGTTCTCCCAGGGGGACAACGAGCTGCTTTTGCTCCAGGAAGGAAGAGGCATCAGATGCCAGTAAAGAAGAGAGCTGCTGCTCTGACTCCTCCTGCAAAGCCTCTTGCACTCCTCCCAGCGCCCTCGGGCTTCAGAGCTGCAGCTGGACTCGAATTGACAAGAGTTTGCAATGCGATTCCCACCCAGCTTTTGGTGGTTTTTTTGGTTTGGTCATTCATTGCCTGTGCCAAGAGGACACAGTTCCTCCATGTGCTGCTGCCTGGGAGAATCTGGCCTTACTCTGGACAATATCCTGGGAAATCTCCAATTTCCTTTACTCCCACTCTGGGAAGTTATTAAGCATGCTGAGTTAATATACCTCATACCTATTTGTTTGTTTAATCTGTTCATAAGGCACTTAAAGCCCCAGGGTTCTTTGAAGAAGCACATACTAAGGGATGCTGGACAGCCAAAGCTATATGCACTGCTGAGAGCTGGCAGGGCTGGAAACTGCCCCATTGATTCAAAGGGAGCAGCTTTCCTCCAGCACAAACACATCTGGAGAAGTGGGAGAGGAAGGAAGAAGGTAGGAGAGCAGAAGAAAGAGGAAAATACAGGAATCAGCAAGAGTAAGCCAACCAAAATACTGCAGCAGAGCAAAGGGTGCCCTAAAGGTAGCCAGTTTGTAGGAAAGTATTCCATGCTTGGGAATAAGGGTGCTGCTAACAGTCACAGAATGTTTGTGTTCCAAGATTTTTGTACACTTTTACTCTCAAGCTGGCACAGTTACACACTTTGTTTGCCTCCAGATCCTACCCTTCGTGGAGTTAGAAATACTCTGACTATCCAAATACAGCAAGTCTCTCCAAATACAGCAGTGCCATGCTTGGTAAGTGGGTCATTAGCCTTTGGGCTCTGAGCAAAGATTTTCAGTCAGAATTTGGCAAAACAGCAAGTTAAAATAATTTCCAACAAAACCTTCGATTCCGAGATTTCTTGTAAATTTTCCGAGATTTTCTTGTAAATAGTGTGTGACCTGTGCTTTGATGATTTGTATTAAGCCACCTGGAGCTCCTGGGTGTCAGTGTAAGGCAATTTTGGAGATCTCCTGGAATGATACCCATATTCTCCTGTCAAGTTTGGGATGATTCTTTTTCGTCTTCTGCCTGGAAGTGGATTGGAAGGGTGTGCTCTGAGATTTTCATTTTGGAACAACACAGAAAACTCAGCCTTACTGCTGCCGTTGCTCTGTGATCACCTGTCTGCAGACCACAGCTGTGCTCCTCAGCCTCCCTCACGTCTGACACTCAAGTTTTTTTTTCATTCTGTGGCTGGTTTGAAGCAGGAAAACCCAAACCCCCCAGGCTCAGTGGGACAGGGGCTCCCATCACCCCGAGGAGCGTGCGCAGCCCCAGGAGGGCACAGCTTCACGTTCAATTACAGTGAGAGCATCTCAAGTGCACCCCTGGAAACAGTCCATGACCCCTGCTTCTCCTTGGCCAGAGTCCTGTGCTGAGGAGAGGCATCAGCATGTTGGTTTTCTGCTGCAGCCAAGCAGTGTTTTCTTCTCCCTTTGCCTTCCCAGTCCCCCCAGACGCTGCCTCTTCCCAGAAGCACTGTTTTGGCAAGGGACATTGGAATTTCCATAGCAGGATGTTCAGTTGTCTCAGCACAACAGGTATCAGCTTTTCTGATCACAGGTGTCAGGTGCTGGTCAGATTGACAGAGCCACATGGGACCAGCACAGGGAAAAGCTGCAGCTTCTCTACCTGTGGTTTTCTTCCCTTCTCTGTGCAGTCTCTCTGTCCCTGTGTTGGTTTGAGAGATGAGCATGCTCTGAAATGTCTCTTAGAAAGAGTTTGTTGTGCTTGGGATCTGGTCTGCTGTTTAAAAAAGTCCACAGGCTTCCTGGTTAATATTTTGCATCACCAAGTAGGGCAGAGGCTGAGAAGACCACCCAGCAGTGCTGCTGTACTGACAGGGATTCTCAGATGCTGTTGAGGATGGGCTGTCAGATGCTCTCAGAATTGCCTGTTGTCTCATGGACCGCATTGGGTGGTTATAGCCCACCATGTGCAGTGCACTGCTGCAGTGGGGATGTGCACAGGATAGAGTGACAGCTCGTCACAGTTAGACAGCAGTTCTGTATTTGACATCTTGAGGTCAAAAACTGTCAGTTCCTTATTTTTTACGGTGTCTTAAATCGCCTGGAGAATGTTTTGAGCCTTGTCAAAATGAATTAATTAAGGCCAAGTCATATTCACAAGCCTGTGCTGCTCTGATTCAGCAGCAGGGCTGCGCTTGATTTTCAGCCTAATAATTACAAGTGCTTTTGGAGGATCTGGGGGGCTGATAGAGCCCGTTTGTGTTTCCTCCAGAGCTACATGTGCTACAGTTTTTACTTGCTCTTTGCCTTGGCAGTCTGTAGCATTGTTTTCCTCCTCCTTAGGAACACAGCCAATTTTCTAATTAAGGAAATCACTCTGCAGCCATTGTCGCTGTTCATTTGAGTTCTTTGTCCATACCAAAGTTTCCAGCTCCCCGAAAGATTTGAAGTCATTCCTTGCTACAGCTGAAGCAGGACAGGAGTTTTGGCTCAGGGCAAGCTCTTCCTCTAACTCTGTTAAGAACCAGGCATCAAGCACCACTGTGGGCAACACATTCACTTCATAAGAGCTTCAAATCCACCTCTGGCTATGACAAATACTGCTGAGGTTATTTTTCTATTGGATTCGTATGTAAAAAAAAAATAGTTGCGAGAAATAAATATCACTTTGTGCTGGGCTTTACTGCTTACTGGGCTTTGAGCCTAAAAGGATTTAAAAGTCATCATGCTCCGAGGGAAAGTTGTAGAGAGAAAGAGGAGGTGGAGGGTTGCTCCAGCCAGCTGTTGTGATTTGGGAAAAGGCTTGTCCTGACCATGGAAAGGAGACTGGGGCTGAGACAGAGAGGCAGCCAGGGCTGACACAGCTCCGCCCAGCAGGATTAGGACCAAATTAGAAACTGGGTTTCCAGAGGTTTATCATTTCCTTTGTATTGTGACATTAATAAATGCAAATCTTCATCTTTTATCCTCCCTTGTATCTTTTGCTAATGAGCATTGTCCCCAGTTCAGGCTGCACTGATAACTGGGTGGAGAGAAGATGGGGACATTCATATGTGTTCTTGTGCTGTTCAAAAGCACGTGGGAGTGTGAGGGAAGAATATGGGCACTTCTCAGTGTCTGTGTGCCAGCTCCTCCTGTCAGCCTGCAGTTGGACAAGAGTGCTGGAGACAATGCCATGTTAATGCAGCACAGTTCAGTGCTTTTGGTATTTCATAGTGCAGCACAATAACTTTTTTTCTCATTTTGCGTCTGAAGTACATCAAATTCAGAACATATGCACCATGTCAGGGCTGCTCTTGCAAATCAACCCAGGGAAAATGCTCAGATCAGGGCTGGTCGGTCACCCAGAGAGAACTGTTGAACTGAAAGATGGTGAGTTTTAATTAGATATTGGGGAGAAATTCATTACTGTGAGGATGGTGAGGCAGCTGGGGCTGCCCCATCCTTGGAAGTGTTCAGAGCCAGGTCGGACAGGGCTTGGAGCAAGGTGGTCTAAGGGAAGGTGTCCTTCAGGGGGTTGGAACTGGATGAGCTTTAAGGTCCTTTCCAGTCAAAGCTATTTTATGATTCCATGGCTCCTGCACAGCTTGGCTTCACAGTGGAGGCCACAGTGGCTTGGTGCTCAGCTGGGGTTGGGCTCTCCATCCCAGCTGATGTGCTTTCCATCCTAGATAGGTCCCAGATGGAAGGGAGCTCTCTACTAGCCAAAATAAAGACACTCAGCAATCTGCCAGAGCCGATTAAAGCATGTAGTCTGTTACAGGCAGAAAGAAATACAATTTGGGGTAGGGGATACAAAATACATTTGCAAGGCATCTGAGCCTGATGCTAAGACATTCTTTCTCTAAACGTTGTTGTTGCCAATAGCTTCTCTTGTGCTCAGACCAAAACTATTTAGGGTGGAACATTTGCTCCCTACTTTCTAGCAAGCCTGGTTGCAGGAATGAAGAATGAATTCTTTTCAGTGGCCGCAGCTGGTTTGAATGATCCCCACACTGAACCCATTGACTCCATGTGAATCACAAGGAAGTAGCAACTGGGATTTTGTTTTTGTGCCTGACAGGGGCAGAGACAGCAGAGCAGTCACAAGTCGATTGCTTGAAGCCAGGCACATGCCAGGGATGTTCCCTGCACACTCTGTACCTCGTGCTGGCAGCAGGCAGCGTTCACCAGCCCCCTCTGAAGTGAGGAGGCAGAGGAGTGTGAGGTGTGTTGCTGTCTGGGTGTCTGTGCTGCATCCTCACCCACACCTCCTGCAGGGCCCCAGAGAGCACAGCCTGCTGCACTTGGTGCAGAACCATCATATTCATTCAGTGAGAGCTGGAAGAGGAGTTCTTCAAGGATTGTGACCCTTGCATTACATACAAAACAAACAAAAAAGAGTCATTAAGCCCTTCAATGTGAGTTGGCAAGACCTTGAGCAAGGCTCTGAGAGGGATCTTCACCTATCTCAAGGTCTGCTTCTTCTGAGGAGCAACAAAATAGCTTGTTTTGGTAAACTTGGGGAATCATTTTCACACACTGTGACAAATCCACGTCTCTTTTTATAGGGGATCTCTCTGTTGGTTTTTAAGCTGAAAGAGAGTCGATTTAGATGAGATATTAGGAAGAAATTCTTGGCTGTGAGGGTGGGCAGGCCCTGGCACAGAGTGCCCAGAGAAGCTGTGGTGCCCCTGGATCCCTGCAAGTGTCCAAGGCCAGGCTGGACATTGGGGCTTGGAGCAGCCTGGGACAGTGGAAGGTGTCCCTGCTCATGGCAGGGGTGGCACTGGATGGAATTTAAGGTCCCTTCAAGCCCGAACCATTCTGGGATTCTGTGATTTAATGTTGAGAGCAACTTCTAACAAGTTTCTGCCTAAGAATCGCCTTCCTTTTTCCTTCCGAAGGCTGAGGGGCTCAGGGAGACAAATGGGCACAGATTTTGTCTCCCTGCAGAGAGAGGGCAGCAGGTCAAGGAAGGTGACCCATGTGTTGGGCTGAGAACGAGGGAGGGATTTGAGGAAGCTCTTGCTGAAAGTGATGCCACTGAATGGAAATATGTTTGGTGGTAAGTAAAAAGCCACCTCTGTGTTCTTAAGTATTCTTGGGCAAGTCAGCTGGCCATGTGCTCTGGGTTGTTTTTTCTTTTTCCACAATACTGGGTTTTTCTTTGTATTACCAAAGGTATTAATTAGAGGAATAGATTACACTGAGTACTGTACAATTATCTCTTGGGTATTTGTGGAATGAACGATGGAAACAGTGTGTGAAATTGTAAAATGCTCATTTAGCTGGGGTGTCTTGATGAGCACCATGTCTTACTTCACCCCTTAGCCACGTGCCCTGAACCTGTTGATTACAGCCAGCAGGGTGGTTTTGTGTCAGTGGCAGCTCTTGGGGGGCTTTGGGACCCCCTCAGACAAAGGCACAATGTAGGATTGTAGTTGCTGCAGGAGCTTCTTCGTCAAGATCACAGGGAGTTTTCTCAACACACTCAGTTTCATGTGGTTTATTTTGTAATCTGTGTGATCTAATCAAGTGTATAAACACGTAGTTGGGTGGGATGCATCAGCATCCTTCTTTGCCAACTGCTTTCTGCTGCAAGGCAGGAAATTTTGTTAATTTTTTGAAACTTCAGTGCAAGGTTCCTTTCCTTCTTTTCCCCTATCTTATTCCCAACAAAGAAATTAAACCTGATCAGTTCGTTTTGCCATACCTCACTTTGGTGGGTTTGTGGCACAATTTTAAGACTAAATAAAATAGATTAATTGAGGCTCACCATACGGTGTATAACTACAGCTGTTGGGTTGATAGGTGATGGGTTTTATTGAACCAATAAAATATAGAAAATGGCTAGAGGAAAACAGCTTACTGCAGTGATATTGTTCAGTGTGATTTACAGTTTTATAACTGTAGGCAAATGTGAAATATTTTTCACTATCTTGGGTGTACATTATTAGATAAACCTATATCCTGTGCTTACCTACATCAGCACTGTGATAGTGAAGAGACATAAAAATGAAGACATTTTCAGCCCATTAGAGTTAACGTGGTTTCAAGAGCAGTCAGTTTCTCTACAGTTTGGATTTTATTTGTCTTTCAATGTGCTGAGGATGCCTGCAGGAAATGCCTCCCAGCAGCTGTGGGAGCTGCACCGTAGCAATCCTTTGCATGCAGAAGAAAATAAGACACCTTAAATGTGAAGGTTGTTGGCCAAATAAATAGCTCATGAGAAACAGAGGGAAAATACGGATCTGTGCAGGAATTCTTTGCTGAGCATCCTGATCTGTCTGCTTTTGCTCTTGTGGCATTGCTGAGGTTGCCCCCGTGAGAAAAGCCATGAGGGGTAACAATAAGGCTGCTTCAGTGAGGTCCTTCATGGCTATCCTTGTGACCAAAGAAGTGTGGTGGACTTTGGGGGCTCCTGGGACACAGCCTGGAGCTGGGACAAGCTGGGACTGCAGTGCCACAGCCCCTTCCCAAGGGAGTGGGAGGGCAGGAAGGCAGGAGACACCCCGGGAGCTGCGGGGTGGTGGTGTGCTTGGGGGAGAGGTGGGCGTTGAACTGCCCTAGCACAGGAATAGCTCATCATTCTTGGAATTGAAAAATAAGAATCTGCCAGTGTGTTATCTGGATTAATGAAGATGAAATGTGCTGTATGAATACATCAGGAGTGTGATCGTGCCGTTATCCCTTGGGCTACTCTGGCTCACAAGGAGAAAAGGTTGATTTTTGTTTGTAGATGATTTTGCTTGCTCTGCCAATGTTCATTTTTGTTTTAGTACGAAAGCCAGGGAGTGTGTATTTCTTTTGCTCAAAGATGGAGCAGATTAGCAAAGATTTTTCTAGATTATCGTAGTTTAAATAGCTCTGGTTTAAAATAAATGTTTCAACGACAATTACTTATTAGTGATACTATTTTAAACACTGATGATTAATTAGGGGGGGTACAAGCTCCATTATTCAAGGATCTGTGCAATATTTGGACTTTGAACATGGTTTTCCATAAACCAGAAGGAGCTGGTGTGTGGCTGGACAGGCTGAGGCCCTCTGGCTGCAGGGGGAGAGAGGGAAATGGAGCAGCTTCAGGGGTAGGATTTACACAACAATGAGAATTTAACCTTTCTTTGACTACAGCCCACCCTGGGCACAGAGGAAACCCCCCATGGAAACCCTTGATGGGGTGACCATCACTGGTGCTGACACAGGGAGGTCACAGGGTGAAGGGGTGCTTTGGTGTCACAGCCTTGGTGACAGTTTTCAGTCAGCATTGCCTGGTCCCCAGCTTTAATTTAAGGTGTGAAATGTGTGACTGGGGATTATCACTAATCCACAGAATGTTTTAGAGTCAGGGATGAGAAAAAATGTTAGGTATGTTCTCACCCATTCCTAGTGCATGTTGTGCCTCCAGTCCCCAGGAACAGCCTGGCTGGGCAGATCTGGAGGGGTTTGCTTCAGCCTCCAGAGCTTTGAGAAGACTGAGAAGGTGAGGTGGGGTGGCCTGAGGCACCTCAGCTTCCTCCCTGGTCCTTACTCAGAGCTTTTGTCCACTGTACCAAAAAAACCCACATCTCCAATGTCATTTGAGAATTTTTGGAAGAGTTTTGGCTGGTTCCAGCCCCATTTGACTCCACAGGCTGTTGTCCAGACCTGCAGCCCATGTTTTGCAGCCAGGCAGGAATGCTAGTGGCCAGGAAAAGCCTGATAAAGAGGGAAAATAGAGAATTGGAAAGTTAATCATTTAACTTTTTGTTATCGTTATTCAGCTTAGAAAACTGAAACCAGACAAGGTTTGCAGGGGGAGATAATATCTTTTATTAGCAACTTGTATAGTTGGGAAAAACCCCACGTGCTTCTGGGACCACATGCTTTTCTTCAGATCCACAATTGCACATTGCATTAAAAATAAAATTAATTTAATTTTCAAAAGGTTCAGCGGATGTTTGAAAGAACTGAACTTAAAAGCAACTTACAAAAAAATATTTCATTTGGTTTAATTTAATTTGGACATTTCAGAAAAGATTTAATAGCCCTGAATTACACAAGACTTTTTTTCTGGCTTGAAGTTTTCTCATAGGAACATGACGTCTGTGTATCAAAGGGCTGCCCAGGGCAGTGGTGGAGTCCCCATCCCTGGAGGGGTGTAAGAGCCATGCAGATGTGGTACTTGGGGACCTGGGTCAGTGATGACCTTGGCAGTGCTGGAGGAATGGTTTGACTCTATGATTTTCGAGGTCTTTCCAACCTAAAAGACTTAATGATTCTACAAAGTCAAAATTTCTACATTTAGCCCCATTTTGTGCACCTGAAAATCTCCATAACTATGGTCACACTCTCATTTCTTCCTGAAATACCTACAAGGGCCTTTTGCACCTTCAGGATGCCCTGAGCACACAGGAGTTATTAGTGAGCAGCCAGCAAAGCTCTAAGGAGGTGTAAAGTCAGAGGGGTTAAGAAGGGTGAGTTTAATATATGGAGTTCTCTGCTCTGACCACCACGTTTTTCCCCTCAGTCTAAAAAAAACCCATGATTAAATGATAATATTATAAGATGTGGGAGTTTGTAAATAATCAGTGTATTGTTATTAATCAAGGTAATTTCTCTGTTCCAGGAGATAAGACATTATTATTAATAACATTTCCAGTGAGAGGTTTTGCGTGCTCACCCTGACCTCATGAAATCTCTAGCTTACAATCCAGTTCTGTGTTGTTTCCTTTTTTCATTTTTGAGTGTTTTTTTCTTTTTTCTTTTTTTCTTTTTTTGATAGTCTACATCATCCAGCACACCAATTTAAAATTCCCTCAATCCAGCTTAGTCTCAGCTGTATTAATGCATCGCTCCAGGGCACAAATAACTAAAAAGGGCTGTATTGTGTGGCATCTCTAAAATCTTTTATTTCTGAGAGGTTGGATAAAGAGATTGAGGTTTTTTAGGGGGGGCTTTGGGTTGTTGTTTTTTTTTCCCAGCTAAGTGAGCTGCCTTGCAGGTGGCTCAGAGAGATGTCAGGAGATGCTGCTGGACCTTGTGTCACCGCATTCCTGTTGAACTTCCCAGCAGAACATTCTCCTCTGGGAAGGTGGCTGCAAGCACAGTGTGGGATCCATCCTTCTACTGATGTTTCTCAGGAGACAGCTTTACACCAATATTGAAAATAATCAAATATATTAGTTAGGAAACATGAGTTGAAGCAGGAGTGATTTTTCTCTTCAGTGTTTTTCCTAGGATATCACAGACAGAGCTCTGTCTTCTTGATGCTGTTATACCTGGGAAATCCTGCTTGAGGTGCGACCAGTCTTCTTCAATATTAGTTTAAAAAAAAAAACCGGAAAATATTGCGGTTCATGGAGTTGAATGATTTGGGTTGGAAGAGACCTTTAAAAGTCATTGTGATCAACCTCCCTCCTTAAACTGTTCCTTGAAGGATACAAAGGAGAGCAGCTGGGCTTTGGTGGTCACTGCCAAGCCTGGAGCTTTGTTTGCTCTGTTTTTATGGTTCTGGGCTGCTTTAAGTGTCAACAGGAATGTAAAGTGTGCCTTGTTTGTTTTTTTAAAGTGTAACCATGATAAAATCCTGTGATAGACCTGTAAAGCTTTAGTTGTAAAAGTAAATCGACTTTAATAGCAAGTAGGTTGTAGTTAAGTGCTTTTGAATGTTAGTATTTAGGGGGTTTTTCTCACTTAGTTATGAGCCGGTGCTACAGGGAAGTGAGGGTGTTTATCTTAGGGAAATGAGTGGGATTTGCAGGCATTCAGCACCTCCCAGCACCTTCCAGGGTTATTCCCCTGCTCACACACTTCACCATCCTTTCTGCACTTAGAGGAATTGGTCTCAAATTCCTCCAAGAGCCATGGGAGAGCATAAAGGAGCTCCGGGCACAGACTGGGATGGGGAAATAAATGGGAGAAAAGTGAAGCAAGAAACTAGGACAAGGAAAGCCGGAGCCGTGTGACCCTGCTGGGAACATGGTAGTACTGGGGCTTCCTGTCTGTGCCGAGGGTTCACCATGGCAGAGGGCTGGGGATGTGGGACAGGAGAAAGCGGCCGAAGGTTTGTCACTCTGGGCTGCAGTGTCCCCACGGTGGCTGAGCTCAGGCTGCAGGAGGGTGACCTTGCAGCAGGGTCACGGAACAGACGGGTCCAGCTGGGGCTGCGTGCTCGGCAGGCGCCCAGGAGCTATTTTAGTGGGGCTGAGAAGGGATGGATGGAGCCTTGGCAGGAGCCCTGGGTTTGCAGGGAACACTCGGCTCTCCCTGCAGGAGCCAGCGGGATCGCGCAGGGTGTGGAGGAACACACGGCGTGGCTCACAGGGACAGCCCAGGGACATCCTAGGGACAGCCCAGGGACATCCTAGGGACAGCCCAGGGACATCCTAGGGACAGCCCAGGGACAGCCCGTGTGCTCCTGGCTGCCAGGGCACTCACTCGCTGCTCCTGGCCTTTTATCCCTTGAATGAAGGCGCTGGCCATGGCCAGGTGGAATGAAAGGATTGACGCATCCCTTTCCCCAGGCCAGGCTGCTCCCTGGCCCATCTGCAGCCTGTGCAGGAGGAGCTGAGCCTGCTGCCAGCCCCTCTTGGCACTCTGAGCTTGGCCAAAAATTGCTTTGGGGAGGCTCCTAAAGTCGAGCTGGGCTCTCACTGAAGGCTCCCACATTGCCCTTACAGAAAAGGTGTGAGGTGAAGCCTGGGCTGGATCCTTGGGGTGTTGTTGTCACCTCTGGCTGTAAATGAGTGACTTGAGGTAATAGCAGCTACAGGTGGACGTGGAAATGAGGATTTATCTTCCAGAATGCTGCCCAGGCTCCCACCCCAGCAAAGCAGTCTTGTCTCTCCGAAGACAGAAACTCCTCCAGTGCTGTCCCAACCCTCCTCTGGGATCCAAACCTCCAGCAAATCTCAGGAATGCCAGCAGCAAAGCAGAGGTGCTCGGAGGAAGCCCTGTTGCTTAAAAGACCGAGAGCACTTTCTGTCCAGCACAGTGGGAAGGACTAATGTCAGTGCTTAACAGCACCATTTAATTCTACAAGTATCTCCCAACGTGGCATTTTCTTTGTTTTGGACTCAGAATCTCTCATTATCTTTGTTCAAATGCAAACTCCAAAGGTGCTGGTGGCACACGGACAGCTGGTGAGACTGAATCCTTCCCACTTCCCAAAACTGGATCCAAGCGCTTGCTTTGATACCTTTTTTTTTTTTTTTTAATTTGAGGGACTTTCCAGTCTAAACCATAGGGCTATCAGGGGTCTGTCTGTGTGATAAAGCCACGTTTGCACCCCACAGTGCTGATACTCTGTGGACAGCCCCACTGCTGGTCTGGTGGGGGTCTCAGGCTGCAGAATCCCAGGCTGTCCCCATGCCAGGGCTGTCACTGCCGCTCGACAGGCTCATCTTTAGCCTTGATTTCAGTATCTCATATTCCAAAACGTCTTTACAGCCTCTGAATCCCTCGGGGCAATTTGAAGTTTGAGCAGCCTCCTGCCCAGATGGCCGATATCAGCAGCTCTCCCCTGGCAGCAGCATCCTTCTCTTCGGGTTTATTTATCTTTTAAATCAAAAAAAACCTAAAAACCAACTAAAAACCAAAAACAATGAAAGCTGTCCGTTTCCTGGAGCAGCTCGTTTGTTTTTTACTGCTATAGTTTGTTTCCATTTGGATAGAAGGGAAAAGATAAATGGATAAAGAGGATAGGGAGGGACCAGAAGGAGAGCTGGCACTGGATGTTGTCCCTGCATGATGCCTTATGGCTGGAATGTGTGGCTCAGAGGTGAATGTCCCACCCATGAAAAATAAAAGATACATCCTGCAGCTGAAGTGCAGCACGGGAGAGAGTGCTGGATAATATCAGGAAAGCTGCCCACTGAGCACTAGGAATACAATTTGTTTCCAGCACTGGGCTTAGTAATGGAGCACACTCAAGGAGAATTTGTTGGGGTTTTTTCCTTACCTTCTCCATGTTTGTTTTTTTTTTTTTTAACATGAGCTGCACAACTCATCCCTGGGCAGTGGGGCAGTTTGAGGGTCCATATGGTGTCTGAATCATAACCACCAAACAAACCCTAGCTGGGCTTTTCCCCTCTTTTTCCCATCTCTCTCTTAAAAAGAAAAAAAGAATACAGGAATCTGAGCTGCTCTGAGCAAGCAGTTTCTCTCCCAGGTGCTTCTTTTAGCTTTCTTGGTAGCATCCCTCCCTCACCACCCCATATGGCCTCTCCCATCTGCTCTGCCTCTCCCGTGCCCTGGCAGCTCCCACTGCCTCCCTGGTTTTGCCATCCCATCCATCCGTCCATCCATCCATCCATCCATCCCTTGCTCCTGCTCTGCACTGCCACTTCTCAGGGTCCCTGGATAGCCCTTGGGTCAACACATCCCTTGGGCACCCCAGTTGGGTGGTGTCTCCCATCACCTCGTGGGACCATTAGGAGATTTTCCTCAGACCTTGCTTAGCTCCTCTCGAAGTCACTCCTTGGCATTTGGTGTTCACAGACACAGATTTACCAACCTGACAATGTGGGAATAACCCAAACACCCACATTTTGATACACAGCAGAGGCCATGCATTATTCTCCTGTTACTCTTTTATTGCGTTAACACCAGTTTGTGTCCTTGCAGCTGTATGTGCAGTGCTTCTGGATGAGATTTAGTTCAGCCCAGAGATAATTTCCTAGATGAGCACTCCTGAGCTTTGCAAAGCTTGTATTTGGTTTTCTTGTCCCATGACATCAGCAGTATATCCCAGTGCATTAATGGGGATCCACAAAAGAGGGTGTTTGTGGTGTGTGTACCTGCGGGAATTCAAATCAGAGTAAGAAAATTCCATGTGTATTTATATTTTAGCTGAGCATTTCCCCGTGGCTGCTGTGTCTGCAGTTCAGCTGGGGACTGTAACCACGGTGCTTGGATCAGCTAATAATGATATTGTTTTATATGGGAACTTCCTATGCAGTTTTAAAAATACTTTCTTCACGGAAGCCCTGAAAAGTTATGTGGAAAGGGAACTGGCCAGAATCCAGCTCTTGTGTGCTGACTGGAGGAAATGTGCTGGGAAGGTCAGGGCTTTGCACAGGCTCTTCCCAGCAGCAGGTACGAGTTTTTCCCTTCCCAGCAGGGCAGGATGAGCCTTACTGCCTCTTTGCCCATCTCTCTGGAGCCCTGGAGTTTCTCTGAAACATGATTTCCCTCACCAGAGGGGACTGCCATGAACCTGAGGGTTTTTCCAGAGGGCTGGAAGTCACCTCCCCTTTGCTATCATCCCTCTTCCCCACAGCAGCCCTGGCTGCAAGCCTGGAGCTCCAGCATCAGTTCAAGCACTGGGTCCCCACTGAAGGAGAAGATTCTGCACTCTTTCCCTGGTAGGATCCTGGCAGCCTCAAAGATGCTTTGCTTTTAAAATACAAAACAATCCATGGTTATTTATAAAAAATATATTTAATGTCACTTTGTAACATACTGTGTATTTGTGTGGCTTCTGTCTACACAGTACCAAGTGCCTCCAGAATATTTGCTGTTAAAAAAGACAGTAAATACCTGTTTGGGTTTTTTCTCCTAAGTGTGAGTTAAGACTTGTGTCCTATTTATTTTTGCAGAAGCATTTATTATGAGAAGCATTTGTTACCAGGAAAAGTTAGGTGCAGGAGAGAGCATTACTGGTGAGCACACTGTGGTGGAGGAGGATGGTTGTGTCCTGCAGCATCACAGTGCTTTCCCAAAACATCCCCATCCTCACAGAATCACTCAGTGGCACCTTTACCACTCACCTTTCTGTTTGCAGTTCCACCAGGCTGTGGGATGTGTGGAAAGGCACTTTGGGACCTTGATTTCCAGCTTGTAGTGCAGAGGTGATGGCTGGGACAGCAAATCTGTGGGAAATCTGAAATATTTAAACAATGGTTTACATTCAAGAGGAAGATGTGCCTAAATATCCTTGTTCTGTGCTCAGAGACTGGATTTTAGGGAGCCTGACAGGTCTTTTGACATTAGTGTTACAAGCCAGTACCAACTCCAGGTAATAAACTTTTGTTCTCCTTATTCCTGCCCAATCCTCCAATTCCAGGACTCCCCTGGAATTCCCAAAGCACCCAACAGGGTGAGCAGGACCCTTGTCTGTAAAGGCTGTGTGTGCCAGTGAATGAATTGCTGCCCTTTACTCCTGGGTTTTTCCCTTGGATCAGCTCTGGCTGGTTCAGACCCAAGGGCTGCAGAGGGGAGGGATGATGCTGTTGGAATCAGCAGGATGGGGGTAAAATGGGATGCAGAAACACCATGGAGATGTAGTGCTGATGGTATTAAATAGGAGTGAGGTGCAGATTTTTTTCTTCTTTCTTGGATGGGAATTGTCTGTAGCTGTTGGTGCTGCTGGCAATGACAATGGCAGCTGAGAAGAAGGAAAAACAACAGCTCCAGCAGCAGTGTCCTACATGCTCCTGACAGAGTGTGGGATCAGGATGACAATTGTAAAGTCATAAAATAATCCTGAGTGGGAAAGGATCCACAAGGATCATCAGTCCAGCCCCTGCCCTGCACAGACACCCCAACAATCCCACCCTGTGCATCCCTGGGCAGCCTGGGCAGTGTCCAGCACCCTCTGGGGATGAACCTTTCCAACCTAAACCTCCCCTGGCACAGCTCCAGCCATTCCCTCAAACAGTGACAAACTGGGCAGGACCAGGAGATGGACATCTCCAAGAAGATGTAAATCCTGCCAGTGACTGAGTGTCATTTCTGATGCTGAAAATCAGTTGATTGACACATCAAGCAGGAATTTGGCCCTTGGTTTCTGGGTCCAGCTGAGATCAGCACAGCCTTGCTTTCCCCAGTGCTTTGTGTTTGTTTTCGTGGTGCTGCTGCTCAAGGCTATCAGCCTTTTTCTGGAGCCACGCTCTGCATGGAAAGGCATGTTTCATTTTTGAGTTGAAAAAAGAAAAAAAAAAAAGCCACACACACAAAAAAAACCCAAACAAACATAAAACGCAGCGTGGCACAGATTAAATCCATTTGAGACAACTCGAAAAAAGCCCCGCCGTATGTGCAAGTCAATAGGAGGAGGGGAGTGGAAGGGGGAAAAGCAACTGTGACATATACAAACCCTTTAGTGTGCATAGCATAAGATTTTTTGGCTGGCACTCACATGATTTTATTCAAGGGCTGGGAAAGAACTACGATTAGTTAAAAGCTTCGGCAAAGTCTGGAGGGAGTGCTCTGAAGAGTTGGGAGCCGCGCAGAGGTGACTGTAACTCCTCTCGCAATTTCAGACCATTCTTCTGGGGCTCAGGACAAAAGCCTTTTCTTTTCCCTCCGTGTTCAAAGAGACATTTGTCTTGAGATGTTGCAGCTGTGGGCCGCGGGATCGCTTGTTTGAAGATACCCCCTCGTAGACGAAAGGAGAGGCAACGCTCTGAGAAGTGGTAGTATTTTCTCGTGTGTGGGTTTCCCCCCCTTCCTCCTCCCTCCCTACTCCTCCACTGCCATGTGTGGTTTTTAATAAGAAGAAGAATGTGGAGGCAACATTTTCCAGGCAAGGGGAAATTTCCTGTTTCTTTTCTGTTTGTTTAATAAAGTGTGTAGTTGACTGTAAAACTGTAGCTACTTGGTTGCGAGCGGGTAATTCAGGCGAGTGTCAGGATCGCTTCTTGATGCACTTTTATATACTGCAGGGCAACATGTTTAAAGCCTTTTTCCTCTTTTTTTTTTCTTCCCTTTTTTTTTTTTTTAATTTTAGTGCTGCGTGGTGTAGGCAACTGAGATTAATAAGAATTAGGCAAATGGCTTCTGCTTTTGTTTCGGTGAGATAGTACCAGCCGTCTTGCGGTCACACAAAGGCTGCCATTTAGCAGGGAGCACTCCCTAATTCTCTTGGCAGGGGTGCCATTGGGATCGGATACAAGTGGGTGGCAAAGGGGAGGAGCGGCAGGAAAGGACAAGCAGGCTTTGTGTATTAAAAATGAAACAAAAGCACTTTATACGCGGGGCTGCGTGCAACAAGCAGCGCTGCCTGTGAGCCGGGGTGGAGTTTGAGTTCTCTGTGGCTGCAAAACCTTGCTTTTTTTGCCTTTTTTTTTTTTTTTTCCATAAACCCTTCCTCCTTTCCCTCTTCCTTAGCAAGCTCTCCGTGCACTGCTGGCCAGGCTCCGCAGGCAGCTGAAAACGCCTAAAAAAAAAAAATGTATTGAACAATACTTGCCCCAACTTTGAAGGAACAGCTGGGGGGGTTCTCAGCAAAAATCAGCTTCAGATGGCGTGGGAGCCACCGAGTTTGGGAGGCTGTTGGGAGGCAGAGCTGATCCCACCCCAGCCCCGAGCAGAGCTGGTGCTCAGCTCCGCAGGGGTGGTGATGCTCGTGGTTTACACAGCGTTGTACCCTCGGTGGAGCAAGCTCGTGGTTTGGCAGAAAGAAAGGGTTAATGGCTGCGATGTTTTACCACGATTTTGGGGGGAGTGGCTGCTGTTTAATTACTTTCTGCTCCGTGGCATACCTCGTTCTTAATGAAGCAGTTGCCTGCAGAGCAAACCTGCTGTATGAGCTGGGGTAGCTTGGTTTTGTCAGCCCAAATGTCTTGGTTTGAATGTGTTTGTGCAGAAGTAGGAACCAGGACGGTGAGGAATGGATGCAGGGTGGTGGAAAGGCAACGTGAGAGGCGAGCAAGGAAAACAGAGCACGGTTTAAGCTGCAAGCCTGCCAATGGTTTTTATTAAAACGTAATTTCCATGCATTATGCACTTCATCCCATATTGATTTGCTTCAAAACTTTCCTTGTCGAGCTGAAATAAATTCCCTCCTTGAAGTAGGAGAAATAAGAGCAGTTCCTGTGAGTACCTCACGGGTTCCAGCCACATTCATCCTCGCTGACTGCACTTGAGTGTGTGGGCAAGGGTGACGTGCCTAAGAAGCCTGTGTCATCATGCACAATTACATCCCTAATCCCAAGCAAAGACACAGATGCTGTTTCAAAAAAAAAAAAAGGCAAAAAAAAAAAAGCTGTGATTCGTTTGACTTTCAAAGAAGCTTATGTAAGGGCAGCATAATAAACCCGTTATTTTGGGGCTGGGATTAAATGTCAAAGTTTCAGATAACCTGTGGTTTCATCTTCCACGTGCCATGCTGACAGGAACTCCAACCTCTGTGTGCCCACCGCTCTGCCTGAGGATGGTCCTGGTCCCTGGTGGGCACTGGGAGACAAGCCTGGGGACAGGGGTGGTGCCCACCAGGGCTGGCACCACCACGGCCACCTCCCCCCTGCATCAGATCCCTTTTATTTGCAGCTGTGGTGTGAGGCTGGTAGGTGATGCTCTAAGCCTTGGAGATCATACACATTAGTAAGTGTTTAAGTCAGTGTTATAATTCACTCACTTGTTAACCTGAGAAAATAATCTAGCTGGGGTGCAGTGCTGCCCAGAGGGATTGTGTAAGCGCTCGGAGATTTGGCCATGTTTTTATTCTTGCTTATCTGCTTATCACAAGCTTCTTTCCCTTATCCAGATCGTCTCGGCACTCTACCCTGCCTACTGACACACTTGCACTCCCATCTGGATGAAATGCATGCAAACATCATGTATTCCTTCCATTAATGGAGACCTCAGTAGGAAAGGGGGAGGGAAGGACCTGTTCCAAAGGCGCCCACCTGTACAGCTGACAAGCTTCAGTCAGGTCGCTGCGTTGGTTGGTTCATTTCTTTAAGCAGGTTCAGTGGGAAAGGAATGGAAATCCACTGAACCCACTCCATTAAACCTGCCTGTTTCCATGGAGTTATGTTTTTCCATGTAAAATGAGTGTAGCTGTGTGAGTGTAGCAGCACTGCAGGGTCCCTCCCTGGGAAGATGCTCTTGGTGCCCACAGGTCTGGGATTCATCACTGGGGCTGGTAGTGCTCATGTCTGTCACACCCACATTAGCTGGGAGAGATTCACCCCCAAAATACCCCAAAACAGCCCCATGGAGTTCCCTCAGCCAAGCCGTGGGCTTGTCCCACTCACCAGCACAGCCACTGCATTTCAAGGCCAGACAGATGTTGGTCGGTAGCTCTGGCAGGGTCTGGTGCAGAGCTGGGGTTTGGCAAGGAGAGGCTTTGCTGGGGCTGCTTGGGTGAGAGTTTGGAGGCTCAAACCCAGACCCTCCAGCCCTGGCCACCTCAGGGTGCAGCAAAAGAAATAAAGCACCGTGTTGTACCCAAAGCACCTGGTCCCTTCATCTGTGCTCTGCCCTGAAACTGCCTGGGCACCTGAGAAAGATACTTGAAATATTTTGTAGGGTCCTGTTGTAATAAACATCCTTACTGAAAGGGAGGTGCGGAAATTTCTAAGTGACTTGTCCCAAAATGAACCAGTTAATCCCCAGCAGAGCAATAAATAGGATGTGAAAATCAACCTTCTGTGGCCCTTGGTGGTGATCAATTCCTTCACCTCAGTCAGGGCTTTGGGTTTACAAAGATGGGCTTTGCTGTTCTCATGATACCTTTGGTAGTTGGTAACACACCAAAGTATAACCTTCTGTGCTAAAGAGGTCTTCAATGTCCTGCTCTTTCTGTGATTTTCCAGTAATCCTTTTTTTGAATGGTTCTCTGTTTGAATTTCTCTTTTTGATGTGGTCAGAATGGTAAAGTCATCCCTTAAAAAAAAACTGGGGCAAAACCACAGCTATATTTCCCAGAGAGAAATCCAGCCTCGTGGCCAACCTTCCCACCGTGTTGCTGTCACCCCTAACCCTGCTGTGCAGGCTGTCCCCAGGTGCTGCTGTCCCTGTCCTGGCAGGGACACACTGGGTAAAAGCCACTCTCGCTGTGCCCGCAGGTATTCGCCCGCAGATCATGAACGGCCCCATGCACCCCCGGCCCCTGGTGGCACTGCTGGACGGCAGGGACTGCACCGTGGAGATGCCCATCCTGAAGGACCTGGCCACGGTGGCCTTCTGTGACGCACAATCCACTCAGGAGATTCACGAGAAGGTACTGGCAGAGGTGGGGTGGGGGCAGTGGGTCTGGCCTTGCTCTTCCAGGTCTTCAAAGCACCTTCCAGTGCCTGACGGGGCTCCAGGAGAGCTGCAGAGGGGCTTTGGACAAGGTGTGGAGTGACAGGACGCAGGGAATGGCTTCCCACTGCCAGAGGGCAGGGCTGGATGGGATTTTGGGAAGGAATTGTTCTCTGTGAGGGTGGGCAGGCTCTGGCACAGGGTGCCCAGAGAAGCTGTGGCTGCCCCTGGATCCCTGGAAGTCTCCAAGGCCAGGTTGGCGCACCCTAGGACAGTGCAAGGTGTCCTTGCCCATGGCAGGGGGTTGGAACAACCAGCCCCATTCCAACCCAAACCAGTCTGTGATTCTTTGATTTTTGAGCAGAAAGTGTACAAAGCTGCACTTGGAGTCAATCAGCAGATAACATCAACAGAAGCCACTGCAGATTAAAATTCATTCAGGCTGTTTTAGAAGCCAGATGTTATTTTGGAAAAAAAAAAAAGTCACTTTATCTCTTTGCATCAGGCTTTTCACATCAATGTTATTAACGTTTCTCATGTTTTTTGAAGTCTGTGGTGCTGCTGCTGTGGCTTTGCTGACACCATCCCAACCTGCAGCTGGTGGGTCTTCACAGGTGCTCAGTGCACTTCCAGCAGCTCCTCCCTCTCTAGCAGAGAGTGGAGGAGCTTTGGGAGTCATTCAGGCAGATCCATGCAGTGTGGATGAGTGTTTCTGCTTGGAAACTCAACTACATGTAAATACTTCTCTTAAAAGTATTAGATACCACAAATGAGATTTGAAGTGATCAGAAATCACTTCCATGATCTGGGAAAGAGGAATACAAACAGCATCAGTGCTGGTCTTGGCAGATATTAAATGTGGGGGAAGGGGGATTGAGTTTTTTGTGAGACATTGATAGATGAGCCAGGCTTGGGGAGTTTGGGTGGGTCTTGGGTTTCCAGAGCACCGAGTAGCTTATGCTGAGCACCAGTGAAGGTCTGGATCTTCACTGAAGGGGACAAAGCCCAGCCCTGTGTGACTGTGCAGCCTCTGCAGAGCTTCTCAGTCCTCTAGAAAACAGTGTGACAGGGGTTTGGACATGCATAAGGCGGTCGAGTGTCACACAGTCCTGTTCAAAACCGACAGACACTGCTGAAACACCTAATTCCTTTCTAAAAGCAGAATTACTGCTGCTTGGAAGCAGAGGGATTAGCAGATAACCACCTGGAAAAGGGTCCAGGTGAGCGACAAATGTGGTTTTCATCTGGTCTGCTCAGATGTAGCATCATCATTTTCAGAAATTCACCAAATCGGTTCCCAAAGGTGTTGGTGGGTCACACCCCTGCTGGTTTTGGTGACGGCTGTCTCAGACAGCAGGTCAGCAGTGACAATGTCCAAATCCCTGATTCCTGAGCTGCGGGTGTCCCTCCAGGTGAGCAGGTAGCTCCTGACAGCTGTTGTGTTGCAGGTGTTGAACGAAGCTGTGGGGGCCATGATGTACCACACCATCACCCTGACCCGGGAGGACCTGGAGAAGTTCAAGGCCTTGCGGGTCATCGTCAGAATAGGCAGTGGCTACGACAACATCGACATCAAAGCCGCCGGGGAGCTTGGTGAGTCCCAGCTCCACACCCTGCCTCCTTCCCCTGTCCTTCCAATCCCTTAAAATCAGCACAGGGAGCTGCTGCTCCCAGGGGACCGTGCTGGCACAGCAGAGTTCCAGGCAGGGCCTCCATGCATCCCCTAAAATTACAGATGCCGTTTACATTTTTTGCACATAGAGAAAATTATGCCAAGAAAACTTGACCATGGGTGGAACAAAGAGTGCAGTTTTGGAAGGAAGCTTTTAGGTTCATAGTGTGTTCAAACTTCCCCATCTGAGTCCCTAAACTGTTCCGAGTTCCAGGTGCCCCCTCATACCTATGGATATTTGTATGGCTGTTCTATTTCTGGCACAGGAGAGTTGGTACAGCTTTAGAAAAATTGGAGGAAGGGTGTTTTATTATGTTTTTGTTAAACAAGATCAGGCTCTTGATCTGAGCTGGTTCTCTGAGTCATGCCCATTCCGTTCCGCTGGGAAGGCGTTGTGTTGGATGGTGGAGCAGGAATTGTGTCTTGGGTTGTTGCCACCTCCTTTGCCATCTCATCAAAGGTGCCTCAGGAACTTGAAAAAGGTTTTTAGTATGGATTACCAAAAATAGGGAGGGTCAGGTTGTCAGACAGTGCTGGGGCCACCCAATTTCCCAACTGGTTTGGGTGGTCACAGAGACTTCTGGCTGCACACCCCCAGCTGCAGGAGCTTCACTGTATCCCTGGTTTTAGCAGCTGAGTTACAACAGGTTTTACTCATCTGATGCTGAGATTCAGTCTATGGAGCAGCCCTGCAGTAGTGTTTGGGATATGTTGTATTAAAGGTTATCTCTGGGGAAGTGAAGAATAACAGCCATTCCACCTGAGTCGTTTTACAGAGATAATTGCGATAAGACAGTCTCAAATAGTCATTCCTAAAAAAGCAATTCTCAATATAGCGAATTGTTTTCTTTTTTCAGGAGGAGAACAGTGTCTTCTCAGTGTAATGGTTTCTTCATGTTTTTAACTCTTATTGTTATTATCCATTATAACAATGTTCTGAGGCTTTGAACATCGGGAAAGGAAAGATATAAAGAATAAAGTAATGGGATACTGCAGCATAATCCTTCTTTTTATACTTGGCTAATTGGGTGGCCAAATGATGTGGTTTTGAGTAGAAAATGTAATGACTCCCCACAAATGTAGCGTAAAGTTTAATTGGTATTGCTTTCCATAAGGTAGTTTTTAAACCGTGCAGTCAGTCAGTGACCAGAGTCTAAGCACGGCGCCAGGGCCACCCTCTGGCTGGGCTGGGCACCACTTGGAGCCATTACAGAACCAAGGGATATGGTTCTGTTGGGATGGGGGTTGTGGGGTTGAACCATCCACTGTGGGTGTTCAGGGGCACGGAGCGGGAAGGGCAGCCCAGTGCCATCCTGCTCTGGAGCAGGACATACCTGGGACAGGGGACAGAGGTGGCAGGGCTGGCCGTGGCTGTGATTTGTGCGTGATCTCCGCAGGGATCGCCGTCTGCAACATCCCCTCAGCCGCCGTGGAGGAGACAGCAGACTCCACCGTGTGCCACGTGCTGAACCTGTACCGGCGCAACACGTGGCTGTACCAGGCGCTGCGGGAGGGCACGAGGGTGCAGAGCGTGGAGCAGATCCGCGAGGTGGCCTCGGGAGCCGCGCGCATCCGCGGGGAGACACTCGGCCTCATCGGCTTCGGTACGCGGGACCAGGGCGGGGAGACCCCAGGGAGCGTTTCCAGTCACAGAACCACCTCGTGGATCAGTGGGAGATAGGGAGAATATCTCACACATTTTTTTGGGGAAGGAGCTCGTTGTGAGCTGTGGTTGAGCCCTTGGAGGAGCACTGGTGAAACACGGTGGTGTTTCAGAGGCACCACATTGGGTAGTCCTGCTGTCCTTTCCCAATTAATACCCCATCCCTGAGCCACAGCTACACCAACCCAGCCCTTCCTGAGCCACTCTGCTCTGCACAGGCAGGGCTGTAAAACAGAGTTGGTCTAAAGTTCAGCCACAGCTGTAGAGAGTTGCAGCATTAGATATGGGATCAGCTAATTAATGCCAGAAGCTCATAGTTAGGAGCATGTTTAAATGGGGAAACTGAGGCAAGGCAAGGGAATGGCTGGGGAGCCCAGCAGGCCCCAGGGGACAGTCCTCAGGTCCTGCTGGTTTCTCAGCCTCGTGGAGCCAGGGAAGGTGGGCTCAGCTAACTCCCCCATCCCTTTCCTCCGGCAGGTCGCACTGCGCAGGCGGTCGCGGTCCGAGCCAAGGCCTTCGGCTTCAACGTGATCTTCTATGACCCATACCTGCAGGACGGCATCGAGCGCTCCCTGGGCGTCCAGCGGGTCTACACCCTGCAGGACCTGCTCTACCAGAGTGACTGTGTCTCCTTGCACTGTAACCTTAACGAACACAACCACCACCTTATCAACGACTTCACGATTAAGCAGGTAATTAACTCACCTCGTGTGCACGGCCAAGGGGAGCTTTGGTGGGCAGGGCCTGAGTGCAGGAGCTGGTTGTAGATCCCTCTGCTCCCACAGTGAGCCAGCACCTCCAGAAGAGCTGGTTGCACCCGGGTGTGTCTCCCCAGTGTTTAGGGGGGCAGTGTCCTGCCAGGTAAATGATCCCCACCCCTGTGGTGCAGAGGTGATGGCAGCAGTGGGTTTTGTTTGCCAGCACCAGAGATGGACTTCCCGTGGAAAACCCACGTGTGGTGGGATGGGGATTGCTCTGGGGCTGGAGCACAAAGAGCAGGATGCTGTCCCAGCTGGAGCAGCACCCCAGGGTGGGGGGTGAGGATAGGTTGGTGTCACTGCACCCAGCTGACGGTGATCCCTCTCTGGGCTGGTGGCAGATGAGGCAGGGAGCGTTCCTGGTGAACACAGCCCGTGGGGGGCTGGTGGACGAGAAGGCCTTAACCCAAGCCCTGAAGGAGGGACGAATACGAGGGGCTGCGCTCGACGTGCACGAGTCAGAACCGTTCAGGTAACGCTGCGGCTCGCGGGGAAAGCTGCCCTTGGGGTGCCAGTGGTGTCACCCTCTGTTGGGCACAGCCAGGGTACCCAGCACCCACCGAGTGCCACAGCCCTTTGTCACAGCCCCAGCACCTGGGGACAGTCCAGCTGCTGTCACCTTGCAGCATCTGTCGGTTGTAGTCCAGCACTGGGGTTATGGGTGCTCAAAGGGACACTGGGGGTTTAGAACAAGAACCCAGCCTGTGTTTAGAAAACAACCCAAAACATTACCTAGTCCAGGAGAACAAACTCACTGCACTCCATGTTGGGAATTTTTGCCTGTAGCCTGGGAAGCTTTGGTTGTAACTGGGAGTGCAGCTTCTCTCACCACAGAAAAGTTTAAACAACAAAGTTTGCTTCGACACAAGGAGAATTCCTGTGTTCCCACCCTGTGCTGGGTGACCCACAGCCTTTCCCTGTATCCCCACACTGCTGCAGACACTCCCAAACATTATTCCCTTGGGAGCATTAAGACCAGTCACCCCACAGGTTAGGTTTTCAGCCCTCTGGGATCTTTTTTGGTGCATTTCTAGTCTGAGCTCTGCATGGAAGCTGCACTTCCTCCCCAGCACTTCTATGGCCATTTTCTGCTGGCAGGACCATCAGGCCAGGGAATCAGGGAATGATTTGGGCTTGAAGGCACCTTAAAAGGTCATCTAGCTCCAAGTCTTCACCTTGGGCAGGGACACCTTCCACTAGAGCAGGTTACTCCAAGCCTTGTCCAGCCTGGCCTTGGAAGGAGTGTAGCTTATGCAGAGGCCACAAACCTTCTGCTGTTCATCTTTTATTCTCTGTTTAAATACTCATTAATCTCTTTGTTCCTTTTCCTCTGCTCCCAGTTTTGCTCAAGGCCCGTTGAAAGATGCTCCCAACCTGATCTGCACCCCACACACAGCCTGGTACAGCGAGCAGGCATCCCTAGAGATGAGAGAAGCTGCTGCCACCGAAATCCGACGCGCGATCACAGGTATCCAGCCCCTGGGGACACTGGGCTTGGTTCCCTAGGTGCCTGGAAAGGGAGCCAGGAGGAGCAGAGACAGGGATTCACCCTGTCCATGTCCCAGCAGGACACTGGGAAAGAGATCTGACCCCAGTTTGCTTCCCAGTAAAAGTGCTGAGAAGACAGAATGCCTTTTTTTGTCATGTGGAAATGGTTGTGGTTGGGTGAGGGGGTTGGTGTTGGGTTTTTTTAATGAATGGGCAAAGACCTGGTGGTATCTCTGACTGGGGAGAACAGGACAGGAAAGCAGTAATTACTGCCCCCATCACTCCAGCAAAACGGTGCTTCTCCTGTCCTAAAAGTTGCCCTGCTTGTGAAGGTGGATGGCAGAGCTTCATGTCTGCCCCCAAAGCAGGTGGCTCAAGGGAACAGCTCCTCTGAAAGCCAAGTGTTGGAGTGAGGGTGGGAAATTGGCCTCCAACCCTGCACCTCAGGACAGGCAAAACATCCTCCTGCCAACAAGGAATATGGGATTTTTTTTCCTCTCCCATCATTTACACTAACACATACAGTGAAATTATAGAAATTGCAGCTCATTAGAGGGTGATAGAGCCTAACACAGACTTACTTTTGTTGCCAACTCCAGGGCGCATCCCAGAAAGCCTAAGGAACTGTGTGAATAAGGAATTCTTTGTCACAACGGCTCCGTGGTCGGTAATAGACCAGCAGGCGATTCATCCCGAGCTCAATGGTGCCACGTACAGGTGAGCAGGAGAACGGGAAAACGGGAGAGCAGCACAGCGGGACAGCAGGGTCACTGGGAGCCAGCTGGACAGTCAGGGTGGACACACGGACACCCCTGCTGCTGTCACCCCTCCCTGGGGACCAGAGCTCACAGCACGGGGGTTACTGATGCTGCTTGAGACAACCACGGGTGGGTAAAGCCTCCCTTTCCAGAGCCTGCATCCCAGCAGGGCAGCAATCTCTGGAAGTTGCAGGACCCCCCCAGACCCCTCCACAAGCTGGATGTGACTTCTGAACCACAGCAGCAACTCCGTGCTCCTGTCCACGACCAACTGCTGTAAGCCAGGCCCAGCTCGTGGGTTAATGAGCCAGGGGAAGAGCTCCAAATATAGGGCCATAGTCAGGTGACCCAATTTCCACCTAAATCCCAGATTAAGGGTTACTTACTGCTCTGCTCAGATGGCTCCAAGCATGCTGGTAGGAGACATTAGGCACAAGGAGCTGGAGCATGGGCTCATTCAGGGTATCACCACTGCCAAAAATACCCTGAGCTACAAAATAACCCAGCAGGGCACATCAGGTCATGTCAGGCAGAGCCAGGCAGGGTTACCCAGCAGCAGATACCAAGCAGCTCCTGTGCCATGCAGGCCACAGGCAGTGAATGCTCACTCTGACCAGCTGAATATCCAAACCTGGAAAAAGCATCCCCCTGGTCCCACTCTTGTTCCAAAACACGTAGGCAGTGCCATCACCTGAGGACAAGCCTTGGCTTCCCAGCTTTACCTGTCCCTGCAGGGAGCTTCATCCTGCCTAAGCTCCTCGGGAGCTGCAGCCCTGCAGCCTCTGTAAGCTGGCTCAGCTCCCCACCTTCACAGACACGTAAAACCCCCTTCCCTCCTGCCTTCACAATCTGCCTTTCCCTAAAGCATCAGAGCCACAGGAAAGTGCTGTGGTGAGAGTTCTCAGGAGTTCCCATGTGTCCACTAAGCTCCACAGGGTTTTGTCTTTGTTACCCCACCATTACAGCTCAAGAAATAATCATTATTCTTTCTCAAACTCATTTCTTGCAATGTGCATAATTCCTCCTGCTCTTAAAAAAGATAGATTAGATCTGACCCCAGCTTTCAGCTGTGCTGTTCCATGAGGAACATGCAGCTCACCTTCCACACAGGGAAAATGTACAAACTACGTGTAGGTGTTCAAAGTATAACCACGCAGGGATGATGGCGTCAGTACACCAGGGTTTTGCGTTTCAGAGAGCATTCCAGATGGTTCCTTACCCAATTTTCCAAAGGAGAAGGGCTTCCCCATGGTTCAAGAGCCTGTGAGAAGTCCTGGTGGTGTAGTGGACACTTACCCAAGGCACAGCAGTTAACACGCGCTGGGTGTGATGAGCTCTGCTGTGACAAAGCTGTCTCTGTCCCCTCTGCCAGGTATCCCCCTGGGATGGTCAGTGTGGCACCAGGAGGAATCCCAGCAGCTATGGAGGGCATCATTCCCGGAGGCATCCCTGTAACTCACAACCTTCCCACAGTGGCACATCCTTCCCAAGCTCCATCGCCCAACCAGCCCACAAAACACGGCGACAACAGGGAACACCCCAACGAGCAATAGCAGATAATTTAAAAACCATTCAATAAACTTAGGACCAAGAGACATTGGAAAAGAAGTTATACATGAACTAAAAGAGAAGCATTTGATACGGAATTTGTAATGTTGATTTTGGACAGACGCATCATTGGTGTTCCAGTGTTCCCAACAAAGTCACAGCAGCCAAGACTGGGGAGAAGCCCTGGAGACGTCACCTGCTCCCTGCAGCGCTGAAAACTAGGATGTGATACATTAATGAGCAACTTCTCTTATTGTGTGTTGAGTTTCCTTCATCTGTGCATCAATCACATGAATAAAAATGAATTTTTCCCCCTTGGATTCCTTGGGAAGGACAGGGCTCCTGCACTGTGTCCAGGCCACTGAATTAAGCCATCTTTACAGAGTAATCAAGTCAGAGGAAACCATTGTGTGGCTTCAGCCCTTTCCTTTCTCTTGCATCTGGTGACCTCTCCTAACGGGGGGCAGCAGTCCTGGCTTAGAAGTGGAAGAAAAAAAAAAAGAAAATCCTATTCCTCCTCCCTTTTGCAGTCTCACAGGGCCAGTGCCGTGTAAGAGAAGTTCTCCTGCCAGGTCTAAGTTCCAGGCATTCCAGCCAGGATCCGTGGGATGGGGAGGGCAGAAAGGGCTCCTGGCACTGATCACTGCCCTTCCAGGCTAAGGAAAACCAAACTGCCAGTCTCTTCTCTGCCCAATACACTGAATAAAGTAGCTGTGCATCCACCTACGCCCTGCAGTGATGCAAGAAAAAATAAAAGAAAAAAAAAGGAAAAAAGAAAAGAAAAAAAAAAAGAAGAAAGTATTAAGTTTCACACACTATTTGTACTCAAATATATTTTCTCAGTTTTAAATCTGCAGCTATTTTATCAAGTGGAAAAAGTCTTGAGCTGGAAAGGGTTCAAGAATAATGTTGCATTTCCTTATGTCTCAGGAAACACTTTTTATGGTAACTTGTCAGACTGTCTATGAACAAAATCCACTTTTTTAGACATTGATAAAAGTCTTCTTTTCTTCACGTGATATTTTATACAAGAACACTTCAAGATGTGTTATTAGATGTGACTGATTTTAACAAATCCTATTAGATTTGTATCAACTAGTTACATGTTATATTCATAGTCTTTTGTGAATCATCGCCTTTTTGTTTTTAAAGATGGCCTGTTTTGAGCCTTTGTATGGGTACATTCCTGTTTCTGTGACAAAAAAAAAAAAAAGAAATCTTGAGCTGTCCCAACCAGACAAAAAAGAAACCAATGGCTATCAGTATGTTTTGGTTTAGTGTGTTACCGTTACTGTATTTGTTTATTGTAAAGGTGGACATTTAGCGTTCAGTGCAGTTTTCAATAAAAAGTGATAAAATTTCTATAATTTCTGAAAGGCAAGAGCTCTCGCTGCAATCTGGGGCTTGGAGACACTGAGAGGTAACCGTAAGGTACAGAAATAGAATTCTGGTCACACTTGGTGAATAGTTACAGTGCAGAGGGAAGGGAAGGTCCCTTCCACCTCAGACCATTCTGTGAGGAAGAGATCACTGTGGGTTTCCACGAAGCTACAAAGGCAGCTACAACTCAAACAACATTTTCTTTACATTCTCAAGAGCTGAAGCATTTTCAAACCATTGGAGAATAAAGCCAAAAAAGTGCTCAAGAGGTGCTGGTGGCTTTGAGCCTCACTGGGCAAAAGGCCTGTTGTTGTTTCCACCCCTTTCCCACTGTGTCCAAGTGCCACACACATGGCGTTAGATGGGGACTAAAAAAAGCTGAAACCAAAAAGTGTCTAAGTTAAAAAACTGTATTTTGTCTGCTTTCAATTAAACTGAAAACTTGGTTACCAGTTTCAAACATAAAAAAAGGAGTCACCTGTTAGAGAGTGACCACTCCTTATCAGTGCTCAGTACAGCCCAGCGGTGAATTATTCGTGCCCTCTGCGAGAAACTGGGATAAAACAGGTCAGATATAGGGGAAGTATTTGGGAGACACTGAAATGACCATCAAAAACAAGAGGAAAATATTTCATTCATGTTAAGGTTTAGAGTTGTTTTAAAAATAAAGGAGCCCTGGTACTTTGTTTCTCAATAATCCAGTCCTTCCCTGCGCCGCAGGATGGTGTGTGCCAGCAGTGACTGCACAGTGGGACAGTGAGAGCTGAGCTCAGAAAATGCTGGAGCTTTCATCCAACACCCAACTTCCCTTTCAACCAAAACCAAGGACAAAAGTGCTACAAACTCAACAGCAGAGATTAAGCCATCCCAAGGGTTACAAGCGCCTGCAGCAACAACACCAGCAAAACATGCAAGGATTGATCTGTGGAAGCGGAAAGGGAAGAATATCACAGCTGGGATATGTCAAAGCACCAGGAGGCTGCAGCTCTCCAATGGAAAATTACTGGGCAAAGAAATGGGAGATAAAAGTTGCTGCTGAAGGTTTGTGGCTGACAGAGCCATGGTGCTGTTGTTCCACTCAGGGAAGGCAAACAGGGAGGCTCTCCTGGAATAATCATCTCCTTCTCCAGGGAGAACTCCAGAGATGTCAGAGTAGTTTAAAGCAAGCAGTTTGAAGGTGACAAACACTAAATAAAACATAAAAAAAAAATAGGATGACTGGGGGAAGTTACTGAATGAAGGGGGGAAAAGAAGGAAAGCAGCAATTAAGGTCTCCAAACACACAAACCAATCTGGGTAATGAAGGAAACACGACTTGGGGGTATTTGCCATAAGCCATGCAGCAGAACTTTGGAAGAATCCAGAATTACTAAATTTTAATATATTAAAAACAAAAGAAATACAGGGATTTTCACTGAGGAAGTCATAAATAAAACCAGAAAAAAAACAAAAAACTGACCAGCTGTAAAGGAGGTAGCAATGAAAAGCTAGGTTCTGTGCTAGGAAAGCATGTGCTGCTGCGAGCAATAATATGAGGAAAATAACATTGAGAAACCCAATTTTTTATATCTATTTCCATGACTGAAAGAGCAGAACTTGCTGACAAGCTGCAGGGGAGTGTGTGCAGATTAATCTCAGTGTCTGTAAACTTTCAGGTGTGTGATTGAGGAGCCACTGACATCACTGACTGCGGTGAGAGCACAAAGCCAGGGTTGCAGCTCTTTAATCTACAGGTACAGGAGGTTTGGATTACTGTGATTCTGGAAAAGACACTTCACCAGTTCCCAAAGGGCCTGTGAAGTGTGTGAACCTGAACAGACCATTGTACAGCACATCAGAACAAAACAGTAATGATCAAGGAAGCCAAGTGATCCAAAGTACCAGGACTGTCCTGTCAGAGCAGAACTTGACAAATCCATCGGTGCATGCGTTGGGGAACAGCTGAACTGACCACGGGGACTCCACTGCTCTGGGAAGGGCTGGGGGACAGGGACACAATGCTGCCCATGGACAGCAGGAGAGCTTGGCCACTTGGGCTCAAGGTAGAATTTCACACTGGTAATTCTCCCCCTGGGACAAGGAAGCTTCACTTCCCTGAGGGGAACAGCACTGCCAAAAGCACGGGGTGGGAGGTGAAAACTCCACAGCATCCTCGGAGTAGCCCACAGAATCAGGAGCTTATCCTTTTGTCCACAGGGCAGCTGGTCATGGGCAGGCTGGGATCTGAATTTACAGGTCTGGGCACTGACTGAGAGCTCCTAAAGCTGGCTGAATTAGGACCCCTGTAGTCACAGCACGACACAAACCACTCCAGCACACGATGCAGCTCAGGGCACGGAAATCCTCATCCCAGCTTACCCTGCATTCAGCTCTCCTGGCAGAAAAGCTTTACATCCTCAGCTAGACAAGGTATAAAAGGATTTCACTGCAAGGTAAGGACAGAAAAAAAAAAAATCCCAATTTAGAAAGGGAATTTGAACCAGGACCATGTGCTCATGAAGAACCTCAGTAGTATCTGGGGTTTGGTGGTGAATTTGAGTCACTCACACATGGCAGAGCAGCATTCAGCCTTCACCTGGGAATCTGGGCATGCACCAATCAGAGGAGAGCTAAAGGCCAAAAAAGGTGAAGACATAATAAACCTCAGTGGAATCTAGGACGGGAAAATTGCAAAATTAATACAGTACTTCATTATTTCTTTACTTTCGGTGTCGTCACCAAGTTTCTGTAGGAGTTGTGCACGTTTCAACACCATCTAAGCAGCATTTGGAAGAAAAAGCAGCAAGTTCCTCAGGGTTTCCATAGCTCTGAACTACATAAAAATAGGTGCTATGGGGGCTTCTTTCCAAATTCTAATTAAAACAATTTCATCTACTGCAAAATTTCTTATTCAACCACCACACCATCAAAAGTGCTTTTCAAGACAACCTGAATTGCACTGTATATGTAAAAACTGGCATTAACCTTTAGTGTTTCAGTGAGATTTTTAGATAAACTTTATCCATTACAGGTTACATGGCTAAAGTTATCAAATATAATAAAATTTCTACTGGAGAATATACTCTGAACTTACAGTCTTAGGAACTTACATAAGTTTAAGTATGGCCACATCAATCAACATGCAAGAAATTCCCAGGTTTACATACTGAGAAATATATAACAGTGCTTTTAAACAACTTGAGCATAGATTCTTCTTTTTAACTAGAACTGCCAAGTGGATTCTCACCAGATTTGGTGACCAAGGACTAACCCTTCAAAAAGGTGTTTTTTCATTTGCAGCAAAGTTTGAGTGATCAAGGAATAAATGATAAAATGATATATTCATTTGTAACACAGCAAGACGGAGTTTTGACAAGATTAAATTCTCAATTGTGTTCAAGTTCTCAGATTTCACACAATTTTGTTTAGTGTATGCTCACAGGAATAAAATCCCTATCTTTTAGGTCACTTCTCTGAATAAATATCCTTACATATACTGAAAGGAATCTATTAACTATTAGAAGGAAAAAAAAAAGAAGCCAAAAAAAAACCCCAAAAAGCTTTTTCAGGAAACAAATCATTTCACTCAATGAAAAATTTAGCTTCTCTTCCAGTTTGTTCCGTAGAGTTTAGATTTTATTATGTGGGCACAGCAATAACTAAAATATTAGTAAAATAATGAATGTATTTTTGCTTATGACTTGCTGTGGATATCTTGTGCAAACAAGAAAAAAAACCTCTCACATTCTGACCTGGGCACTAGTGAGATTTCACAGGAAAGGGCCTTTCAGGGAGAAGTGTCAGAGTATCTAAAAGGTGATGGAGAAGACCAGGTTCTACTGTAAAAGAATCTCGGAGGGAGGAGATATCCATCCAGCTCACATGTGCTTTCAGAAGTGCCCTTAGTTCAAAAATTTCTCTGCAATAATTAAGATGCTGGTATACGTTTCCTATTACACAACCTCTTACACAACCACATGCGGTACATTTATAGACAGATTTACAGTCAGAAAGAAAAATGGGGTCGGTTGGGTTTGGTTTTTTTTTTTTCCATCTTGATAATAAAATTAGCTGTTTTTTGTTTCTTTTTCGTGTTTTTATACAAACTGTAGTCCAGCCCACTCGGCTCTCTCCAGGCAGCAGGATGAGCATCCATCCTCTCCCCGTGCTGTCGGAGAATCCTTCCCAGCATGTATCCCCTAGACCTGGGTCGTCGCACACCCAACTGCTACAGCACCACCTCACTCGGCCTCACACACTCTGCGCTGCTCATTTGCACTTTATTTCTTTCCCCTCATTCATCGTCGTCATCCTCGTCCTCCTCGCCGTCCGACAGGGACGTGCAGGGCCGGATCTGGCGGTAGCGGTCGAGCCACTTCTCCACCATCTGGGTGACCAGCGGGTGGTTGCGCCGGCGGGAGCTCTTCTGCATGGCCACCAGGACCCCTCCCTCTGTCACACAGCAGTCCAGCCACTCCCGCAGCAGCTTCTCCTGCTGCTCCTCGTTGCCTATCTTTGGGGAGACAAAAAGGGCAGCGTGAGGATTCCTGAACGCCCAGTGCGATTCCTGTCTTTGGGGGACACAAACTGCTGGCAGTGAGGCTTCCCAAACACCCCATTCCTGCTCAAAGCTAAACTCCACAAAAGGCTGAGGGCTCTGGAAGTATTGTCCAGCTCTTCTTCCTAATTTTTCATGTTTATTTCCAATACAGCCTTCAGTTATTTTTAAGCAACTGTTCATCTACAGTAGGCACCATATATAAGGAGAGGAGTCCTGAAAGAGCTTTCTGGCTTTATAAAGGTATTTTTAGGAGGCTAAAGGTTCCTTATATGAAACACTTCTAAAACATAACAAATACTGTAGCTTGCTGAAGAAGCATCCCTTTCTAGACTTGAAGTCCATGCTTTTCTCCTTTTATAGAATGCCCACTTTTTGCTATAATTTCAGCTTTTCCAGCCCTCCTTTCATCTATATACATCCTTTAATTAAGTAGTTCCATGTCTTTATCATAGATACTAAAGAAAACATTAGTTGAGTTTCATTAGAAGGTGGAATAGCTGTAAACTGTGGGCAAATATTTGTGCTGCATCTTTTGGGGAAAAAACCCAAAAGGCAGATTTCAGTCTTGCATTAGTGACAACCTTTATTTTTGTGTCCTTTTCTAGGTATGCTGATATCAAATGTTCTCAGACACAGGGTGGAATTGTTGGGGTGTCCTGTGCAGGACCCAGAGTTGGACTCAATGATCCTTGTGGGTTCCTTCCAACTCAGGATATTTTGTGATTCTATTCTATGATTCACAGGGACAATGAAGTTACATTCCATTTACAGAGCTGTAAATAAGCATCGAATTTGTGGGAAAATACCTTCCACAATCACCTGGAATAATGGGGAAGGGAGCAGTAGTAATTAATAGAACAGCACACTCTGTAATTCTTTGGACATCAAAAACCCACAGGGCTACAGAGATTGCTGAGCTTCAGCAAGAGCTGTGACAAAGCTACCACCAGGTGTTTCTTTCTTACCTCTTGAGCAGAAAGGAAGTGAATGTGCAATAATTTCCTCTCGCTGTCCACCAAGGGCAGAAAAGTAACAGTAACATCATCGTCAGTGTTCAAATTAGCACCAGCGCCTCGATTGCCATAGCCATCATTCTCCATGGCAACCAGGGCGGAGAAATGGCCCCTCGTGTAGCCCAGAGCTATGGGACTTTTCCAACAAAAACTCTGTTCCCATAGCAAAGGCAAATACACACCTGTGGGAATGAGAAACAGGGTAAAGCTCAGAACTGGTGTTCAGCAAGGAGGGATTTTTGATACAAACCTGTTGGTTTTGGCTGAACAGAAGTACATCACAAGCACTTAAAACATACTTGGTTTGGCCTATACTGGCACAGGCCACACTTTTCAGTGGAGCTAATTATTATTAATTAACACAAGTCAATCATCTTTGCAACTGTACGAGTTTAGACACAAAAGATTACAATCACAACCAATGCATTACCACACCCCTAAAATTTATGGTCTGTAGTGTAGTGACGAGCAAAAAAAGAAGATTAGAAAAACAGCCTTTTATGTTTGGTAACTCTTCCTAAAAATAAGGGAAAAAAAAAAAATCAGATTCTGCATCACAGAAATAAAGGCTACAGTCAGATGTCTATTTTTACCAGAGCAAAAATTCCACCATCTGCTCACAAAACTTATTATTAAAAGAACTCACTGCACAAAATGTTACTCAGCACTGATGTAACCCATCCCAGAGAATGGGACTGCTCATATGCAGTACTCACAGATTAAATTAACACACATCAATTATTCATATCAATTAAAAAAAAAAAGGAAAAAAAACCCAACACCAAAAAGCTGGTATTGCTTTGCTCAGCTACAACCAACCCCTGATGTCACAGATTCTGAGAGGAATTGCACTTTTTCTCCCCACCATTTTTAGCAATAAAGACAGCAATTCGCTCGAGGTCTCAAAATAAAACTGGAACTCCTTTCTTCCAGGAACATAAATAATTCTTGGTGTGTACTGCTGCAAGACAACTTAAGCAAAAGCACAGCTCACCTTGTGACAGGTTAAAAATAGCCCCACATAAACTCAAGTGCATATGTAGCATAGCAACCCCTCCTAGTACAGCTGCTGCTGCAAACACTGTGCTCCTCCAAGAGCCATGCAGAGGGAAGGGACATGCTAAAATGGGAATCTGAGGCAGATTTGGAGGTTTTACTTAAGTTTGGAGCTCATCTTTTTGTGCTGCAGTAAAAATTAGTGGGGGCTACCAGTAAATTTGTCCCTTTCCCCGCCTTGTTTTTGAGTTAGCAATCAAGAGCTACCTAAAAGTCTTGCCATTTCTTTAAAATTAAGATTGACACAAGTTTTTACAACACCTTGATTTAAGGACAGATCCTATTAATACCTTCTTAGCCCTCCTTTCCTCCTGACCCCATTATTAAGTCTCACTCTAATGCAACATTAAACCCAACAGGTGAAAAATACAGGATAAGGCTTAACCAAAAAAGTTTCAAGCCTTTGCATTTAGGGGAAGAACCAAACATCCAGCCAAAGTTAAAAGTTACACTGAAGGTAACACGCAGTCAAACATAAGGAAGACAGTCTCTCAATTCCTGGGAATTAGTTCTTCATGCACACAAGCACAGCTACGTGACCTTTCAGGACTGAAACTCATCTGTTTGCCTCCATCTCTACGCTGAAATCCAGCAATTTTTTAAAAATCTTCTTTCACCATTGTTTTATCTTAGTGAAAATTCCACACTAATCATCTCCCCAAGACAGAAGGCTGTGCTACACTTTCCATTCCTCCTCAACACCGTGATGAGCTTCACAAGAAAAGAATTTCAAGCATTGCCAGGGAGAATATCTAGTGCTCTTAACAGTTATAAAAGTCACTCTGATATAAAGTGAGAAGGTCATGTAACAACAGTTGACATGAACACAAGCCACAGAAAATAAAGAGTATGGGCTAATACCTATCCTGGAAGCCACCCACATAGGATTTAGTTTCTCCAGCCTGAGCTGATGATCATTTCAGTCAGTCACCTTTCTTCCTGTTCAATTTTAAAAGCCACATATTTGTGGCACTAAATACATGTGGCAAGACCAGGAGGGTCTGACCAGGGTCATGGTTAGTGCTGGAGCAAACAGATCTTCCACCACTGAAGCTTTAGGATTTAAAGAAGAATTAACTGGAATCTGGCAAACAAGGAGGTTGGCAGTTATGGGATTCACAGCAGCTACAGCAAGGATGCCAAGCAGGAACAAGGAATTAGTGGAGAAAAACTATCAGGGAGAGTATTTTAGTGGTGGGTAAGAGGGTTATAGCACCTTCCAAGGTGCTATGAACTCAACCATGATTTGCAAAAATTCAATTCCCCATTTCTATTATAACCCACCATGACAGAGTGGTTTGGGTTGGACCTTAAAGACCACCCAGTTCCACCCCTCTACTGTGGGCAGGGTCACCTTCCACTAGAACAGGCTGCTCCACACCCCACCCAACACTTGAACACTTCCAGGGACAGAAGATCCATCACTCCTGCACCACAGTCTTTCCTTCTTCATTCTTTTTTGGTGGATGGGATGTTAAACAGAGGTAGGTACTACTCAGCAGTTCAGGGACACCCCAGCACTCCCCAGAGCTCCATGTGCTGAGCACAGCCCACCCCACTCACAGTGCCATGGCTGTTGGGTTTCAGCTGTGCCACTGGTATTTGATTAGCACACATTAACCACAAAAATGTGGCTGGGCAGGGAGAGGAGCAATTCCAGGTAATGTGACACAGGACTCCAAGTTCACCTGTTCCCAGTGCTGGGTGTTTCCATGTATGGCTGCATGTGGCTTGTGGCAAGCAAATCTCAAGTCAGAACTATCTGGCTGCCTGAATTCCTGGAAATCTGTGTGTGGCAAAAGGTTGTCCTGGGCAGCCCAGGCTCCTTCTGGTTCACAGAGCAAGAAAAGAATTTCAGCATATTTAGGCCATCTAACACCTGTCTGCCTCAATATCCAATCTAGGAAATAAAACCATTTGCAAGCCACCAAGCCTCGGAGTAAAAAGCAACACAAACCTGGAGTGTCAGATTCAAGTGATAAAAATAACTGTTCTTTCCTAGCCTTTCATCAAAAGTTAATGTAACTACAAACACAACCAAACTTTTAGACTCTTCAAAAAAGCATTTTATTTCCCTACATCAAGTTTTGTTACTGTGCCAAATTTAGAAGCCAAGACTCTAAATAGTTATAAATTAACAGTAACTCCACAGTTTGGGGTTTCCTATACATCATGGGTTTGCCTCCCTCCAAAATCACCATACTTTTTTATTCCAAATCACAAAGGTGTTTTGGGAAGTCCTCTGCTAAGCTATAAATAAAGAGTGGGTCATCATCAAGCAGATATACTTGAGGCCAAGGAATATGAACTGTGGGCAAAACAAATTTCCCAACCTCCTGGAACACACACAGTTCCTTCCCCATGGGTTTTGTTTACTGCTCAGTATGTGCAGATGCTCCCAATCCCCTCTCATGTTTTATTATTTGAATAATAAAGTATAAGCATATAACAGAGGGGAAAGGTGCCCAAACACAGATTTGGCTTGCAAAGCAGAAAATGCATCTTTAGAAATCTACAGGTGTTAAGTCTAAGCAAAACTGGACTGAGTCATCTTCATATTTATCTTACAGACAGTCAGGCAGTCTTGGAAACAAGGAGAAAAAGTCAGACATAACCTGATAAAGCTATACAAAATTATAGTACTAATGAGAAATAGGTCAGTATTCACACCACACTTACTGTAAAGTGTGAATTACAGAAACACAGATAAACTTTAAAAACTTCCTTTAAAGTACATCATGGAATTCTCTTTCACAGGCACCATGCCCACTATAAAGTTAATAACTGCAAGTTTGGAGAGGATTGTTTTGTTCTTTTTAATAGCAAATGAAAATTTACCTACAACAGAATTCCATCCTTTTCCAGACTTCATGTCTGGACATGTCACTTCATGTTACTCTCCACTGTTTTACAGTCCAACCTTGTTTAAAACTGAATTTAAAAAACTAAAGGCTTACCTTGAAAGCGGGTATATCCTAGTGTTTCTCCCCGAAAACTCTTGTAATATTTTACTCCATAAACTATAATTGGTCTTCTAAGAATATGTGCAAGTACAAAAATGTGTGTCTGCTCCAAACTCGCTCCAGGCTGCACCAAACACAAAGAAAGAAATCACTTGAAACACAACTTAATAGCCTCTACTTTCAATTTTAAAAACCAGTCTTCAAACTGAGATAGAAAATGCTTTCAAGAGTGAAAGCTTTGACAAGAAAAACAAAAGACTGGGAAATTATTGGAAATAAAGAAAAACATTTCAGCTTGTCAGCTGTCAGTAATAATTCTCTGTCCTATTGCTCAGATTCAATGTAATGTATTTCATTCCACACTTAGCAGTGAAACTCTACATAATGTTGGGTCTAAAAATAATTCACTCATCTGAGGGCACGTTAAGGCAAATACCTTTTGATGACAGGAAAAGGGCACATCCAAAACAAATCTCAAAAAAATAGCACCAAAATCATATTTATACTTTAAAAGAGGAACTAAAAATATTCCTATAGCTGGAAGCTTATAGGAATGTAAATCTCATTTTGGAGGGGAGTTGTAAAATATCAGCTTGCTGGAGTTTGAGCAGTGTAAGCTGACAGATTTGGAGGTGTGTTTTGGGAGGTAAAAGTGCTGCAGGAGCTGGAGGCAGGATATTAAACACACGATTGTCTATTAGTTTGTTCTACAGACTTCACTCTCATATCACAATTCCTTTTTTGTGTTGCACTGCTTAACAGCAAACTCAAAAATTTTAATTTCGTGTGAAACTCTCCCTACTGGCAGAAGAGTTTACCCTGTAACATTTTAAGATCGCTGGCTTAAGAGGAACATTTTTCCTTCATACAGGAACATTCTTATTCCCCAAAAACACTTCTAGTTCTGAAATTTCTTTTCAGAAATTAAAAAAATCTTTTCCAAAAGCCCTCTTTCAAAGGAGTTTTCTCACCTGGCTCGCAAGAGAGAGAATGAATGCCCAATCTTCCTGCCACTGTTCCTCTCGCAAGGAGAAATGTAAACCGAAGCTTTGGGAATACCACGATTCCCACTCTTTCCAGCGTGTGTAGAACCTAAAATGTTAAGCCAGAGAGAAAGAGTGGTAAAGGCAAAAATATTTACTCAACTACCATAATCCTGATGGCAGTATTTAACCCTTGTAATCCTTTATCTCAAGAAGGGGGGAGAAAGAGAGCAAACATCAGGAAAACTGGATTTGGGGTTGTTTTTTATCTTCAGGAGACTCTATTTATTAATCCTCATTTAAGAATCACTTTTAAAAAAAAAGCAATGCCTACAGCAAACATGATCCAAGTTTCTACCAGGCTCCTGGCTAGTTTGATACTTCTTGTAATAGGGCTTTTTTTGAAGTCTTATTTTGGCTTATTTAAGTGTTGATATACAGAGAACAAATGTAAGGCATTCCATTTCATAAAAGAGGAGTTGCTCATTTTTCTCACACAAAAAAAAACCAAAAACAAAAACAGGTATTTTCTATTTTTAACCACATCATGAGTTAATTAACTTCAAAGTAATTACATATCAATTTCCAACAGCCCATGGTTAAGAGGCAGAATCTGTTTTATACCAGATTATGAAGCAAAGGGGTGGTAATTCCACATTATATGGAGTTATAAAGCAGTGTGGATAAGTATCAAATATGCAAAGTGGAATTCAGTTTAATAATGATATTTTATTTAACCATTACAAAGAAAAATGAAACACTAAAAAGATGATTTTTGCTTTTTAAAATTTTAAACTCTGTCTGATCACCACACTATGGAAAAACTACAACTTCAAATTAGGAACCAGGATTTAGGGAACAGTCCTAAGCCAACTTCTAAACAATGGCCTTTACTGTGAAGACAAAGAAGCCATTCTGAAGTCTCAGCTTATTAAAAAAGTCACTGAAATGAACTCATTTAATTAAAATCTGAGCATATTAGCAAACAGTGAGTGTGTGTGGATCAGACCTCTCCTATGCTTTTCATGAAGCTGGAATCACCATAAAATCTTGGTGTTTAGGACAGCAAGGATGGCTTTCCTGAGTTCAGCTACAACCTTTGCATGGCTTAAAATCCCTTTTACTAAAGGATAGGTCTGTGCTAATTCACAGTAATTTATCTCCAGGGAATCTTCTGGATCTGCATTCCAGTTTTTATGCAAACACAACATCACTTCCACCTTTGCAGCTGATAAGTATTTTGCCTGTTTTGTCCCATAAATCTCTAACTGAGCATTTTGTGCTACATGAATTAATTCCCAGGTCTCCTGAAAAAAAAATTTATTAGATTTTAAAAAAATCACCACAGAGAGAGAGAGAGAGAGAGAGAGAGAGAGCGCAACCCCAGAAAATACATGGGAAGAAAAAAAGGGAAACAAAAAGGAAAAAGGGAAAGACCAAACTACTCCCCAAAAGCTGGACTATGAAAGTGTTTTCCTAAAGAAGTTTCTTCCTTGAGTTAGTCAGCCATAGATAAGATTTTGAGCTCATTTAACCTGAAAAGTTTGCTTTAACACAAAAGAACTGAATGCATCCATTAAAGAATAAAATTCTGAAAGTCAACTTAGGGCATGTGCCCATTGTCCAGCACAAGCTAATGGTGGAATACAAAAAGGGATACATCAGAAAATACTTTTGTGTAAACTAAGAAAGTGTAGCTATTTAAAGGTGAGTGGAAAAGACTCCACAGGCCAGAGCCTCTGGGAACTTCAGTATGGAGCTTTTTCTGAGTACCAGACTGTCTCTGGTAAATAGATTTTCCTTTGTTCAGCATCTAAACAAACATAACAAAACAAGGTCAAATGAGTTACATGAGTGTTTTTGGTCTGACTATAAAAATACCCATTTTTAAGTGTGAAGGCTTTGAAGAATAATTCCACTAGATAAAAGTTTAAGCAGGGATTGCATTTAAGAGCCTGTTCCAGTGACGACATCACTTCCTATCCGCCACATATCCTAGCCCACAAAATTAAATTTATTTTCTCAAATGGAATCTATACAGCACCTATAGGATGTACAGGATGACAAATTAAAAAAAAAAAAAACTTGGCTAAAAATCTTACTCTAAACACTTGTTCCTAATATGGATGATAACTTGTTCCTTAAAGACTTGTTCCTTCTAGTCTGAAGATTTGTTCCTAAGAAGGAACACACCAATCAGTTAAAAATTAGGCTTCTAATAAGGATAAAGATTAGGCAAATTCAGAGTAAAATGAAAATTCTGTCTAGACATAAACTAAAAAGCTTAACAAGATTTAAGAGCCTCTAAATAATGAGTGTTATGTTAGGTACTACAGTAAGTCAACCACAGTTAACACCAACATGTTGAGAGATTTGGTTCAGAGCTCAGTAGGTTGCAGCACGTTTTTGGACACCATGCTTGGTTTCGCTACCATAAAGAACAAAACCTGATCTATCCTAAATTTCTATTCTGGCCTCATGGGAGTTGCCTGTGATGCCAGGGACATTCCTGCATGGCCAAGATGCAGAGTCCATGCTAAACAACTCCAAAGCAGTGACAGATCCTTTCAGACACAGGTTCTTGGGAGAACTGCCACTGAAGTACCACTTTCTTGAATCCAGCTCTGGATGCTGATTTGGGAAGTTCTCTCCCAGTAGCACAAAATTTACTTACAGGCACCCCTAAATTACCCTTTGTTGTTGACCTGTACAGCTCAGAGGATGGGGACAGGCTCCTTCTGTAGTGTGTGCTGACAGTGTTTCTCCTGCCCTTGACAACAAGAACATCCAAGAAATGATCACCTGTGTCTTGGATTATCAGTCTTTATCAGCTCATCCCTTAGTCCAGAACATCCTGGAGAGCTGTTGGACACCACTGGGGATCCAACTAAGATTTTCCTTCTTACAGAAGCAAACCACAGTATCCAACTAAAGAAGGTTGTCAGTGCAAAGCAAGAAAACTTGTTTTACAGAATGATAGATCTATTTTATGGCCAAAAGACAGAACTAGTTAAATGTCAACATAGTGTGCTTTACTGCCATTATTTTAGCAGACAGAACAGGGATAAAAAGAGCAACCCTGAGTAAAGCTGTAACTAAGCAGATGGAATGAAAATACTGAAAAGTTTATAAGGAATAAAAGGCTATCTCCTACTAACAATCTTCTGCAGAGCTTCCACCAAGCAGCAAGGCATGGCATGTGCATGATTTACATTGCAAGGACACAAATTCCAGCTGCAATAACTGTGGTTAGTGCATGCTTGACAAGTATAAAGCATTTTAGTGCTCGAAATGCCATTTGCTGAGCATCACACGCCACCTCTGAGTTCACAACGTCCAAGTTTCCAGTGCTCATATTTAAAACACGAGATCCCAACTGGGACCACAGTGACTCGACAGCTTTGAGGAGCACAGTCCACAGGGAACTGCGGAGTGGTTTTGTGGGGTTTTGGTGCTCCAGCAGGTGGACCAGCTGCCCTAACTCACCAGTGGGAGCAGTCGTGTAAACTGTCGTGCAGAGCCTTGCGCAGCACAGAGTCCTTGTCGTAGATGCCCCAGGTGGCCTGGAGCACGGAGTCGAGCAGGCAATCCCCAGCAGTGCGGTTCCAAAGTGCGTACAGCCTGCTGTCCAGGCGTGTCCCCAGCTCCAGGGACCAGTTAATGATGGGAGACTCCTCTTCCAGCTCTGCAACGGGACAGCCAGCTCTTAACACTCTATTTATTTGAAGTCTCAGAGAATTCGAACAGGATAATAATGGCATAGTCTCAATAATTTATCCATTTGCATGAATAAAGCTCGGCTTTCCTTCATACTGCAATGAACAGGTGAACTACACTGGCTGAGGAAATTTCTTCTACTGTCAAGAAAATTAACCAAAACCAAACCAAACCATAGCTTTAAATAAAGCACCACATCATTTGGTTGAGGATTGTTACTGAAATGGAAAGATTTGTTCAGTTTTCTCCAAAGAGCTTGTGACTCAAAACTGACTTTTAAAGATTTTTAAAGCTCTACAGAGATACACTACAAACATGATTTCTGCAGACTCCATTCTCCCTCTGCCTCATGAATAGACTGGAAATGTTAAAATTAAAATAATTTTACACAGGCATGGAGTGACAGGACAAGAGGGGATGGCTTCCCACTGCCAGACGGCAGGGTGAGATTAGATATTGGAAAGAAATTGTTCCCTGTGAGGGTGGGGAGGCCCTGGCACAGGGTGCCCAGAGAAGCTGTGGCTGCCCCATCCCTGAAAGTTGCAGGTTTGGAGCAACCTGGTCCAGTGGAAGTTCAAGGTCCCTTCCAGCTCAAGCCATTCTGTGACTTTATGAATTCCAGGGTGAAGATTAACTTGAAAGCATCCAGTCTCTATTTAAAACATGTTCAGGGAAAAAGCCACATATATACACACACATGTGCTTTATTTTTAGTAAGAGAAACATTCTCTAATGAAAAGCCAGGAGTGATCCCAGCTGTTCTTGGTGTGTTTACCTTTCTGAACATCTCTGTCAAGTACTTCATCAAATAATTTTTCCTGGACTGTGGGCGGTAAATCTTCAATATCTGCAAAAACAGAAAGCAAATACAAGAGCCATTTAATGTTACTGTAAAAGAGACATCACCAGCTGCTGCTCAGGAGAACTCGCAGAACAGCTTTTGCCCTATCAGCCCTAACGCCTCCTCTGGAAAGCTGCTGTCATTTGCGACCCAAGGCTTTGCAGAGCTGCTGAGGCAGGTTTTCATCTCAGCCTCACTGTGACACCTTTGATGCAGAAAGGATCATCACAGCACACACAGGGTAAGACTGGATTTCTCTGAAGGAAAAGTGGAGAACCACTTTGAGGTGAGATTTTTAAAAAAACCCTATTGTATTTAGCACAGCTTCAATCCTAAGCAATGGTTTTGCACCCATTTGAATGGCTTCTCTGCAGTCTATCCCAATGGATAGGTATAGTTAATCAAGGAATGTGCTCTTCTCCAGAACATCCCCTTCCTTTGTCATCTCATTCAGACTTCAATTAAATTGTTCCAAGAATCCCAATGGTTTGCAGGCAAGTTAGGAAACAAGAAATGGGAAAACTATTGAGCTATGCCATGGAAAATGCCACTACTAACAACTGTTCCAAGAGCTTTACAGACAGAATTTGCAACTAGGGATCTACCTCTTAAAAAAGGAGGAAAAAAAGAGGTAGAAAACTGTATAATGGGCAAAACTCTTGTGACTGCTGTATCATTTAAAACAACAAACACTGTCACACACTCTAAAACTCAGCATGTGCCACACAGTAAATATTTGCTCCTGGCCTGCATTCCAACAGAGGATAAGCAGTAAATGGTTGCCAGGCAGAGCAGCAACCAGAGAAACTTTGCTGGGTTTCAGCACAGTCATGAAACTTAAACACGTGAAAGTTAAGGCAGTAAATAAAATGGGAACAGGAACATCCAGCATCCCTTCAGGCACTCTAGGGGATAAGGACTGGGGCCTAAGTGGTATTTCAAGGACACAAAGATCTCTCTTAATTGCAGTGTGGTAGCTGCCAGTCCTGCTCAGATGTCCAATACCCCAGGGCTTTTAGAGTCCACATTTAGGCACATGAGTTCCTACTGAAGCACATTAATGCTTGGTGCAGGCAGGGTGATGTGGGGTGGTCGTTTTTTTTTTTTTTTGGTATGATTGATTGGAGCTTTTTAAAATAAAACTGCTAGCAGTGGCCGGCAATCAATTTAAAAGCCTTGCACTCTAACATCCATGCATTGGCTTTTCAGGAGGATCCAATCTATTTATTTGAAGGGTCGAGTAGAAACTGGTTCCTAAACTACATTGTTTAGGTAATATCTGACCAGGATTGTGTGATTTATACTTCTATCCTTGGAAACGCCTTCTGGAGCCAAAAGATGTGTAAAGCTGACAAAGTGTGAGGGAAGTGGAAAGGCTTGATGTACAAAAGCTTTTGAACAGTCTTATTTTTTAATTATTTAATGGCTATTACATGTGTCAAAAAACTGCACAGTGCTTTGAGATGTGTCTCTTGGAAATACTGAACAAATTCTTAAGCTATGAAGAGAATATTTCTCATGTGTGTTATGAAATCATTCTGCTGCCCCTTTCCCTTCTCTCCCCTACAAAGCAATGAAGTTTCAGTCTCCAGACACCTCATAAACCACACTCACCCCCTGTGCCTCTCAAACATGACCCACAGAGTACAACTGAATACAGCACCTCAATCAGGTACACAAGGGGTAAATATTAGCCACTTTTTTAAGAGGAGGAGATGAGGTAACACTCAGACAAAGGGGTTCCAAATAGAATTCTTACAATGCCTTCTAAAAAAGATAAACAGATCTGCTGATTGGCACAGTTTCCAGCTGCACATTTTCTTACCACTGGTAGCATTTCTATTAAAGGAAACAGCTATTGAAGATTAAAAGTCTTCTAATAGCTTTCTGTTAACAGATAAACATTCTCTCGATCTCAGAGTACCTCAAAAGTATTCAGAAAGTGCTATTGCTACAACCAGGTACAAAGAATAGCTCTAGGCCTCAAGAGAAAGGACTGAAAGCTAAAACAGCCATGTGAAAAGTCACATTATGGACCAGAAATGTCTGGGCTCCAATCTTCACTTTAAATACAGCTTTCCTTAAAATACACCACTTCTCTTCCATTTCCTCATGTCTAAGTAGGACAACAGATGCTCAGTTCACAGGAACAATGTATGGATTGAAGTGTGCAAATACTGAGTAATCAAATTCAACTACTAAATCTGACCTAATAAAATAGGTCTTAATAAATAAACCTCTTAATGAACAAATTAATAAAGCTCTTAATAAAAAAAACCTACACACACATCATCACCAGAAAATCAAAATATACAATTTTCAACTGGTGGCCAAGCAATAAAATCTTCCAGCAGTAAGAACAATGTTGTAGCTACCTGCAGGTAACGTAAACGTCACAAGGTCAGTCAGAAAATAGCAAGCAAAGTCTCCCTTGCGTTGATGAAGAGATGCAGCAATTTCACGGCGGATTTGCTCCGTGACCTCTGGACACACCATGGCAGGAATGCACTTGGCTGCATGTTGGGATACCTGGAACACAACACAGTTACTGCCCTCAGGATTATCCCTGTTAAATGTAAAGATCTGGGAGTGATGACCACCAGCAGAGTATTTGGTTAGCAAGGAATGCAGGAGAACTATAAACACTGGCACCCTGAAAGAGCAAAAGTGTAGTGACTCTTAATGAAATGTCTCATGTGTCATGCAACTGATAACTGGTTTAAAACATCTTTAAATCAAAGAAGTGAATTAAAAGGTGACCACCCCCAGCTGAAAAAGGAAAAAACATAGGTAGGAACTCATGATAATAGCAATTTCAAATCTCATGAATGAGCCCAGTCCAGATTTAACAAAACTTCACTACCACAGCACAAGACAGTTCCCTACAAAGAATCTTCCCAAAAACTATTAAACTAAGATAGTTAAATTTCTCCAATTCTAGTCATCACTGGCAGCAGAAACTCACTCAATGATGAAGGCAAGTGTCACAGGGATGACATCAGATGCCTTTAAAAAAAACCCACCTTTAAGGCCACATTTTCACTCATTTATATCCTAGAAAAGGAAAGTATCACTAGGGCTCAAACACTACTAAGCATTTTCAGAAATGAAAAGATGAGTCAGTATTCCTAGGCACTGAAACAAAACCAAACACAAAAATCTCTAAGACAGTATTTCCGTAAATTAACTTGTTTTTAAACATGTAATTCCATCCACACAGAGTTATGTAAGCAGCACAAAGCTACTGATATTAGTCATATATAAATATATACTCAAGGCTTTAGCTACATTTGTCTTGCTTCATCTACTCTTTTTAATTATTCAGCACTGAGCATTCCATCATCTTTATGTGCTCTGCAAGCAAACAGCAGCTTTCAGAATTGCACTAAGCATCAGGGAAGGAGGCAGAAAAAAATCTGGCCTTAATGAGGTGAGGAACCAAAATTTTGAGTTGAAGAAAACAGACAAAAAAAAAAAAAGAACAGAATTATTAAGAGGGCAAAGATGGAGAACAGCAGAGGTCACCAGAAGTGAGGTGACACAAGGAAAGGGAACATGGAAGAGCAAAACAGTGAGGAACCAGTCAGTCTATAAAATGGGCAAAGAATAGGAAAAAATGAAGCAATTTTGCAAAGTAAGAAATTTGCCTCTCTGGAAGAGAAGCTCCCACAAAAGCCAGGGTAGGCAGACCAGGTAGAGTCACTCATTAACAAACTCAGAACAAACTACGCTGTCATTGATGTCAGTGCTTTGCTTTGAGAGCATTTCCTCTCCCCCACCCAGAGCACAGGAAGCCTCGCAATAGCTCACTTCCACTGCCAGTAAGGTCACAACGTGTGCCAAGACTGTTCATTAATGAGAAAACTCAACATCCTCAAGACCATCACAACAGAGTCTCTTAAAGCAAACTCGCTTCTCGGGGAGAAATCCAAGGCGCAAAGCAGCAATTCCCGTATATTCTAACGGCACCACAAATAAAAGCTGTGTGCCACTGGCTGCACAGAGGTGCAGTGACAAAGTGCAGTTCCATCCCTGCCAGGGCCAGGGGAACTCACCTCTGTGAGGAGGATGGCCAGCATGTCCTGCCTCTGGAAGCGGATGGCCAGGTGCACCAGGGTGTAGCCCACGTCGAAGGCGGACGGGCGATTCAGCAGCCGCACCTCGTCTGCCGTCAGCTGCCGGGCAATGTCCCCTCCGGATGACTTGTAGGCTTCCACAGCAGCCAGATCACCTTCCACAACTCCTGAGGGCAGAGGAGCAACACACAGCTCGTTTTAGACAGTGAGGGAGCCATTCTGCAACAAGCCACCTCATTTAACAGCTCACCTGTAGCTGCTCTGTAACCAGGCCTAACAGATGAAGATCAACTGCACACCAAGAAACTTGCCTTTTTTTTTTTATTTTAAACAGAAAACTACAAAATCTCAACACTTACCTCATCTTCCAGACCATTACTACCACCCACACTAGCTGGAAGATACAGGAAATCAAAAGCCAGCTCAAAAGTGGACCCATGATGAAACACTAGCAGTAACATACTCACTAGCATTTCATCTGACCAGAGGAGAAAGTCATTCCTTCACAGTACAGTGATTAGTTTGATTATTTTATCTTCCCTTTTATCTTAATAAATAAACCACTGGATCATAGAAACAGGATCTAGTAAAAGAGTTTTGGACTAAAAGTCTTATTTTTTCCAAACAGTACAAAGGGTACAAAGCACAAATTTTTCTCTTCAGCTCACCATCTTTGCTGCTAATGGAACTTGAGACTTTCACTCAGGGTACTCTACTAAAACTAAATTAAACAAATTAAATACGCTGTGTGTACTTTCTAAAGCAAGATGGGAGGCACAATGAATGACCTAATGTCTCCTAGAGTCCCTGGCAATCTGATTCCTGCACCATGCTTCATATCAAGACCATTCATGCTGAAATATTCCTTAGCTGCAATTATCCAAATACACAATCGGTAAGAGGTGGTGCTGCTAACAGTATCTGTTCCAATATAACACTTCCTAAATTTAGAAATTCCTTCAAATATATTCTATTTTGGGTATGTGGTCCACAAGAGAACAGAGCAGTGCTGAATTGAGGAAACAGAATAGTGTCCCTATAGCCATCTTTAGTGGAGAAGTAAATAAAATGTCACTCCTGAGAAGCAGCCCTTGTTGCAGCAGCTCAAGCACAGAAGAGTCACAGCACAGATGACAAAAGAGAGAACTCTCACCCTAATTTCTGCAGCTAAACCTCCTTCCCAGCTCCTGAGAGTCAGTAGCTGAGCAGAGGCCATGAGGCCAAGTCTATCCTTCACTCCATTTGCTCACCAAGACTCAAAAGCTGATGAAAAGGAAAGGTCATCAGACCCAATCAGGACAATCACTCCCACTCAGGATTTAAAATAAAACAAAAAAATTAAAAAACCACAACATTTTCCTCCCCCTCAAAAAACCCCCACATCCCAAACAAGCAAAAATCCCCTACCAAAATTAAAAAATCTCCAACACAACGAATTGAAGTGCCTACTAGCAGAGAAGAACACTAACCACTGGCTTGCTGGTTAATCCAGGATTTAGAAAAGCATTCTTAGCTCAGCCAAAAAGTATCATTTTGAATGCTGAGATTATAAAGCTTTCAGAAGAAACGCAGGGGGGAAAATGGATTATCAGTGCAAGACATTTCTCTACAAAGTTATCAGCTGTGCTCAGTAAGCCTCCACAGATAAAAGTTTGATTATTCGACCATGGTCTAAAACAGAGAAGTTCCAAAACAACAGTTCAACCGCAAATTTTAGTCGTACAATACCTACCCATTCATTCCAAAGTCCTAACAGGCCAGGGCAGAAGGAAAACCATACAGGACAAAATTTTTTTTTTTTTTAATTTTTTTATTTCTGTTGCATGTGTCTGTCTCCTGTAAGGAAGACATCACTGTTCCTCTCCAGCACTACTGTCTCATTCAGTGCCTGCCTGTGTATTCTCCCCAAACGAGTTATGTCTGTCAAATTTTAGTTCTTGTTCTGTAGGAGTCAGAATTGCCAAGTGTAAAATTTTATTTCCATGCAAGCACATTTTTGCCACGGGTGAGGCAATTCCATGGCTGTTGCAATGCATCATTCCAACCAAATCCTCCAAAGTGACATTTTTTGGTATGTGTAGATATTTAATATACACAGATAACAAATCAAATTTCTCATGACTTCCTCTCTTAAGTTATACTGCATCTTTGGCAAATCCAAGAATCCACATGGAAAGAAGGATCTTGATAGAAGAGCAGGTTCTCTGCTATCTTATGACATCCTTAATTTTTTTATTATTACATTAATTTAGAAGAGGCATCTTTTTAAAGACTAACAGCCACTTCACCCCTTTTTGTATTTTAACCACTCCTACTGACACAGGAGAGACTCCTGTTACCACATCTGCACCTTCCACCACATCCCTCAATACAAACACATCAAAGACCACCCAAAGCTGGTAGGTGGCCACTCTGAGAATCCAAATATTCCCAAATAATTTCAAAATTCAAACAAGTATCCCTAAAGTGATCAGACCCAAATCACATTCCAGCCAGCCAGCCTGTCAAGTAGTACATCTTACTACAGCCTACTACTGGGAAAGTCATCATTTTAGTTATTCTTTAGTCCCCAACCCTCAGCTGCTCATTATCACCCTACTCTTCGTCAAACCTCAGCAACAAACTGAGGTCTAGGGCTGATGCTGATGTTGTCACGTGAGGTTTGGCAATGCCTTTTTCAAGCACTAACTACTGCAAGCTGCAATAAAGATCCAAATCAGTGACATGTGCTCTATGCAGCACTGCCAGTTCTGGAAGTTTATTCCCATGTCTTGTAATACTTGACATTCCTAAAAGCCCCATGCCCTAGAATTACTAACATTGTTATATAAGCTGTCAGTTAAAAAGTACATTTCTAAACTTTGCTGATGAGGTTTAAGCCAAAGATCAATTAATACATCCAAACCAGGCAAACTGTGTATGTTTTCTAGGCCTTATTTAAAAGAAGATGATAAACGTATTTTGGGTATAGGGTTGGTGTGCTAAATGATAAACTAGACATCTACAGCTCAGGGAGAGATGGTGACTGTGTACATGAATGGTCATCCTCTATACCTTAATCAAAACAGGTAAAAATGACTCTTTATGACAGGGGGAGCATCACGAAATTTTTGTTTGTCTAGTCCAACTCATTACCACAGCACCAATATTCTATGGGCATTACAAACCCCTGTTGGCCTCTTTGAGCCACAGCAAGAAAAGTCAACGTTTCTCTTTAGCTATTCTTCCAAATATCTACTCCACTGTAGCCACTTCAGAAGAACAGGGAAAATTCCTGGCAGCCCATCAGGTGCCACCCTGCTTACAGTGCTAGTCCATGCAAGCCAAGACTGCAGTGAACACAAAATATTATAGTGATAACAGGCAGACTGAATCAGGCAGTCAGAAATCTGAATCAAAAACCACAAATCTTGCCCCAAAACTATGGGGTGAACTTGCCTATGTGGCCCATTCTTAAGAATTTCCTGCAATTCTGAAATTCAGTATCACCACTCCAAAATGAGACCTGAATATGCTTTTATTGACAATAGGAGGCACTTTCCTACAAAGGCTTTGATTTCTGTGGGATGAGTGAGAGCCTCCAATTCATTAACTCCATTTAAACAAAGCTTAAAAACCCCACTGTTTATGAGAAATATTATAGAAATATTTACTGATGTTCTAATTCACTGCATTTCACAACACAGAAGTGCCTCATTACTTGCACAAGCAGACTGAATCGTGTCCTGATCCAGCACTGTGCCAGCTGGATTACTCCCCACTGACACCCACTGCATTCCCCAGACTGTTCAAATGTCAAAAGGAAGAGTGGCATTTGCCTTAAGATTGTTCCCAGAGCACCCAGGAGCCTCCAGGAGCTCAAGCCCTTGTGAGGGCACAGCCCTGATCAGCTACAGGAGCAACACAAATGCAAACACATCCCAGTGACTCAGTACCATTCTGATCCACATAAGCACAGCTTCCCTTCAAAGTGGACTCCAGAAGTGTCCCTTTGGTGTTACACCTGAAGACACCAGTGGTTGTGTGCCCCCCTAAAAAGTTCTGCTTGGCCTAATGTAAAAGCTCTGACTATAATCTGACATCCTAAGGGAGGGGATAGAATGCCAAGTGCTGCACCCAAGTCACGAGAAAATACAACTGCAAGTGAGAATTCTGCATTTACAGGTTCAACTGTGCTCCCATTTTGCAATTCAGGCATTTCCTCTTATTGGAAGACTTTCACAGCATCAGGAGCCAAGGTTTTTTCTTCTTCTTGTAAAGCCCTGTCTCTTGCAAACAGCACAGATTTGCAATCTCAGTATATATTTGATAATAGAGATTAAGAAGGAAATTTTAAAAGACTAAATTTAAAAAAATATTAATCACCCAATTAGAACTCTTAGTACCATTTTGATCCCACTACAAGTTCTATAACTACCTTCTTTACTAGATGTCAATATTACCCTCATATTAAATAAGCCCAAAATTAGCTGCTAAAACCAAACTGTTCCAGCTTAAGGTGCTTTTAAGTTTATTCTTTAGAACATGTAAATATTTATAGGGTTTAGAGCAGTTATATAAACTTGGCAAATATGCAAGATAGGCTTACAAGCATTTCTAGAAAACCAAGTCCCGTTTTCCCTAATTGCACAGCTCCAGTGGCTTCAGAACAGCCAGATCTAAAAGTTCCCAAGGAAAATACTACAGCAGCAGCCTTTATTTACCTCAATATCTTTCTGATAACTGTGGAGCGCTGGCTGGCACAACCTGCAAATTAAGTAGACAAATTCTTTCAGGCAGACTGATGAAGTTGTGACTATCTAAAGAACAACCTGGGGATTAGGGATTTCTGTGATTCAAGGAGGCAGCAATGCCATGTAACCAACGTGTTCTCACATCTGAGCAGACTTCAAAAGGAAACTCTTCATCTTAAGGAGGTCATTGTGCCTCCTATGTGGGACAATTCCTTGAACTGCTTGGCAAGAGAAGGCAAATTTCTCAAACAACCAAGTTACACATTTTAGAAGTCAGAAGTCAAGACAGATCCCACTGTAACACAGAACAGATCAGAAACACAGAGCCCTGTGCTGCTTCTCTTCTGCTCTGGATAAAATTGCAAGTGGTCTATGTCATATATATGCTCTTATTTACTCATCTACAGACTAATCCTAAGATTGGTTTAAGTGCCAGCAAATGAGAGGCTGATCAACTGACCCACTAAAACCTAATTCTGACACCTGTTCAGAATCCCTGCTCCTTTAACACAGACTGCTGAGGACCTGTGGCATTCTCTGGAGCTGAGTCAGCCCTCAGGCTCTTCCAGCTCTTCACCAGGAGCACGTCAGGTGGCCATAAACAAAATTTTATTGATAAGTAAGTGACTCACAATTTCAGCCCGAGAATAATTTCTCCTTCTGAAGGAAGAACTGCTTTGCAAGCAAATATGACACATCAATGCATAAAAACAAGAAAGGTTGTCTAAAAAACTCATGGGCCTCTGACCACACCCTTCTGTTCCTTCTCATTTTTGATTTCCAGGGCCTCCCTTGTCAGCATTACCACACTATCAAGAGTAGATCACTCTCCAGCTAATGACACTGAGACAGAAACTTCTGTGCATTAAGATTTTTTTGATTCTTCAAGCTCAGCAACTTACATCAGCTTAAAAAGAGAAGTAAATACTTCCAAGAAGACATGTACCTTAAAACTGAAACCATCTAATGCATGACAGGATGACTACTGCCTATTCTTTTTTCCATGCAAACAGCTCTTCCCCCTACATACAGTCCATGTAGTAGGTTTTGAATATATCATCACAAGACAAAGCAGCACAGATGTAAGAACAACTGTTTGAAGATGTCCTTATCCCCTCTCCAATTTGTCAGAGGCATCCACACCCCTTGCTGCTTGCAGGCTTGTACCCCAAGGGGAGGCTGGACAGTGGAAAATCATTAAAGTTAATTATTAAAGTTATCCATCAGTGCTTCTAAGGCAAATTTAAATAACTGGTTTTAAGTTGATAATTTATTCAACTATTTTTAGCATAAAATATCCATCCCCAGCCAAGGCCAGCGTGGCAGGTCATCACCTGGCAGTGAGCAATCCATGCTGCACTTCCCTAAACAGTTCAAGCTGTGACACCAGCAAGGAAAGGTGCATGACCTTTCCTGGCCTCCAGCAGCTTGTTCCCATCCATACACCTCCCACTCCCTTATCACAGCTTAAACAGAACCATCAAGGTTCAGCTACATCATGGATGTGATGAGGAAGGCAGTCTGGGCTTACTAAACCAGCAAAAAAAACCAAAACCCCCAAAAAACATCCCCCAACCAAGCTTCATTTCCAAACATCCCAGAAGGACAGAAAGGGTGGCCTGGGATGACTTTGGGTGGCAGTGCCAGCTGCAAGTACCTTGTTTATGTCAGCCCCTTGGGGCTGCCTTTATAAATACTGAGTGAAGAGCCAGAGGCTCTGCAGACACGGAGCAGGAGGTGCCTCCCTGTCTCCTGGAGCTGCAGGGCAGTGAGACACAGCCCAGCCAACTCCATCCCAGTGTCGGGACAGGGAGACTCCCCTTGCCCACAGGGCTTCTGAACGCCTGGGTAACACCTCTGGCAGTCGTTCAAAAAACTAATGGGCTAAAAAAAACCTGTAGGAGAGATAAAGCAGTTGACAAAGGAAAAACTAAGCAGACATATGTAGGAGTACTAGGAATGAACTAACAGTCCTTTTAAGGATGTACTGCAAAACAAGATTCATTACAGATTGCTCTAAATATTTTGGATTTGTTTGAGAAACACACTCTTAGTGGTTTCTTTCACAGAGCTAAGAATGTGTGCCTACTTGATTTGGGAGGCACCATCCCCACAGGCAGGTCTGGCCCCTGACAGCAGTGTCCACCTTACTGACTTGAACCAAGAGAAGAACACACTCTTCTTTCAGCAAGTGATAAACAGGTGGAGGAGAAAGGAAAAGGAGAAGAAATGCAGTTTACTTTGAATCTGTGAGCTGCAGTTCAAGCTCAGGAGCTGAACTCACAACTCAAGAATCCCCAGCAGTGCCCTGCAGCAAACACACTCCGCCAGCATCACTCTCAAATCCAACCCCCAAGTGCCAGGAGAGAGGAAGCTCCAGGGTAACCCCCAAGCAAACTCTGGATGCCAGAGAGGTTTTATAGGCACAGCCATCCTCATCCATTTGTACTCCTTAAATCCACAGCCAGCTGGAACCAGCTTCACCAGGCCACACAGCAATGCATGGTTGTTGCACATCACATTCCCTGAGTTCCAGAGGCTGCCAGGACTCCCTGACAGTTTGTACCATAAGTACCATGAGTTATAGAAAAGATAATAGAGTTTAAGTATACACTAGTTCCCTCCCAAAAGAAATAAGTCACCTTGGACTTCACATTAATCTTGTTCTAGGTCACTATGATAGAAAACACTGGTGTCATTGTAGAAACCATTTGTAATTCCTCATTGTAGAAACCATTTGTAATTCCTCATTGTAATTTAAACTGGCATTTGGAGGAAGCCAGGTTATCCAGCCACTCTTACTCCAGATTCTGCTTGGATTTTAACAAATTTAAACTAAATGAATCCATTTAAAATCTCATCCTTTTGAGAAAGAATCACTCAACAGATACAGTCACTCTGAAAAAAGCAAGTCAATAAAAAAATTACATTCAATTACATTCACTGGCAGAGTTTGAATGGGGGAATACCACTAATCCTTCTGATTTGCAAGGAATACCCTCCATCAAGGAAACTATTCACGCTGAAAGGCCAAAAGTTGTACTCATCACATTCAGTCCAGCCTAGATTTGCAAGGAACAGAAGCCTTGATGACATGTTTACTTACTGAGGTGGGAAAAGCATTAATGGATGCCTCCAACAGAACAAAAAAAGAAATACAAACACACACAAGTACCTTCTTAAATCTACTTGGTACACATCTCTCATGTTCCAGCTAAAAAGATGTGGAAGAGAGTAGTCTGATACATGTTTTTAAATGAAACTTGACATTAAATTTAAAATCTAGTAAAAAGAATTTTGTACTGGAGTTGAGATATGAAGAGGGAGTTCAACCAAACAGCTGCCCTACAGTATCAGCCATATTCCTTGGTACCTTCTGAGAGATAATATCTAAGAGAAAAGAAAATAACCATTCTGCCAAGAATTCCTCCTTCTCTTGCTGCTTTGGTCTTTATTTTTAACTTCAGGGTTAACTTTAAAAGGTAACTTTTAAACATCTCTCCTACAAAAGATGGATTCAAAGCAAATGGACCCTTCACAACTGAGCTTAAACTTGAAAGTTGCAGTCTGAAGTTCCCAAATCTTAACCAAGCACCATCTGTCAGATGGAACAGGGTAACACACAAACTCTTGGTCCATCAATGTTCACAAATTCACTTGGCATTTAACATGAACTTGTCCTATTTTATAATTTTGCTTGGCTAAGGACTGACAAGTGTTCAGCTCAGCTAAAACTTCCCAAGAGCTCCAGCTGGCGAACAAACAGAACTAAGTCAAAGTAACTCACTTGATTTCCATGGTAAGAACAGATGCTTTGGGCAGAATTATTCAATTGACAGTTAAATTGTTTTAAATATGTCACACTAAGATCACCAGCAGAAATTTGGCTTATTGCTTCAATGATTACTGGCTAAACTGGTGTACCTTTCCAGCACAGACACACCACACAACAACTAGAGACAAGCACAAGAGAATCCATGCAACTTCCATCAATCTTCCCAAGGTTATTCCTATTACAGGGAGCATTTGGAAATAAATCATATTTGTAATATGCAATATTAAATGATGTGACAAAGGACTGATAATCAACAGCTTTGTTTGCTGGTTCCTGTCCCCCCCATCATCCCTCCCCTCCGAGGTAAAAACCTGAAGTCTAGTAAGTGTTTGAGTCAAAGAATCCGTGAAATCTTTCAGCAGGCAGCAGTAACAATCAGCACACAACTTCATCTGCATTCTGCCTTTCTCACCAAGATCCCTTTAGGCCAAATCATTACTGTCTTACAAATCTTCTGTGAACATAGTTTTGAGGTTTATGTTCAACTATATAGTCACAAGCAACATCAATTACTTGCAAACCCACATTCTTAAATATAAATACAACCCTTCCCACACAGGTTAAATCAGAAACTGTGAAATATTTTAAGTAACATTGGAATAGTCAAAAATCACTTTTAAAAAAACAGAGGGAGAAAATACCCTAATAGTTAATACAATTGCTATCAGAATGCAAGAACTGAAGGTATCAGGAAATACTGAAGCGTCTCTTTCCAAAAGGAAGTGTGCATGTCTAACTATTCACACAACACAAAAATAAACTAGAATATTTATTAGCTCAGAGAAACCAAACACAAAAACACTTACACCTGATCAAGTATGTTAAACAAAGCAGCTCCACAAATTAGGTTTTTGATTACAACAACCATGAAGTGACTTTGTGAAACATTAAGGAACAGCATGAGACATACTAGTAGAGGCAGAGTTTCAAATGAAGTGTTTTACTCTAAAAATAGTTGCATATTTCAAGTGTTGAAGCTGCTCGTATGCTGGGGCACACGATATCTGCTTCTGGGAAGCTACAGCACAAAAGTTAACTCACAAGGTCAATAACTGAAGAAGACCCTGCTCTCACATGGCTCTGTTCTTTAACAGCACTGTGAGAATTATCCAGCATTTTTCCAGGAAAGCACGAAAATACAAAACAAAATTGGTATTTGAATGTTTTTGAAGCAGCTGACTACAAAAATACTTTCAGAAAGCCTGTAAACATTTACAACACAGTATGTGTATTAATACAACATTATTACTTTCAAGGTCAGTATTACACATGCAATTTCTTGGAGCTACATATTTTGGTGTTATTTTTAACATCTGACAGAGCATCTTGTACTGTTGCAAGCTCTACACTGTTTACAAATACTCCCAAGCTGCAGCTGCTGACTCTACAGAGCATGTCTTGCCATAGCAAAAAGAAGAGTAATTTTAATTATCCAGTAACGGCATTTTTTACAGTACTATAGGCACTTGTTTTCTGTAGATTGGCATTGTAATTTTTCCACCTTTTGACAATTACGTGGAACAACAGGATTTGGTTACAATATCCATTTCTACAAAAGGTCAAAGAAGTCCAAGCACACTTGAGAGACGCGTCTAACCCGGTTCAGATTATGGATGAACTTCACAGCCTCTCTTAGCAGGTGCTATTTCAGGAACCTCTGCATTTGGCTTACTTTTTAAAATGGAAATGCAGAGATAAAAAAAGCTGGTTTGAAATCAAATGCCAAGTTTCTGTTTTAATTCTTCCTTCTCCCAAAATACTTAACCACGGGCACAAGAGCAGAAGGTAGCAGTAAACAACTTACCGACACAAGCATTTAGGAACAGCCAGTCAGTCTTTTTCATTCTATTTTTTATTTGCTTTAGTTTTTTGAAGTCAACTTCAAGCTCCTCCTTGCTGCCAACAGCTCCAGCCAATTCAATTCTTTGGAAGTCCATTTTCACATCAGATTCACGTTTGGTTGTTGGTGGAGATCTTCTTTGGCTATTACCACTACTACAGCTGCCTCTCCACCGAGCCCTGTCTTGCTCATTTATGATGGAAGAAGCTTCTTCTGTGTCTGCCAGTTCTATTGCTTCAATGTTGTTGGGTCTGGGATGGTCACACACAACACATTTCCTGGCCTTGGCCCAGTTTTCATATGTACAAACAGAACAAGTCCAGTGCTGAGCCCTTGTGTTCAGTTTATTTCTGTCATTGTATTCCTCGCACGGATCCACGGAAAAAGGGACAGGTCTGGAACCAGAGCCTGAAGACTGAGGGGACTCCGTGGGACTCCTGGTCCTGCGCTGAGACAAGCACTGGGTACACCTTATAGCTCTTGGCCAGTTCAAGTACGTGCACATGTGGCACGACCATTTATTTGCACTTTCCATACTGTAGGATGATTTAACCCTCGGTCTTGCGCTGGAATCCGGGCATATCAAAGGACTGCTCCCTCCTTCGGTGCTCGTGGGATCCCAGTCCCTACCGATATCACTGGAACCACTTTTGAAAGGATCTTCTGTGATAATTGTTCCGCTGGGTCTCTGGGCACGACACATGGTGCACTTGATTGCAGAAGGCCAATTCTCATATGTACAATACTCACAGGCCCATTTAATTCCACGCTCTGTCATCGTGCACTTCTTGAAATGAACTGCGGCGGGCGGAAAGCTGAGGAGTCAGAACACACCATCAGTACACAGTGACAGCAAAGGAGCTGTTCAAAACAACAGATGAATGAGATTTAACCCTGTGGATATAAAAAGCAGGCTGGGCAAATGGGCAATCTTTTTTCTTGACACTATTATAACATATAGGGGGAGTAAAATCACTGTGAAAAGGGTAAGACTTGACCTACCAGCATTTTACATGCGGAATTTGGGATTTACTAGTGCAGAAACGACAAAAAAACCTCAGTCCTGCATTTCTGAAATTCCTCAAATTTGCACAGAGCCTTCCAAACAAATTCAGAATATGCATTAAGCACTGAGAATACTAGAGAACAGACCAGTACAGCTACAGAAACAAGTTATAAATATTAAATTATTAAAATAAAACTCAATAGGAATACAGCAGTATAAGAAAAGGAACACAAAGTCTAGGTCTTGCAACATCCTGTAATCACAAGATTTGGAAGGAAGGAGTGTATCAGGTGGGTAGTTACACGGTGAGTAAGCAGTTCTTTCAGGAAAGGAAGGTGTCAGAATTTACATAAAATGCTTATATTTTGAAAATTTTATAAATGTGCTTAACCAAGACTAGGTCTTGACTGGACATCACCCATATCAGTAGTGTTACAGTGAGAATGCCACTTGAAAGCAAGCACAAGCTGTGTGTGTTTACAGGCTAAGATGGTATTTTCATGCTATAAATTCACATTTCAACCCAATTCCAACTCACTTTTTCTCTAATGAAGAGGGGATTCTGTCTTCATGCTGGCTCAGACCTTTTCTTCAGATTGACAAATATGAAGGATGAGACTAAGCAGATAACTATTCCTGTAAACAAAATGAAAACAGGCTCATTATTCGTTTCCTACTGGACCTGAGTAACCAGAAAGTTAATTATTAAATGCCACACCTATTCCAATCCCAATTTACTTGGTTAAACCCAGTCACGACCTGCTGAGGCCAAGGGAGACTGATTAAAATAAACCAATATTTATTAAAAAACGGTCGCCACACAAGCGGCCAATCTGCTAAAGTAAAAGATCCAAGCAACAACAAATTCACACCAAAACATCCATGAAAACTCTTACTGCAATCTGAAACCTAGGACAGGGAAGGCAGAAAAAGCTTTGTGTAGAGAGCATAATAGAGGGAAAGGGTAAGGCAGGTAGATAAAGGACAAAAAGACAAACATATACAGCACTTCCTCCCTTTCCCCAGAATAGTTACTCAGCTTGTAAAACTCAACAATGTGCTGGTTTTAAGAACATAAAACTGATTAAATACAAACTTGTCACAACACTTGACCGACACTTCTTATTTATCATATTGCAACTCTCAGCTAACAGAACCACCCAGAGCCTAGGAAACTAAAACTCACAAGTTGCACAACAGGACAAACTTCAAAACTAGACACACCAAACTAAAAATTAGTTTATACCTGTTCCCCAACTGGCAAATGTTTTATGAGTTAGTACATTCTTCACTGAAATACCTTCACACACACCTTGCTCTATCAGGACATAGCTAAAACTACTTCAATTTGTCACCCTTATTCCTACTATCTCCTCCTGAGGACTCCAGCACAGCCCATGGGTTTTTTCCAAGAGCTCAAGTGATCTATTCAGCAGATCAGGTGGCTGCATGAATGAGGGGCTATCGCATGGCCGGGACAGAGGAGAGGGCAGCACTATCCTTTTCCATAGCAATCCATATTTATGCTGCATGAAAGCAGAGGAGCAATCAGGCACACAGAAAGCTCAGGTTCCATAGTACTGGTTTGAGCAGCTTGCAGAGCACTTCACTCCCACCTCGACGTTATAAAACTGTGTCAGACTGAGGAATGTGCTGAAAAGGCAATTAGGGCTCCTACTGCTTCCCCTCCACCATCCCTGACAGATACCCATGTCCATTTATATTGGTGAAAAAAGCAGCAGGATCATACCAAATTCCCCATATCTGTGATAAAGTGAAAAATACATACATATATACAGAAGACTATACAGTTAATTGATTTGACTAAAGGTGACTTTGAAAAGAAGACTTTTTGGGAACTTTAACAAAAAAAAAGGTTCCTCTATTTTGCCAAAACACCTCATATTTGAATACACTAGACACAAGGTTTAACTATTCAATTTGGTCAAAGCTTTTCCCCCAATTCCCAAAATAAGGTTTTTAATGACTTTCTTAACAAGCTTATTCTCTCTAGAAACAGTGAAGCTTTTTTAGGAATTAATGTTTTGTAGTTAGAAACACGGGAGAGTTGAATGTGGTTTCATGAGAAAGAGAAAGAGAAGGCAGAAGGACACTACCCCTGCACTCGCCCACTGCCACCAACAGACTGTGCCACCAAGGACCACCAAAAGTGGCTTGAGAATAATTCCTACTGGAGCAGAAGCTGGTGTGGCAGGAGTAGGTGATGCTTCCCATCAAATGCATAAACAGTGTGTGATGGGTATCTGTAACTGCAAATGGTTTCTTCCCTGCCCTAGTTTGTAAAGCCTTAAACAATGCAGTTCCCACTGCAGACAAATCCCAACCCACATTTGGGATGGGGCATGAAAACAAGGCATCATCTGTTTTAGCGATATTAAGACCGGGAAAGGAGATTGCAGCTCAAGTTGGAAAGCAGCTGGCTGCAAAAACAATCTAAACAAGTGTTGAGATACTACTTAGGAAACTAAAAAGCTCAGGACATCCCACGTTACAGGAAAGCTTTCATACATATCACAAGATCAGCTTTTTAGCTGCAATTATCTTCTGTGCCCCTTAAAAAGCAGATGCTCTCAGACATAATTCTTAGAGAGGCTGAGCATCTGCAGCTTTGAAAGCCTCTGAGATATGAGCTCACCACCTCTGAACACAAGGCCTCGGGTTATTATGAAGTAAAGAATATAAAAAGGTTCAATAGAGCAACGCAATTTCTCTTTCTTGACAGCTCTGCTAACACCAAGTATGGCAAAAAAATTCAGGGTTGAGGTTTTTTTTACTGTTTTATTGTTTTTTACTTGGTCTGACCTCTAGCTCTACCCACCACAACAGCCACCCACGGATGGGTCTGGTGTCTGGTAGGCAGAGTTGGAGGTCAGAGATTCCAGACTCATCCAATTTTGTTTTCCCCAGGAACTGCAGTGACAGGACAAGGGCAAATGGCTTCACACTGAGAATCGGTTTAGATTAGGTATTAGGAAGCAATTCTTAGTTGGGAGGGTGGGGAGGCTCTGGCACAGGGTGCCCAGGGAAGCTGCGGCTGCCCCTGGACCCCTGGCAGTGTCCAAGGCCAGGCTGGATGGGGTTTGGAGCAACCTGGGATAGTGGAAGGTGTCCCTGCCATGGCAGGGCGTTGGAACAACATGAGCTTTAAGGTCCCTTCCAACCCAGACCATTCTGGGATTCTATGATTACTGATGATAGAGCATCACCATCCAGCCACAGCAGTTTGAAGCTTATTACATTTTTTCCCAATTACTTCTTTGACTCTGTTTTCAAGTTAACTTGTTATTTTAGATTCCTCACAGAGGAGAAGCTGAATCACGGAGTGCCTCCTCTGACAGAGAAATAGCAACACAGTGACTGTGAAGTGCAGGTGCATGACTTTATGTCCAAAAAGCATGAGCAGACAAGAAATTAAAACCCACAAAACTTCAAAACAAATTCCAATTGATCAGTTTAGACAGTGTGCTGAGTATCTTCTGGACACACTGGTAGAGTAACTCAGTACACTGAAGAGAAAAATATATTAAATTACGATAAATAAGGGGAAGAAAAAAAAAAAAAAATCAAAACTTGATCAGACCACCCTTTTACTACATAAATTCAGTCAGAAAAGATCACCTAGAATAACCAGAAATTTGGTTTTTGCTTTGGTTTAACTTTTAAGAATGTTCTTTTAGGTGCATAGGAAAACACAAAAAGGCTCACAGAGATTGGGAAATGAAGTTCTCAAATAGCACTTTTATGACAGGATATATTACACTCCCCTCAATTTAATTATTCACTGTGTCCAGAAGTTGTTTTTCCTTTGGCTCAAACAAGGAACAATATGGAGCTCCTCTTCATTAAACGATCAAGCTCTCCCTGTAAACAGGCCAGATGCTGATTTAGACCAGTCTACACTACGGATTTTTTGCTGGGATGGTGCTGGCATCTGTGCTGGCTGAAACCTTACGTAATTACACCAATCAAATCAGTGTTCCCACCTCAAACTCCTTTTGTTCATGTGTGCAGATTTTCAAATAAAACTGTTTCTGTATTTACAGGGGAAAAGGGAGTTCAAGGTGCCAACTCCAGCCTTCAGCAAGATTTGCAAGGCAAAGCAAGAACGACCCTCCTTTCCCCCCATGTAGCTGCCTCTCTGCTCCAGAAAGAAAGGCAGGCTGGTTTCTTTATTTTAAAAACACTAAAGCAACTTTTCAGATGAACAAAAGAAGCAAAAGCATCTTGTTCTGAAAGAAAGGGATCTCTATTAACAAATGCTGAATCTATTAATTGAGCACTTCAGGAGTATAGAAGGAAAACCTTTCACAAATCCTTGCCTAATTTTCCAAGGTGGAAATTTACTGACTTTTTTTCTCTTACCTTACCAAATTTACTGATTCAACCTTCAACTACTTGCTCTTCTTTCTCAAAAATTCAGTATAAGCCTCACCAGATCAGCACATCATAAGCAGAAAGCTTGAACCTGGGCTTATATAGTTTGAAGGCAACTAACAATAAGCTCCATTGTTGTCTCTGCAAATTAATTTTAATAAAATTAAGAACCCTGACCTCATCAATGAAACAACCAAATCAGATCAGCACTGAATCTGGAAGCTTTGCAGCAGTATCTATGTACTGTAATAAAGAACAGAAAGATTAATGCAAAGTCACAAACGCAGAAGCATTTTCTGTATTAGCCTGGATACACTGAAGCAAGGAATTTAATAAGCAAGCATAGCTTGCTTTAGTTGTTAGGACAGTTCTTTAAAAAGGCAAGGATTCTGTCCCAAACAGAGCAACAAGAAGGAGAAAACACTCAGTCATCTCAGCAAAAGAGCACTAAAATAATTTTCTGCAAGCTGCTCTGTGAGGTGGGGGTTTTACTTAGGAAATTTTAATTTCCTTAAGGAACACCAGCTGGCTGTTTGCAGTGCAGACAGCAGGAACAGGACCCAGACTGCAGCAGCCACAGAATGCAGAAACCCCTTCTCACCAAAGACAGATCCAAGCAAGAACCATGTTGGGAGGCTTTGGTCAAACTGCATTATCCTCCCATCCTCAGCCCAGCAAGAGCACTGCTCCAAAACACACGTGGATCACCTGTGGCTCTGCTGAGCAGTGGAGCTGCTGTCCCAAGAGAAGCACCACCCAGTTAAGATTGGTGCAAAACTCAATTCTATTAAAAACCAAATCATTGCCATGCACATCACAACACAATCTACAAACTACAGCATTAATGGTGCATGAGAAAACTGAAAATATTTTTGTTGTAACTAACTATTTACAATCTAGTATGTTAAGTGAATTCTAACATCTTCAGTTTTGATAGTCCAGATCACCAAAAATACTCCTTACTGCAGATTTTTAGGTACGACCTGCCTCACTGCCTAAAACTTTTCATTTTATAAGTTGGCAATGAATTAAAATCCAGGAGAAATCCACAAAGAAACACAGTGCAAGAAATGCAGTTCTCTTAACAGAAAAAAGCAAGAAAGTAGGAATTAACTTCTGAACACATCCAGAAGTCTGTTCATTGGGTGAATTCATATTGGTTTCATTTACATAAAATTAATAAAAAATTGTTTTCATTCTGCTTTATGGACTCGTATCTCATTTCAAAGCATCTTAAATCTACTTTATTAGGTATTTATGGGATTCAGAAAAATTATGCTGATTTTGCTTCAGCTTTCTTTTCAATATTCTATTCACACTTCCAACCCAACTGCTGACTTTTCATAAGCAAAAGAATTTATATGCAGCTTTAAAGCAGGAGAATGTCCAATTTTGCTAATGCTTTATGCAGTAAGAAGGAAAACATTTGGGAGGTTTCACATCTTTGGAAACATCTGAAATACGAATTTGACAATTAACTTCATCATTAGGTCTACAACCTAATGTAAACGGACACTTCTGAAAAAGTTGAAAACTCATCACAGAATTAACAGATATTTGAGACTCGTAAACATTTGCTCTTTCTGAATTTTTTGTTTTATTTTTATGTTTATCCCTTGAAGCACTTTTGTGCTCTTTGCCACTACAGTTAACCCTGTTTGTGTGACTTGCACAGCGCAAGTTTCCATTTTATTCATTGCTCACCTCAAATGGGTCAAACTCCATACCGCTCTATCAAATTTGGGACTAAAGGCTAGGAACATCTTAACTGCTGAAAACAACCTATAGAAAAAACCAGTAGCAGCAGCTTGCAGTTCAGCCCTCTTTCTTTTTCAGTGTTGCTTTTTTGTTTTGTTTTAACCTCAGTTAAAAGCGAACAAGTGTCCAGATGAGATGTTACTACACATTAGAATGGACTAAATACATCTGACTGCTTAGAAACCAATACCATTTGGGCAAACAAGGGTAAGCAGATCAACAGTTACATAATACACAACATCTCCCACACAATACTAATCAAAACCCAAGCAAAATGACTTAAAATAATGAGCTATGATAGAGTATTTGCATAAATAAAGCCAGCTGCATTTAATGAATTTGACCGTGAACAGCAACAGATGAATACTGACTTAAGATCTACAGTAACAAACATACACAACCAAACAACAGAACTGTTAAAACTTCATTTTTAAAAAGACATTAGCCTTGGACAAAGTACAGAAGTTGAACAAGATGTCTCTTTATAAAAAGTGAGGTCAAATACAAAAATAGTTTATCTGTGTTTAGACTGCCTCAAACACCAGACCCATTTTTGTTTAGCTCTCAGCCATCCTCACACACAAGGAGGAAAACCAGATGTCAGGCTCTGACTGAAAACACACTGTGGAGTCAGACATCAAAACTCTGAAACACTTAAACCTGTCCAACAGCAGGAACATTAGACCAAGACTTGCACATTTTCTAGTAATTATCCCCTGGACCTCCTCAATACTGGCTGACCATAAATTAGAGCAGAGCTGCATACACAGCCACCATTTGGTAGAGGAAAACCACCTGCCTCCAGATGAAACATGGAAACACACTCAGCATCCACTGCTGGGCAGTTTGTTCCCAATTAATGGCAAGCCACGTTCAGATACAGCTAAGGACTGTCTTTGGTACATGCATTTGCAATTGGGTTACATTTAAGGCAAGTCCAGTTCAAGTGAGCCAAACAAACTACACTCATTTTATCCAGTTCTTCCTCAGATGCTGGCAAGGCAGCAAAGTATCAAAAAGAGGGGAAAAGAAAAAAGAGAAGCAAAAATGCTATTATCACAGCACACAAAATCCACTAGTGTGGATACTGCTGCTTAACACAGTGCAAAGAACTAGCATCAAATATCACAGGGAAAACAAATCCAAACTCCTTCTAGAGAGAGAGTGATACCAGTTTGTTTTCTTTTAGTTACTTTTTTTTTAACCTTACAATTAGTAATCTGTATTTTGGTCATAATCCATATCTCTGAGTTAATCACTGCAGAGTACTCTGCACTGCTGGAAAGTTTCAGAGTAACAGCTCTAAAACAGAAATAATGGATTCTGGGGTGGGAGTAAGTTTCTACAAAAGGAAAAACTGAACAACCTTCTTTAAATAAACCCTTTAAAAGCCACGAGGCGACAATTCTTTTTATCCCAGCCAAGCTAAACAGTAATGGGGAGGTCAAAATTAAAAAGTAAATAGTCCAGCAGCCCATCCCAGCCCTTCAGCAAGATAAAAACGAGCTTCTCAACAGGCACCCAAGTAAGGGGAAGCCTTTGCAGGTAAAACCCAAACTGCCTGGCCCATCTGTCAGACGATGTCAATGACAACCAGACATGGGTCAGACACCATGTAAAAAATGCTCCTGACTTACCAGGGCAGTGAGAACCAGTAAAAACCAAAAGTATATACTTGACACTTCTTGAATCAAAGATTGAGGCTGTTCCACGGAGTACTGAAGTAACAGCAAGGAATAAATATGCCAGCTGCCTGCTTAGATACTGGGAGGATGAATGGAGACTCAAGGAATACTTTCAAGCCCATTAGCCAGAGAGCAGCACAAGTCAAGCTCCCACAGTGCAATTCCAGTCCTCACAACCACAAAAACTGAGATTCTCGCATAAACTAACAATCACCATCACAAAGCAAACTTCCTATTTTTTGCTGCAATTATACACATTTATGGGATTTTTGACAGACCTTTTTCTTCCCAGATAATCAACTGACTGCACCAAGAGCCACACAGTTTTCAAATGAGTGGATCTATAAAAGTGTTTCTAAATTCCAAGTCACTAAAAGATTACTGATCACAAGTTTTAATCTGCTGAAAAAAAACCCAAAAAATAACCCCAGATCAATCAAGTTTATTTTTCTTTCCAGAGTCACAGAAATCCTGGTTCTGACAGTTTTGTTTAGCTCAGGAACACCAATTCCAGAATATCTACAAGTTACCAAGAAAACCAACACACCTTACTGAAGTTTCTTAATGCCCACCAAACCCCTCAGTAACTCCAACTTTCTCTGTTTTACTAAAAACACCTTCTCAGGACCAGATGCTAAATCAAACTGAAGTCAAAGAACCACATGGAGGATTTTCAAACCTTGACAATTAACCACAGAAGTAATGGCAAACATAACCCAAATAAAACAGCACCATGTCTTGGCTTCTGGCACAGTGGGAGGGAGAAGAGAAAACTGCAGCCTCCTTGCTCACAAGTCACACTTCCAGACACAAGTCCTACTTACACAGCCCTATTTACACTTGCCAAAGCACACACAGGTCCATCTTTTCAGTCCCCCCATTCCCTGGACAGCAGGTTACATATCTGGTTTTCACTTTGTACCTAGTTCTCAGTATTGCAGGTATTTTCAGCTCAATTCTGAACTTAAAGACAACCTTAAATTCTGTGTCTTCGCCAGCATTTTTCTCAGAAGTAATAACTGTCCTTAATATAAAATTTGAATACAAACAAAATTTGCAGCCATTCTCAGCAAAAAAAATCCAACTTAGTAGATGTAACAACAAACAAACAAACAAGCAAACAAATAAAAAAACCAACAATCCATGCAGTAGTAGCCTTGTCTTAAGAATAGGCAGAACAGATTACATCAGGACAAACCCAAATAACCAAAGGGAAAAATGCCAACTTAATTATATCTCCTGCACAGTAAAAAATGCAAAAGGGCTGCAAATTTGGCTGCTTCCTAGGCAAGATGCTCTGCACATACCAGTCTCTGCCACTGTTTCCAATGTATTTCCTCCCCATGCTGCTTGTAAAAAATCTAGTATTCCTTCTGCTTCCTTGAACCAGGGACTCCATATCAGTCCCCTCTTGAGGAGACTTCTCTCTTAAACATCACTGCTCTCATTCCCTGCTCCATCCCCTCCACACATCTCCTCTCTCTGCTCTTCACTAAAGTGAGTTTCTGCATAAATTTGAGAGCAGCACAGGAAAAGAAGTTGTTTTGAAAAACGTCAGGTGAACACAACTCCAGTTTGACTACAGAGCTCCTGAACACCTGCCTAAGCCATGAAAGAAGGAAACACAAAATCATATGTATTATTATAGATTAACATGTTCTCAGAATTGTTGTTGAAGTACTACAGTTCCTCTTTTAAAGCACGTTAACTGGTAGACCCCAAAGAGGTAATTATTAATCTTACACTTCAAGAAAGTTCCAAAAGAATTAACTACGTAGAGCTGCTGAGCTCCAGCCAGTGATGATGCAAAAATGAGCACAGTCACCATCCTGGGCAAGCTGAAGCAATGACAGCTACACAAGAAATGTCATGAGAAGTACCAGGAAAGTGTGTGGATTCCAAATGTTTGAAATCTTAATTTGAAGACACATGTTTTCTTTTTAAGGAGTAACAAATTCCATCCGATTGACATTATAAAGTTACAATTATCTATGTTATTTAACTGATTTCACCAAGCTATGCCATCTGACAAGTGGCAAACACTTTCTCCATCAGCTGTGTTGAAAAAATTTTTCTCTTTTCAACTTTGCCTTGTTTCCCTTTTCATGCTTTAAAAAAATAAAAAATTAAGAACTCTGTTACATCTAAGCCAGCCATTTTCAGCTGCCAAACTAAAGTTTAGTTCCATTTTAGTACCAGGAGACTGTGGATCATAATTCATGCAGTTAAACTGAGGATTACTTGTTGACATCAATTTTGAACAGCCCAAAATAACCCAGTCTTCAAATTTTGGGGGGAGGAAAGGGCATGAGATTACTAAAAGAACTGGCAGCAGCAGTTTAAATGCTTTGCTGTGATTAGCAGAGAGCACATCACGACAAAGAATGTATTGATCTGAAGTTGTGCTAGAACTGATATGGCAAAGAGAAGCTGGAAAGAGAAACATTAACACCCAAGTTAATACCACATGAAGGAGCCAGTAAATCTCACTTGAAAGTGCCTGAGAGAACATTTGATTGTTTGATTGACTGTATTAAAAATAACCTCCCATTCAATCAGTAAAGCATTTCCTACTTACACTTCTGACTTATTTACAGATCCTTCTTGCAAAGGGCACCCAAGATGGGTGGGAATTCCCGTCCCTGAGGAATTTACAGGTCAAACAACACACAATGAGAATGGCCACACACAAAGCTAAAAATGTCCCCTTGACCCGTTCTGCATTGGAATTAGTCTCCAATTTAAGTCACGCTCCTGTGATGAATCCTGTTCACGCTTTTATGCCACTCAGCATTCCAATTACATTAATATTTGTAATTATACTTCTGAGAAAATGCTAATGGACACAACTGCACAAGAACAGATCACAGCCTCGCAGGTCACCCCCACCTGCTCGTCCTTGCTTAAGCAGCAGAAGGAAAGTAAAGGTAGTAATTTCTTTCTCCTTCAAGAGAAGAGCACTACATTATTAGTTTCACAGATCCCACAAAACGCAGCACATCCAAAGGCTTTATTCTCTTTGAATGCCGTGACAGACTTAAACCAGAGGTGATCTTTTACATATGACATGCCAGACTCCCCATGCTGAGACACCAACTCAGCCTGACCTTCGGAAGGAGGCCAGCAAATGAGTTCCAGAACACCTCCTGCTGCTCACCTGCTTCCCCCTCTCTGAGTAACCACGGAAAAAGGGGAAAAAAAAAGAAACACAAATCTATTCTGTGGTCACCAAAGACCCATAAGCAGAAGGAAAAACAAAACTAATTAAAACACATCATTCCTGAACTACTGTTAAAAGGTTCTGCTCACACCAGAGTGAGCTTTAAGAAGAGAAAAAGGGAGTTACTACACAGAAGACATCTCACCTTTCAATTTTCACCCCAACAAACGCATCAAAGCACTAAACTCACATGCCAGCTCCACCACTTGTGACACTGCGGGCAGCTGGTGAGCAGAGACTGTTCAAGCACAATACAAAGCCTGTCAAACAACGTTTGTTTACTACATCAACCCCCAAGAATTCCAGAAAAAGTTGTCATTATTGCCATCGCTGAAAGTCACCGCGGCGGCAGAAAGTTCTCAGCAGGCGGGCTGTGCCAGCCGTGCAGGACAGCCGGATCCATCTTCTCCATCACTGCTCCCAAGGGAGCGGTGACTGCTGTGGGGACAGGCTGGTTCTGTCACTGCCAACCAAAGGCTCACAGACACATCCAAGGGACTCACAGACACATCAATGACCTCCGCAGATAAGTTTATCTCATCCTGCCAGGAAGCTGCTGCAGTCTGGACCGCGAAGGCAGACAGAGAGGCGCTGGAAGCAGGGATTACCAAGGTCTGCCTCGCTCCTTTATCCAACTTGCCTAATTTTTTGTTTAGACTTCGATCCCCAAAGACGAGCTCGATTTTGAAATACTTCTCGCACTGTACTTTACTTCTGATAAAGCATCGACAATGCGTGATCACAGAATGAATCACAGAATGGTTTGGGCTGGAAGGGACCATAAAGATCATCCTGTTCCAATCCCTGCCATGGGCAGGGACACCTTCCACTATCCCGGTTGCTCCAAACCCTGTCCAACCTGGCCTTAGACACTGCCAGGGATCGGCAATACCATGGAAGTTCTACTCCGCAAAACCCACACACACAACCCATCATCCCCATCACCTACTCCAGCACCGCGTGCAGATCCACACAGGCACATCTGAACAGGAACCGAATCAAAGCAGGAGGGTGGGAAGAAGTGGGAGAGAGGCAGCACAGGCATGATCTCACCCAGGCACAGCGAGGCACCGCAGCCCGGGCTCCGGAGCGCCAGCCGCGGCAGAGAAAATCCGGGTTTCCTGCCTTTGTACGGAGGTTGTGCCAGCCTGCCTTCCCTCGGCAAACCCTTCCGTGCGGGACAGCGATCCCAGCGGAGCCGGGGCCGCGCTGAGGCGCCTCCTCGCAGCCCCCGACCCGCAGCGGCTCCCCGGCCGGCTCCGGCTCGGCTCGCCCCCGTTCCCCCTCGTCCCGCAGCGCTGCCCGAGGAGGGCAGTGAGAGCACAGCGCCTTTACCTTTCCGCCGGGATCCGTCCCTCAGTCCCTCAGGAACACGCTCGGAGCGCTGGGAGCCGCCTGCGCCCCGCGCCGCCCCCCCCCCTCCCGCGCTCCCCCCCCGCTCACGACATGGTCTCTCCCGAGGCGCCGCGGCTACCGCGGCCGCGGGCGCTCCCACTCGGCGCGGCGGGGGGGGGAGGCTCTGCCCGCGCTCCTCTAATGGCGGCGGCCGGAGCGGCCCAAAGCAAAATAAACCCCCGCACGGCCGAGATGCACGTCAGCGCGGCCTGCCGCCCTGCGCGCCGCCCATTGGCTTGGGCCTTTCCCGCCTTCCGCCAATCGGCGGGCGGCTCTTTGCGCAGAGCGGTGATGTCATCGCTGCCGAGGGGTGCGGCGCGCAGGGCCAGCGCTAGGGGGCGCCGCCCGTCCCGACCCCTCAGGGCGAGTGTGGCGGGACCCGTGGCGGGACCCTCGGCGGGCATCCGTGCTGCCTTCCCGCTGCTCTTCCTTCCCGCCGCCCTTCCCGCACACCCCGCCGCTTCCCGCACGTCCCGCCCGACCCCTCGGCACCCCAGGGCCCTCCCCGAGCCAAACATGCGCTCAGAGCGCGTTAGTAGTGGAGGCGAGAGCATCGCGCCGTGGTTCCGCGTCCACCACGGTGCGGGGTAGATGGACATGGAAGTTTCCTGTGGAAATAAGCCCTCAAAAAACCTCCTTGTGATGGCACGTGGAGGACACTGCTTTGTGGCAGCTGATCACACAATCACGGAGTCACTGAGGTTGGGAAAGCCCTCCGAGATAAGCGAGTCCAGCCTGTGGCTGATGCCCACCTTGTCACCATGCCAGAGCACCGAGTGCCATGTTGAGGCATTCCTGACACATCTCCAGGGATGGGGACTGCTCCACTGGCCTGGGCTGCCCTTTCCAGTGTCAAATCACCCCTTCCGTGGAGAAATTGCCCCTAATGTCCAACCTGAACCTCCCCTGGTGCAGGTTATGTACTCTATCGGTGCTCGGGAAATATTATACTGGAATATGGAATAGCTGAAGGAATTAGTGGGAATCCACAATCCACCAAATGGCATGGTCAAGTTGACATGGTGGTGTTGGGTCACAGGTTGGACTTGATCTCAGAGGTCTTTTTCAATCGAACTTGATTCTGTGAAATACATTTTCAGCATTTCCTCCTCACGTTGATTCCAGCTGTTCCTGACTCAGGACAGGGAATGTGTGGGATTGGAGTTCAGGATGTCCATCCTGGCTGGAAGGACTCATCCAAGCAGCAGCCCTGCAGTGCAAAGCCCATTCCTCCTCTGGGAAGGAAAGACCAGCAGCTCCACCAGCCCTTGGGTTCAGTCCTTTTGCTGGCTGTGCAATATTTTTTTTACTTTCTACTCAAAAATTGTGAGTCTGCATCTTCCTTAAGCTGCCCCTGTAGGCTCACCAACAGAAAATGTGTATTTGTCCGCATCCTTGCTTTCTCCTCATGGGTTTTACAGCATTTGATACCTGATTTTTTTTTTCTCCACTGCAGTTACTACTTTTTATTTCAGGCTTTCTCAGATGTTTCAGCACTTTCTTATTTCCATGGTTTCATTCCCCATTCCCAGACTCTGTTAGCTGATGCCTCAGGCTCCGTGTTGCATTGGGAAACTCATCCTGGACCAGCTGGATCCATTCCTTCTCAGTCAGTCAGCATAAATGAAAAAAAACACCTGAGATGTTCCAGCAGAGCCACGCTAGAGAAAATCCCTTTGTCCAGCAGGCAAACAACCAGGACTAGAGTCAGGACAAGTAAAACGTAATTACTTATGGAGACTGAAATAGAAATTTGTCTTCATTTGCAATTAAATTAGTTCTGTATAAACATCGAGAACTGTTGCAGGGGGAGGGTAATGTGATTTATCTCTTCCATACAAGTTATTTACTAAATTCTCTTTCTGACTCCACTGAACAAGTTGGTGCATTTCTCAAAATGCAGCTGTACAAAAGAGGGGGATGACTTTATCTTTTTTTTGGATAAGACTTGGATAAGTTATGTAAAAGAAATACTCCTTATGTTAAGGAATTGTGCCATTTCTGTGCTAAGAAATCATCCAGAAAATGCATCCCTTGCTCTTGGCATCTGGGGAAGATGATGGAAGAGCTGTTGGGGTAAATCCTAAATGCTTCCCCAACTGTTCAACAGTGGGAAATTTCCAAAAATAATTGGTAGAGATTAGACTGAATAAAAAGATATGAAAATACAACGACTATTATAGAACCATAGACTTGTAGTAGGGCTTGGGTTGAAAAAAACTTACGACCAACTGAAACAAAAAATTATTCCAAAGAATTCTGTGATTCTAAGTGATTTTAATCTCTGCACAGTTGTTCTGCAGAACAGAAGCATTCTGAGTAGTGACACAGGTCCCTGGATAGTATTCAAAGGAGAACATGTGGTAAAATTGAATTTGAAAATATTTACCAGAGCAAAAGCAAATCCTGGGCTGCATCTCCCAATTACCTGACATTTTTGATGTTGGTGACTTTATTGCTAAGGCCATGTCTTTGGCTTTAGCTCAAAACACTGCCTATGTCTCCTTCCAGGTTTACTTTGCAGGAGTTTGCCATTTGTTCTAGACTTAAACAATAAAATACAAGAGGAATGACCTTTCAGCAGTTTAGAACATTGATATTTGCACATATATTTTATCCAATGAGAGCTTTCAGACTTCCAATTTGGAGACAAATCAAAATCTACATGACTTGATAGTCCAGTCCTCTATAGGTTTGGTATTTGATCACCTTTTTGGTTTTTTAAATGTCAGAAAGATAATTCTATTTTTGGTATAGGTAGCAGAAGTTGTAAGCAAGTACTAATTTCCTAGATCCCACCCAAAATTTTCATCTCATTTCACCAGTTTAAGGAGAAATTTTAACTCCCTAGGAAGGAAATTGGAACAGTCATACTCACTTGACAGCTTAAGCTGTTATTTTGGGAACTTTCCTTTGCAGAGCTGGATTTGCTCAGGCCTTGGAGCTCGTGTGCCTTCACACAGAGTTGTACAACTGCCCTGTGTGCCTCACAAGAAACCCACAGCAGAGCCATGAGCCTTCCTCCACATCTAAAAATATCATTTACACATATATGTGTTCCAGCTTGCTTTTTTCCTCACCTCTCAAACATCATAAATCCCTGTTCTTGTAACTCCCCACCTACCTCAGCCATCCTAAATCCAATCTCCTTCCTCCAGTTCCTCTAGAACAAGAACTAATAGTAAATCTTGTCAGAGCTCACAGATGTGATAAAACCCAAGCAATGTGCACAGGTGATGTGATTTTGCAGGAATACCCAGCTAATAACCCCCTTGGCTCCTTGTCAGCCTGGAGCTGCCCCACCAGCCTGGAACCCTTTGTGCCTGTGAGGTGTGAGCCAGCAAGGCAGATGGCTGGGAAGTTCCCTTCCTTTTCTACAAAGAATTGATAAATTTTTTTCGGCCCAACCCTGAGTTCCAAATCGCCACTGTCTCCTATTAAACATGAGAGCTTTGCCTCACAAGACGCCCTGATTTTTTCTGTCCTGATGCTCACTGTTAGTAAAAGGCCTTTTCCCTCAACCCTCCCTGACATTTCTGTTCTGATTCACCCTGTTTATACCCGAGCAAATGATACCCAAAGCTATAATTAGAAAGCAAGCATAGAAACATTTCACAGAAGCACATTTGTTGCATGTATTAGCAGGGGGGACTCAGTGACACAAAATTGTGCTTCAGGTAAGCAAAAAAAGACAAAAACCTAATTATTTTCTGCTGGCATGGAGTGGTTTTGTGCTGCAGCAGAATTACCTCAGCCTGAGTGCAAAGATTACATCTAGTTAGTGATGTCTAAGTGCAGATCTTGCTCTTATGTAATTCTCTTTACCCTGGTAACTCCTCGCTTTCAGGCAGAGCACTGGCTCCCATTAGGAGTGTCATCCTCAGCTTATCCAGGAGCAGGGATGTATGTGCTCACCAGATGGTTATTTCTCACTAGCTGAACTTTGAATATGCAGAGCTCCCTACTCCATCAGCTCCTCAGATGCTACTCTTGCCATTGCTTTATCCTGTGTTTTCAGGAGCAAGAAAGCTTTAGACACTTAGATAAAGGGCGAGGAATAGAGATGCACAAAAATCCCAAAGAAGCACAGGTTTTGGATTGAGAACAGGATGTTTTAAATGGTTCACTGATTTGTTACCAGTTTTTCATTTTGTGAGTCAGCCTGAGCCTTCACACCCAGTGAGTCTCATACTTGTGTCTCCTTTTCCCATTTTCATTTGAATCACAGAGTTATTCAACTATAGCCAGATCACTATCTCCCCTATCCAGGAAAGGATGAAGTCAGAGAAGGCATTATCATAGAACCATAGAATGCCTTGCATTGGAAGAGACATGAAACAATATCCATGGAGCCAGCAGGAGACCTGTCACAGCTCTCCTGGTAGTCATAGTAGGTGGTGGTGATTGTTTCAGGGACAAAATAGCTAGGAAAGATAGGGAATAAACAAGTCTACCTTGGAAAAACTGCAAAAATATGTCTAAGGTCTGTTCTGAGTACCTCCTCACTTTGAAATGTATTTCAAGAGCAAAAAGAAAAAGGTTCGAAGTGGGGAGCACTTGCATCGAAAGCTTCCACTTTGTCCATATCTTGCTTTCTCTCTGGTTCCACATGGAACGGAGGAAGGGGGTGAAGGAGTAAATCCATCGGGATGGGGCTTCCCAGCTGAAGGCTTTGAGCCATATGACCAGGGAACCTTAGAAACTTCCCTCAGCTGGGCAGACCTTGTGTAGGTGAAGGAGTCTGTGGCCAGCAGAAAGGCACCACACATGGAGAAAAAACGTGTGTGGAATGGGAATCTGGGAGGCGATGGAGTGGCTGCATTCCAGCCCTCAGTGTGGATCTGGAGACTCCATGAGACTGCAGGAGCTGCCTGTCCCAGATGGTGAGCACAGCGTGGCTGCCGCCGCTCCGAGCATGCATCAGCAGGTTTGTCACAGCACAAGAATGCAGGGGGGAGGACAGAGAGGAGGGAAAGAGAGAGGGAACCGAGGGGAATGTGAGACAGGGTGTTAAAAACAAAGGGGAAAGAGAAATAGAACCGGAAAATGGAAAGAGCTCTTTGGATGCGCTCTGAAAATATATCATCAGGGGCGACAGTGACAAGTCACAACACAACTCTAAAAGGATGCAGCAGCCTGAGTCCCTTCAGGGGCATGTGAGACATTTGTGAGGACTCGAGACAAAAATCCATTATGAAAATGGACTGAAATCCATAAACGTATTGCTGTACAGAAATGTCAGGCCTAAAGAGCCTGGATTGCTGTGCACAATGGCCACCATCTCTCACCTTCATCACTGACACTTTTAACTTCCACCAACCCCCTGGACCCCTCCAAAAGGCTTCTGGCAGCAGAAAATGAAGTGTGGGTTCAGCATAACACTGACTCCTCCAACGCTGCCAGCTGGGGCTGGAGGAGATGAAAATATCATGTTATGCAGCCACTGGTTTTCATGCTGGGTTAGGCAGCCCCTTCCTCTCCTGGCTTTTGTGATCCTCCCGATGGCATCACCCCTCCCCAAACATTGTGTAAAAGCCACAGATGCTAAACCTGGTGGCTGTGGAGCTGAGGGGCAAAAACTCAGACATTTTTCTGCTTTGGTAGAGCTCTGCACTTTTTCTGTGCGGCAAGGCAGCATTATCAGGTGGCTTTAATATGCCCCAAATTCGAGCCAAAGCTGTTAGTGGTCGGCAAAAGTGAAAATGGGATTTATTATAAATAAGGCTGTCCAGGAGCACACGAGGCAACAGAGGAGGGACATTCCGTGTCTGGTTTCCAGAACACAGTGCATCATGCCCAGCATAATCAGCACCAGCTAATCAGATTATTTGATGAGCCAGAGGGAACAAAATCTATCTTTGAGTTGACGTAATCCACCAATAGACTGCTTAAGGATTCTGGATATTTTCATTCTGTGTCTCAGAAGCCTTTCCCTTACCTATTTATCGAGACTTATCCTTTTTATGAGCAAATCTAGGATTAAACACAGACGGCTCAAATAAAAACCAGAAAACAAACCAGGTGAGAGTGAGATTCCAACAGAGCAGTGCCAATTGCCATGCTACTTCTTCAGCAGGATGGGGAAAGAATACTTTAAAGCTCCTAGTGGAGACCTTGGATGGTAACTGAGGAAGATAAGGAATACACAAGTCAGGAATTAAAATGGGGAAAAGGACATTTTTTCTGGAACATCGTGAAATTTTGGAAGAGATTTTTGTTTTAATTCATGCCTGGCCTGGTCCATAAATTCTTACTACTTTAATGTGATTTAATATATTTTAGAAGTGTGTTCTGTAACGAATCTGTACCTTCTCTCAGCCTTCTTTATCACAAATAGGCAGTTTCAACAACTGCATAAAAAGTACCTTTCAATCTTATTCTTAATTTAATCTTGCAGAAAGCCATCTAGCAGGGTATCTCATAATGCTTTACCTTATTTACAGATACAATGAGGGGAACAGAAAAATAAATCATTTTGAAAACAGATTACTTTTCTGGAATGACAGCTCTTTGATTGCTTTTATTCCTGACTTTAAAAGAAAATAATTTAGTAATTATAGCTTGAGCAACTATTGTTTACTTGCATCAGGCCTCACAAAAGCTGCTGTGCCTGCCTTTCTTGTACGCTGTGTTAAAAAGATGGGGAGAAACAGAATAAAGTAATTGCAACAGAACATTGCCTGGGATCACTGTCTCCCTCCCACTGCACAAAGAGATGCTGGAGCAAAGCTGAGACACTTACTGAGCAGCAGGAGGTCATTAGCTTGTTGTCAGTCCTCTCTCCATTGACAGCTTGACATGGCTGTCTGGTAGGTAAGCTGCGTTATAAACAGGCTTTTTGTAACCCACATTTCTGCTTTCATATGAAAAATATGTTTGCTGTCTCCCAAATAATCTTTGCCACCCCGAGAAATTACAGATTTTTTGATTCAGGAACGTGTTGCTTCAGTTTTCCGACCACATGTCTCAGCTGCATCTGAGTTTCTCTTGCCCAAGCCTTTTGAAAAAAGTTTGAGCTTCAAAAGCTTCCACTTCTATGAGACAGGCAGCTCTGGAGCTGCCCATGTCCAGGCAGAGCTGTAAATTCACAGGGCTTTAACACCAAAGGACAATTTAGAGCATATCTTGGGGTTGTGTACAGCAGGAATTGCTTAAATATTACAGCAGCTTAGATCTTCCAGAGAGGTCAGAGTGAGGACTGATTATCAGAGAATTCAGGAGGATATTTAACTGAGGAGTGAACGATTGCTGACATAAACCAGCCAGATCCATGTGTAATCATTTGTCTGTACATCTCATTACTGGCCAAACACCACAGCAGCAGAGAGACTGAGCCACTGACTTAGCTTTACCCAATGCAATTCAGCTTAATCAATAAAACCAATTTTACAAAATTATGCAAAATGTTGAGCTCCTGCTGAAGTAATTGGAAATTGGTGAAGCTGCTCGGTCTCAGGAAGGGCACATTCCTCCACTGGAGGTGGAACCTTTGAAATCCTTGGCTGACAGGGATTCACTCATGTCCTTTTCTTCCTGGGTATGGCTTTCACATAGCCCATGATGGTTCATCCCTCTGCCAAGTCAACTTCTATAGTCAAGGGGCCTGGGCAAACCCCCAAGGGCCAGGGAGAAAGTCCAGATTTGGCCCTTTGCCTACAAGCCATATTTCATTGGTATAGAAAAATCCCATTACATTGCCTGTATTAGGAATATTTATTACACAGCTGATCATAGAATCACAGAATGGCTTGGGTTGGAAGCAGCCTTAAAGATCATTTGTTCCAAGTGCCTGCCATGGGCAGGGACAACTTTCACTGGACCAGGTTGCTCCAAGCCCCATCCATCCTGATGTAGATGAGAGGCCAGGCTGCCAAGGTCAGAAGCAGAAGGCTATTTTGGATGAATAGAGCAGATAACTTGCATCAAATTAGGGAGTTTATTTCTCAAATGGAGCCCAAACCTGTTTGGATTAGTGTTTTCCGACCACTCTGCCGAAGAAACAGAAGTTCTGCCATTTCATTTTGTTGCTGTTTCTCTTATCTTGCCATCCTGGCTTTGAATTTTCACGCTCTTATTCCAAGTTCACATCTTGCCTGATTTGCTTAATCTTCAAGAGTTTTCACAGTGTCCTCAGGCACTCAGGGAAGAGGCCAAGTGAGCTGGGCTTTCCTTAGAGCATGCAGCTCCAAAGCTGAACTGTGTTCATTTCTTGGCTGTCTTCCTCTCACATCAGAGAATATTCCAAATAAGGCCTCACTGGTGTTGCTCAGAATCAAAATAGCTTCATCTTATTTAGGTTTGATAACCCCTAGAGAAAAGTCCCTTGGACTTTGGCTTCCCCATAAAGCTGTTGACTGCCTTGGCATATGGTCCTGTTAGATCTTCTCAGTTAAACACTGTTACATCACAGTTCTGTCAGCTGTCAGTATTTTAATGTTTTTCTTGGAATGTTTGCTTCCTATCCTAGACCTTCTGCCTCTAGAGTCAAGTGATTAAGTTAGACTCTGAGGTTTTATTTTCGAAGTAGATTTCTAATCCTCAGAGCAGTACAGAAAAGCATAAAATACCAACTAAATATAAATAAAGGGTTCAGAAACTAAAAGTAAAGACCAAAAAAGAACCACAAATATCAGTTCCTAAAACTCATTATTTAAAAATATAATTCAGACGTTTTGGAACAAAACAAACCAGCTGGTTAAGTTTTTTCCTGAAGTTTTTGACTGCTGGTTCCAGAGTGCAGAAAGCATTTCCTTTTGTGCCAATGCTGGATCAATATCCCAGCTCAGTACAGAGGGATGAGTAGATTTGCTCTCACCAAGAGCTCACTCAGGCTGAATTCTCACATCTAATACTAATCATAGTCTTCCTGGACTCCAGGAAAAATAAGAACTATTAGCATCTGTGTTCTGGGTGACATTTTGGGTAGATGTGCTCTGTTTAGCTGATTTTCCTCATCTAACAGAATACCTTCACATTCCTTTTCTTTCCATCCCACGAGGCATTGCATTGGGTGCAGCAGCTCATTCCAGAGGTGGCTGTGCCAGAGCTCTGGCTACAATATTTTTTGTAGGTGTTGCCAGCAGAGTTTTCGTGTTAATTGCATATCAGATAATACCACAGAATCACTCAGGAGCAGGCTGGAAGGGACCTCAAGGATCCTCTGGTCCAGTTTTTCTTGGCCAAAGCACAGTCTAGACAAGATCTGCTCTTGTACTGTTGAGTCTGAATCCTCCAAGGATGGAGATCGCATGGCTCCTCTGAGCTCTGTTCCAGGGTCTGACTGACACAGATTATTCTTTTGCTGATAAGCACTCCAAGCTTGAACTAATTGTCTCCTAAACATGCACACTCTGCCTCTGTTCAAACCCAAATGAAGTTTAATCAAGTTGTTTTTCCTTGAGAGATAATGTGACTAGGGAGCATGAAGTCCCAAGTTTAGTGAGACTGTGTGAATGAAAAGAGATTATGGATTAGAAACACAAACCATTAACCTAGAACACCAAGAACAGTTTTGGCTTCCAGCCTAATACTGGAAGGGCCTTGACAAAAATCATTTAATTGATATTTCTCATCCAAGTTTATAGCTAAAGCAAATTAAAAGCTTCTATTTCTTTACTGCTTCCATTTTCAAAGTTCGTAAATAATTCTACAAAAGAAGTAATGAAACTAATGAAAATTAAATAATGAAAACTTGCCAGAAAAAGAGAAATGTTATTTAAAACAAAAATTAAAACTATTACAGAATTTGGGGCTTTTGTAATTTATCCAGAAACTCTGGAACTTGCTTTGCAAAACTCTGTGGGAACTTCTGAAGTCTCTGGTGTCCAAGCCAGGGAGCAAGGCTGTTCAGAGATGGACCCAGAAGTGATGGGGATGCCTCACTGGGACATGGGGCTTCCTCAGGGACACCCTCCATCAGCTCCAGGACATCTCCTGGCCATCCTGGCAGACTGGCAGCTCTTTTAGCTTAGCTCAAAAACCTGCTGAAACTCCTGAGCTTGTGCAAACCAGCTGGGTTTCAACACACCGGCATTTACCACAACATCTGCATTTTTGGAAACTGTTCCAGCCAGCAACATTTGCCACTAAAAGGAAGTGTTTTGCTTCTCATGCAGCATCCACCTCTCCAGCAGCCACTTGCCTGCGAGCTGCTCTGAGCTGCTCTGTCTTCTAAAGGCAAAGAGGAAGCAACACCTGCAGCTCCCTGCACTTGAACACATCTTGGAGCATTTCACTGCATCTGAGCTCGGCTAAACAAGTTACCTCCCAGGCACACTGACCCCTCTGGGGAATACAAACACTCTGGTTCAGACTGCACTCACATTATGAAGACCTAATTCAGTCCTGATGTTTTGAGATGCACATGCAGGCTGCTTTTTACAAGGTCACCCCCAGCAGAGGCAGGGAATTTTTTATTATTAGTGTGAAGACCTTGAGTTTTGAAAAATGCTCTTGGCTTTCATCATCATCTGCATGCTGGTTTTTCCCATCTTCCTTGCATTAAATGGTCAGTAGAAAAGGCTGTAATTTGTGCAGCACTCCTGACTGTTATCTCAGGGGTTCTGTGCAATGAACCACCTTCAGGTTAGATGCTCTTTTGAAATTAAAAAAAAAAAAAAACGAACACTGTGCAGTTTTAAAACTGAAAAGACAAGGGAGTTTACATGGTATGGAGGGAAATCTGCATTTGGTGACAAATTAAAGCATTTGGCCACAACAATGATGACTAAGAGGACAGGAAAAAAAATGGTAAAACTATGTTAAAGGACAATGTTTTGCTATTTAGACACATTCTCTCTCTCTCTCTCTCCCTGTACAGAAAATGTTTTAAAGGTGAGTCCTGACCCTGTTTGTCCTCAAATGTTAATATCAAGTGCTTAGACAGGAAAATTATGTTGAACTGCCAGTCACTAATTGCCCTTCCCTGTGGTCCCCATTTCCTTGGGCACTCTGTTTTTCTCCGTGGCTGTGACAATCCTTCCCACGCCAGAGGAAATATTTAGCTTCCATCTTCCTGTGGAGTAGCAATTCCCCTATTTCCATAACTCAAGCATTCCCCACTGAGCAGCTGCAGTGTCTGCTTGAACTGGGGAGTATTTATTTTGTGGAGGTTTTTCTAAGTCCTGATCAAATTAGTTTGAGGGAAAGATACCTACAACGTCCTAAAGAACAGCTGTTCCTGAAAAATCAACCCCAGGAAACATTTTGTCTGTTTATCCTATGAATTGGCAGAACATGGGCTGCTGTATCCTGAAATATTCTATCATCTCCCATTAAATAAATAGGGAACTGGAGAGTTCCTAGCTACAGATCACAAATGGAAGTGGGAGGAAAGTAAACATCCAGTTTAGCTTTCACCTCAGTGCGTTGCTGCTTCCAGCTCACCTGAAGTTTCTCAATAATATCTGTAGGAAAATAGGCAAGTACCTAGTGGGTTTTTTTTTTTTACTGGACATCAATTTCTCTGAAGTACTCACATCCTTCTCGTCTAAACTTATACATTCTTGATGGATAAAGACATCTATAAAAAAAGGGAATTATTTTTCAATCTCTGCCTGGCCAGGGGCCAAAGGAAGCTGTGTGATGTTCAATCTTAACATTCATACAGTTCAGCATGAAAAAGAAATGTACAATGGAACACTAAGGGCCTCAATCAGCCACTCCTCAGGCTGTTTTTCAATCTGTAACATGGAAATCTTTCCCTTCAATTAAAAAAAATTTAAATATCTGTATGTATATTTTATTTTGGCACAGTTGCAACCTTGGGGGTCGTGAGTTTAGGGTTCAGAGGCTTTTTTTCCTATAGGATTCCTAATGATTTCTAATGGCAGCAGGGATTCCTGACTCTGCATCCATGATTTTAGCTGCAGGCAGGGCAGCAAGGACAGGCCCTGCTCTGTCAATCTGGTAATGAACAGTAATGACAGACTCTAAGCTGTCATAAGAGGATATGACCAAGCCTTGTTTGGGAATGGAGAACTCAGCCACGTCTGGTGACAGCCAGGATGACCTGAGGGGAGGGATCTGCCCACAACAAAGAGCTTGTTGCCCACTCACAAATAAAACTGAGCCCTCCACATGATATTCCCAGCTCCTCCCCCCTCTCCAGCGTCCCTTCTCTCTCCTGCTCCACACCAGGTGGTCAAATCAGGATTAATTTTATTTTGTCCTAAACATGATGTTAATTCTGTGCTCTCACTAGACCACAGCTTGCAGGGAGAATTTTAATCCTGGTGAGATTTCCCATCCTTACAGATTCCCACATGGAATTTGCAGCAGCCTTTGTGCAAGCATTGGAGCTCCTACAGGAGCTGGCATTTTGGGGAAGCAGAGGTGATGTACAAGCCATCAAGTGGGAGCTTTCCTGCCCAGCCTGCCCTGAGAGCAGGCTGAGCCCCTTGCCTGAGCAGCAGGGCAAGCAGCATCCCCGTTTTTGTTCAGGAAGTCACACTAAATTACAGAACTATTGCCTTCTTCATTTAAGCAGGTAGTTAATCCCAATGCTATTAAAATCTCCACATTTCCGACTTCCCTCAGGAATACTGAGTGGCAATTCATGGAGCAAGCTCACACCACACTGCTGCTTCTTCTGTGGTGACCTTGGTCCAGTGACAAATGCTGCACGGTCAATGTAAATTCATATTTTGCTGCTCTCCTTCCCTAGGAGACAGGCCAGAGCAGTCTGGGACAGGATCTGTGCTCCGGCATCCTCCTGTGACAAAGAAGGTGCCACAGGAGGGCACAAGGAAAGTGAGTCATTCCTGTGATCATTAATTAATTAGTGTCCTGCTGCTGCTCCAGGCAAACCAAACAGATTATGCATGGCAAAGTTGACATAAACAAATAGAAAATTCTGCTTCTGAAGGAACTTGGGAAGATACTCAGTCCCAAACCTGCCAGAGCTGCAGACAGTGATCCAGTCTGCTCTCTTTCCAGGATGCTCTTGGGTGCTTCGATCCATTCTCCCTAATGAAGGTGGGGTTCCCACATCAAAGGATGCACAGAAATTACTCTCCCTGATGAGATAAACACTTCTGTCTCCAGCCTGGATGGGTGAAGCTTTAGGGTCTGACTAAACCACAGCCAAGGTCACCACTTCCCAGCAGGTGCTCCATGGCAGTCCCTGCTTTGCCATTTCCAGTTTTCCAAGGAACCAATCTCCACTCCAGAGAACTGAGGGAATCAAGGCTCCATGGTCAGGAGCCTCCAAATTTGCAGAGACCACATGGAACAGGGAGCCCCTGCTCTGTCCCACCTCCCTGTGCTCAACAGCTCTGTCATTTTAAACTATTCTGGAGAGACACAGGTGCACTTTGCAAGAAAGCCACTAATAAAAACCAAATTTCACCTGGATTTGTGTACTTCCTTGTCTCTTAGCATTCCTTGCCTTGAATAGCAAAAGCAGCCTGTCAGAATATTGCCTTCCCTGGTGTTCCCTCTGCACCCCATCCTTGAGCCACCCCAGAGGGAAAAATACACCAGAAAAGGCAATATTACTTAAAAAAAAAATCTTCCAGTCCATGTGGTCAGAGCAAAGCTGTCTGAGGGTCCCTGCTGCCTGTTCTCCCAGTCTCTCCCAGCTTTCTGTGCCTCTCGCCAGAGCTGCTGCTGGGGGAGGCAGAGCAGAGCAGCGAATGATGCTCCCCAGAGCGTGGGCTGCCTGCCAAGGAGCACTGCCAGGTGCTTGCTGTTTAAATTGCTTAATGTATTGTATTCAACAAAGATCGATATCAGAATCATGGGCTCCAGCCCCGTCTTAGAGCTGAGCTTGTCCAGAGCACACACATCCCAGCCCAGCTGTGCCGAGGCACAGGCAGGGATCCACGGACCTGGGGCAGATCCTGCTGTCCCCTGTTTGTCATTCTGCACCTTACCAGCCAAAGGGGTTGAGTACAGAGAGTTAGTGCTCCTAAAGTGACCCTCTGCAAAGTCTGGGTGTGCTTTTCACCGACCTTACCAGGGAAACAGGTAGGGCAACACTGCCTGATGATGGAGAAGACCTCAAACCTCTGAGAAGGCTGCATAATCCCCAAACTCACCCTACTGAGGCTGTGGGAGGTTGTGCCACTTCAGCACTGATGGATAAAGCCGCAAGCTTTGCTGCTAGTCCCCATAAAGGTGAGTCTGTCACACTTCCAAGCGCTGCGGGCTCAGGTCCAAGCTCTAATGGCTTCATTGTTGTCAGGTTACAATGGGCTGTGATAAAATCTCCAGCTCTACAGAGCATTTCCTGGCAGGGATTCAGAGCAGCCAACACACCTCGATTCCCCAGCTGGAGCAGAGCACCCCGTGGCCACACCGAATTCCTGCAGCATTTCCAGCATCCTGGTTGGCAGTGACCACATGGCAGCAAGGAAGGCAAAATCTGTTCATTAATAACTTGTTCTGGGCCTCTGAGTGAAGGATGATGTGCTCTGCTTGGTAAGTAAAGTGTATGAGGTCTCACAGCTACACTGGTTTATTAATTTGCCTCATTAATCTAATTTCCTGCACTCTTTTGGGAAAGATTAAATGAATCATACGTGGGCATGGAAAACCAGCTCAAGGGGAAGGAACGTGGAGGTCTGGCACCAAAAAAAAAAAGTCAAAATTCATTAAAAAATATTGGATCAGTGATTGTGGCGAGCAGCAGCTAAAATAACAAATATTTGTTATGAGGAGAAAAATTCCCCTTTCCTCTGTAGATAGATGGGAAACCCCATGGAAAGCCCACATAGGACTGAAAGTTATTAGAATTTAAAGAGCTGTGTGAAGCTGGGAACCACGGATTGATGAGGGCTTGCTGTCATACATTCACATTTGTGCCTCTGTCCTTTTGTTTTCTCAGTACAGATATGGCTTTGCGAGGAAAAAAACCCAAAATTACAAGATGTGAAAAACAAAATGCTCAAACAAACCTTGTGGTAGGTCACCACAACCCCGTGTAAGTCAGATGTGAGATAAACTTCCCTTGTTTACCCCATCAGTTATGTGTGTAGTCAAAGCCACACAATACTTTGATATTTTCTGGAAGCCAAACTGGGGGGAAATTTTCAGATTTTCAGTAATTAAAAACTTCCAAAGTCACATATTTTAGCAGAAGTTCTCTGAAATAAGCTGGCAGCTGTTCTCTGATGAAGAGCTTAAAGACAGGTTCCAAGTCCAATTTACCTGATTTAAAGGTGATTGAAACACTTCACAGGCAGATGGGTTTCAGGGTTTAACCCTTAAGCACACAGAGGCACTGGGAGGACGTGGAGCAGGGCAGGATTTTTGGGATTCTCCCAGCCAGGGGTTAACCTTTGCTTTGTGTAAATGGGAATTTCCAAAACCCCCATGCAGAACATGAGAGAATAAATTTATAGGCTGAACCTCCCTATTTTCTTCCACAAAACAGGCTCTCTTTTAGCAGTTGTTATGTTTAGCTGTTTTGCATGACTGAATTTCCATTCCCTAACAGCACATGATGTCCCAGCTTGGAACTGCCACCAGTTTGAGACTTTAAAAGGACTGCTCTCTCCTAGACTTCAGAGATTTCAAATTATAGCTTGTCAGATAACTCCCACCCTGGTCCAAAAGGCAGATCAGTAGTTCTTCTCCCTTTATTCCAATGTAAACCCTTTGAGCAACCCTCTGAAAAGCACCAGGTCCTGGATTGTCCCCACAGAAGACAATTAACCCAAGAAAAGGGTCAAGACCTGGTGCCACCTTCAGAATTTAATAATCCTTTCATCATTATGGCACTTTAAAAGCTGTTCACTGTTTAGTTCACCTCATTTTCAGAAAGTTTCCAGCCCAGCTGAATATCTGCCTCATTTAAATGGAGTATCACTGTCATTTCTCACTCAGATGTCTCAGAGGTCATGGACCATCTCAACTTCTGCTGCAAAATGTATAGTATATGAAAATAACTGAACCTTTCTGAGACAGGTCCTTTATCATTTGGAGGGTGTGGATGGGATGAAACATTCACCAGACCCCATATTCCAAAGATTATCCAGCATTAAATGGCTCAGGTGCCAAACACAGTCCTGCAGGAGCACAGTGGGGAGAGGAGGACAATAAACACTCCATGAACCAGTGAAGGCTGGAGCTCCATGTTCCCCTGGCTGGCACCCTGAGTGGCTTCCAGGCCATGTGGCTTCCAGATCAGTGTCCAGCTCTGCCACTGCTCCATGTGGTGTCTATGTCACCTGTCACCATGTCCCCAGAGCCTTCCAGCCACCCCAGCATCCCTCTGCTTCACTCTCCCTTAGCTGGGGACCCATTTTCTCCCCCAGGAATAAACCACATTTATTTCCTGGAAGATTTTAAGGCTTTTGCTTTGCAGAGATCAACATTTTCCCTTCATGAAGCCTGTTAAGGGGTTGGCTGTGCCAGGCAGGAATGTATTTATTCCCAGGTAGAACTGATGGGATTCACCATCCCCTGCCTCATTCTCAGTGTTTCTCTGCAGCTGCACCAAGCTGCAGCTTGAAACCTGGGATCTGCTTGGTTCTCCACCCATTTGTGAGGGATTTTAGGGTTTTCTTCTGGTTCCCTGCTGAAGCAGCAGTGGGCTGGATTTCTGGTCTGCCCACTGAGGGGCAGGCATGGTGCAAGGATTGTTCAGGTGGCTGCATGTGGAATTTGGGGACAGAGGGAATTGATAAAGGGTCTCAGGGAGATGCCTGGGAACTTCTGACACTGCTGAGATCCCCAAAAAGGAGGTGAGCATCAGCTGCCAAATTCTAATACTTGTCCCATGGCAGCAGCTCAGTGATGAGTTTTAGGGTAATTTATTTTTCTTTCTGCTCTTAGCCACATAAAGTGATATATGGTTCACTAACAGAGACCCCAAACTGGAGAATTTTAACATCTTCAGCAGAAGATTCAGCCCTAAGTTTGTGCCTTCCAAATGCACAGCAGTGGTCAGAAGGGTCATTTCTCTGCACATCCATTGTGCTCAGGCAGCCATGCATCCCACTGCATGCACACCTCCCTCTCCCTGTCCCTGCTCTCCTGCTGCAATAATCAGACCTTTCCCAAAGACATTTACTAGCTCTTTCCCTGTTCAAAATCCTAAAATAATTGTCAGGAGCTATTTAAAGCCCTTCACAGCCCAGCACACCGCGGGTATGAACAAAACCCTTCTGGGTGAGCCCAGCCTGGCTGTTTATAAACAGGACACAAAAAGCTCAGTCACATTGCCCCGGGAAGCTCAGGGACTCCTGCTCATCAAGAACATGCCTGGGGCTGTGCATGGCCAAGCCCGTGGATCATGAACCTGCACTTTAATAATCTGCCCTGGTCGGAGCCAGAGCAGGTTTGGGTAATGGTGGGGAGCCCTGGTGACGTTTCCAGCTTAATTGGTGACAATTAATTGGTGACACAGCCAGGCAGCAGCACAAGGGGAATGTGCAGCCCACAGCAGCCTGCAGGAAAGCACGGCAGGGCTGCTCTGTGCAGCCCACAGCAGCACCAGGCTTTGGATCTGGAGAGGGAAACAGCAAAATACAGGTGTGGAAAACAAGCAAGCAGTCTGAGTGAGCCACAGAGGAATCCAGCCGTGACATCCAGTGTTTTACACTGGAGTTTGACAGTGAAACAGGCTGCAAAAAACTTTTTCAGATTGGAAGGGGAATTGGAAACGCAGGGAGTTTCTTGCCACAAGTACTCTGCAGTGCACAAATGTCAGCAGATAGTCTTCCAAGTGGCTGTAAGGTCATTCCTATAAATAAATCATCCTGGCCCTAAGGAGCCTTGCAGAGCTTCCCGGGAAATATGCATCCTGGCAAATTGGATCTGAAAGAGGAGACAGGTAATGACTGCTCCTTTCAATGCTGCAGGAATGGAGAGTTTAAACAGGACCAACAATAGCTCCTCCAGTTTTTCATCTCTCTGATGAATAATGCAGCACATTCCAGGAGGGGATGGGCAAAGTGTTCCAACAAACAGACACCGAACACCAGCGGGGCCAGGGCTGCCTGTTCTTGCACAGGATAAAGGCAGGGATAGACCCACTCAACAGGAGTTGTGTTTGCACACTCAGGGTGCTGGGGTGGATGATCTCTGGCTCTTTACCAGGTATCAGCCAGTACACACCTGCAGCTTGGTCTGGATCCTTGCACAGGTTCCTTACCTGGGTCCTTACACAGGCAATGAGGAGAAAGGAGAAAGGGCACTAAATGACTGCCACCCAGCCCTAGGGCACACCCTGCAGATCTGTCTGCGTGGCTGAAGGACCAGCAGAGAGGCAGCTGCTTCTTTTTTCCACGTCTGGGCATTTATCTGCAAACCACAACGAGGTACCCACGCAGGAGGTGATGTCCAAGCCACAGAAACACATGAGGAGTTACACGGGACAAATCCCCCAGGGCTGTGTGGGCTGGGGTTGGCTGTGTGGCACACTGTGCCACTGCCGAGAGTAAAAACCATCCCTGCAAAGGAAAATATAACATGTAGGCAATCATCTGATTATATGTTTTAATATTTATGCAGCACAGAGCTTACCATGAACTCCTCTGCAAGTAGAACTTGCAGTGCTGAGGAGGGAAGGAAGGCATCAGGGCTGGTGCAGGCATTGTGAGCCATGCAGGCTTTGCATGTCTTGTAATCGACTTCCATGGCCATTACACTAAAACTACCCGCTGTTCTTCCAGGAAATAATTGGATTTCAAAAGAATAAACCGTAATTATTTTTTAAAGCACTATTACGCCATCCTTATCCTAAAGCTTCTGCTGACCTCCAACAGCACAGACCAGATCCATGTAACACCCTTTAACCTCAACCCACTTTAAAATATTAATCCTCATGCATGGCACAGCATTATTATCCCCTTCCTGGGGCTGGGGAACACTTGGCAGGGAAGTAGGATGAGCTGCTGGTGCTGCAGTGAGCAAGGGGAAAGGGGGGAAAGGATGTGCTGGGCAGAGCAGGGGGCTGGGAAAAGTGCATGGGAAGCTCAGCAAACCCATTGCAGGACAGAAATAATATCTGCCCTGTTTGGGGAAAAATAGTATCTGTGTTAAAGTATTCCCATGGTATAATTATCTGTGCCATTTTTTCAGTTAACGTTAAAAAATAGCTACACTGGGATGCAAAACAACCTCTGGTTGTAATTGTTTTGCTTTGGAAAATAGAAGGGATGGAGGTTTCCAAGTGAGAGAGAACTGCACTAAGAGAGAGAACATGATTTTTCATGATTTTTCATAAAGGATGAAAACTGTTGATTAACCTGAAATCCAGGTTAACAGCAGGAAAGGTCCACTGTGGACTGAAAGGGCTTTTCTCTCAAAACAGTTTAAACAGGGAATTTATGATCAATACCAGTTTAGATGCTCTAATGAGCTCAGCTGAAAAGGGGTGGCAGACACATTCCCATCCTACAGGAGCAGGAGATGGATGAACCAACCTCCTCCCTGCCTTCCCACGTCTTACCCAACACCGCAGCCCAGAGATGTTGCCAGTAGCAACGAGTCTTTCACCTGTTTGAAGCTCTCTCTCCCCTTTGCTGGAGCTGCTCCTGCTGCACGTGGCACATCACAGAGGCTCTGGGCCTTCACTCTGTCCTTGCTCCTTCACCAGCTGTGTGCCTGGAGCCCACGGGGCTGGTATGGACCTGGACAAGGTGTCAGGGCACTGCAGTTCATGGGATCACAGAAGGTTTGGGCTGGAAGAGATCTTCAAAACCATCTCATTCCAACCACACTGCCATGGCAGGGACACCTTCCACTGTCCCAGGTTGCTCCAAGCCCTGTCCAGCCTGGCCTTGGACACTGCCAGGGATCCAGGGGCACCACAGCTTCTCTGGGCACTCTGTGCCAGGGCCTGCCCAGCCTCACAGGGAGGACTCCTTCCTTATATCCCATCTAACCCTCAGTGTGAAGCCATTCCTCCTCACCCTGTCACTCCAGGCTCTTGTCCAAAGTCCCTTTCCGGCTCTCCTGGAGCCATTTCAGATACTAAAAGGGGGTTCCAAGGTCTCCCCAGAGCCTTTTGTTCTCCAGGCTGAACACTCCCATTGTGCTCAGCATGTCTCAGCAGGAAAGGCACTGTTATATTTGGCATCCCAGGAAAGCCAAGCCCCTGATGTCAGAGGCTACACAATCATCTACTCCACCTGCACTGGGATGGCATTGGTCACTCATCTGGAAATCAGGAGCTCCAAGAAGAGACTGAGTGAAGCTGCCCAAGGACTTGGTAGCTCATCCATCCTTCTAGTCATGAAATCAGAAAGTGCCAGGTCACACTCTGAGAACAAATGTCCATTTATCTTTCATCAGCACAGGCCAAGTGACGTGGGACCTTACCTTGTCCCAGCAGCTGACCTTCAGTGCTCATGTCTTCAAACAGATCCCATTCCCTGGGCTTCAAATACTTGTCACTGCCAGTGTTCTCTGAAGGTTTTTATTTAAATGTAGAAAACAACATGAAAACTGCAGCTGGGATTTTTAAGCGAATAAAGGATGTTCATAGTTTAAAACATATTTTAAAAAACCCTCCTTCTTTTTCACCAGTGGGTTTTCAGGGCTATGCTTTGCAGTGCTGCAGCCTCCCCCCGAGGGCAGGCAGCCAAAGCCTTGCTGCAGACAGCAGTTGTCAAGGCAGTCTCTGATTGAAGTGGGGGGTAGGTCACGTAATGCTCCACAGATGGCACCCAGCACATCACATTTCCTGGCAGATCAGCTGGCAGATGCTGCTGCAGGCTGGCAGCAGTGCCCACGGTGTGCCACGTGCAGCTCTGTGCACCCTGCAGAGCCAGCACCCAGCCAGGACCCTCAGCTTCTGCTGCAGGACCTCCCTGCACAGCTCTGCCCTCCACATTCCCTGCAATTCCATCGCTGATGGAACCATTCTGAACTGTGCTGTTCCTCTGCCCCCAGTGCAGCACATGCTGCTCACACCAGCTCTTCCCAAACACTGCTTGGTTTTCCTTGAGGTGTTGTCCTTGCCTAAAACATCCTGAAATATGGGTTCTGGAGGCATGATAAATGTGCTGATCTCCTCTTCCAGCACCTGTAAAAAAGTTGTGCTTAACTTCAGTACTTTTGTGTTCTCTCATCTTCCCCTGGATACAAACCCCCTTTCTGTTGTTATTCTGAATCCATTTTTGAAATGACAACTCTAAAAGACTTGAGTCAGTGCCTTTTGTAACAGCAACTGAAAAAAAAAAAGTAGATTATATATCTGCAGAGAAGTTTGATGAAGCAAAAAGAGCCTCAGCACAATAGCAGGTGTCAGTGTGCACGAGTATTTCTGGAAAAGGGAAAAGCACAGGCTGTTCGACTCCGAGCCGTTTTGATTATCATTCCCCCCCACAATGACTGTGCAGTTACAGCTAAGAATTATCTAAAGGTAATAAAAACTATCATTGTCAAAAACAGTAGAAATAAAGAAAATGGAAGGCAGACCAGTGGGAGGGTGCAGCTCTGCTTGCTGCAGCTCCCCAGGAGGGAAAGTCCCAGGTGAGGAGGCCCTGGTTGCCCAGAGAGGCTGTGGCTGCCCCATCTGATTTCATAGTGCCCTCAAATCAAACACAACTATGAAATGGAAAAATTAAATCAGAGGAGTTGCACTTAATGACAAAGACATGAACAATGAAACAGAGAAAATAATATTTGAGCCAAGCAGAGAAGCCACGTGCTGTGAACTTGTGGCTACCAGGGACTCAACACCGACCCAATTCCCTTGCTGAGAAGGGACTTCTCAGATGTGATTCCCAAGGGCCAAGGATGAAATTAAGCTGCAGTGGAGTTTCTAGGACAGCTAGATAAAGGGAATCACTTAGCTTTCCATGCAATGCTGGGTATTACACAGGTGGATTTCCAAGATACAGGCTGTAACCTGTGCCAGCTTAGGCTGCAGATCAAAGCAATCCTACAGCTCTGCCTCATCTGCTGTGGTCACTCCAGCTACAAAGGGACTCACTGCAGGGCTGGGTCTGGCACTGGGAGCTCCTGGGGTCTGGAAACCACTGTTTGAGAGAGGCAAGCCTGTCGCAAGCCTGGGGGTTAATTCCACACCATCAACTAACATTTAGTTTTGAAACTACCCTTCCCACAATGCTGAAGGCCAAGGCTGTGTTTGAAGCCTGGCAAAATCAATGGCTGTCCTTGGGAACATCAGCACAGTAAAAACACCCAGGATAAGTCCCATCCCCTGTCCCCATCGATTGTATGCAAAGATTCCACACAAGCTGTAGTAATGACCTCTCACTGCTTGATATTTTTTTAGTGCTTCACCTGCTTTGAATTGCAAGTGCTTTGATAAATGAACTGAGAAGTTCCCCGGCTTCTCTGCTCCATGGGTGAACAGCTCAGTGGGAACTGCCAGAATTACAGGGTGATTTTTCACAGCAGTGCTCACTGAATCCCTGCTAAAGCCTCAATGCCTTTCCCTGCTCCTTTATCCTTGCAAACTCTCCACTCTTACAGCAGCAAGGCATGAATACATTATACATTTTTGGAGATGGGCTCAACAGGCAAAGTTTGAATTTGGGTATAAAAGCTTGATTTAAGGACTTTCGTCCAAATCAACTGCTCAGCAAACAAACCTGGGAACAATCCATAGGAGAGCAGTTAAAAATGGGAATAGCAACTGTGGGATTCATGCATCCATCATAGGGAGAGGCACTGTGGTTGGTCTCACTGATTTAAGATCCCTTAAATGTACCATGCTGAAGAACTCATCCGGATCTGGAAAATTCACAGCCACATAAAAATGGCAGAGCAAGAGCCAACCTCCCTCAGCCACCCCCACCAAGCAGCCAAGGGACTGACCAGGAACAGGTGAGAAACTTGCTGCTGAAACAACAGTCTTAATCCCACCAACATGCCTGGATCAGGCATTTATAAGGATAACTGGCACATCCCAGCACTTCTCTGACAGGATGAGGAGTGTGGGGCTGTGGAGCTCCAGGAGTGGGCAGCCCAAGGGAGCTCAGTCCCTGGGTCCCTCTGCTCAAACTATCTCATTTTCTGCTCAGGGAATTCTTGTATGGCACTTCCAAATTCAAGGTAGGATCTAGGATGAAAAGAGCCAGAGGTCTCCCTTGCTGAAGTGAGTGGGAGTGTTCTCCATGCTCTCTAATCCTGTTTGCACAGAGGCAGTTCCCGTTGTGCAGCTGTGATGCTGTGTTGGTGCAGCTGTCTCCAATTCCATACCCTGTTCCTTGTTAAAATAACTGCCCGTGGTCTCCCTGGGCTCCCTGCAGTCCCCACCTGCCCTCAGGAGCAGGGATATTGCATTCCTCACGTTTTCTGGGGCTGTATGAGGTCCATCACGGGTGCAGCATGCAAGCAAATGCTTCTGATACCACAGGAAAAGGAGGGAACCTGCTCAACAGCACCTGCTGAAAAAAAGGTTCCATTTCTGTGGGGATCAAAACTCCCACTCTGCATGGCTGATGCACTCGTGGGAAGTTCAGCTTTATGTTCTTCCAAGTGTCCAGGCTGTATTAAATTTAACATCCTTGCATTAAGGGCTCTTATTAGCAGGTGACAGCTACTCTAATATGTCCAAAGGCAGCAAAGCATTTGCCTTCCTGCACGCCAAAACCTTGGATTATTGCACTGACAATGAGCTTTAAGGTCCCCTCCAAGCCAGAACATTCCATGTGATTCAAACCTCTCCACAGCTTTAAGATAAAAACTTTGCAAGTGCCTTCTGTGCTGCCTCTCAGCTGGGAACTCTGACTGCTCAGGCTAGAAAGTTACAGCCACAGCATTTGGGTGATACCATTCTGTTTAAAAAACTTTTTCCAAAAGTCCTGAGTATGAACACTTTATTTGACTGCATTTGTGGCTAAAATTGGCTCTTCCTTATTAGTATTACAGACCACCAATGATCCCTGCTCACAGCTACAGCAGCCTCTCACTCTTGAAAATGTGTTAAAAATCACAAACTGGCACCAAAAAAAAAAAAAAAAAAAGAAAGAAAAAAAAAAGAAAAAAAAAGAAAAAAAAAGTTGGAACAATCCCCATGGTGGAAATGGGACTTCTGAAGGGAAAACTTTTCCTTTTAGCAGTACAATTTTTCCTCCTTTGGAAAACAAGCCATATTTGCCCAAAGCAAAATGTTGAGCAAGAAAATTAATTTGCTAAAAGTTTTTAAAAAATACTATTGCTTATAATGGAAGAATTTCAAAACACCTGTATGTTTATTCTATTACTGACTTGTCTCTTGTGGATTTTTAGGTTTCCCTTCCTAACACCTTCTCCAATAAAGCCAGAGAAAATAAATACATGGCACACAAATCCACATGAGGGGAACAACCAACTGTTCTCTTCGACACCAGGTGAGTTCTGAGAGCCCTGGTGCTGGCAGAGCCTGGAGCAGGACACAGCAGGATCTCAGGGGAGCTGGAAATAATTAATGCAAAGCCCTGCAGTGACCTGGAGTGCTGCAGAGCAGCAGCTTTCCCAGCCTTGGTGGCCCTGAGCTCCATCTGCAGAGCTCAGCAGGCACCTCTCCCCAGTAAGCCTGGAACAGGCAATAAGGTGTTTTGTTTTCTCTGGATGGTGCCTAGGGAAAAGACAAGGATGTGCAAGTTACCATCTTGTTTAAAGGTCAGAAAGAGGAAAAAACTACTTTCCTAGGTGGAAAAACCTCCCAGATTTCCATTGGCACACAGCCTATTGCTGGATTTACTCCTGAACCACCCACTCCACAAGCTGATGCGATTGTGATGATCCCTTCTTTCCCAAAGGTAACTCCTACTGGATCCGGCTGACCTGCTTTGACATCCATCTCCAGTTGCCCTGGGAAGCTGAACCTGAAATTCTCTCAAAATAAGGAGAACAATCTCCCAGGCTGCAGCTCCCGTCAAGTGAGGTCTCCTGAACCTTTGCTCTTCCTGCCTTTGCAGCCTCTCTGCTTCCACCAGTGGGAATAACATTGGCCATTGCCAGAGGTGAATCCACAGATACTTTTATTCACAGCAAAGGAATCTCCTTTATACTCCTCTTAGGAACTTCAGCAGAGATGCTGCTACACAATATAAGGTTATTTATAGGTAAGAGTGAGGAGCAAGGAAACCCAAGAGTCAACAATTTCAAGAGACATTCTTACACTTGGTTCCATGAGGTGTGACAAGTGAAGCAGCTGAGAGCTCTGCAGGAGCCCCCCAGGGGAACAAATGGGACTTTGGGCCATGGGATGTTCCTGTCACTGCCCTGACCACAGGCTGGGATGGGTCACAGAATCCCAGAATGGATTGGATGGGACCTTATAACCCATCTCATTCCAACCCCTGCCATGGCAGGGACACCTTCCACTGTCCCAGGCTGCTCCAAGCTCTGTCCAGCCTGGCCTTGGACACTGCCAGGAGATCCAGGGCAGCACAGCTTCTCTGGGCACTCTGTGCCAGGGCTTTGCCACCCTCCCAGGGAAGGATTTCTTCCTAATATCTCATCTAAATCTGCCCTCCTTCAGCTTAAAGCCATTCCCCCTTGTCCTGTCCCTCCAGGCCCTTGTCCAAAGCCCCTTTCCAGCTCTCTTGGAGTCCCTTCAGGCACTGGAAGGTGACCAAGTACTTACCAGGTATTTATTAATGAAACTCTAATTAAACTTCTGTTTTCTTCCCAAATCCATAAGCTACAGAAGAGAGCACTATAAAGGTACATTCAAATACCCCCCACAAATCTAACATGACAGAGAAATGTGTGTGTGAAACCACAGTAATTGGAGAGAAAAGAGAAAGCCAGAGGAAGATTCTCCTCAAAGGAAGCAGAGACCAACATCTTTCAAGCTGATCCATGGACTGCTCAGAGGCAAAACCGTGGAAGAACCAAGCAAAGCAAGTCTGTTATAAAAAAAAAACCAACTTAAAATAAACCTTGCAGCACCAAAAAAAGCAAAGTTTCAGACTGATTCTAGCTACATTCAGTGTAGTCAGGAGCATCTTCCCACTTAACAGGAGTTTTTATCAGTTTGCTTCTTTTATCTTGCTGCTACACCAAACAGTAACAGCTTCTCTTTACATTTTAACTCAGGACATGTCAGAGGCAGTGAAATGTCCCCAGAGATGTGAGACATGAACTCCAAACCTGCACAGTCATGAACATGCCAAAATTAACAATGCTCACACATCTTTCTGCCAACATGTTCCATTCCATACGCAAAGAGAGGACTTGGAGACTCCCATAGTGTCAATCCAAGCTAATTTCAGAAATATTTGATGATGCTTTCCTTTGTAAGCATATGTGATAGCTCTAATTCATTGAGGCTTCCCATATGGTGCATTCCTGTTCTTCTTGCCATCAACAGTCAGAGGGGGAATCCAAGTAAATTTGGAAATAAAGGAAACAGCAATTCCAGGTTTCTCACAATTAACCAGAAAATATTTCATTGTACCAGGAAAACTCCAGGATTTGGAACTGAAGAGCACAGAAACCAATTTTCAGTAGTTTTTCCTCAAAGCTGCCTCCCTGTTAGTGAGAGGATGCAGCTGCAGGTCTGCTCCTGAAAATCAGGGACTGTCCAGGAGTCAGACATGGAAATCTGGTGTTTCACAGGTGTGAAACTCCTCAGTTTAGGATTAAAGCTGCTCCCTGTTGCCTTCTGAACAGATCACATCCCAATATTGTTGTTTTTAACAGGACTGTCATGAAAACTGCAAAGACTAATCAGGTGTATTTTTGCCAGACTACCTGAATTTAAAAAAAATATTAATAAAGCCACACCCTTTGTTGTTGTGAGTCAGAGGTTATGGTAAATGAAATAACTGCAGATAGGCACTGGCTGGAGGGCACAGTGACACATCTGCTCCACCTACATGGTGCACAGAAAACCAAGCAGAACTTTTAACATTTTTTGTTAAATAACCCCAGAATTCAAGATTCCTGTATTAACATAAGCACATGTGCCAGGCATGGGATATCCCCTCTGCCACATCCCCCCAGTCCCACAGACCAGCCTGAACAAACCACTTTTGAGCTGCATTTCTGCTTCCCAGCAAGCTCTTCCACTAACGTGGGACCTGGCAAGTATTAAACTCTATGTTAGGATTAAATAAGATTTTATTGTCACATTTAACTGCTTTGTCAGAGATGTACATTTTGCAGGTTTCTGTGCAGAATAAAAATAAAGATGGTGGCTGCCAACCTGTGAATTCTGATTCCAGCATGGACATGTTCACTCCTGAACCACAGGTGCTCACAGGTGGTGACTCCACAGCAAGGTCTCTGTTCCAGGGATTGCAACACTCCAAGACAAAAATCCATCAAGTTAAGGCTAATGAGAACAATGTAAATTAGTTAAAACCAGAGCACTAGATGTTTAAAGGTTGAAACACTCGGTGGCAATTTTAACATTTCGTTTTTCCCCAAAGTTATTTTGCTCAATTTAGTACAGGTAAGGAGAGGGTAATGAACAGACTTTTGCCTATGGAAAGGATCCAAAAGACTAAAATTTCAGTGTGTAAATTTAAAATTTTTAAGTAACCGTTTTGCTGTTCTGGGTGTAAACCAAAGAAGTAGCTATTGACACCTCAAACTGATAAATGCTGCAGATAACCTCATCTTAAAGTGTGTATTTTCTCATTTACACATCAGGGATAAAGTCCAATATTACAAACTTCTTAGTGGCACAATTTCACATATTTTGGGCAACGTTAGCATACAAGCAGTATTTAAATAAAAGTAAGTGCATCCAAACATGAAATTCTCTAAATATACCACACTTCATTTATCCCAAACGGCAGTTTTCTGACAAGAGCTGTAATTCAAATTAAAATAATCATTTACATGTTTCACCCAGAGGAAAAGAGGTAATAAACCCAGGGGACTCTCCAAACAATCTTCTCCTACCCTATCCCCTATTTATTACATGAAATAACTCATCTAGAAGCGTAAATCCAATACTCAGATGCAAATAAAATGCAAGAAGCAGTCTCTGATGTTTGTAATTTGCAGACTCCAAAGTCCAATCATGATGGAATTTACTACTTCTGTCGGTCATTTACTCCTGTTATGTGCACTTCATATTTATGCTAAAAGAACACATGAGACAATAAATGAGGCTAGTGTGGCGTAAAGTCATTGTAAACCCAGTGAAACCAGAATAATTCTATTTATGACATTCATCTGGATGATTTACCAGGCATCCCAACCCCCCCCAAACACCCTTTACAGAAAAAAAGGCAACCATCAGTTGAAGTGAGACACATTCTGCTAGTAAAAAAGGTCAAACCAAACCCCTCCTCTGATGAGACCATGCCCACAGAAGGAGGTTGATCACATCTTTTCCAATCAGGCTTCTCAGAATTATCAAAATTTCTTTGCTTGCAAAGGCCAATTTGGCTTACCATAGAAAGCTATTTTGAAGGCGGCTGATATATTTATTCCCTTTCAAAAATTAAAATTCAAGGCATGATAGTGCAAGAGGTAAGTTTTGATTTGAGAACATTATCTGTAGACTAACTGTGCTTAGTTACTACATCCCAATTTATTGTCTTAAAGAAAATATGGCAACAAAAGCTACAAGATCTCTATAAATTTCATTTTGCCTAAATTTACCAGTACATCCATGAACCTCATCAGTATTAGTACAACTTGATTATCCTAATGATTCCATTATAAAACTTGCAAAATGTATCACAAGGTGAATAAACCATCTAGTGCAAGTCTTCTACATTTTGTGTGCACAGTAATCCTGTGTAGTTCATTTCCTCCGGGTTAAATCCCCAAAATCTCTCGGGAACAATTATGAAAAAACAGTGTCACGTGGATTTTTTTTTTTTTTTTGTTTTCTCCCCTATCAAATCTGAGAAGTTTGAGTGTTCCTGGAATCACCATCGGGATGTGCTGAAGGTCGTGACTCCCTTGTCTGTGAGTATTCACTGTCAGATGACTCTGTGGGTTCAAGCAAATTCTCATAATCACTGTCTTCTGATTCGTCAACATTGTCGCCCAGCGCTCTTTGGGAAGATGGCATGGATGCTCCATTACCAGAATATTTCAATCCTGCAGTTGTGGGAACATAACTGGAAGAACCTACTGCCTGAGGCCGAGGCATGAAGACACTGCTCTCCAGGAGCCCAGGGCTGACAGAACTGTCTTGAGTGGTTGTGTTGAAATCCGAGTAGGGCGGGGGAGGATCGGAGACATCGGAGTCTTCAAGTGTGCAGCCTTCCACAGCAAACCCAGTGTAGGACATTCGTGGAACAAACATGGGTTCCAAGTTATCTGTTGGCATTTGCCTGCTTAAAATTGCTTGCTGCATTCCTACAAAGCAAAGAACATGGGGTATTTAATATTATATTATATTATATTGCTTTCTTGGCAATGTGCTCCACATACCCAAGCTATGACCACTTTGCCCGCCCAGCCCTGTCCTCTCTTCTTTATTTCTACTTGTTACCAAATGTTCATCCCTGGCATTGCTTTTCAGCTCCAGCACTGGATCCTGTCCCCTCAGTCTGCACTACTCATCTTTCATACTTCTGATTTTAGGCTTATAGAGTCATCAATACACTATCCCTGTGCATCACATCAAATCTTGCTTAACACTGCATCCTGCTCTTTGAGCGTGACAAAATTCCCTAAATTTAGCAGTGCAGCCATGAACCTCACCAGGATCAGCACAACTCTGTTATCCCAGTGATCCCATTTCAAACCCAAAATGAGTCAGAAAGCAAATAAACTATCCAAGTGCAAACATGCTACACTTTCATGTGCACAGTCATCCTGTACAGATCATTTCCTCCAGTTTAAGCTCCCAAAAAACACAGCTACAGGATGTTTCCATAGCCTGTTGCTGTTTCCACCTCATCTTTTCTCGGTATTTTTCAGTTCCTTCTCAGATCAAAAAGCGCCTGTATTAGGGTTCAACCTGCCTGCTCCTCTCCACCTGTGTCTTGCTCAGTAAAACTCAACCCACTTTCCATCCATGATAATTGGTATTTGATATTACATCTTAAAAATACCACTTTACTTTCTTTTCCAATGCTCCTTGTGCTAGGGGACAATCTCATGAACACTAGCAAAGAAGTCACTGTGTCTTCTTCCCTCAAATTATGATTTTAAAAACTGCACTCGCATTAAAAATCTAAATGATGGAATTATAGCTGGGAGTGTAGCAGGGTATCAGAACAGGAATGTGAAAGTAATCTTAAATGACCTGATTTGCAAAATAATTTAAGGAAGACGTGCACAGGAATAATGAAAAGCAAAAGCTGCAAAATGAGGAACACTTGCATGCTTCTGCAGAAAAAACCTTGATTTATGTAAACTGTAACTATCAATATGCATGAGGTGTGCTCAGCTGTGGAGATACAGGTATGTATTACTTCACTGTAGTTGTTAAAAATACAAACAGAATATATGTAACGTTGAACACCACAGTTTAAAAAACAGGGAAAACTGGAGAAACTCTACAATATAAAAGGGCTCATCAGAGATCTAAAACATGGGAAAGGCTGGAATAACTGGGATCAGTAGAGAAGACTGAGGAAAGTATTTCATCCTTCAAATGTGCCTAAGAGGCTGCTGCAGAGGTAAATTAGAAGAGTGTACACTAGACACAAGGAAAAATGTCCTAGCAGCAAGTTTTGTTAAGCACTGGGACAGACTGAAGCTTTTGGGTGGTTCCTAAGGGGTTATTAACCAAGAAACCTGCCAGAATTGACACTGGTATGTGTAAGGTGATGGACACAATGGGATCAGCTCTATTTAATGTAACACCATATTTCTAGAGAAACCCCAAATGGAGGGTGAAGAGTTGCTTTAACCAAGTCATTGAGATGCCTGCTGGTAATAACAAGAGCATATTCCCTCAAGTGGCTACATAATAGCACTCCATTTCTGGGCAACAGTAGAACTGCAGTGGGAGATCTCCTGGCATCTGGGAAGAGCACAGCACTCACCAAACCCTGGAGCATCCTGCTACATCTACAGAGCTATTTCAGTGATCTGGCAACTGAAGTCTCATCTGACTTCTATGCTGGAGTGTTGAAGTCATAACCTGTTAACCCAAAGTTTGTAAGGACACCAAGCTCTCACACAACTCTGCTGCAGGAACTGGAATCAAGTGCTCTCTTAGTCTCACTAAAACCAAGGAAATTCTCTCAACACTGAGCGAGTGAGGGAACAGAAGGCCAGATTCAGTAATTAACTACTCACATCTAAAAATACTGCAGAGCTCCAAGCTGCATGTTTTCTTGTTTCAGCCCTCTCACATGATTATCTGCTCTGGCATGAATTCTCAGTCCAGCATTTGCATCTCCCTGGTAGTACCCAGAGTTGAGCACTGACTGCTCTTCCTCCTCCTCCTCCTCCCTCAGCTTTTCCCATCTGTGTTGGGATCAGCTCCAGTCACACCAAATGCCCACCTCTGCTTCCCCATAGTAGCAGTTCCCTGCCTACTTCATCTGCAGCCAAGCAGGAAACAGCAGTGACTCATTTACTTCCACCTTTTAAATGGTCCTGGGCTAATCCTGGCTCTTTTATCTTATCTTTGAGGTTCAGAGAAAGAAGAACTTGGGCTGACAGATCAAACTGTGCTCTAAAATGCTCATGTGATAACAGTACCTTGCTGCCTGGAGAAAATTAAAGTATCAGTCATAGCAGCAGCAGGCCCATTGCAGAGTTTAGGGTGTTCACCCACCTAAACCAACTTTCAGCATCAGACACAGCTTTAGTTAACAGGACACACAAATAAATCTTGTCGCTAAAATGGAGAAATTTGGTTATTTTCTTATCATTTCAAAACATGGATAAAAAGAGGTAGTGTTTACTGAAATATGTGATTTGCTTATGAATTATTTAGGTTTTTATCTGACTTCCCATTTGCCTGTTCTCTGCTCCTACTCTCTACCTTCAGTCTTCCCTTGCACTCACAAATTCAATGAGATCAGCAATGCCTCTTTGGAAAGAACCAAGTGCTTCACAAAACTTATCTACTGCTAACCAAAGTCTCCTGGGGCCACACTCGTTTTTTAGGAAGGAGGGACAGTGTGGCAACCAGTCAACTATACTCACACAGCAAGTCTCACTGACTCAGGAAATTATGGAGCAGCAAAATAAGATGAACAAACACCTAAAAAGATTTAGTTCAACACTGAGAAGTAGTATTCCAATGTTAAACATGTTTGCCAGTAAGTCAGCAAATGAGAGTGGGAATAAAGATTTTAGAAAACCATGGATAGCTCCTGGCCTGTAAACACAGTACCCGTTTCTTTCCTTCAAAAGGAATCTCTTAATTGTTTAGATTTGTTTTTTCCACTTTCCCTTTCCTACAAGGAAACGGTAACGATATAACATGATCTTCTTCTGTGTTATTTCCAGAAATTAGTTGCTCATTCTTTCTCTACAGTGTTGTCTCTCCTGTATTTTAAGCTTGCTAACACTGGATGACTCCAGCAGAAATACCTGCAACACACTTTCACAGCTTGAGTGTCATTCAACATAAATCTATCACATTCCCTTCCCAATGGAACATTTTTTCCCATGAGTTATCAGCAATACAACAATTATTTTAACTCCACAAAACCTCACAGCATCTACTTTGGGAGGAAAAAAGGTAATTATAAGACAACTTACTTATTTCTTGTTCTTTCTCATTCTTCTTTTGTGCTATTTGCCTTTTTAACTTGTTTACATCAGCTTGAAAAGATTCAACAACACGTTCACTTTTTTCTACATCTATACATACTGCCTGGGAAAAAAACATAAGATATGCTAAGATTGGGCAAAAATATAGAAAATAGTTTCAGGACAACATTAATAAAGCTACTACCAGACAAGAAGCCATTGAAGCACAAAACTAAGAGCAGGAGTTAACTGTAGCAGAGATGCTCAACCTCAAGATTGTTTTCTTTACTGGCTCTTGCTGCATTATAGGAAAAGCATTTTCAAGTAATTCATCATGACAGAAGATTTGTGGTAAGATGCAAAGTTGGTTAGTGCTCCATCCCTGGAAGTGTTCAGGATGGATGAGGCTTGGAACACTCTGGGATAGTGGAAGATGTCCCTGCCCGTTGCAGAAGGTAGAATGAGATGAGTTTTAAGGTCCCTTCCCACCAAAAGCATTCTGTGATTCTATGAAATTAAGTATTGGTCATGATCATCAACCCTGATCAGTTTTGAAGAGAACACTTCCAGGAATGGTGACTCCACCATTGCCCTGAACAGCCTGTTCCAATGCCTGACAGCCCTCTCAGTGAAAAAATTGTTCCCAATCTCCAATCTAAACTTTCCCTGGTGCAACTTGAGGTGGTTTCCTCTTATCCTGTCACTTGTTACCTGGGAGAGCAATAATGTCTCCCTTCAGCCTCCTTTTCTGCAGGTTTCAGAACCCCATTTCCATTTTTCCAGACAGTAATTCAAACAACAGCAGGAGACAAAGGCTAGCATGCTCTTGGCAAGAACAGCATTACAGAATAATGCCATTAGCTGATGGATACATCTCTGAAGATAAATTTTCCTGTCCCCTGAAACTGCCATGCAAGTGTCTGCCTTACCCACCTTGCAAAGGAGGCTGGAAGTAGCAACTTCCCAGTGAGCAAGAGCAGCTCTCCCCTGTGCAGGCAGGGTCAGGGGATGGTGGGAGGGATTACTCCTTGCTCCCTGCTCCAGGAGCCAACCAGCAGAGCTGAGCTGGAGCAGAGACACGAATCCCCCCAGGGCAGATGCAAAGGGAAAGCCTGGGAACAAGCTGTGACTGCAGCACAATTAGCAGATGTGTGAGCTCCCGGGGCGGCACAGCTCCACTGCTCTTCACACAGGACAAGCTGTGAACTGACAAGCCCACAATGAGCAGAGCTGACACTCCAGGCATTTTCAGACGCTTTGGCACATTTGGAGCAGGATTCACTCATGCTCCACACAAAATGTTCACAAGTTTTAACTAACAGATGGTGCTCTGCTCATGCTCAGTACCCAGAGCCAGGAGTCATTTTTAAACCTCTGCAAATCCCTACAGCCTTCAGCAGGGCTTCTCTTCACTGCAAACCCTTAAAAATGACTAACACCTCCCATAAATCACTAAGTATTAAATCATTTACTTGCAAAGGAGAAAAAATTGGTTGATATTCATACCAGTCATTTCTACAGCAGCCACTGCAAATGCTCACATTAAAAAGAAACTGAAACATTTAATTTTAAAGTCAGACTCATTTTCCTATTTTCATGATAATTATTTATGAGCTCTAAAAATCTCCATCTCCTCTACTCCTGCTTTAACCAAAAGATAAATAAAAGATGCCACACACATATGTCCTGGCCAGTATGGAGTAAAGGATGTTACCTGTACTTTTTCCTGAAGTGCATTATAAACCTGATATATAGCCCTGATGTCCTTCATCACTCCATCTTTGTCAAAAAAATCAGTACTAAAAATGAAAGCAAAGCAGAAATCATTAGTTAGAAAAGACAACATAGGTTTCTATCTCATGCTGTCTTTGAATTGCTGTTAAGCAGCCTATCATGTATTTTAAAAATGTATTTTATTGCTAAATATGTTATTTTAGCAATAGTATATTGCTAAGAATGTACCATACTGTCAAGAACCAAACTTTGGACAGCAGCATGTTCAATACCAAAATTCCTTCTGGAACAATAAAGTCTTATTTGAATGAGATTAAACTTGTGCCAAAATCTTTAGGCTTGTACAATTTCATTGTTAACAGCCAGAAAAGCTACTCTGAATTTATGGCATTTAATTAAAAATACTTAAGAAAAACACCAAGACTTCGATGCTTCTGAGTCAGAATTCAAGTTTTAAACCAAGCTAGCACACAGAATTCCTTGGGGAGGTGGGTGGAAATCAAGTCAGAAGCTTCCAGCCAGAAGGGCCCCAGCATGGACAGGCCACACCAACTCTGCTTTTCTGGAGCACACCAAGTTCCCTTGGCTCTTCTAAAAGATTCAATTCTAAGCAGGAAAAAAGCATTGGGAACTGATCACTCTCCTCCAGAACTAGCTTTTTGCTGCTCAACATGCACATTTGAGTATTGTCTGGGAGGTACAGAGTGTAGGGCTTGATGACTACTTTATTTACAAAGGAAAAGTCCTTACCCGTGTTCCTTAATAACTTTGGCATAATTCTGAGAAGTATTTGGCACTGAAGAAACTTTGTATTCCTGTTGACTAGTGTTGCCTAGATTAGGAATAGTAAGTGACACCCTTTGATTATACCTGCAGAGAAAGTTTAGAAAGATTTCTTAATTCATTTGAAAAAGATTCTTTACGAAAGCCTTGCTATTATCCCATCCATCTGATAACTCATCTAATTTTAACATTTTTGCATTAGGTTTGTTATAAAAGTTCCTGAATATTACAAGTTGTGTTCAAAATAAATGCAGGATCAAAAACTACCTTAATTAAGAGCCATTTTCACACCTCGAGAACCTTTGAAATGTGCACTCAAGCTACCAAAAATGCATTCAGATCATCTATAAGAAACATCGTACTGACATCTGATGTCTCTTAAAATAGATTTTTTTGTCTGGTGATTTAAAAACTGAAAAGAATTTCTGCTCACCCCAGCTTTAATTTATAAATTATTTGCACAAAAAAAAAGCTGTCATCACTAACAAGCACCCCAAGACATCACTGGACAAACACAAAGCCTTCTTCATGTGCAATGGTACAAATTTCTAAATAGTTTAAATAGCAGTAAGAAGCAGACCAAAGAATGAAGACTGGTTCACTCACAGTTTGCTTACCTTCGGTTTGGTCTAAAAAGCACATATTCTAAAGCATGTGTTGAGTTATTTGCAGTGGAAATGAAGCTGAAGAGAAGGAAGACAAGATCAGGCACTCCAAGGATGTGTGTCAGCTGTTTATGAATGATGTGCTCTCTGTATGACATCTGCTGCTGGGTGTTTCTCCTAAATCTGTACCATCCAATAACGTTCTGTAATCAAAGTACATCAGAGAAAAAACAAAGTGTTACCTGAGACATACAGATTTATCCTCTGAGAATAAACGGGTTAAAATTGTGGTACCACAGCTACCCAAAAGCTTTATGACAATGAAACAAACTGAATTCCTCAAGATTTGAGTTTGAGAGGGTCAAACCTTTTTGTAGAGCCCTACATTTTTGGAGACCTACACTTAAACCCTTTGCATTTCTTCAGGGAAATTAGACATTGCCCCCAGTTCAATCTGAGCACCACAAATCCAACAACTTCTGTACAGGATAAGCCCTGGATCAAAACAAACTATCAGATTTGTGAAGGAAAGTATTTATTCTAGTTAACTACATTGGTTTTTTTTTTTTCAAACCCACTTTTTCTGATGCCTACAACAGGAGGAAAAGATAGAAAACTTACTTTTCTTCGGTCTTTGAGAATCCTGTCCAAACTCTCTTCATTAACTTTGCCTGCATAGTCATAAAAGCTTGAACAAAAAGGAAGAGAGAAAAGTAGGTACACAGTTTACACAGACATATTATAGATAATGTGCTCTTCAAGTAAATGACATTCTAGACAATACAAAGCAACTTCCAGAGCTCTACCTTTACCAACAGAAGTGCACCATGTAATTTTATTTTGACCAGCATTCTGTAAAACCCTGCTTTGATAATCAGAAGCCCATCAGCCTAGAAAAAATGAAAGCAGGGCCATTTTACATGCAACTCCAAATCAACTTCTTGAGCTCCAAACCTGCAATTACACTCATATATTTGGACCCTTGAAGCCAAAAGAGTCAGCAATAATTCAAAGTATCATGGTCTTTTATGTGGTTCTGCTTCCACAGCTGAGGGCCAAACCCTGACATGTCATTATCTTGTGGACATGACAGGTTTAGGAATTCGTAAATCTACCTACGTAGACAGGTTTAGAAATTCAGATAGATCAGAGTGCATGATAAAAGGGAAAACATTTGAAAATGGATTCCTCCTGGGTCTCTTTCAAGAGCTTTTATCACTAACACCTAAAGCAGTGCAGGAAAACACCCTGGTTTAGGGGTCTGTCATCTCAGTTTTTGGGGGGTGGTAAAAATCCACCAAATCCTGAGCTGGCTTGGCTGGTTGATAAAGGTGGAAACACCATTTGCTTCAAGATGTAAGTTGCTGGGAAAATTCAGACTACAACTAATGACTAATTTGAGACACTGTGTCATATTTGCATAATCTTTTCAGTTCATGATTGCAATATTTATTTATACATCCCAGTTAGCAGTGGATATCCAACTCTTTCTCTGTCTGTGCTTTATGGGAATAACCAACAGCACAGCACTGGTCCTGATAAAAAGTGTATGAGCTGTGAGAGTTTCTGGTGCTCTGCAGCAAATGAATTCATCAGCTTTCCTGTGCAGCAGCACACAGTGAGATCCTGCCTGCTCCCCTTCCTCCATCAGCTCCAACACTAACAACCAATTCCTTGCCTGGGGGAAGCAGGGAACGTGATCCGTTTGGATTATGTGCTGCACAAAGCATCCCTGGGATCCAGAAGGAGCTGACCAGACACTGGGATATTATCTCCATGTGTGGAGTCTGCAGCATTTAAATCACTGGGTTAAGAGTACACTCTCTGTAATTATCAGCCAGCAAGTGACTGACTGCAGCTTTTCTCTTTAATGCAACCAGTGTCAATCATAATGTCTAAGCTACTGTGTCTTCTTAATTGGCTGGAAATCTCTCAAGACAAGAGGAGATTAATTGGGAATTCCTTCTCAAAAGGAATTCTAGACAGCGCTTTAGAAGCCATCGCTGTGTAACAAGTGAGGACTACAGAGAGAATCTACATGTAAATAGATGGAAGCTGTTAAATAGAATATATCAGCCCCGTATTTAATTTAAATTCTGGAGTTCAGGAGATCAGAAGGCAAAAATAACTAGAAAGCTGAAAGTTTCAGAATAATTAGTTGGTGCAGGTTGGTACCACTAAGTACAAACCAAGCTGTTAACCCAGCAAGTCACCAGGGTTAGGGCACACAGGGGATGCTGTGACTCACCAAGCCCAGGCAGAGCCAATCTAAGACTACAATAATTTAAATTGATTTTGACATTCATCCTCATCATCAGAGTGATATGAGCTGATCTGACTGCTATCCTACCTCCACCAGCTACACAAGATGGAAATCCAAAGAGATAGAGAAATAAACCCCTTTCAAGCTCCTACTAAAACTGTAAACTCCCACTTTCATTGTCATGGTTGGTGCCATTTCCATGTGGTTCTGTAATACCATCAGATGAGCAAACACTGGTAGGGACATTTGAAATGCTAATATATTGCAGGAAGCTCTCTATTTTTATATTCTGCAGCCAACACAGCAAGACAACAAAAAAAGCTTACCTAAAGAGTTTTGAACAAGGCTCATGGTTATGGATTTCTGAAACAACAAACAAACAAAAAAAAAAGTGACATATGTCCAACTGCTCCAGGCAAAGAGAAATTACAGTGTCATATCTTGCATGAACTTTCCACATCAGAGCTACTGAGCAAGAAAACATTTGTGTCAGACCACACACTGCCCTTAATGTCTCAACAACACTTGATGACACAGCACCATACCCAAAAAACTGACTTCCCTTTATAATTTCTCATTTAACGTAGAAAAATATTTTAATAAGCAAGGCATACACTTGCTCAGATACATAGGGATTTATCTGAGCCTCAAATACACACTTTTGATACTATTTTATAGTTGCAAACTTCTCAAAAAGGCATGTCTGATTTTAGTTTTCTTTTTGCTACACCTTTCCACAACAGTTTACTAGCATTCATATACATTGTTTCTTACAGCAGCAATGAATAAAAAAACAGATGGGGAAGGGAAACACTGAAATATTATACATTGGAGTGTTTAAAGAGGCAAGGCAAAGAGAATCTCTAATGAGAAAAGGGGTTAAAAGCAATTTCAAAACATTTAACTGCACTTTATAATTCTGTTACATGAAATATTAAAGTCAGAGCAGTGCTTTTTCATTGTAAAGGTTGTAATAAATGCTAGAATGCTTATTTAATCAGCAAAGGTTGTAACACATCATGAATCTCAGAGAAGAGTGAGAAAAGAGTAAAAATCCAATCCACATTATCTTTCCAACACCAAGCATGACTAATTTTTTCAGGGGCTTGGAGCAACCTGGTTTAGTGGAAGCTGTCCCTACCCATAGCACAGGGTGGAACTGGATGGGTTTTAAAGTCCTTTCCAACCCAAACCATCCTGGGATTCTGTGATGACATAGCACAACTATTTCCAGCTCCCCCAGCAGAACCCCACTGGAGTGTTTAGGAGTAACTTTGTTCAGGCTCTGCCTGCCTGCAGAGACTCCCCACCTGCTGCTCTGGCAGCCACGGGCTGCTCAGGGTTGCCATCTCAGCAGAGGCACCAGCGGATGGGTCACGATTCCCAAGAACAGCAGACAGCACACATTCACATCTCAGCACATTTGGTGTCTATCAAAACAAGGCACTGAGCATCCACTGCAGGCACACTGCCTGAGAAACTGCACATTCTCACTGGCAAGAACTCCTCAGGATGCTGCTGTTAGAGTTACTGACTTCCTACATTTGATATAAAATTGTATCAACCCTAATATTTTCACACCGTCAACCAGGAATCCGTGGAAACAATCTGCTAACAAAGCCTATAAGTACAATTATTCCAGCTTAGACCAATTCCTTTCCAGCAAATATACTGACTGCAACAACATTCTTGATTCTTGGGTGATGATGTTGCTACACAGACCCTGTGTTTTGAGAAACAGGAAGCAAGAAGCCTCCAGCTCAGACCACATGAAGCAGCCAACATTTTAAATTTAAGGTTTACACACTGACTTATTTTTATATACATCTACAGTACACCTACTATGTACACACTTATATACTCCAACATCACCAGGAGGGAAACACAAAAGCATCATAAAACTCCTCTGTGACAACAGTGCCACAAAACTGTCAATCTCGTGAGCTGAGCTGGGAGTTCAAGAGTTAAGCTTGATGAGTAAGTGTTGAAGTAAAAATGGCAAGCAAAAGAAAAAAACCCAGAAGGTCTCAAGGAGTGGGTAATTTCCATTTTCATGAAGTAACTGTAACCAATAATGTGACAAAGGGGTGATCTTAAAAGGAAGCAATTTTTAACACCACAAACACTTGGTTTAGGAAACCAGGCCAAGGCTGCAGGTGGTGACATCACTGCCAACAATAACCAAGATCAGTGACCACTGAAGAGCAAGGTCTAATTTAAAAATTTAAAGAAGTGACTGCCTCTCTCAGTTTTGTCTGAACACACAGAGCCATAAGCAACATTCTGACAGTGACTATATGCACACACAGAAAATACTATGCCTTTATTTTCTGTAATTTAGCTCATAATTAAGTGACACTTCAGTAAATTTACCACACATGTTCTCTTAGGAATAAGCAGAACAGAAAACTACTCAACCTTCTGGAGTCCAGAGCACAAATACATCACCACTCCAAGGTGGGAAGTCTCTTGAGCTGTAACATGGTACCACTCCACACGTTCACAGATCACCTGTTCTGTGTCAGAGTAACATCTGAGAGTCAATCCAAAGCTGTTTGTGTATTCACTGAGCCTTATGCACACCCTCCTTTGTTATCAGGGATCACATTCACCAAGCCAGGTAAGGACATGCACGGATTTTTAAGGAAGTTTAAATATATTTTAACTGCTGGTTATACATACAGAAACCAAAAGGCAGCTTCTTTCAGGGCCTTCCTATTTTCTATAAACCAAACATGCATCAGCTTCTCATTCAGGTCTAAAAAAATCTATTTCAACCAGCATTTAGCAGCAAGATCTTTGATCCTGGTTCACTTTTCACAACAGATCAGCTGTACAGAACTTGTGCTTATCAACAATTTGTCTGGCAAATATTCCTTGTCCAGTCCTGCTGTGACAGTTTATGATGTCACCAACTCCCAGCCATCCATCCAAACCTTTCTCTGAAAATCTGCCCCTTTAAGTATCAGTAAATCAAGAAACTAACTCATTTTATTTTGAGCACCTGCTGTATTTAGGCAACTGTATCAAGCAGGAAATTCCCCACAGTAATTTCTACATCACAGAATGCAGATGAATGTCTTCAATAAATGATCTTTCCTCCATAAAAGGAGATGCATATAACCCCTGTAACTTGCAAAGATTTGCTTCCTTTCCTCCTTTCTCAACCACAAACACACAGACACTGCAGCAAACATGATCCTGAAAGTCTGACACGCCCTGTGGTAGTCTCACAAGTGAAGTAACTCTTAATGAAATCTCCTGAAAACTTGAAACTTGACCAGTGCCTATTTCAGAACCTCTCAAAGTTACCAATCACTTGTAGAAACTCCAATCACTTACCAATCACTTGTAGAAATTCAGTGTTGCTGATCTGTGAATCACTAATGCTAAAAGTCTCTTCTTGTCTCACCTCTCCCAGTAGAAATCCTTCCTGCAATTTTAAAAGAAAAAGATCAAAAATAGAAAAAATCCACTGCATGCAGTCACTTACTTTTCTTAGCCTTAAACTGAAACAGAGATGAAGTTTGAAAGACACATCTGAGCTGCAATGGGTATAACCTGACCTAAGGTTTTACCAAAGCTGATTTTCTGCTTTGCCAACACCCTTTTACAAAGCTACAGGGATGGGTTGTAGCACCAGCTACAGGGGGGTAAAAAGGAGGCCTGAGCACAATGCTGCTCTGCTTCAGCAAAGCCAAGGGAAGTGGAGTTTATACCTGCAGGGACTTACACGAATTTTAGTGTGGAGACTAGGCTGCACCCTGAACAACAGCAGGGACTGTAAAACCCAAAAGTCCATTTAAAAGTAAGGTAACTTTAAGGTAAATAATTTATTCTCCGTTCCTACCCAAAATGAGAAAGAAGACTGAGCCGGAATCAGGAGGTTTTGGCACAAGGTGCAGAGAAAAAGAGCAAGCTCAGGCTAAAAACGTGCCAACAAAACCGAGAGATTCGGGAACAGCCCGGCTCTGCACTGCGCCCGTGGTCAGTCGCAGCTGCTGGAAAGCCACTCATGAAGCTTTCACAGGAGCGTTTTCCACCCACAGCCCGTGTCCTGCGGGAGCCCCACCCCGCGGGGAGCACCCCACATCCCGAGGGGAGCACGCCAGGCACCCCACATCCTGGGGGGAACATGCCGGGGACCCCATATCCCGCTCAGACACCTCACACCCCGCCCAGACACCCCACATCCCGCAGGGAGCATCCTGAACACCCCACAACCCGGGAGAAGCACCCCGGGCACCCCACAGCCCAGGGAGCAGCCGGGACACCCCACATCCTACCCGGGAGGGAGCGACCCGGACAACCCACATCCCGGGCACCCCGCCGAGCATCCCGGGTACCCCACCTACCCGACACCCCACATCCCGCGGACAGCCACCCGGACGCCCCACATCCCGCCCGGACTCCCCACATCCCGCCCCGCAGTGTCGGTCTGGGGCCGCCCCCGCCCGCTGTGACCCGCGGCCGGGCCCCACCGGCGGCGGCGCGGCCTGGCAGCCCCGCAGCGCAGCCGCCGGCCGGGATGCAGTGTGAGGGAGCCCCGCGGGCCAGGGGCGGCGGCGGGGGGCACGTACGTGGTCGGCGCTGCTGTTGGCGCTGCAGTAGCACACGGAGCTAAAGGTGTAGCCGGAGATGGACGCCGCCATGACGGACACACCGCCGCCGCCGCCACGGCGCACGCGTGCCGGACGCACGCCCGCTTCCGGCGGCGCCGCGGGGCGTCATGGGGACTGTAGTCCCGGGGGCAGTGGGGTACCCGCACGGGAAGGCTGGGAAGCTCTGGGAGCGAGATGTTGGACAGTTGTGGTTGGAACAGAGCTCCGAGGCCATTGAGCTCAGCCTATGGCCGATCCCCACCTTCTCAGCCACTGAGCACTGAGTGCCATGTCCAGTCGTTCCTTGGACACCTCCAGGGGTGGGAACTCCATCACCTGCCTGGGCAGCCCTTCCCAATGTCTAATCACTCTTTCTGTGAATAAATTCCTCCTGATGTCCAATCTAAACCTCCCCTGGCCCAGCCTGAGGCTGTTCCCTCTCCTCCTGTCCCTGTTCCCTGGAGCACAGCCTGACCCCGCGGCTGTCCCCTCCTGCCAGCAGCTGTGCAGAGCCACAAGGTCCCCCTGAGCCTCCTTTGCTCCAGGCTGAGCTCCTTTCCAGCTCCCTCAGCCTCTCCTGGGGCTCCAGACCCTTCCCAGCTCCATTCCCTTCCCTGGACACACTCCAGCCCCTCAATGTCTGTTTCATCATGAGGAACATTAACCTGGTGCAGCTTGTCCAGAGGAGGACACGAAGATGGTGAGGAGGAGATGGAGCCTCTCTGCTCTGGGACAGGCTGGGAGAGCTGGGGGTGTTCATCTGGAGAAGCTCCAGGGAGACCTCAGGGTTCTTTCCAGTGCCTAAAGGGGTTCCAGGAGAGCTGGAGAGGGAGCCGGGATAAGGGACGGGATAAGGACGAGGGGGAATGCATTCAAACTGCTAGAAGGCAGGGTTGAATGGGATATTGGGAAGAAATTCCGTGGTTCTGTGACACATGCACGGAGCTGTACAGAAGGCAACTGTGCGGCAGTTATTTTTTCATTAAAACACCTTTCAATAAACCTTTTAACAGCATTAACACATGTGACATTTGAAATTAATAAATATTGAGAAGAATAAACTGTTATTTTAAACATTGCACTGATTTTCATCGAATCGGAGCGGTTTGAGTTGGAAGGGACCTTATAGATCATTTACTCATAACGCCCTGCCATGGACAGGGACACTTTTCACAGACCGGGTCGCTCCCAGCCTCACCCAGCCCGGCCTCGGACACTCCCTGATCGGGATTTGAGGTGGCTACAGCGATCAGAAGCTTAGAAAGCACACCAGGTTTGGGAGCGGGCCGTGCTCCCCTCACGGCCGGATCACCAAGCCGTGCTCCCCTCACGGCCGGATCACCGAGCTCCCCTCACGGCCGGATCACCGAGCCGTGCTCCCCTCACGGCCGGACCACCGAGCCGTGCTCCCCTCGCAGCCGGATCACCGAGCTCCCCTCACAGCCGGATCACCGAGCCGTGCTCCCCTCACGGCCGGATCACCGAGCCCGGGTCCTCCCGGCCGGGAGAGGCCGCGGCCGCTCCGCCCGCAGCGCTCGCTGGTTCCGGGGCGTGCCGGGCATGGCGCTGGCCGGGGATGAGCCGTTCAGCCCCTCGGTGCTGGGCACCAGGGAGCAGTGAGTGCCGGGCGCGGGGCGGGCAGGGCGGGACGGGGCTCGGAGCCACCCGCTCTGGGAAGGGTGGCTCTGCCCGCGGCACGGGGAACGGCAGGGAGTGGTCTTACAGTCGCCCCGAGCCCAAGCCGGTCTCTGGTTTTGGATGTTATTGATTTACTTACGGAATCTGGGGTTCTATGAAGTGGTGCTCCTAGGTAGGACGCAGCCTTCTCACCCTTCCGTAGAATCATGGACTGGTTTGGGTTGCAAGGGACCTTGAAGCTCATTGAGTTCCACCCCAGCCATGGCAGGGACACCTCCCACTGTCCCAGGCTGCTCCAAGCCCCAGTGTCCAGCCTGGCCTTGGACACTGCCAGGGATCCAGGGGCACCACAGCTTCTCTGGGCACCCTGTGCCAGGGCCTGCCCACCTCACAGGGAACAATTCCTTCCCAATATCCCATCTAATCCTACCCTCTCGCAGTGGGAAGCCATTCCCCCTTGTCCTGTTATTCCATCGCTTGTCCTCAGTCCCTCTCCAGCTCTCCTGGAGTCCCTTTAGGCACTGGAAGAGGCTCTAAGGTCTCCCTGGAGCCTTCTCCACATGAACACCCCCAGCTCTCCCAGTCTGGTTCCTTGGAGCATCTCCATGGCCTTCTCTGGGCTTGCTCCCATGTATTAATGTCCTTCTATGCTGGGGACCAGGGCCTCACCACCCTCAAAATCAACAATTTCTTGCAAACATCCAGCCTAGATTTCCCCTCTTTCACTTTTTCTTCCCCTCCCTCGTTTATCTAAACATTTCCCAGTACTAATTATAATATCCTCTCTTCTCCAACTTCAGCTGGGATGCTGCATATGAAAGAGAGCTGCAAACTTTTCAAGATATTGGAGATGCCGGGGAAATCTGGTAAATAAAATAACTCCTGCAGAGTGATTCTGTTGTTTCTTTACCAAGACAGACATTGCAAAACCACAGCCAGCAATTTGGTGGGTTGCTGACAAAATGATGGGGAGTTTTACCACTGAAACCAGCAGTTCCTCTCTTGCCCAATTTCTCAGTGCAGATTTCTCAGCTGCACTTGAACTAATGTCATCACACAGAAATTGAGCTGGTAATTGAGGTGGATGTTACTGACAAATTTGCTTTTTATCCCTGATCTCAGGTTTAACCACAAGTTGCCCCTGCTGCTGCATTTTTTAATATCTGGATGGTTTCACCTCCCAGAGTTGGTGTTTCAGTGAATTTTAAGGCCATGTGATTAATTTTCATTTGAACAAAGCAAACATGGAATATGAGCTGTGGACATTGTTCTTTAAGTAACAGTAAGAGTGGCTTTGAAAAAGCTGGAGAGAATGAGTGATGAATTTGAATCCATTTGCTGCATCTTTTGTATGTTTTTTCTAGTTTAATTACCTGGGATGTTGCTTTTTCCAGGTTTGGAGAAGAAAGCATGGTGCGCATAATCTCGTGGTTGGAAAAGCACAAGGTCCCCCTTGACAGCTCTGTGCTTGACATTGGGACTGGGAATGGTGTTTTACTGGTTGAATTGGTTGGTATTTTGCAAAGTTTGTGTATTTTTTTACAGAATCAGAGCAGTATAAATACAGTTCTCACAAGTGGCAGTGGTCATCAAATGAGCTGTGACCTGTGTGAAAGGCAAAAAGTGCCAATACTTCAGGCTTCAAAATCTGCAGTATTTCTCTAAATCAGCCACTCTGAGCATCCCTTGTTTTAACTTTACCTTTCTGTTTCCCCACGTCTAAAATTGCATTTCTTCCCATTTTTGTGTAAACACCCTCAGATAAGGGAATTAAGTTGACTAATTTACAAAGTACCCTCAGGTACAAAACCAGACCCTTTCTCCGCACTTAGTTCTGATAATAACACTCATTTTTCATGTAAAAAAAGTGGGTAAACTTCTATGTAGATGACTTAAAAAGTTGTTAACACTTCCTCTAAAGAAGGGTCCACTTCTGTCTGGGTGGAAACTCTGATCAGATGTGTTCTGAAGTGTTACGATGTTGTTCTGCACAAGATGTTTAGGCATCCTCATATTTTTTTCCTATTTTTGATTGATTTTTTTTGTGTCACACAAAAGGGGAGATGGTAAAGAAAGGGGCTGTCATAATGTCACAGCTTTTATTTTTATGCATTCTTCATTGGCTCCATTAGTTTCTGTAGGACTTGAAAGGACTGAAAACCAAAGTCAGGTTTGGAGTGGAATTTTTTTTTAACAAGGACTTTGATTTTAGAAGACTTTGAAACCTTTCTGGAGACTGGCTGCTGCACCACAGCACAGGAGAATTTAGGTCATCAAAAGCAGAAATTGCTCATATCACTAAGAGAAACTAGCCTAATAATGGTGATTGTTGAGTGCAATGATAGCTCTATTATGGTTGAAACACCCAACAGAAAAATCTTATTTGTAAGGCTTCAATTTTATACTGACTCCACTTACGAGTGGGAAACTGATTTTTCATACTGTAATGGGAAAATGACAGCCTGATAGCTTTTAAAAACTATTAAACTACTGTGAGAGCACACTCCTCTCTTAGATTAAGCACCTCATGCTATTGTGGTTCCTTTCATAGGAAATTTTGAGTCCATTTCTCACTTGAAAAGTTGCTACAGATATTAGGTTGTTTACTTTTGCTCAATAATTCAGGATCTTGCTTGATGTAAGAGGTATTTTCTGTGTGTCAGCTGCAAGGCTTTGGAAATCAAGTTGGAATTCTTTTGATAGCTGCTGTAGGACTGTTCTGCCACTGAAGTTGGACTCCATAGTGGGATAAAAATGGCAATACTGGAAAAGACTTCAGTCATAGAGGACATCAGTAGCAGGTGTCTGCAAGGGAACTACTTGAGGGTACATAAGTATCAGATCAGTGAGACCCCTTGGTGTTTTTATATGTGCAGTAGGCTGTGGTCCAACCCCTGTGAACTTCAAGGATGTGGGAGCCTGGATTGATGACATAATTCCTTTGCCTTCCAAAAATTCTGGCTCTTCTAAGGAAATCTTGCTGCCACAGAAAGCTGTGGTCTCCTCTTATCTTTACAGGCAACATGGGAGCCACCAATATTGAAAAACTTCTCTGAAGTGGAGGGTATTCACCCAAATGGGGGTGTCTGCCCCAAGCACAGGGCAGAGCTGATAATGTTGCAAACTCCCTTCTGCTCTTCAATCTGCTTCTTGAAGAAGCAGCAGCAGAGTGCTGTAAACACCACCTCCAGGGCAGCAGTCCAGCTGCAGGATGCAGTGTGGTCACGTTTGGCACGAGAGGGAAGGATCCCTTCCTGTCACAGTCAGGCCCTACAGGTTCTGCAGCATTTAATGTTGTTTATCTCTAAACCTTCCTTCTCTGCCCCCGAGACTAGAGGAGTGAATGGGAACTCCCTGAAGTGACTCAAGCCTTTCCTTTGCAAACAGAGGAGCTGTTGTGGGAACTACTCCTCCACCCCCAAACCTTCAGCACAGGCATCTGAGGAAGCCTGCTTTGCTCCGGGGAGGGATGTGGGCAGGAGCCTGAGCAATAAATGTTCTCCATCCCATGCAAACAACACTGTCTTTGTGTTCAGCTGCAATTAGCCCTCAGCTCAGAACAGCTGGTTAGCACCCAGCTCAGGCCTGAGGGGCTGCTGCAAGGAGGAAGGACAGTTGTGGAAACTCCTCATAGTTTTCCTGGCTGTTGAGGTGTCAGCCTTTGGAACAAGCAGACACGCAGCTGGTTGCTTAACACCACTTCGAATCCATGTGTTCCTCCAAACCCCAGCCTCCTCCCTGTCTCTGCTGTGACAGCCTGCAGCTGGCCAGAGGATCAGAGCTCTTCCCATCAGGTTTGGATCTTGCCAGACCCACTGACACATGTGATACCCCGAGTTTTTCCTTTCAGCACCTACCTTGGAGCAAGGACATGTGTCCCTGCTCCCCTCCCATGTGCCCAGCTCCAGCTGATGCCAGGAGCCCACCTGCTTTGCCAAAGGCTTGCTGGGATCTCTCTGAGTTCTCTAAGATGGGTTATCCTTATCGCCAACAAATTTAGATTAACAAAGTCTCTGTGTGCTATCATATGTGGTGCATAACCTGCCTGAAAATTGCTGATACAGACACCTGGCAGCATGCAAATTATTGCATTTAAATAGGCATTAGCATGAATAATTAGAAAAATGTATGATTTTGCAGTGGATTTCTGTACTAGAGCAACGTATTACGTATTCTGGCTCTTACAATTTGGGTTGTAAACTTTTGCAGAATTGCTTAATCTCCAATGTTACATGTCAGAAAGGTTTTTTTTTCTCTGATTTTGAAGCATCTGGCATTGTCACATGCTCTCATCACTGAAAATTCCTGGTTTCCAAGTTACTTTTGCTGCAGATAAGAGCCTGTTCCCCTCCAGGGTGTTACTTTTCACAGTTGTGCTCAGTTTTCCACTTGACATAAACCAGCTTTCAGTCACCAGTTCTTTCGGTGAGGTATTTAGGCAAAATGGAGTTACTTCAGCTCATTCAGCTGTTTAGCTCTTGTAATGGTAACAGTCATAAAAATGAGTAAAAGGTGGGTTGTGTTTTTTTCCTGTTACTAGGAGGAGAGATGAGATGGATTATAGACAGGGAATGTACTGGCTGGATAAAAACAATTGCTAGCACACTAATTAAGATTCTGTGCTTCTATCTAGGCAAAGTCTGGCTACATGAATCTCACAGGGATTGATTACTCACCTTCTGCAATACAGCTTTCAGAAAAAGTAAGAGAGAAAGAAGGGATGCCTAACATTAAATTAAAGGTAAGTCTTGAGAGAGAGTTAATTGAGGAAATAGAAAGCAATTGAGCCCCCAAGATTAAACGAGTTAATTGGTATTCAGATCTACTCAGTGTACTAAATGAATTATGTCTTTTGACATTCATTTGTGAGAGAACTCTAGCCAAATGAATCTGTTTACAGGAAGATTTTTGGTCTTTTTGGTTTTTGTTTGTAACAGTCATTAGGGCTAACAAGATTTCCCTGCTTGGAGCAGGGAGCAGAGTAGTGGTTCACCAGTCGGCAAGTTCTGTATTTTAGCTGCTGCATTCTGAATTTCAGACTTGAGGCAGAGGAAGAAATCCTTAAGTGATAGAATCCCTACCAGTAGCTGAACAGCAGGAAGTTTGAGAGGCCTTGCTGGAGCAGAGGAAGGACCAGACAACCTCCAAAGTCCCCTCCAGCCTCAGCCATGTTGTGATTCTGTGGCTGGCTGTCATTCTGAGCTCTCTGCTGTGCTGTTCTACCCTCCTGCTCTGTACCTGTGTGATGTCTCTGTTCCTGTTTGTCAGCTCTAAAATCTCTTTGTGGCAGGCTCTGTCTGTTCCTCTGCATTCGTGCAGTGCCTGGCACATGGCAGGGATCAAAGTACAAATAATGATTTAAAGAATGAGCTTCAAGTGTGTTAGCTTGGGCTTTAGATTACAGCAAATAGATCATCACACAATGTGTAGAGAAGAAAGAGGCTGCCATGGCACTGTGAGTTACCCTTCCCTAAGCACGCCCATTATCAGCAGTGAAGCTTTGTATCCTAAAGTCTTGCTTTGCATTAAAGATTCAGGAGCTGCCGAGTAGAAGATTGTTCTCACAGCTGCAGACTTCTGGTTTAGGTAGAAGACTTCCTGGCACCCTCAGCTGAGCTGTCAAGCTTTGACATTTGTCTCGACAAGGGGACTTTTGATGCCATAAGCCTCGACCCCAATGACGCAGCGGGGAAGCGGAAGCTGTACGTGGGATCTCTGTGCAGGGTGTTGAAACCAGAGGGCTTTTTCCTCATCACCTCTTGCAACTGGACCAAGGAGGAGCTGCTGAACGAGTTCAGAGAAGGTAAGCAGCTGAACAGAGCCCTCTGCCAACTTGGGGTTGCTGAAGGAAGGGATGAGTGAATTTTCATGCCTGTGTTAGCATATTGACTTTCCCAGATCAGGATTAGAGGAGGGAAAGTGATTAGGAAATGCTCCAGTGTGTGTCTTCCCTCTGTTTTCCTTGGGAATTACTCTCCCATGTTTGCCAGTGCCAAGAGAGGACAGGTTTCCTGACACTTTGGAGGTTGGGAATTTCGGTGTAATTACCCTGGGAAAATGTGTGGCCTCTGATACTTTTTGGGTCCTTAATTACTAGACCCAGTTCACCCTTTGATTGCCAAAAAATTTGGGTTACATTGTTACCCATGTTGAGGGGAACTGGCACGTCTGTGACCTTTTGTGTCACCTCTCCAGCTGCCCTTTTGGTCTACCTAGGAGGTTTTTTTTGCATGCCAGTCAGCTCCTGAATCTCATGCCTGAGGCTTGAAACTCGGTGTGGATCTGAAACAACCATCCCTTTTGGGGAACTGAAGTTACTGGCAAGTTCTCATATTTTCTGCCATTAATTTGTGCAAGTCAGCCAGCTAAGATTTTTTTATTATCCATGGAAGAGTTTCAGCTGTATAAAGCAGTGGTGCAGTGTAACAATACAGTCCTATAAACTCACAGATTAACTGACTTGCAAGTTTTCCAGACGAATAAAGAATGGTTTGCAAAGGGTTATCCAAGAGGCGAATGAAACGACTTCCTTCTAATAAAAGCATTTCAATTTCTGTCTGGCAGGATTTGAAATTCTGGAGGAGCTGCCAACACCCAAGTTTTGCTTTGGAGGAAGAATTGGAAACAGTGTAACAGCATTGGTTTTCCAAAGGAAAAAAGTGAAGCCATCCATCTTGGACAAATTAGATTAGATGAGAAAAGTCTGAACTTTAAACCTGACAGAAAACCTCAGACACGTGTGTAAATAAATGCTTTTTGAGTGCACAGTAAAATACTATGTATGGAGCTCTAAGGGACTATAAAACATTGCCCTAGAAACGTTTCAGCTTTGCATAATTTGCCCATAAATTTTGTCCTTGCTACAACCTCACTTGTTTCAGGGAAGCTGCAGGTTTGTAAGAGAGAGGGAAGTCAGACATACTAAATACAGAGACCAACATAACTGAATGATATTTGTGCTTGAAATATAATCTGATATTTAATTTCTGTGCTGGTACACAGTGACCAATAGAGGTAAAGGTATTCTACAAAGCAAAAATCTAATTTTTCTATTGTGCAGTGGAATAGAGAACAAGCCTTTTCAGTGTAAGTGCTGGATCTTTAATTTTTTTTAGGAGAACATGAAGCTAGCTGTTAAGGAGGAAAATTAATATAAAAACCAGAGCACTTTCAAGAAAGGACCAGTTGGTACTTTACATTCAGATTTTCAGAGGTTCTCAGACTCAGCATAATTGTGTCTCTTCTGAAGCAGCTCAGCTCTTTTCCCACAGAGGGAGTGTTTTTAAGTCTCCCTTGCCTGAGTGTGTTCATGCCTGGTCAGTTCTTTTCCCTGATCTCATGAATACATAAAGGTGTGATGTTGCATTCTCACTGGTGTGTGACATATGCCTCCTTCATTATTAACCTGCTAGATGGGAATGTCTTTAGAGCCACAATGACCAGAAGTTTTCCAGTGAATTTCTCAGGATGGATTTTAGCTGCATAAATCCAAAAGATTTCGAAGCATAACTAACCATTCCTTGTTCCTTTTTTAAAAAAAAATATTTTTTAAACTTCTGTGTGCAATCCTTATGCTCAATTTCATTGCCTTCATTTCTTCTGTTTTGTAATCTCAGAATATTGCTGTTGCTTGAAAGGCAGGAAAATGAGATTTCTTCATGCCTTGACAAACACATTTGCAGGTGACAATAAACTTGTTCTTTCAAACATCAAGGAGGACCTCTTAGGCAATCAGGTTTTGTTTCACAGGCAAGGTCATGTTTGTTTATCAGGGAATTGCTTCTCCTACTTTCCACACTTCTCCTCGTTCCCAGGGCTCGGGAGATCTTTAAGGGTCAATAAATACTTCCAATCCTTTCCCAGGATAGGAATCAAGGCATTAATTTGCATCTGTTGATGTCGTCAAGGTAGGAATCCTAGTGCTGCATCTTTTTGGGGTGGGGTATATCCCATTGGAAGAATGATTTATCAGCAGTGCTGAAAAAATTTAGCCCCGGAATAATTCTTTGCATGCTTGGTCAGAATTGGGTTCTAAATTGAGTGCCAGAACTAAGGGCTTTTTACCCTCTGGGTAACTGTTGTAGTCCTGTGCTCTGCTTCTGCTCAGTAGCCAGCTGGAATGCTTGGAAATGTAACTGGGAATCCAAAGAGAAGATTTTTTTAGCATAGTAGTACAAAGGCTTCAAAATGCACTACTGATAACAGCCTCAGTAAAAAGCCTGTGACATTTTTGGCATCAGGTAGAGTCAATACAAGGAAATTTTAATTGTCAAGGACTCTGGCAGGATGTGTTTCAGGCATCTGTTTTATTCCCATCTGTAATTTTTGCTAATGAAGGCATGTTGTGTGTTTAATCATGGAATGAAAATAAAATCAGGGCTGTCATGGATTTTCTTTTAATCAATTAGTTGGAATTCAACTATAGATTCCCACTCCATAAGATATGTAAGGTTCAGGGCAAGTATTGTTTTCTCCTCTTCACAGAACTGATTATTATTAGCTTTTGTTCTCTGGGTAGTATTTTTATATAATTTGTAAAGCTAAAAATAAGCTTCTTAAAATTGCTTGAGACTAAGGATTTCTGCATTAGATCTGTAGTTTGCATATTCCTTCAGTCCCAAGCACTTCCAGGTGTCACTGGAGAGCAGAAAAATGCTTGTAAATCATGTTTTAGGAGCTTTATTTTAAGGCAACAGTAACCAAAGGCTTACTATTTAAAATCTGCTCTGTTGGAAACCTGGAATTTTCTGGGTAATGGAGTCTAGGTAGCCACTGAAGCACTGACTTAGTGAGTGGGGGTTTTGGCTACAAGGATTTGGAACAGACTTGTCAAAAGCTGTCCTTGTTTTGGGGCACTTCATCTTGCCAGGAGGTTCTTCCTGGTGTGATCTCTAAATGTTGATGCATTTCAGTGAAAAAACTGTTAGAAAAAGAGGCAGAGGAATAAGCAGTGATTTAGGAAAAGTGAGTTTTTGCTAGAAGTTTGGGGAGTGCTTCATGGTAGTTCCTGAAGGCTGGAATCCTCCTGACTGCACAGCTGTGTGACTCTTGGTTTCAGCTGCAACACCAGACTGCAGGAGAATAAATGCAGCATTTGAAACATGTTTTACTCCTATTGTTTTGCTATCTGAAAACTCTGTCTGTGATTTCCCTGTCAAATGTGAGGTTTGTGGGTAGTAAAACTAACATCTTCCATGGATCCCAGAGGTGGTTGAGCCCACAGGCTGTTCCTGCAGGACAGAGTTTAGGCTGGATGATGATGCGGAGCTGGCAAACCTTCCTGGAGTGGTTTTGCATAGACTGTGGGCAGAACAGAAAGGGTTTTTGTTCCCTGGTTCATTGACAGCATGCTGAAGGATGAAATTCTCTCAGGATTCACCTTCTATTCCAGAAAGATTGAGGGTGGCTTTTAGTGCATATGGCCAGACAAAGCATGTCCACCAACATTGTGCTTGGTGCAGCTCAGATATCACCTGGCTCCTGTTGCCAAGAAAACTTGTGCTTAGGGATTCTCTTTGGAGGCATTTACTGGTGGAGATCATTGAAGTCTTTGTGGGGCTTGTGCTACTGAAAGAGCTTGGAGCATTTTACACAAATTTTATGGGGTTTATCACAGAACTGAACTGTCAGGATGAAATATCTGAGAGAGGTGACCACGCGATATTAATGAAATAATTATTGATTTGAGATGTTTGTCCTAGGAGAGTTTTTACACGTGGGGACTCTGCTAGAGTGTGAGGTAGATGGGTTCTCAAGACAAAAAGCCTTTGCCCTTTCAGCATCATAGTACTTTCTTGAAATAAATACTGCTATAACCATTTTCATATGAATTAAAAAGCAAGAAACACCAGACATGAAAATCATGGCACAACTGAATGACCACAGAAAATTCAGAGGGAAAATTAATGTTTCCTTACTCCTTGACTTCCCTTTTGGTGAGCAGCTTGTTATCTATAAGAGGTATGTTCATTTAATGGTCCTTAAGGAGCAGGAATAGCCATAGAATCCCAGAATGGTTTGGGTTGGAATGGACTTTGAAGACCATCTCATTCCAACCCCCTGCCATGGGCAGGGACACCTTCCACTACACCAAATTACTCCAAGCCACATCCAACCTGGCCTGCAGTGCTGTCCATAGGCTGTTTTTTAAAGGTTGATTTTTTTTTTTTTTTGAAGGCTGAGAAGATATAGAATTAATATTCTGTTCTTAAAACTCAGTGCAATTTTGTGGTGTAGCGTGAAGAATTTCTGGGAGCTACAATTTTTTTTTTTAAGAGCTGTTGGGTTACATCACAAACACCATCAGAATTATGGCAGCTGCTTTTCCAGACAGGGCCAGCAGTGATGAAGCATGGAATTACAGGCTCTCTGTCCCATCAGGAGAATATTCCTGCAAATCATTATTGAGAGCATCAAGTTGAAATAACTGCATTATGAGCTCACCTTGTTGAATTCAAACCCAGTGTTGCAACACCATTTCTAAAATCTGGGAATAGCCAGTTGCTTTGATTGTATCATAGGATTTGAGGTATTTAACACCTACAGAAAAGGAGATTCAGAGTTTTTTTTACTCTGTACTTTTCCAAATAATGTTAAAAAGGGGCTTTCAGATATTTGGGTTTTTAAACATTCAGTTGCTGTTTACAGGAGAGCTTGTTATACCTGGGTGAAGAAGTGCATGTCCCATCACACAGGTCTCAGGTGTGATTCTCTGGAGAGCAAACGTTCTCTCATATAATTTATATCAAAATTATTTCAGTTCTGCAGTGGCTGTGAAATCTGTGAGCCCAAAGAGTCAAATTAATGGGATGAACTGAAATCCCTCGATTAGAATGACTGGGTTTGTACCCAGGTGTGCAGGGCACAGCAAAGAGATACCTGTGAAGCTCCAAAGCTGAGCTGACACAGCTTCTTGGGAGTTATTTTTATGTAAGGATGAGTTCTTGAATAGCTTTTCTGGTGCATTAGGCACAGCATGCTTCCCTTCATTGCTGACAGTGGCTTCCATGTATTTCCACATTCCAGGAATGCACTGGCAGCATTGTAGCCATTGTGAGGAAAATCTGCCTGTACATATATTCTGCTATGTCTGTTCTGCTGTGAGCCAGGGTGCCTGGAATAAGACTGCCAAATTTTATGTTATTTCATACCAGACAAAATCTTTAAGTGTGGTATTTAGCAACATACAGCAAAATTTTCAGTGTTTTGGCACTGGGATTGCTTTCCTGATCTTGGCATGCCGAGAGGTGGAGAACATGGCTTGCTGCAACAATAACTGCTTTATTTTATAGGCCCTCTAAGCATTTTAACGTATCGAATCATCTCCTGTAAAATACGTGGAGAGCACAAAGAAAATAATTGGGCCAGGGCTTTGCAAAGCCGTGAGGAGATCTGCCTTTGAATTCCTGTTGCTTGCTGCCTTTTGTGGGATAAGAGGAAGGGGAGGCTGCCCTGCACAGTGTTACCTGCTCCGTGGCTGAATGGGTGGTGCACAGCTCCATCCCATGCCTTGGCTGCAAGTAGGTTGAGCATGACCTAACCCTTGTGGTAGCAGCTAAATTGAGGAGCAATTAATGGCTACCAAGGGCTTTCAGTGAAAGGGGATGAGGTGTTATAGCCTCCAGACAAAGGAGGGAAAGGAGCTGGCGTGTTTTGTTTAACACAAATAAGGGAAAAGCCAACCTGCGGCTTAATTTCCATTTGTTAGGTAACAGTATAGCTTGAAGTGAGCCCATTTCTGTGTTACTGGAAATTAAGCTGAGTGCTGTCAGGCAAACCAACTGCTGCCAGGTAACATATAAATTCTGGGTAATCACAAGGGCATGAGGCTGTGCTGCAGAACCAGAGCTAATAGACCCAGTGAGGGAACAGACACAAACCTCAGCACAGTCACTGCAGCAGCCAGGTAGCCATGGACAGTGTCATGTGGCAAGTGGAGGTGAGGAGGGTGTGCATATATTGAGAAATTTCAACTGTTGATAGGTTTGACAACTGAAATTCGAGCAGAAGGGTCTTTCACCCCAATTTTCAGTAGTCATTAGCCTTGCTGGCTGTGCCCTACCCCAGGGCTCTTCAGCTCCATGGGTGCTGCACTGCTGCTTATCCAACGTAGGGTGATGCTTTGGGGCATGTCTGCAGCTGCCTCGGGCTTTGTGGATGAAGGACAAATAACTCTGGGCTAATCTTAAGCCAATTCAGACCCAAACGTGGCTGACAAAGTGGTGAGCATGTTCAGGCGAGAGAGAGGCTCACACATGTATTTCATGGCCTATTTATTTTATCCATCAATGTTTCCATTGCTCCCAGTCTGGGGCTCCCAGATCAGGTGTCATGCCCTCTGCCAAGGCAGGGAGGGAGGCAGCAAACACAAAGCTGCTGCATGTGTGCAGCAAATAGCCTGTGACATAAAAAAAGAATTGTGAAGTGTGGTGGAAATCCCATCATATGCCAAATGCAGTCAGAACTACACTCCTCATTACAACCCTCTGCACAGCAAGTCTTCACCTGTTTGGGGCATCAGGTCTTTGTAATTCAGGTACTTTCTGACCTACATTGATCATATTACAGAGATGTGCTCTTTTCCTGGGCATCAAATATTTGCTAAAAATACTTCAGCTCGCTGTTACCAAGATTTTGTGAATTTGAGGATTTGCCCTGAAACTGGAGTGTAACTTCTGAAGCAGTTCTCCCTTTTGTGCTCTTGGAGACCTTTGGTGGAGTCAAGAGATCCCTGTTAGTACGTGGCACCCAGCACAGATGGGTGACTGGGACATCATCCCGTGACTGGGACATTATCCCGTGATTGGGACATCATCCCATGGCTGGGACATCATCCTGTGACTTGGACACTCTGACTCTCTGGCCCAGGGCAAATCCCTTACCTGTGTTTTTTGCCTGGCAGGAGAGGCAGAAGGATAACCCCATAAATGACTGGGATTGCTCAGGTGCTCAGAAGGACAGCACAGAACTGTAGGTCATTGTGAAAGGGACACTTCTGAAATTATTGGTAACCTTGGTGCATATGACTAGAATAACAACAAACTGGAGTAGACAGCGAAGCGTTGGAAAGGCTACATGGAAAGAAGGCTGTAACTGCAGCCAAATCCTGTGCACTGGAAGTGAAGGAAATGCTGTCTGTCCACAGGGCTTAGCACTGCTACATTGACATGTCTTAATGACTTGGACCCCAGAATCACTTCAGAAGAACCATGGGCATCATTAGACTTTTTCCTATCCACAGTTTCCATCTCCATCAGGAAGGCTCCTAGTCAGTGGGTAGCAAGGGCACAGACATCTGAGACAAAAACACAAATTAAATCAGCTCACAAATTAACTGAACGAATTTTCTGCCCATGAAGACTAAACTCTCATGGCCAGTTCTTTAAAGCTTGAAAGTTCTTTCTGTTTTTTCCCCTTCTGACAAAGGGAAAAAACACTGTCCAGAACAGGGACCTATGGGCAGCCAGTTATGTAAACACCATTACTGAAAATACTGTCTGTGGAAAACAGGTTTGTGCTTCAGCAACAGGCTTTCACACGTGCTGGGAATTCTCCACAGCCAACTCATCTGTTGGGAAGCACAGAGGATGAGAGGCAGAAAATGCTGGGGTTGGAGCAAGCTGCAGAAGCAGACAGAAAACAACTTTCTGCTTGAGTCTTGGAGCCCAAGGCTGCCACGGGAATGGATTCAATTATGCTCTGAGCTTTATTGCTGAAATATTCCACTGGGAAACCGTAAAAAAACATTTTCAGACTTGATTCCCGAAGTTCTGGAAAAGGAGTTAGCAAGTGTTTTATTGCTACCAGTCTCAACACGTGATAAGAAAAGCAAATACTGAGTGGGATGGAGGAACATGATGTAAAAGCCCCTTCACATCATCAAACCCTTCTCCCTGTTCATCGCCCACTCAGACTGGCCACTCCTGCTTAATGTGATGTATACTGAGCACGGAGCCACTTTTGTTGAGATCAGCCCTCACTGTGCTGGTGGGAGCTGCTCCCTTGTTAAACATCCCCCCGCTGCTTCTGCTTGCCTCCCTCTTCTTCACTGCATTCAATACTAACTGATAAGTCTTCCTCGAGAGTAATTTGTTGTCCTGGGCTGTGTAGCAGCAGGGCAGGACACCCGGAGCACAGCAGAGTTCACAGCTACAGCTTCCCTTGCCATTCATGCCCTCACTTGTCCATACATGCCATCCCCAGTGCTGTGCCCAGCCATCCGGCCGGGTGGATGAAATTCAGCCCCAGATTCATTCCTGATGACATCTGTGTTCTCTGCTCGCATATGTTTAAGATTAATGTTTAGGCTCTGTTTTGTAATGAGTCCTAAATCTTCCTCTTAGCTGTCATGTAGTTTCCTTGTTCGCTCGTTACGCTCGCTCTCGGAAGGAGCCCGTGCTGTGCGCGGTGCAGCCTGGGCGGGTGGAAAATGTCACTGTTAGAGCACAGCGCTGCTGAGGGCCATTCCCACGTGAGGCCAAGCAGATGTGCCTCTCAATACTGCAGAGGAGCCACAGCCCCTTCCTAAAGAGGCTTCAAGGGAACTGGAGAGGGACTTTGGACAAGGGCCTGGAGTGGCAGGACAAGGTGGAATGGATTCCAACTGCCAGAGGGCAGGGTTAGATGGGATGTTGGGAAGAAATTATTCTCTCTAAGGGTGCTGAGGCCCTGGCACAGGTTGCCCAGAGAAGCTGTGGCTGTCCCTGGATCCCTGGCAGTGTCCAAGGCCAGGTTGGAGCAACCTGGTCTAACTCAAGGTGTCCCTGCCCATGGCAGGGGGTTGGAACTAGACGATCTTTAAAGGTCCCTTCCTACCCAAACCATTCTATGAAAAATTAAGGAGTGGGATTTTTTAATATTTTTTTCCCCGTATCCCACCGGTGCGTGCAGGGGCGGATGGTGTCCATCCGTGATGTGCCAAAACTTAGCCGCTACTTCTTCTCGCGGTGACCCTTCAATATGCGGCTGATGGAGTCCAGTTCTCCTGCTCCTCCCCGGGCCGGCCGTGCCACCAGGAGTCACTCTCGGCCTCTGAAAGGGCCGCGGATCCGCAGGCGAGCCGCACCCGCAGCATCCCTGGCTGCGGGGCTGTGTGCGGGAGCTGATGCCGAGCAGCGCTGCCTGCGCCAGCCCGCGGCTCCCCGCCGGGCAGCGCCTCATCGCTGCCCCGATCCCCCTTTTTTATTATTTTCGGGCTTTTCCACCCCCACATACGCTCTCCGCGGCGGTGTTTAACCCCGGGGATGCCCGTTCGGGGCGGCAGCCGGGGGTCTCCCCCGCCTCCCCTCGCAGCGAGCGCTCCGCTGCGCGGCTCCCCGGGGCGGGCGCTCCGCAGGTGCGGGCCGGGCTCTGCCGGCGCTGGCTCCGCTCAGGAAGTGACAAGCGCATTTCCTCCTCCTTCTCCTCCTCCTCCTCCTTCTCCTCCTCCTCCTCCTCGCTCCCTCCCTCCGCCCGCCCCGCCCGCAGCACGGCGGCGGCGGCGGCAGCGGAGCGCGGTCGGAGCGGCGCCCACAGCCGGCCCGGCCGGGCCGCGCCGCCGCCACCGCGGGAAGCGCTCGGTAAGCGATGCCCGGAGCGCAGCGGGGCCGTGCAGTCCCGGGGGGTGCCGGGGGGAGCGGACAAAGGGCGGCGGTGCGCCCTGCCCGGGCACGGGGCGGCACGGAGGGGATGGGGACAGAGGGTGGTACCCCCCGCCGCCACCGCAGCCCCGCGGAGCGGGCCGGGGATGTCCGCCTTTGTGCGGTCGGGTCTCACCCCGCCCCGGGGTGAGCGGGGGCACCGCGGAGGAGCAGCCTGGGCGGCCGGAGGGAGCGTGGAGCGGTGGGATGTGTGTCCGGAGCGGCGGGCGGTGCGGGATGCTGAGCCCGACGTGCGGGGATGGGCTGCTCTCCGGAGTTCGGCCAGCGGGCAGCGAGCGGTCCTCACCCGCTCGGGCTCCTCTGCCTTTGCCACTGGAATTATTTCCTGCAAAAGGATCAACACGTGCTTTCCTTTCTGCGGGCCGAGCGTGGTGCTCAAAGGGGCTGAAACTCGGCTGCCGTCGGGCTCGGTGCAGAACTCGCCGAGTTCGGGGGTCTCACGGGGGGCTGCAGCCCAGGGGAGCCGTGCTTGAGCATCCCCGCAGGGATGCTCACCCAGGGACATCGCGCACTTCCCACTCGGATTTCACTCCTGGCACGTGTGAGGTAGCTCGGGGCAGCAAGGAAGGGGGACAGGCCGGTCCCCGGGGCGGGGGGACTCCAGCACCCAGCGCTGCTGCCATGGGACACGGCAGCTCCTCGCTGTGTTCACTGCCCTGGCAGTGGAGTTGTCCTAGAAAGCCTGTAAGTCTTGTTTCGCCATTCAGTGACGTCAGGTTGTTCAGGTTCTGAGGTACGTGAAGGTTTCACGTACAGCTGTACGCAGAGATTTCACGACTGAGGGGCTTTTTCCTCAATAATTTACATTTACTTGACACAGCGAGAGTTTGCAGCAGCACGGTGCCTGTCGCTGGGTTGTGCCGCTGCCTCTCGGTGCCGTGCGGTCTCCACAGACGCTGGTGTACCTTGGCAGCTCATCCCCTCCTTAGGAAATCCTCTGGAGTGAAAAGTAAGCGTAATTTGTTATGAAATAGGCTGATAGACGAAACTTCAGTTGGCGATTGAAACCAGATGTGCATATTTTCCTTTTGAATCCTCAAGCAATAATAAAAGTCTATTTTGACAGATTAAAAACTACTTGCAAATTGCAGAGGTAGCAGTGCCTTGCGATAATCCAGTAAAAACACGGAGGGCTGTGAGCATCTCTGCCCAGTGTCGGGTATCTCGGCGCACAGGAGATGCTGCTCCCATCACAAAGCCCAGATTCCCTTGGCCTGCCTCTGTCATGGGCAAAAATATTTACCAGGGCTTGGCTGAGGGCTGGAAAAAGAAATAAAGAAACCCCAAAACAGTGTAGATAATGTTTCTAGAGAAAATATTTGGGGCGGGTCGTGAAACAGATTAATTAGAGTGATAGTCAAAAACCTGAATTTCAGAGCGGTTTGCTCTGTCCTTACCTGTCGTGGCTCGGTGCAGGTTTGAAGTGAGCTTCTGATTTATTTCTTCATTTTTGAAAGTCCTCAGGAGCCTGAGGATGCTTGTGGAGGTGGGTGTGTCACACCCAGCTCTGGCAGGGCTCAGCCAGGCAGGATTAGGGCTGCTCGCCCCGTGCTGGAGGCACTGCACTGGGAGAAGCACTCAGCCTTCTCGCTTTCAAAAGTGGGGGGAAAAACCAGCCAAAACAACCTGCTGTGGGTTGCTGCCTTCTCTCCACTTCAGAGGAGGGAAGGACACCCTGCCAAGCACGGCCACGCGTGCTGGAGGCTTTGCAGCTGAATCCCCAGCTCTAGACTTTCTCACTTCCACCTTAAACCCAGAGGAGGGAGGGAAACTTTGTGACTTCCAGCTCCGCACAGAGCCAAGGTGTCCAGGAACCGCATTGGTTATAGAAAGCAGATGGCCTTTTGCTGTAAATGCTAAACTTTGCATAGAAAATCTGTGCAAATCAGTTCAGTGGATAATTGATTTGTGTGAGCGAGATCCAGATTTTTGTATATGGAGATCAAGCAGACTGTGGGACAGAGCCAGCACCAGTGTAGGTTAATTTCCAGCTATGGATACCTGCATAAATAAAGATATGTGTATAAATATGCACACATGCAAATAGGCAAACATATACCAATATAAATTCCCAAATCTGCTTTGGTTAATTATATGCAATAATTTTTTTTTTATTATTAAAGGCTTGCTTCACTTTCAGTGAAAGTATAGGCAGAACAAGATACACAACTTTTTGCCAAATCACCTGTATTTGTGTGCAGAACTGACACCATCGGCTGTGTCCTGATGGGGTGTAGAGGGGAATGAGATTTATCCCATTTGTCTATTTTATTACTGCTGGTTGATTTCTGATTTCTCAAATGGCAGCTGCGTGGTTTGAGACTCTTCCTTTTTCCCTTTCTTATAACATTGCAAAGAGTTTTCTTTGTCAGGATGGAGGTGGTTTGCACTTGCCTTGTAAAATCTCAGATGGAAAAGGGGACACCCTAAGCTGAAAGGGTGATTTTGGTTTTGCTCCCTTCCCCCTCCTGTGTCACGTGGTTCGTCAAATGATGCTGCTGGGAAATAGTCCTAATGAACATTAATCTGTGGCAGGACAGCCTTTGGACCAAGGGACTGGGATGGGGCGAGCTGCCAGAGATGCTCATAGCTGTTTGGAGACCTCAGCCTGGCAGGGTCCAGTCTCCTTCCCACATCCCAGGGGAGGGAGAGGGCAAGCAGAGCCTTTGTATCAGTTCTGCCCTCACCAAAACTTTCTCCTGGAGTGAAAATACCTTCAGAAAGACAAGTTTCACTCCCATGGCCATGAGGAACCAGGGCAGCAGAAGAGCTGGGAGGTTGCTCCTCTGTAGCTCCTCAAGCAAGCTCTCTTCTTGGCTGACGTTTTCTGCTCCTTTCTCTCCCAAAACGGGGAGGAGGAGGAAGAGGAAGCAAGCCTGCTGACTCGGGGAAACAGAACTGAAAAAACAGCAGGTCTGCCGAGCAGCAGAGGGCTGAGGCTGCCGTGGGTCTCACATGCCTGGTGGGGTGGTGGAGTGGTTGTGGGAGCCACAGTTCCCATTGTAGGGCTCCCTGTAGGGCTGGGCAAAAATGTCACCGAAACAACAGCTCCTCCAGCACGTCTGCTCCTCAGAGAGCTAAATATAAACTAATTGGGCGAAGAGGAGGGAATTTTCCACCATGCTACTCCTCTGTGCCTGCCAGCCTGCCGGGTCATGAAGCCTATGGTGTGTTGTCCCCTAGGGAAGCTTCTCTCCCTGATCCCCAGCACAGCATGGGATGAGTGCCACCTCTTCCTTCAGGGATGAGAGCTCCTGTACATTCCTTGAAAGCTATCAGGACACTGGCAGACCTGAGCCCTGGAGCTCTGGTTCTGCCCACAAGTCTCCCTCTGAGCAGTGACTGTGTTGTAATTGTGAAAAAGGACTTCTCCAAGGTCACACTCAGTTGCAGCCTGGCTGCTCGCGACCCAGCTATTTCTGTAGAGCAGCAATGCAGAACATGGCTCTGCTGCAGGGAGCTGGAGAGAGCAGATCCACGGGCTGTTTTGTTTTTCCAAACTTTTCTGGGTTGGCTGCCTTTAGAGAGACAAAAATTCCCAAGCAAGAGGCTGTGTCTGAAACCTCGCTGGGATGGGGAGTCTCAGTACAGGCTGTGGATGTGTGAGTGTTTAGTCATCAACAGGTGAAGTGGGGATTGAAAATTAAGAAATGCGATGATGCAGTTAATTTCCAGCCAGAATTTCTCCTGGCTTCAGGTGGTTTATCTGTCAGTTTTGTAACCTGTTTCATTGGTTATGTTCAATATAGCACTTTATGCATCTGACATGTGGTATGTAAGATAAACAAGATTTGATATGTTAGAAGTTTCTTTGAAATGCATGGAGGAGTAAATGGCATTAGACTGACCTGGAGGAGCAGCAGCAAACCCTGTGTGAAGCATGGCTGCTCCCAGCACTGCAGGCTGTGGGTCCCTGCATGGATGGGTGGGAAGTACCAGGCGAGTTTGGCTCCATAATCACTTCATTTGTGTAATATTTTAAGAACTGGTTGAGTGAGTGCAAAAAATCTGTTCTGGTGCATTGAGTTTCTATACCTACCCCCTAAAAGTGTACCCAAGGGAGACTTGGTCATGGTTTTTGCTTTTAGAGGATTAAATATAGCAGCATCATTGGTGTCACTCCTCTGTAGCCCATTTGAAGCATCCCCTGGGCTACATCATTCCCTGTATTTGTGGCTCCTGGCCATAGCTTTTGCTCTCAGCAGCCAGGGCTCAGGGCTGGCTGTGCGGTAGGTATGGGACTGTGGTGAAAGAGGAGTTTGACTTTGCAGCCGTTTTGTGCTTACAGAGCCTTGGGTCTCCCAGGGTTTGTAAAAAATGGGATCTGGCAAGCTTGGATCCGGCAGCTGGAAAACCTGCTCTCTCTGCTCGAAAGCAGCCCTGAAAGGAAGGACCAGGAGTCCTTTGGATGGCTGGAGAGGAGCAGGGCTCAGGGAGGTGGTGCTGCAGCAGGATGTGGCTAACAAGGTGCATCAGTGACTTGCTTTGCTCTCAGCGACTGGTCTGGACTGGAGGGTCAAGAGGTTCACCCTCATCCCGCCCCTAAATCCAAGGGGAGGAGTTAAAGTGTGCTGCTTATTTGCATTTAACACATTTATTTTTTGTCCTTTACCCCATACGACTCTTGCAGTGACCCCAGACTTCATGCTCCTCTGCCCCACCTGCACAAGCGCCGTCATCACTACTCTGCACCACTTGGAAATGTTAATTATAAGGAGAAGGAATTAATGCAGACTGCTGGTCTTCTCTGGTTAGGACAGCCTGGCAGCATAGTTAGGCCAGGTGGAGCTGGCCATTTCCTGTTTCAAGTGATGTGGGAAAGTCACAATAACTGTGATTTTTGTTTCTGTGCTTGCCTTAACCTTAATGAGAACAGCCCTCTGAAGTGCTGGGCAATAGCTGTCAATCCTATGAAATTACTTCAAGTATATACATAATTATCCCTGTTACCATGTGCTTTGGGTTGTTGTTTTTTTTTTTGTCCCAGCTGTTACAAATGAATATTGTATAATATTTTTGAAAGGAGAAGTTTTAATACTATGAACTAGATGCCAGAAGCTACAATTGTGTGCCAAAACTGAAGAGCCATTACAATTATAAAGATACAGAAAACAATAAAGAATACCCACTTTTGGTCTTGTAGAGTGTCTGTCAATTCAGGAAAACAGGCTGCCCAGAGAATCTGTGGCTGTCTCATCCCTGGCAGTGTTCAAGGCCAGGTTAGACAGGGTTTGGAGCAACCTGGGATAGTGGAAGGAGTCCCTGCCATGGCAGAGGTAGAACAAGAAGCTCTTTAAGGTCCCTTCCAATCCAGGCCATCCTGTGATTATTGGACTCTCAGTTGTGTTATAAATTAAATGCAGTGCAGTGGATGATACTTCTCAGAGTGAAAGCATCGTGGTTAATGAAGATCTGCATTGCCAAAACGTAAATGTTTCATTTAGAAACTCTCACCCACATTTTCGGTTGCGCAAGGTTTGTGTTGTTGGTGGAAATTACTTTTCCCGTGGAGGTTTCAGATGTATGTATTTGAAACCTAATTTAAAGAAAAGGTTCCAGCTCTGTGGTGTGATGGATTGTGATGTCAATGCCCTCTCTGTGCCTGTCCTGTGAACCCCACGAATCACCATGAAGGTGGCAGCTTTGAAAGGAGCTGGACAAGAGCCAGGCCAGCCTGTGGAGGAGCTGCTCCATCAGTCCACCCTCTGATCCCTGCACATCCCGCCCTGGGACCTGGGGGCTGCTGGGCAACAGCCCACTCAGGATGTAGGGCATCGAGCCAGAACAGCCCTGCTCCTGGGACTGCTCTGTGTGTTGCTATTTTTAATAATTTTCTGAATTAATTCTTGCTAGAGCATGGACTCAATGATCTTAAAGGTCTTTTCTAACCTAATGATTCTATGATTCAGTGTCTTTTAGAAAGGCCCCCAGTGCAGATATAAAACCACAGTGCTGGCTGAGAGCCCCCTGCAGTCATTTGTGGTGCTGTAGTTTATTGCAATGATTATTGTCCGTGGTGTTCAGGAGAAAATTGCACTTTGCCCTTGCTCTGGATCTGTGTAGTTCCAGCTTCCCGCTGTGCTGAGAGGTGTCAGTGCCACTCTGCTCCCTCCCAGGGACCTTCTCCTGCCCTCTCTGAGGCAGCCAGGTTATCCTCACCAGTTACCCCTCCACGCTCCCCCAGTCTTGAAGTGTACCTGTGTCTTCAAGCCCCTCAGTTACTCCTGGAGTCTCCCCCAGACCTTGGTCAGAGGTGGAGGAGGCTCCAGCTGCCTGCAGTGGAGTGCAGAGCATTCCTTCTCCTCCTGGAGACCCCAGATTTATCCAGCCTGTGGACATATCCCTGCATGCCTGGGTAATCTACTGCACCATGCAGGAGCCTGGGGACATCCCCCTGCCTTTGAGGTGAGTGGCTTTTAAGCAATTTAGTTTTTTTTAAGGTGTATCTTAACATCTCTGTTAGAAACTGTGCTGGTTGCTTCTCTCTGTTCTGTATTATCAACTTGTTCTCTGTATTTAGCACTTTGCTGATCCCAAGTCACTCACACTGCACTGCTTTTCCTGCTTCCTTCCCAATTACTGCCAGAAATGCAGCGTGGCATAGTGGAGTTTCTGTTGCAGCCAGTGTCACCAGTTAGTGCAGGTCTGGTTGAGATGTGCCACTTAAAGTGTTATTATCAGTAGCTCTCATCCACTTCTGTGCACTTTAATGAGGTCTGTTACACCAGTGCTCCCTTTCACCTGCACAAAGACTTCCCGTGAGGTGAGAGCTCTTTCCTTGGTGTTGTAATTGTGATTCCTGACTCCCTGACCTTGCACTGAAACCAGAGCTTTGCTGAGTTTGAGGTGTCACCCACCACGTTTACCAGGCAGGCTTGTGCCTGTCCCCAGGGACTGTAGGTGGTGGTGGCTCACAAGACTTTTTGGCACGATCTTGTAAAACTGAAAGTGTGAATTTATTTGAAACTGTTGTTTAAGAAAGATCTGTATTTAGTGCCTGCTGTTTAATACCATCCCAGGTACTCCTGACAAATATGACTGCCATTTTCCTTTCTCCTTAGGACAGTAATGTTTGTATTGTCTATTTCTTCCTTTTCTGCATCCTGACTAATGTTTCCACCATTCTTTTTGTTGTTGTCAGTGGGACTTCTTGTTGTCCTTATAATCTAAAAAAACACTGTACCTTGTTTTCTAACAGAACCTGATGTTTCACTTGCAGTCTCATTCATTTAACATGTTGGCATTATTTTAGGGACTTCATAATGGTTTACAAACTCCAGGATTCATTAATTCCTTCACTCATTAGGGTTGCAAGCTGATACATGTTTTTTCCATGTGATGAAGGTGGACATTTGTGCTGCCCTATTTGTCCTGGGCAATCATTCATGTTTGTGCACTGACAAATACCTGGCGTGATTCCCTTCCTGGCAGCCTTGGAGCTGGGATGGGATGCAGCATTTAGGTCAGTTCTCCTCGGGATGCTGTTTCAGGACTGGGCTTTGTGGTTGAGCCCTCTGTCCCTTGGGCTTCCCCTTCACCTGGCACAGGGGAATCTGTTTGTCTCCTGATTTTCACTTATGGCATGAGAGAAAGAGGGATGTATGGAAACTATCCAGAGATGGAGACCTGTGGGGTGGAAAATGCAGATTTTAAATTTTTTTTTCCCCCTTTACTACTGCATGTTCACGCTGTCATAAATGAGCTCGAGGAAGCCTGGGCAGGTCTGTGTTCCTGCCAGACCAAATAAAACCAGGGGCTGTTTGCATTTCCAGTTACTTTTTTAAATTTTTCCTCGCCTGCAAGATGGGCTGCAAAATCTGGGCTTTTATGGCTGTTAAGCTACAGTGGAGCTCATCCTGCCTTACTCCATGGGAATCAGGGGCATCATCAGGGGTGAAGCATCCCTATTCTGGGACAATTGTCCTCTGTGTGCAGTACTTCTCTGGCTGGGCACTCCCCTGGTGGGGTACCTTGCTTTGGGGCAGTGGTACCTCGAGCTTGCTGGAGCTCTTCCCCATGGGAAGCATCTCACTGCTGGCCTTCAGGGATCCCCTGGTGGAGCCAAACCTGCAGAAGGTTTGGGCTGTACGTGCTGCTGACACCTCTCAGGAGCTGAGAGTGAGTTACAGCAACAGATTCCGTATTATTCCAGCCCTGCGAGCGTCTCCCTGCGATATTAAAAACACCAGCTAAAAGCCAAGTCCAAACTCTCGATGAATGGCTCCGTGGAAATGCTGTCGGGCACGTTTCAGTGCTGCTTTGGCTTTGATTTAGATGGGTAAACACGGTGAGTGGGTGTTTGCTTTGACTTTTCCCTCGTAGCTTCCTTTGAGGGAAGGCAAAGCCTCCAGCGCTGTTCCCCATCACAGCACCAGACCAGGCTGCCTGTGGCTGGGTGTTGGCAGTGCCTTTGCTGCATGCCTGGGCCTCGTGCTGCCCAGCAGCAGTGGGAACCCCCCAGTTTCCCCAGGATCAGGGATGCCCCGTGCCCAGAGCTCTGCTCCCAGGTGTGAATAACCCTGGCAGAGCCTGTGGAGGTGGCACCCTTATGCTAGTCGGGATGATGCTGCTGCAGGAAGGACATCCTTGGCTTTTGTAGGCATCTCCCCCTGCTTGTCCCACATGCTGCTCTGCTCCCTTTGAAGCCTCCCAAAATCACCTCCAGCTTTGGCTGCACTGGGATGGCTCTGATATCAGAGACAGCCCTTGCCCCGTGGTGGGTGGGCACTGGGGGAGGCAGGGTGGGTGCAGCCCATCCTCTCCTTGCCCTGCTGCACCAGGAAGAGCCCCCCTGCTCGTCACACATTCCCCCATCCCCACCAGAGCCATCCAGCCCAGCTCCTTGGCAGCCCCTGCACGTAGGAATCATCTTCTGGTAACAGATTGTTGTGTATTTAATGAACCCGAGGAAAACAAGACATGCGAAGGCTGCGGGGCGATGCGAGTTTGCTGTTCAGTCTGCCAAATTCACGCTAATTCAGACAACTCACAGATGTTTGGCTGCTCGGTCGTTTAAGAGATTTATGGAAGATTCAGGGCTGGGAAATTTATGGAGAGATGGAGGTGGCAGTGTGGGCAAAGGTTTCCTGCCCTGGAGAGCTCCTTCCCTCCCTCCTTCCACTGTGCCTTCCCTTTGCTGGTGTTGGTGGCAACGGATGGACAAACAGCCGGCAGAAGTGCCTTTCGGTCGCTAGGAGGATTAATAAAGGCTCCAGGTTCATCTTTCAGGAGCCCAGGAGCTCTTTGAAAGCCGTTTCTCAGCTGAGGAATGAACCCCCAGAGCCTGCCCAAGAGCCAAGGTACTTTGGTCTAATGCAAACAGTGTAGGGTGTGCAGATGACAGCAGGCATGTGTGTCACCCTGTGTGGGCACAGAGAATGTCCGCTGAAAGTATCTGAAATTCTTTTAATGCTGCCTGCTGAGCTCAGGGAGGTCATTTCAATTTTTGGAAGGTTCTAAGTGAGCATTTTGCTGGGCTTCATGTGGGGGTTCTGCAGTCTTAAAGTATTTATCCCCCTTTATGAAGAGGAGGTGGTAGAAGATAACATGGAGTCTGGCATTTGATCCATACATCCAGTATTTTCCTGTTTTAAATCCAGGCATGTCCATGAGGTCTGTCAGCCTCTACCTATTCTCCAGCTCAACCTCAGAGAAAAGAGAAATCTGACTTGCAAGCAGCATCCAAATTGGCTCTGACAGCGATGATGGTGTTGTGGCTTTTGGCAAGTGTTCCCCAATTACACAGTGAGATGTCCCAGATCTTGCTCCTGCTTCATCTGGGTGGTTTTTTGGTGGTCACTGATGAGCAGCAGAGTTGCATTCGGTGCTGCAGCACTGAGTTCACTTTGCATCTCCAGGATTTGCTTCTCACGAGGACTCTGAGGGCTCTGGGGCCAGTGGGGAAGCCTAAGCTGGCTGAAAACTCACCTAACCGAGGGTGGAGAGGCTCTGGCATAGCATGCCCAGAGAAGCTGTGGCTGCCCCTGGATCCCTGGAAGTGTCCAAGGCCAGGTCAGACAGGGCTTGGAGCAGCCTGGACACATGGAAGGTGTCTCTGCCCATGGCAGGAGGTTGGAACAAGATGAGATTTCATGTCCCTTCCAGCCCAAACCATTCAGTGATTCTAACCCTGAGAGCATTATGGTGTGTCTGTGAGCAGATGGATGTTATTCCATAGAGGCAGGTATTTCAGGGGTGCATGTGCTGTTTGAAGTTGTTTATGCTTGAGAAGTGAGTCAGTAAAAGTGGTGTGGTGGGGCCATTTACCTTCTCCAGCTCAGACATCTCTGGCTGTATATGGGAAAAGAATATAAGGAAGAAACAAGAATTGTTTTTTTGTGTCTGTTTACTAGAGCAGCATGCTCTGAGTGGTAATTAAAAGTAAACCCAGGCCCGGCTGCCTTGTTCAGCATCCCTAGTTGTTGAGATTAAGCAGCCAAAGCAATTCTCAATTCAGCAATTCCTCAGCTTTTGGGAGCGTGGCCAACACTCACAGTGTCTCACAGACCACTGCAAATTCATGTAATAAATCTCACAACTGGGACGACGGGGGAAACCCACAGAAAGGTGAGATGGTTTGTTGGACCAGCAGGCTGGACTGCTGCTGCTGCTGCTTCAGCTGCTCTTGTCCAGAGACAGCCCTTGGTCCATTATTTCCACTCTTCCATGGAAATACTACTCAAAGTTAGAAGCAGTCCCCTAATGAGTGGAATAGGCAATGATTGCAGTTTGGCTCAAAGAGAATGTGTCATTTCTGTGGGACTGGGGTCATCCTGTAGGCTCTGTCTGCATGGCCCACACTTCCAGGGATGGGGCAGCCACAACTTCTCTGGGTAACCTGTGGCAGGGCCTCACCACCCTGACAGGAGACAATTTTTTCCTAATATCTAATCCCAACCTACTCTCTTTCAGTTTGAAGCCATTCCCCCTTGTCCTGTCACTTCCCACGGCTTCTCGCTCGCACCTCTCTCTTGCTGGTCGCTGTTTTGCAATGACTAATTTTGCTTTCTTCTTTTCCTTTTCAGTTGCCAGGGAGGAAAAGGCAAAGTCACTGCCAGCACCATTTCCTTCGAGCTAAAGATGTTGAGACAAAGCACCTCTGCCCCTGCCCTGTCCTTTCAGTCCTTCCGCTGCTGGTGTGTACAGGACTCATTCCCCTGCCACTCCTACTCCCTAAGAGCACGGGGGCAATAAACCTTTTACCCAAGTAGATGGTGTGTAGTTTTCCTTAATTCCTCTTATTCTTTTTTTGTGAGAGCTTGCCTGCAGGTGAGGTTCAACCCAAGCACGTAGATCTGGGTATGAGCTTGGATTTCAGGCTCTCCCTAGATTTGGGGGTGTTTGGATGTGTGGTTTGGGGCTTGGCATGCTGGGGACACTTGTGTGACTTTGGTGTCAGGCTGAGGCAGTACCCAGGCACGTGGAGCAAGGGATTGGATTGAAATGACAGTTTTATTTGCTCAGTAATCCATTTATGGTTGTGGGCAGGACTCTGGAATGCCTGCTGTTCCTGTAGTGAGGGTTATTCTCAGGCTCCATGAGCCAAGTTGCATGTGGCCATCCGTGGTGGCTGCATGTGGCATTTTGGGTTCCTAACGTGGCCCCATGGGATGGGTGCTGTCATGGCAGACCTCGAGCTCCTTCTGGCTGTGGATTTATTAGCATGGCTGTAGATGTCAGCTCCATCCAGGCTGTCCTGCACTGGCAGGACACATGAATTCTGGGCTGTGTTGGTGAGAACCCGTGTTCCTGAGTGAAGCTGTTGGCCATAGTCACTGAGGGGATGTGGTTCTTGAAGGTGTGCAGACCTGTGGAGCCATGCTCACCTCAGACACCCTCTGTCACTGCTTTTCCCTTTAGCTATGTTATGTGTAGGCAAATCCTTTACTCATTAATTAATGCTTAAAGTATGTCTTTGTCTTGTTAGCCCTGGAAAAGCCTAGTCTGGATGTAAGCAGGAGGCAGAGGAAGACACTTCCTTATTCCTTTTCTTTGGCTGAGTACCTGGAGCATGGGTGAGCACAAGTCTTTGCCAGGCAGGGGTCAGGCAGGAGTGGAACACCATGTGGGATCCATGGTTTCCTGGATGGTGTTTGCCCTTCCAGCAGCTTGGGAAGACCCTGTGGAGCAGGAGGAACTGACTGTAGGCTCAGGGTGAGGTGGGCAGAGCTGCAGCATTTCTCCTCCCAAGGCTGGGCAGCCTGGGGCAGCTCTTTCCTCTTGATGGATTCCCAGGGGATGATCCTGACACAGCTGCCTCCTTGGAAATTCCGTCCTTTGAGACTCCTTTGCACTGACTCATGTTCCTCTCTGCTCAGGACTAGTCCCCTGGGCATTTTCAGAGTGTAAACACTTCTCTGGCCCTGAGTGGCATCTTTCACATTTATTGGAGGTTTTTTCCCATAAATAAATTCAGTATTCTCTAATGACATAGAATAGTGCTCAAGCAAGGGGAACAAACTGCTCAGAGCTGAGCCCACTCAGCCCTGCTGCAGAAGGCAAGTTATTGCTTGAGTGAGGAAATAAACCCAGACTTAGCAAATGATAGACTTCATGGATTTTTTCCAAATTTGAAGCACAATAGATCAACAAATTGAAGATGTACTCCTTGGCATTGTCCAAAGCCCTGAGGGTGAGACAGGCTGTGCAGTGAGGAGATTCAGCATAGCACAGGGAATGGTGCTGGGGCAGGGGTAGGGAGTGGGGTCCTGTGTGGGTCATGGCTTCTTCACTGGAGACTTTGAGCAGCATAAAAAATTCAGCAGGGGCAGGTGATTTATATTCTGAGAGAATTCACACTGTTCTGCTTGCTGGGTGTATCAGTATGCAAAATACAGCTCCAGCTCCTCGTTCCCATCTGCCCTTTCCCCTGTAAATAGGTTTTATGTCAGTGTGTGTGTCTGGAGATGGATTATTGAGCTGGATGGGGGTTGAATGTTTTCTGTGCAGAGGGTGGTCATCCCACAGCAAGGGGAAATCTGTGTGGTGCTCATCCTCAGTCATCTTCATGAGGAGTATTTGTGCTGGTCAGACCAGGGAATCGTGGAGCTGCTAAGGTTGGAAAAAAACACCTCTAAGATCATGGAGTGCAACTTTTCCCCCAGAATGAGCAAGGCTACCACTAACCCATGTCCCCAAGTGCCACATCCACACAGCTTTTAAATCCCTCCAGGGATGGGAACTCCAGGCTTGGTAACCTTTTCTGTGAGGAAGTTTTTTATAAAATGTGTGAGGATCTGATATTGCTCTCTGCTCAGGCTTCCCCCAGCCATGCAGAGCATCTGACAGACAGCTTGCTAATTCCTGAGGTCTTTTCCATGCAGTTCAGTGCTGCAGGTGAACAGGGCATGGCTGTGAGTTGTCCTTGGGGTCTGCTGTGGTAGCACCAGTTGTGGAGTGGGGAGTGGGACCTCCCTGCAGGGTGGGGCTGTGTGTCCCCTGTGAACAGCTCTAGGGTGGTGCTCCTTGCTTTGTGCCTTACAAGGAGCATGTTTGTTCCCCAGCATTACCTCTGAAGCCCATGGATGAGAGCTGGATCATTTGACTTAATTTTTTTTCCAAGCCCAACACTCCGTGGCTGAGATACTGTCTGGAAAGCAGATCTGAGAGAAACCTCTTCCCACCTCTGCCACTGCAAAGATCACTCAAGCCTTCTGCTTGGTCTGTGTTCTGAACCAATACCCATGGAAAAAGCAGGGTTTGCTAAAATTTGGGGTTCTCTGTGCACTAGAACTTCTCCTGTGCTCTTCATACAGCTCAGGAGATTGTGTCAATCCCAGTGGCCATAGCTCAAGTCTAAACTTAACCTTGACATCATGATGAAGATAGTTCCTTTATCTGATTGCAAATGAGGAAATACATTTCTGAAAGTAATTAATGGTCCCTGAAGAGTATCTTTTTATTATCATGTGTGTGTGTGTGAAAGCGTCCCGTCTATAAATACACATTGGTTTCCTCCTCAGCATCAATAGGGTCCATCCTGGCTCTGCAGTTTGTGTCCCATGGCACTTGTTTGCATGGAGAGGATGTGACAGGGCAGGACTGTGCGTCAGGAGCCCTGTGAAGCAGGATGGGGAGCCAGAGATCACATTTCACTGGAAAGTTTTCCTTTTTATTGCAGCTTCTCCATGGGGATGGTTCCAAAACCCAAACAAGCAGTGGTTAAAATTGCTGATACCTGCAAGTGTGCCTCTGCCCTGACGTTGGGGGGTGGTGGTGGCTGCCAGCTTGGCAGCAGTGTGCTGTGCTGCCTGTCATTAGGGCTGTGTTAATTGCAGGGGATGCAGAGGAGCAGGCAGAGGGGAGGTGTGATGCTGGTGCTGCATCCTGGCTGGCTGGGGCACAGAGGCTCTGCCTGTACTTGCTGCTCCTGCCTGGCTGTGGATCCAAGTCTGCTGCTGCAGCATTAACCATCACCTTAGAGAAGGGTAATTATTCCTGGAGAAATCATTCCTGGAGGAACTGTGCTGAGCTGCTTTCAGGCTGCTCTGAAGTCTTGTTTGATCTTTGTGGCCCCAGTGTCCTCCTAGCACAGTGAATGGGGCACTGCAGCAAGCACTCCTGTTTGTGTTGGCATCAGGGACAGCTAGGATTGTGACAAACAGAAATGACAGAATTATTGAATGCTGTGGTTTGGATTGCACCTTAGAGACCATCTCCTTCCACCCCCTGCTATGGACACCTTCCACTGTCCCCGGTTGCTCCAAGCCCAGTCCAACCTGGCCTTGGACACTGCCAGGGATCCAGGGGCACCACAGCTTCTCTGGGCACCCTGTGCCAGGGCCTGCCCACCCTACAGGGAACAATTCCTTCCCAATATCCCATCTAACCCTGCTCACAAATGATGTGTCATTTTGACAGCCTGAAATATTTACTTTTCTATTTGACAGTTTTGATTTGGTCCCTGAGTTGCCCAGAGGTTTATGATGAAGTTACCAGTAAACTGTAAATTATAAATCCTCCAATATGCCATAGAAAGCTGCAGACTGCACCAGGCGCCCTTGAGAACAGTAAATCTTCGGAAAATGTATTGATTCCCAATCTTGGCTTTGCACTCTGGATGAACTTTGTCCTCATAAAAGAATAGAAGGTGATTTTTCTTTACCAGCCAGCTGGCCTTTAAATGAGCTACTCTTAACACCACTGCAAGCTCTAATCCAAGTAAACACAGACAGGATGGTTTAGGAGCTGGGAAGAGCAGCCATATCAGTTTGGAATAAGGGTTAATACTTAGTGGAATATTCTCATCTATTGTCCTTAAATATCACAATTGGCTTTGACTGGATGCTGCAAGATCAGTGTCTTATGCTCTTTGGATTGTGCAGATGCTGGGTTTGGTTGTTTGCATTATCTGCAAAGCAGCAAAATAGCGAAACAGGATTAGGGGAGTGATTTGGGGAAAATGCTGATTTTGGTAATCAGATTTGATTTGCAATCTGGCTGCTTTGCAAGGGAATAAGTCTGTTGGGGAGGCTGCCAGGAGGTGAAGCAGGGCTCATGGTCAGGGCTGGGCAGTGCTGTATGAGCCTGGCTTGCACTTTGTTTTAAGAGGCTCCTTGTTGTCCATCCTTTCCTACCTAAAACTACCTAAGAAATAGGTGAGGATCAGGAGGCATGGTGTGGCCCTTAGGATTTCAGGGAAAGAAGCTGTCTCTCCTTCCTTGTAGGCAACTCTTTGCCTTGTTTTTTTCCCTCAAGGGCTCTTTGTAGATTGGGAATCATGGACTAACTGGGGTGGGATAGGGGCATCCAGGGGATTTCACAGCTTTAATGATGCTGGAGAGGCTTTTTCTGCTGGACATCTGCTCCCAGCTGGTCTGGGGGCAAAGAGCTTCTGTGAGATCAACCCTGGAGCTCTGGGAGCTCTTCTTTCAGTGATGGTATCTTCAATATAGGGGATGTGAGTCCCCTTTTCCAATGGAGAATTCAGAGCAAACTTTGTTAATTTGACTGAAATACTTGTGTCCCTCCAGATCACCTCGCGCTCCTTGTGTGCTTCCAGCAGCTCCTGTGAGTGCCTCATCCTGTGAAACACCTCTGTGCTGATGGGGAGCAGAGGGACACCAACAGTGTTTGAGATCCTAAAATAAACACTTCCCTCAAGCAACCACCATCAGGATGTTTTTGGGGCAGTGCCTGCCCCTGGCCCAGTGCATCTACCCTCCAGACAAGTCCCCTGAAGCTGTTTCTCTCTGTCTCTCTTGCAGTTTTCACACTCCCAGGCTGTCCCTGCACATCCCCCGAGGAGCTGGCAGGGCCCAGCCTTTCCTGGGGGAACATGGACTGAAAGAGGAGCTTTGCCAGCCCCCAGCTGCCAGCACCCTTTGCCTGGACCCTGATGGACTCGGAGGCAGGACTGCATTACCATGGTGATGATCTTAACCAAAACTCGGGAGAACAAAGGTGCTGACTCCATAACATGCAGGACTGAGCTGGTAAGCCTTGTGAAATCTCTGTTCAAAACTGTTTTGCTGCCAAGAACTTTGCTGCAGCTTTATAATAAGGGTTTTCTGCAGGGATGGATCTTCAGATGGTTTGTAGCACTGATTTCTACCGAGCTGCATCAATATCCAAGGAGCAGGTGATTAGTAAATGATTGGAGTGCTGTGGCTTTTGCATATGTGGATTTCAGTAAGCATCCAGTGGGATAAACAGTACCAAAAAAATCAAATCAGTGCTGTGAATAACACAGGTGAGAAGTTGCTTCACCGACAGCAAACAGATGCTCATCATTAATAGGAGGATGAGCAAGAGGGAAGCAGGATTAAGTGGGAGATGGTGAAGGGCAGTGCTGTGGTACTTAATTTCTCTGGGAACCCAGAGAGGTGCAAATCCAACCACGCTGAATAAACAGGCAATAACAAAAAAAACAAATGAGGGGCAGCAAGCAGACTAAAAGATGCTGTGAGGGGTGAGTGTACCTATGGTAGGGGCAAATAAGGGGCAACAGTGTCTGGAGGCAGGGTCAGAGCAAATGAGGAAGAGGTGCAGGGTGATGGAGATCCATCTATGAAAGCCCAGAGCAAGGCTGGATGGGGACATTTGCCCCTCTGTCCTCCTGGAGAGATGGTTATGGTCTGAGAAGAAACTCGACTGAAAGGCAGGGTGCTCTGAGAGTCTCAGATAAGAGCATGCAGGAGCACAGCAGGAAGCAGCTGGCAGGATTAACCATAAATGGGCATTCTGAACATAAAAGAAATATAAAAGCCTGAGTTTGCTGAGGAAACTGTCTCCTGGGCTCTCCAGGCAGAGAGCACAGTGTGCTGGGGTGAAGGCAGGCTGCCCTGGCAGTGAACTGCGGAGGAGAAGGTGAGCGAGCCAGAGGCAGTGGTAAAACCTGCCTTAAAAGGGTGAAATTTGGTGTGTGGGGCAGGTGGAGAGACACTGGCTGTGGAGAGGCAGAGGAGAGTAGTTTCAGATTCTGCTCCTGGGTGCTGGGGCTGTCTGATGGCAGGTGGCAGAGATGCAGAGCTGTAGCACAAAACTTTGCCCTTGTGTGTTTGCTGAGTGCTTCCCGCAGCTCTGGGCTGAGTCAAGGGTGCACAGATAGTCCTGGGCACACAGGGTGAATTGCTGGGCTGCCCAGGCTGCTAAATTGGGGCAGACAATCACAAAGAGGCTGATCCACCAAAGAGAGCAGGAGGTTTTCTGTTGACTTCACAGGGAAGGACAGAAAGCAAAACCTAAAGGAAATAAATGTCTGAGCAATGGGGCAGAATCACCTGCCAACAGCCAATGGGCTCATTTGGTTCAGTTCCTGATTTGGTATAAAGACAAAATTCTTACAAAATGGTCATTATACTCAATATGGGACATATGTCAGATTCCTCTCCCTCCTGCATTTGCAGACAGTGTCTGGGGCTGACACACAGATGTGCACTGGCACAGCCCCTGCCTTCTCTGGGGCTTGTCCCACTGCCATTTTTGCTCCACTGTGGCTGCTCCTTGGAGACAGCTGCCTGTCTTCTCTGCCCCCTGATTAATTCTACTGATGCATCATAAGGTGGGGCTTGACAGGTAGAGATATCCATACTTCACCTAAAAAAGTGGCACACGCTCCAAAGGTGGCTAACCCTTATTTACCCTCTCCACATCCACACCCCATAGTTGTTTTCTGCCCCCTTATGTCTCTACATTCAATATTTCTAGCATTCTGTATATGGAGTGGAATCCTTATTATTATTATTATGATTATCCTCATTGTTCACTGGAGATGCTGGCACAGAGAAGCTGCGGCTGCCCCTGGATCCCTGGCAGTGTCCAAGGCCAGGTTGGATGGAGCTTGGAGCAACCTGGGATAGTGGAAGGTGTCCCTGCCCAGGTGGAACTGGATGGCTTTAAGGTTCTTTCCAACCCAAACCATTCTGAGATTCCATGGTTATGTGAGCAGGCAACGTGTAAAACACAGACCAGGAGGGAACGTGTGAGTGCAGGGGCCTCATGCCAGATAAAACACAGTTATGGCAGCGCAGATGAACGTGGAGGCTGTGCTGGTGCTTCCCTCAGATGATGTAAAGCCTCAGTCAGATGGGACAGTGTTGCCAGGATAGACACTTCAGAAGCCAGAATATGGATATTTTTAGGGATAATAAAGGAACAATTAGTATGAAAGTGTGTTTTTGCAGGCATAGCTGAAATGGCATGCAGCTGTGGATAACATATTGATTTATTATATGTGAACCCATCCATGCTCATTTTTAGAAGTCTGATGGTGTCTCTTATCCTGTCAAGAGGAAAATTCTTGGGGAAAAAAAGAGTGTAAAAAGCAACCAGGATTATTTCATACCCATATAGTGGTATTTCCCCTATTTTTAGTGCAAATCAGCACAATCCAAGCGCAGACTCCCCAGAAGTGCTGAGGTGAGGACGCCTTGCCTTAGAAACACATTATATGCTTAAAAAAGCTAAATAGCTGCTTTGTACCTAGACAGGGGAGGCCTTAATGGGCTTGGATGGGGTTCAAGTTACCACTTCTGCTGCTTTCTTACCCAATCCAGGATTAACTCTGAATTGCAGCTCCCATTTTAGTTTCTCCAGAGTTTTGGGTCCCAGGGATGGGGACCCTGCTGCAGCTCTTCCCCTGGGTGAGGACTGGCTGCAGCAGCCTTGATCTGCAAGCTCAGGCCTTGGCAAGGACTCTGAACAGCGTTTAATTAAAGTTGATTTCATTGAGGCAAGGTGGCTGGGCCTGTCCCCTGGTCCCTGCTGGAACAGGACAAGGCTCTCCTCCACGCCGGTGCAGCGCAGCTTTGCCCAGGCTGCAGGCAGGGTGGTGTCTGGTGCCCAGGTCCAGTCTGCCAGAAGTGAATAGTTTTTCTGGTTGTTTGCAGCACACTCCAAAGATGAGTCAAGGACCTACCCTCTTCTCTTGTGGCGTGATGGGTAAGTAACAGAAACTCCTGTCTGTGTTTCCTCCACCACCTCTCCCGCTTCCTCACAGCGATAGGCGGGAAGATGTCCTGGCTTTTGGATGTCTCCAAAATCACTGCAGATTCTGGGGTCAGCTCCCCCAGCAGGGTTGGAGGGGCATCCACCCCCCATGCCTGAGCCACTCTCCTTCCCAGAGGTGGTTGTTGTGCCCTGTTGTCATGGCTGAGTGAATCGCTTATCTCCTTTTCCCTCCTCCTTGATACATCTGCTTATTTTTAGGGTTACTCTTAAGCTGAGATGACAAACATTTGGGGTCTGAGGTTGTGTTGGAGTACCCAGCCCATGACTGTGGCTCTGAACTGTTTGCATGATGCAAGCAATAAATAACAGCATTATCATCAAGATGTTCCACCACCTGGCACAAAGTGGTTGGGCAGACCTCAAGCAATAGGGAAAATGTCTAATTTTTGCTGTTGACAGTAACCATGATATAAGACGTTTGATACCTTTTATATCAGAGCTTGCTGTCAATTTTTATGCTGAACCACCACCAAAATGGATGGAGGATGGGTGCCTTGGCTGATGATCCTGAAAAACAGATAGTGCCAGGGGATGTGCTGTTGTGCTCTTTGGCGTTTGTAGCGCAGAGCCACTCGCTGGGCAAGGCCTCAAAACCCAATTAAAATTGTAGGTCAAGTTTGAGCCAAGCTCCTTGCTGTGAAAGCCAATCCTTCACAGACAAAGAGGCTGTCCCTTTTCTTCATGGACACAACTCTCATTAGCGTTAATGAGAGCCAGGCACATGCACTGACAGGAGATGTCTCCCAAGCTCTCTGATAGCTCCAGTCATTGGGAGTGTGGGGAGATGGAGAGCATTTGTGGGTTTTTTGCAGATGAAAATCGCAAGCTTCAAAGTCAAGAAGGTCCAGAGACAGCCCATTCCCTCTCTGCTGCCTTTCAAACATGAGTGAGGAACAAAGAACCCAAATCAGATGGTTTTGTCTTGAACTGTGGCACTGGCACGCTCTCCAGCCGATACACAGAGTCTCTGCCTAATTGAGGAGCAGCTTGTCTTTAGGAGCTTTTACAAAACCTTCTGCGTTTTCACAGCGCTGATGTGCTGGTCTTGATGGCTGCCAAATTATCCTCCTTCTGGGGGAACTGAATGTCACCTCCTTGACCTCAGCTTGCGCTCCGTGGTCTCTGTCATGCCCAGTCAAGAGGAGCCCATCCTTTGCTCGTGTGAGGACATCACTTGGCTTGGGTTTCATTTTAGGCATCTTCCCTGAGTGTTCTTCTTGATGTTCCCAAATGTGGGCCACGATCACAGACTAATCCAGTATCAAAACTTGCTTGACTTTTTAAATAAGTTATTATTGAAATGCAAAACTGGGGGGATATTTCAGGTCAGAGGGCCAAGTCCCTGTCAGTGGAAAGCACTGAGGTAAATGAACACAGTGAAGTTTGGATTGGTGGCACAGAAAACGTGAGACAAAGACTCACAACCCCATGTATGTTGGGGTATATTTGGAGGGAAGTTGGCTGATTTTTCTGGGGTTTTAGACAAAAGAAGATCTTAGAAAAAGGTCTTTCTGGTGCCTTTGGGGCAAGAGCAGCTTTGGGCAGGAAGGCAGCTTGTTTCTGGACCCGTGGGCCATGGGGCAGCAGGGGAGAGGGAAGCCCAGCCTCTGCCAGGGAGAGCATTATCCAAACCCTGGAGCTTTCCCGTAAGGTATTAAACACTACAAGAGTCTGAAAATGGATTCGAGATTGTAACCAAACTCAGTATATTGAGTAAACATTATTAAAGACTCGATATATTGGATGATGCATGGTTAGGTCCAGTTCTCAAGGTGACCTCAATAATCTCTTGGTTTTTAGATTTGTAAGAAACATTTCTGCCAGTGAGATGATAATATTAATAAAAAGATTGGGTTTTATCTTTATATAGCCCTTTGCCTGGAGGAAGATTAAAGGTGAAAAAAAGGTTATTTTAAATGATAAATTCAACAACTTCTGTTTTCCCTTCTCCTTGATGGGTCCTTGAAACACCCAGGAGTGTAAGAATTGTCTTGTTGATGGATGTTGTTTTTTTTTTCCTTCCTTTATTCCCTTTTCCTTCCTCAGCAGTCTCCATGGCAGGTCCCCAGTGAAAATACCAGTGAGTGTGCTAGAAAAAGGTGGCATTTTAGAAAATTGGGGCATTAGGATGGTGAGAGCCTGGCACAGGTTACCCAGAGCAGCTGTGGATACATCATCCCTAGAAATGTTCAGTGGCAGGTTGGATGGGTCTTGGAGCAACCTGGGATAGTGGAAGGTGTCCCTGCCCATGTCTTTTACTATCCACCCAAAGAGAGAAAAATTCCAATGTACGAAGTCAAAAGTAATAGAATCCCAGAGTGGTTTGGATTGGAAGGAACCTTAAAGACCATCTTGTTCCACCTTCTGCCATGGGCAGGGACACCTTCCACTATCCCAGGCTGCTCCCAGCCCCATCTAACCTGACCTAGTAAGAAGCTCTGTGGGTGTGTGCTGACAGCCATGACCTCCTGTTTTCTGTGTAAGCAAGAAATTATCTCTGAGGGAAGCTGCAGGCAGGTTTTTATTGAGGCTGTGACAAGGTGCTTGCACATGCAGGATCCCAGTCCCGGCCCTGATTGTAAAAGGGAGGAGGAGGATGGCTTTGAGCCCACTGGGGACTGATCCTGCACTTATCCTCTAGGAAGTGCTCTTTCCAAAGCAGCCATTATTTCCTTTTTCCCTTGGAGGGTTCTGTCCCAGAGAAGGGTGAGAAATGGAGCACCCAGGTCAGCTTGTCTGTCCCTTGGCACTGTCCCATCCCTCCACCATCACATTTGGCAACACCATCATTCCGAGCATGCCAGGGCAGGGTTGCAGCCTTGGGCTCACTGTGGCACAGCTCTTTCTTGGAAGTGGCTTTTCACCTTGTGGGTTGACAGAGGGAAGCCAAGGAACCAGGAGAAAAGCCAGCTCATGGAATCATTGAGGTTGGAAAGGACCTCCAAGAGCATTGAGTCCAACCTTGAACCCCTTCATGGTGGTGATGGCCCTTGATTGCCTCCTGAAAGCACCTGCCAGGCTTGCATACCTCCTCTTTTTAAACCAGGATTTTCTGGAATTTTGTGGTTTTCTTGGAAAGGCCATCAGTGTAGAGCATCTTGGTGCACATTCAAGCAGAGTCACCCTGCAAAGAGAACAAGCTGTGCAGGGAATTCAGGTGAGGTGTAGCTGGAGCAGGGACACCTCTCCAGAGGATCCCATGAAGAGCAGGGCATATTTCACTGTCGAGGTTGGGGATGTCCCTCCCCCATGCAGGCTGTTGGCACGAGGAGCCCACAGCCCACAGGTGTGTTTAATCTCCAGAGTAGATTTTGGGGCTGTTGTTTTCATTTCCCATTGAAGCACAGCTCTGCCCATCATATTTTCATCTTATTTCTGCACTAGGAAAGCTCCCTGGCACTGCCATCAGCTAATTACAACGATTAAATGTGTTCCACACTTAGATATTATCTCCTGAACGTAAATAGGGGGCAGTGGGAAAAGCAGGCTGCTTTTTCCTCTGTGCACAGGGACTGTGAGACCAAAATTCATCTTGAACAACACAGGGAAAAAAAGGGAATTGGATGCACACCTGTGCCCAGACAAATGTTTGGGTTAGGTTCCAAACAGAATTTATCTGCCAAAAAGGATAAGAAAAATTGATTGAAACCCCTAATTGCTTTACAAGTTGCCATAATAAATTATGTATTAATGTAAATTATTTCATGGGAAAAGAACGTGGAGGGAACTTGAGCAGAAGGATCATGCATTATGTATAAAAAGGAACTGTAAAAATATTATAGCAGCACATTTGTGTCGCTGTAGTTAAAGTTGTGTCAGCGATTTGGTTTTACACCCTTCTCTGTGGTTATGAGTGGTCATTAAAATTTACTCTGTGTCACCAGAGGAGCACAGCAGTCATTTAAAAAGCCCAGGGCCATCACAGAGCTGCAAAGTGCCTGTTGTGTTCGTGTGCTGCTCCTGCCAGACCTGGAGCTCAGTGTTTGCAAACCTGGCTGTGATGCTCTGAGCATGGACCCTGTTCTCCATGGGGCTGTGCAGAGCTCTCAAGGATGGAGGACAACACCCATCTCCCCAATTTTGGGATGTGACTCCAGCCCATGAGCACCACAAGGGTTCGTTTGATGTGGAGAAGGTTTTGTGAGATGTTGCTACGGTGTCAGTGTATATTTTTGCAGTTCTAAGTCAAAATCCAGAAGGAAGATGCTATTTCATCCAGGGACACTAACAGCCAAGAAGAACCTGTTTAAGCAGGACGAGAGCACCTTGTGCTACTCTTACACCATGCTCTGATTGTCCCTTCAGAGACAGGAGAGTTTTCCAGCCAGGCAGCTCCCTTGCAAACCAAGGGGTTCTCGTGGTGGGTTTTATCCTGGAACAAATTGCTGCCTCAGGGCAAACCAGGCTGAGGTTTGTAATTTAAGAAAATTAATACATGTTTAACTGCAGCAGAATTAATGGCTCCAGTGTCATTATTGTTATCAACATGCACAGGATGGGAATCTTAGTCTTAAAAAACTGAGCAGAAAACCAGCTGCTTTTCCTCAATAAGGCTTTCCAGAGTTCATTAATTACACCCTCAGCCCTTAGGCTACCCCATTTTCAATTTGTTTCAGGGCAACCTGCTTTCTGTCTGCACTGAAAACCCATTTTCTGGGCTATTTGGTATTTTGGGACTGGTCAGTGATGGCTGGGGGCCCTAAGGGGACAGGTTGTGCCAGCTCACATTGTGCAAGAGGAAAAGCAAATCACCCCAAGCTGGGGCTGGGGATAGTGGTGCTTTTGCCATTTTCTTTGCCAGGTTTGGAAGATTTATAGCTGTTTGTGCTGAAGCAGGGGTGAAAGAGGAAGGTGTTCTGTATCCTCCTCACCAAGGCCTTTTGTACAGTCTCTGGCCAGAGGATCTTGGCAGCTTGCCACAAAAAATCGGCTTCTATTTCTGTTTCTTTTGTCTGCTGACCTGACCCAAGAAACCTCTCTGCTGGCAGCATAGTACAGAGGAAAAATAATAAAGATCTAAACATAGATGGAGTTGTCTAGCGCAGATTTCTCACTTTTCATTGTGTTTATTAAAATGAGGGCAGCAACAGTTGAAATGCCGTGCGGTTATTGCGGGCAGAGCCAGGCTGTTTGTGGCTGGAGCTGTTATGGCAGCAGCTGGAGGCAGGGAGAAATGGGAAAATCAGCCAAAAGTGGTGCAAAGGGCCCCAAATCTGACCTCCTGACTTGAAACCTTAGTCAGAAGCGTTCTGCACTGTTGCATCTTCCCTACCAGGCTGGTACCTGCAGCTGTGGGCTGGGCACAGCTTTCAGTTCAGCCTCCAGTTGCCTGAGTGGAAATACCCAAAAAGCCCCCAAAATATTGCATGGTTTAGATACCATCATGTGAAACTTGGCAGTGACAGTTCTCCGGCGTGGCTTGCAGCAGCCAACGACAAAAACAGGCACCGGTGAGAGGCTGCTGGCTGATGACTTTTTTCCACTGAGGCAGACGGCGGGGTTTGTGTCCTGCCATGGTTTTCCTGTTGAGTTTTGGAGGTGTATCTGCAGAGAGCCCCGTCCTTTGTCCTTTGCAGGGCAGCCCAGCCTCGAGGGAGCTTTGCTTTCTTCTTTTGTTGTCAGTGGGATGTGTATGGGAATGAGATCATCCTCCTTCATCCTCTCTTCCAATGTGGCTATTGGTGGGAAGCTGGGGAAGGGTCTGGAGAACAGGTCTGATGAGAACACCTGAGGGAGCTGGGAAAGGGGTCAGCCTGGAGAGAAGGAGGCTCAGGGGGACCTTCTGGCTCTGCATAACTCCTGAGAGAAGGGGACAGCTGGAGGGGTCAGGCTGTGCTCCCAGGTAAAAAGCAATGAAAGAGGAAATGGCCTCAAGTTGCACCAAGGGAGGTTTAGATTGGATTTTAGGGAAAAAATTTTCATGGAACGGTTAATCCAGCCCTGGCATAGCTGCCCAGGGCAGTGGTGGAGTCCCCATCCCTGGAGGGATTTAAATCCATATGGATGTGGCCCGTGGGGACATGAGTTAGTGGTGACCTTGGCAGTGCTGGGTTAATGGATATTCTCAATGATCCTGGAGGGCTTTTCCAACCTCAACGATTCTGTGATTCCATGTTTTTTAAATTCAGCTGTAAATCCAGGCAATTGTAAGTTGTGGAGCCCAGGACAAACTGCACACATCCGAGACATGATTTAGCACAGAGATAACCAACGGGCACAGCATTTTATACTGCTGAATACCCCTTAGCTAGTGCAACCTGGAATATTCAGTGGCATGTTTTTATCTTCTTCTAGCAGTTTTGCTCCTGCTGGGACTGTCACTTTGTCTCTCTCTCCATCTACACCACACAACCCGCTCTGCTGGCAGTTCGGGAAACCATATTCCAAGAGTTAATTAATTTGTACTGGAAAACGTCCCATATGCTACTCTTTTTGTTTATGGACGTAGAAAGCGAGTCGCAGAATTAATTAACGCTAATGCCTGCGCATGTGTGTCGTTTTTTTTCTTCTCCTCCTCTCTGAACCAGAAAATGACAGATGGAGAGATCTCAGCAGGAAATGTCCACTCCAGCTCGAGCAGCCGGGCGCCAGCATCTGGGACTGCCTGTCGGACAAGGGCGAGGAGGGCTCGCGCTGGCCGAGAGACGCGGCCGGCACCTGCTCCGTCACCAACCTCATCAAGGACCTGAGCCTCAGCGACCCTCATGGCAACCCCTCTGCCCCTCCCAGCAAGCGCCAGTGCCGCTCCCTGTCCTTCTCGGACGAGATGTCAGCTTGCGGAACCTCGTGGAGACCCCTGGGCTCCAAGGTGTGGACGCCGGTGGAGAAGCGGCGCTGCTACAGCGGCGGCAGCGTCCAGCGCTACTCCAACGGCTTCGCCACCATGCAGAGGAGCTCCAGCTTCAGCCTGCCCGCCCGCTCCAACCCGCTCTGTGCTGAGCATCCCCGCCTGGGGGGCCAGCCCAGGAAATCCGGGGGGCACGGGGGAGACAGGGTGGACATCCAGAGGTCCCTGTCGTGCTCGCACGAGCGCTTCTCGTGCGCGGAGTACGGCGCGCCCTCGGCCAGCAGCACGCCAGCCTCCACGCCCGAGCTGGGCCGCCGTGCCGCCGGCTTGTCCCGCAGCCGCTCCCAGCCCTGTGTCTTAAACGACAAAAAGGTTGGGGTCAAGCGGCGCAGGCCGGACGAGGCCCAGGAGCAGCGGCCCTCGCTGGACCTCGCCAAGATGACCCAGGTAAGAGGCAACAGGGCAGTCCTGGCGAGGGGCTCAAGTGTTCTCTGCTCTGCTCAAGAGCTGTCAGCATGCTCCAAGGTGGGTCTGCGGCATGAAAAATAATGTGGGTGTCATGGGGAAACACATCCTTCTGTCCAGGCTGACTCACCCATTCCCTCCCAAATGGATTTCTTTAGCAAATTCATGCATTTCTCTTCCACACTGGTTTTTGCACGCCAAGTCCACCATGTCATCGTTTCCTCCTGGCACAGATTTTGAGCAGCAATGTTTCAAAGTCCACATTTCTGAGTTTAGAGGACTGGAGCTCTGGGCCCGCCATGGTGAGAGGAAGGCAGCACCCCAAAGCACCCAGCCCCGGCTCTCTCAGGTGCCGAATTCTTACTGCTACGGGCTTTACTCACTCTGTAGCGTCTGTAATTTTCCACTCTGGAGATGTTATCATGTTTCATTTTCAGTTGCAAACACAGAGCACAACCTCCCTCTTCGATGTGCTGTGCAGAGCCAGATAACAGATCTAAAGAACGAATCAGGGAAGATTTTGCTCCTAGGTCCTCTCTCTGCTGGACCAAGTGACTGGACTTTAGCAAGAGACAAAATGAGAGGCTGCACTGAAGGACAGCACGAGCAACGTTTCCATTCCACACTCATAACTGTTCTGCATTTTTATGATTTGACATTTCCCACACCAATAATTCATAGTCACAGTCAGTGACACCACCAGCTCTGTATGGGATGGAAATAACAGGGGGAGTGAAGGCTCCAGGGCTCTCACTGTGGGGCACCCTGGCCACCTCCCAGGGTGGGCTCTCACCTTCTGCTGACCCTAAAACTTCCCCCGTGGTTTCAGTTCGATCTGGTCTCTTGTCCTGATGGTTTTTTGTGATGCTGGGGCCAGCAAAGCCTGTCTGGTTCAAGCCATTCCCTTGTTGTCTGCAGGGAAACTGCTGGGAGGAATTCACCAGGTGGGGATGGAGAAACAGCTGGGAAACACCCAGTGTGTGAGAGCCAACACTGTGTGTGCATTTTCTCCTTACAAGAACATGATATTTTATGATGTTCTGTGCTTGGCAGTGCAGAGGGTGTTTGAAGGAGTGTAGTGGTATTGGATCATCTTTTCCTCCTCCAGAGGAGCTTAGAGGATAAAAAGGGTGAAGGAGTCACATATTTGGGTGAGATCAGGCAAAAAATATTGGGATTGCTCTTGTCTTTTCATAAAAAACAGCAACAACATTTATTATGCTAAGCTTATTTTATTAGATAATAAGCTGGATAGACAGTAAAAACCATGTTCATGTGTTATTCTATTTTACTAGCCACAGGGTGGAATAGCACAACTGCTCCCTCTAATTCTCTCTGTACAAGCAGACAAGAGTCATTTCACTTCCCTGGAATTGTTCAAGGCCAGTTGGATGGGGTTTGGAACAACCCAGTCCAGTGGAAGGTGTCCCTGCCCATGGCAGGGGGTGGAATGAGATGGGCTTTAAGGACCCTTTCAGTCCAGACTATTCTGTGGTTCTTTGGTGTGATGGACAGGGAAGGAGGAGAGTGTCCAGGCTCTGGCTGGACAGACCTTTGTAGCTCTCCAGGGATGTTGTGAGGCAGCTTCTCCATCACATCAGTCCAAGGGTAAAGTTTGTTGGCTAGGAAACAAAGGGCTTGGACAGGGAGATCCTGGGGGTCAGCAGGAGCTTCTCCTTCCCTCCAGTGGATGCTGAGCCCAGGCACATGTTTGTAATTTGGATGGCCATGGCTTTGACATGGGTGGGTGATCCAAGGATGACAAAAATCCTAATCACTTGGATGTCCAAATGCAGCTCAGTCCATGTTCCTGGAAAACCCTCAGCTTGAGGAATAGTTGTGTTTTCTCTGGCTGCTGTCCTCCACATCAAAATATCTTCCAAAGTGAGAAAGCAATGCCTGAGCACTCAGCATTGCTCAGTGTTGGGGTGGTTCATCCTCTGGGAGAAGCAACACCACAAGGAAAGGGTCTGGAAGCCCCACACTGTGTGGCACCAGCTCTTTAGGAATAGAGAAAGGGTTGCCTGGTGTAGCATCTCCCCCAGTTCCAGTGGGCACTCCTGTCCCAGCCCCTCCTGTCCCTCTGGTCCAGGCTGGGTGGCCAGAGCTGCTGCCCAACACCCGGCGGTTGCTACAACCAACAACCAACAACAGCATCACCAAAGAACTCCCCCTGGGATCCAGTCCAAGCAGGTCCCAGGGATATTCCCAGTTCCCAGGGAGGAAAACCAGCTGGGCTCGGGTGTCCATGGCAGTGGGTGAATCCTCACTGCAGGGATGTGCTGCTGGGTGTGGGATGGCAGGGCTGGAGCAGAACGAGACGAAAGCAAAGCTGGAAGCTGTGCAAGGGCCAGGGTTTCAGAGCTGTGGGGTTATGGAAAGCAGTGCTGGCAGGAGGCTCTCGGCGTGGGAGGACTGGCACAGAGGGACGAGCAGGATGAGGCAAGTCATGGGGAGCATTCTTGCCTTTGGTGGGGCACGGTCAGAGCCCTCCCCAGGACGGGAATGCCGGGAAAACCAGCTAATTCCTCGTGGGGAATAAGTGTGCTCGAGAAAACCCTGCATATTAGGGTATCCCTGCAGGCTGCTTTTAATGCTTCCAGTGCAGGAGACTGCAGAATTGGGTGATTTCAGAGGAAGAGCTGAAATAATGGCAAAGTGTCCATGTGGCTGCACGTCTGCTCAAGTCTGGCTTTAAATGGGGTAGAAACACCTCACATGCAATGAGCAAAGGAAAGGACAGCCAAAGTGTCCAGACTGGACTTTCCAGTTATCCACAAAGCATTCACTCTACAGATGGGGAAACTGAGGCACAGGGCATTCCATGAGTCCCTGGGTGCTATGGGCAGAGAGGGCACCAGGCCTGGGGGTGTCGGATCAGCCTCTGGCTCTGGCAGCAGATTGGTTAATTTTTCACTTGTGCTGGTAACCACATGTGTTTATAGGCCTGAAAGCCAGTACCATAATCAAAATAAAAATAATTTGACCTGAAAGAAATGTTTTCTTCATACCAGGAGGGATATTTAGGCCAGGCAGGAGGGGAGGGAGCCACTCCTGGAAGCAATTACATGGCCACATAACTGGGCTAATTAAGAGAGAAGCATAAATGTTAAAAGTTAAGCTGGGAGGGAAAATACTTAGGAAAATACTGCCTTTAATTCCTCAAAATCCTGGTTGTGTCTCTTCTGTCTACAATTCCCATAGCCCAGAGAAGGGAGGTGAGCCCATATCCCTCCCTTTATTATTTAGTTTTATGGCACCAAACAAGACAGGCTTCAACTTCAGGCAGAAACCACACCATGCACATGGTTGTCATTGAAATAGCAACAATTCTTAAAAGCCAGGGCACCACGAGAATCCTTCTGCTCCTTTTAAATGCACATGAACTCTTTGCCTTGTGCCTCTTTGCCTTTGAACTGGGAGTGAACCTGGGGGGTCTCAGTCAGGTGAGTGGGTGACAGTGAAGTGTCATTTAATTATCCTGAGTCTGGGGGTGAGTGAGGTGGGAGGCATTTCTATTCTTCACCCCAATGGGTTTCTATTTTTCACCCCAATCAAGGAGAGTTGGCTACCTGGCCTGGCATCTCTGACCTCTTTAAACATAAGGACACAAACCATTCTCTCATTTCAGTGCACAGCTTACTTCCCAGCTTCAGCTTTGATTCCTTTGTTCCATGTGAAGCACAAGCCCAAGGGGGACAACCTCCCACCTCTGTGATCCCAACAGTTGTTTTGACAGTGTGTTAATTAATCTCCTCACAGCTTTCTCTCCTTCCTAGGCACTGTGCTCTTGGCCTCACAGCCCCAGGGACTGTGTCTGTACTGGCAGGCTATGATCAGAAATGGCTGGGATCAGATTTTCCCATGAATTGAGAGGTTTTTTGAAGAGCTGGTTTTTCTTTTCCTGATATGGGTGCACCTAAAATAAATGGGAGATGAGAGGTGTCACAAAGGTGACAGGAGGTGGCTTGGACCCCAGGAGTCCTCCCAGCTGGGCTGATTTTGGCAGAAGTGAGTGGTTTTACCTTTTGCAAGACACTTGGAGAAGTGTGTGGGTGAATTAGGTGAGAAAATAGATTTTCTAAAATAAAAGCATGCTCTGCCAGGGATGCTGTGTGGTGGAGAGACACCCTCGAGGTTGTGCTCTCTATGGTGCAATTCTTCTCCAGAGGGACTTGACATATCTCACACCCCTGTGTGAACATCCCTGGGATCTGGGGTGTTGTGTGCTGGAGCTCCTCCTGGCAGCACAAACCCTGCATTTGGTGGCTTGGCTGAGTCATGGACAGGAAGCCAAGCCATGGGCCAGCCCTGAGGCTGGTGTGTGCAGATTGCCATCCTTCACACAAGCTCTGGGCAGCTGCAGGGGACATGTGACACATCCCTCACACCAATGACTGCCACCCTGAGCGGGAATTTGCAGTGATCCCAGCTTGTGGCCATGAAAGCCCTCGCTATCTCTTCCCCATTCTGCTTCCTGCTGTCTAAAATTTTGATGTGGTGGTCACTGAGAGATTTCCATTTGTGTTAAGATGGTTCCAGACACAGCTGTCCTTTACACAGATGTGGTTTTTAAATGGATAATTTATCTCTCTCTATAGAAATAAATTATATATATATAAAAAAAAATATATAAAAATATAAAATTTAAGGCCTTTAATATTAAGGACATATTTGGATATGTCTTGGTGCAGCCTGTTCTAGTGGAAGGTGTCTCTGCCCATGTCAGAGGTTGCAACGTGATGGTCTCTGAAGTTCCTTCCAGCTTGAACCATTTATTTTTTGATTTTTTTATGTATATATGTAATTGTTCAACCCAGCCAGGTTCCCTGCAGCACAAACCCCAAACAGGAGTAGCCCTGGCTGGAAAGGGAGGATGGTGCTGTAGAGTTTGAAAATACAACTTTCTGTGAAAAGAAAGGCACAAACATCCCTGTGGCATGTAGGGCTGACTGGAATTGTCAGATGTGGTGAGATATTGGTTCCTCCCAGTTGTAAGATCTGTGCACTGATAGCAAGTGAAGATTTGGGGGTGGCATTTGTGCCCCATTTCTGATGACTCTTCAAGGTTTTGGCCACTCAGTGAACCTTCAAACAAGGTGCAGTTTGAAGAGCTTCTTTTCTCCTAACAAATAATGTACTCCTGGTCTTTTTCTCCTGAATTTTCTCTAATTTCCATGTAATTTTCTACAAAGGTTGTACCCTTTGTAGAACACTGAGCTGATAAGTACTTCTCTTCCATGAAGCTCTGTATTCTGTGATGTGTTGGTGTATATGGGTCAGAGAGTAGCTACTCTAGAATAAATAAGGCAATCAAAATACAATATTCTGTTGCATCTCCACGGCTTCTGGAGAGCACCCCGTGGTTATGAGTTCATAAATAGCTTCTTGCCTGTGAGGGATGGGTGGATGAGAGGGTGCTGGCAGCAGTGGCCACCAGCTGAGGAGGTGGTGAGGGTGAAGCCCTGGGTGTGCCTGCTGAGGGTGAGTTATAGAGAGGACTTTGTGCCTGTTGTGGGAAGGGTCGGGGCACAAGGGGACCATTGACGTTGTTCGCTGGCTGCCTGGACAGACTGCGCCTTTCACAGGGTGACTTCACTGCCCCACGAGGGGCACGTGCCTCCAGAGCATGGAGTCATCTGCACCAGAATCACAGGAGCAGCCCCCTGAAATGAGGATGTGTGGTTCTTGTGGTTTTCTGGGTTAAAATCAGCTCCAGCCTGGGCTGGAGATCCAGAGGGTCTCCAGGCACAGTGGAGTGTGTGATGCTGCAATGGTTGGGAGCTTGGCTGGCCCTTGTTTTCCCTCCAAACTAAGGAATAATGGGAGTTTCCATGAGAATCCATGCACAAAGGCGTTTGTACACTCCCAGAGCTGAAGTAAACAGCCCACCAGTTTGAAATGTCTCAGGCTGGTCTTGGCACTGAGTGGGAAGAAGTTTCAAACTGCAGGGTGGGAGAGGGACCTCTCCTCTCTGAGCACTCACCTCTTTCCTTGAGGGGTAAAAATCTCTAATTTTCACATAAGAAGATTTTCTGTGTAAATTTTGGCACCTTTCAGGCTTGCTGTAGAGGGCAGGAAGGGTGGCAGTGATCTTGGTTGGCGTCAGCACCCACTCAAGCCGGTGACAAATATTTCCAAATGTAGTGATAGGCAAAAAACTGGAGGTTTTGAATTCCATACGTATCCCAGGAAATAGTTTGCTATTGATGTAACTTCTAAGAGAGACTCCAGCTTCCAAGCCCCAGTGTTTTTTAAATAAACAGGAATGAGAGTCTGCAAAGGTCAGTTTGTGGCTTGGTGGGAAAAAGCCTTTGGTTCAGGATCAAAAGAAACTGCCTGGTTTGAAGGGGGCAGGGACACCTTCCACTATTCCAGGTTGCTCCAAGCCCCAGTGTCCAGCCTGGCCTTGGACACTGCCAGGGATCCAGGGGCACCACAGCTTCTCTGGACACTCTGTGCCAGGGCCTGCCCACCCTCACAGGGAACAATTCCTTCCCAGTATCCCATCTAACCCTGCCCTCTGGCAGTGGGAAGCCATTCCCCCCTTACCCTGTCACTTGAGCTCCTTGTCTAAAGTCCCTCTCCAGCTCTCCTGCAGCACCTTTAGGTACAGGCTGGGCTCTACCATCCCAGTTTCATCTCATTCCATCTCCTGCTCCCAGCTCCATCCCACCATGAGGCCCAGGGATGCAGAGCTGAGCGTTGCACCCATTGTTCACACTCACATGGGAGGACAGGGCTGGGAACACAAACAAAGCTTGGCAGTGTCTGTCCCCAACATGGACAAAATCCAATTGTGTCCCGAGGATGCACATCTGATTCACCACGTGCTGATTAACCCCTCTGTCCCCAGGCTGGTACATGGTGTGATCCCAAAGAACAGCTTTTGAAAATTCAGAGATTCACCCTTGAAGGACTCAGCATGCTCAAAAGTGGCATTGTGGCTCAAAAAAGCCAAAAGGGATTTTTCATGCTGGTTAAAAAAAACCCAAAAAAACCCCACCCAAACCCCAGCACTCCAGGAGCTAGTGGGTTAGTTAAAAGCTACTGGGAGATACTTGGAACCACTTGCCTTGCAAAACTCTCCCAAAGCATTTTAGGAAGGCAAAGCATTTCAGGAAATGGAGCTAAATAAATAAAAAATAAATAAATAATTGAATAAGGGCCCTTCATTTTTCCTTTCCAGAGAGAGATGCTCAGGGTGAGCCTAAGGTCAAAGCTGTGACAGAAAAGTGAGTTGTATTTCAAGTCTGCATTGGATTCATAGAAGGTCTTGGCAGGTGGGAGCAGTGGGTAAAGGTGCCACAAACTCTGGATTTTTGGTCATTCACAATATGATTTTATCTCTTTACTTGTTGGTATTCTTCATTCAGTGCTGCTGAAACAGTGACAGGAAGTTTGGTTTTAATTTTTTTTACTTTTAAGACAGCGGCATAACAAAAATACTACTTCCATGCTGAATATTATGCTAATAGTATGAAAATGGAATAGGGCTGAGATTCTCAACAAATGCAGTTAAGAAAAAAGGATAATTAATTCCATATTAGTGATGTTTCGACCTAACTTGGGACAAGTCAAACTACATGAATTTCCCCAAAGATGAGCCACTCCAAAAACAAGAGCAAAGCTGTGAGTAAATGAACTTTTCTCCACAGGTTCCAAAGGCAGCATCAATACTAATGAGTTAAAGCCTTCTTCTTGGGTTTTTTTGTTTGTTTTGTTTTTTGTTTAGTACTGTAGTGTGAAGTGACTTGGGAGGATAATAGGTATTTCTGAGCCAGCTGGTGAAAGCTGTTTTTCACACCAAACAGAATAAAAGCAAAATTATCTGCTAAAGCTTTGAATGCACCAGGTAAGCACTGGTGCCTGTTGTTGCAAAATGAGACTTGGGACAGAGTAAATGGTTTTCTTTAGGAGGTGAGGAGGGAAGAGCTGGGAAGGCAGACCCTGAAAACCAGGGCAGGAATGTGGTGCCCACCAGGAGCAGGGCTGGGGATGCTGCTGCAGGCACGTTCACCTGGGCCTGGTGAAGGCTGTGGGGCTGCCTGTGAGCTACTCAATGTCTCCATAGATGAAATCTAAAAAAAAAAAAAATAGAGTAGCAGATGAGTTTGAGCTCCCTGACATGGCATGGCAATGCTGTGTCTAACCCAGCTCTGCTCTGCACCAGGCACACGAGCTCTGTGTGCTTTTCACACCCCCCATCACTGCCTCCTGTGTTTTCCTTCCTCAGGTATTCCAGCATTTCTCTCCCAACACTTCATTGCTCAGAGGCTCCTTCTGTGGGAGGACAGGGTGGGTGAAAAAACCCCTGACCTTCCCCCAGAGTCAGTGTTGATGTTGGAAGCCACATGTGGCAGTGCTCACCAGTGCTCCTTGGGGGAAGGCAGTTGTGTCCCTCTTTTTGGGGAGTCCAAAGTGCAGCAAGGGAGGTGCTGGTGACATTGGGGCATCACTGAGCCCACAATGTCCTTGTCCAGCCCATGGCTCCAGCGGTGCTGCAGCCTGGACCTGTTGGCAAAGCTGCTGAGATGCTCCTTGGTTAGAAGGAGGGGAGCTGGTTATTGGAGCATCAGGGCTGAGCCATGCCTGCTGCAGCTCCCTCCCCGTGTCCCTTCCATTCCCACTCACCGGGAAACCAGCCTGGGGATGGGGTTGGAGAAGATTGTGAGTGCCTTAAAGGCAGTGCAGAGCTTGAACCCCAGTGCTGTGTTTGTTTGTGTGTGTGTGCATGGCCCAAATCACACCAGCTGCCATAATGAAGCTCTGCAGAGCTTAAAAACCAAATCAAAACCCATTTTCCGGTCTCATTTTCCAGTCTCAAGCACCTGGCCCTCCTCCTCAGCAGCACAGACGAGCACTTTCCCTAGCACAAATGCCAGGCAGGATTTACCATAATGCAAACAACCAAAGCATTTATATAGAACGATATAGAGATAACGATTCAGGCTGAAGGTGTTTTACAGGAGATGTTTTCTTCGGAGAGTGTTTTAAACCTGAGCCAGGCAGAAAATCCCCCAGTGGAGGTGACTTTGCTGGCTCGGGAGGGCTGGCAGAGGCTCATCATTCCCACATGGAGCAGCACCGCTCACTGCCCGCTTCCCCCTTCCCTTCTGGCACCAGGTTATTTTCATCTTTCTGAAGCAACTGTAGCCCAGTGTGCTAACAGGAGGTGATGACAGCTTGGGAGGTAGGGCTGGCAGTGCTGACAGCTTGTAGAGTTACACCTTTCCTGGGAAAATTGTGGCAATCACCTGGCAGGGTGGAAAAAAAAAAAGGTGTTTGAGCAAAAACCGTGATCACCGCAGGGATCCCAGTCCTGCTGAGATTTTTTCTGGTAGATCCACCGTGTTTGCAGGGATGTGTTTTGGGGAAAAGCTTACAGCTGGATGTTTTAGCAAGGGAAGAGTCAGATGGAGGAATGGTGCTGAGGGATTTCTCCAGCTTGCTGATTTCTCCAGCCTCTGTCCCTGATGGGGAGGGAAAACCTGAGGAAAGGGATGGATGTGAGGGGTGAGTCAGCTCCTGCAGCCTTGTCTGATTGCAGCTTTGGTCCCTACACAGTGTGGAGCATCATGAGACCCTGAGCTTGGTCTGGTATGCAAGAAGGGCTTTGCTCTGGAGCAACCCTGCAGCTTATTCCAAGTGGCCAAGCGTTTTTTATTTGTGCTTTTAGATGATTTTTCAGGTGCTTGTATTAGCAACGCCTCATTTTTTCTCTGAGGGGTTGCCCAGCATGCTGGATTGAGGCAGCTTAGGGAAGGGCTGGGGGAAAAAAACCCAGCACCTCAAATGGTCAGAAATGGGTTATTTTGGTTGGTAAAGGTGTTTTGGGTGTAAGGTACATTACAGGTGCTCATTGGGTGAAGTCAGGATGGCCAGAAATACTTCCCAAAAGCCATCTGTGTTGGATTCCCTGAGTCCAACAGGATTTGAGGTGCCTGACACTCCTTTTTGTCAGGCACTGGAGGCCAAGGTTGTGGAGGGGCTCAGAGGGGCCTGGGGCTGCCTGGCCATGGGGAACAAGCACTGCATTGTGCCACCAAACCTGCTCTTTTCCGACATCAGTAGAGGACTTGACTGCCCAGTTCTGCCAGCTCAGCACCTCGGCACGTGCTAAATTCACCCAATAAATAAAAAATGAGCAAAGAACTCCCGAAGGGTTGGGAACAGACGCGGCATTGACGGTGGTGGCTGATGCACCGTTCCCTTCTCCACAGCCAGCCCATGGAATTCTGGCTTGGGGATCTCCATCCTGGGGGGACTCTCCTGATCCCAGCCGCCAGGAGGGCGAGCTGTGGGGTCTTGTGGCAGCCAGTGCCTGTGAAAAATTGCTTTCTGAGCTGCAAAACCTGCCTCAGAGGGAGTTCCTCTGCCTGGCACCCTTCGCACGTGGCTTTCCTCCACCAGCAGCTGCCGCAGCACCAGGAACATCAGAAGGGATTTTCCATCCTCTTGCAGGGAAGGCAGAGATATTCCCTGGAATGACCCAAGGCTTGGGTTGCAGTGTGTGTGGATTTGGGCAGGGAAAATGAGACTGTTTGCTTGGTTGTCTTGCCAAAGCCCCATCAAATGCAAAATTTCCCTGAAAGTCAAGAAACTTCATGGCTGTTCTCCGAGACATGTCCAAGCTTGGAAACACTTTCCTTTTGGATGGGAAGAATGTGCTGTGGACCTGTTGAGTTATTCTCCAGGCTGCATCCTCCTTCCTTTGTCACTACAGGAATCACTCATCTCCTCTGAAGCACTGGAGAGCATCTCCCACCCTCTCAGGATGCTCTGTCCCATTTGCAGCAGCCTGGCATGTCCAAACCCTGGGTACCAAACCCTGGGAGGCACCAGATCCAGGAGATGAGCTCGATTAAGAAGGAGAAAAATTAACATTCCCAGAAGTGCCAGAGTTTTGTTTGTAGAAGGGATTTGCACTTCTGAGAGGGCTGTTGACTTTCAGGAGACCTAGGCTTTTCAAGTGCCTAAACCACTGTTGGAAATATGCTTGCAAATTTTGTGAAGTGCTTAGAAAATATTTCTACTATGTCCTCGGGCCTTCTGCAGTGGTAATTATGAGTTGTCCATTAACCACAGTGTGCAGCTCTCTGCTTGAAGCTGTTTGCATGCTCAGCACCCAGAAGACAGAGGCATGGCTGGGATGTAAAGAACATGACCAGGATGACGTGAGGACTGGGTGCAGTGGCATAATTAGAGAACAAATGCTCATCTTTTCACACGGACTTGGGGCTTGTGGGTTTTTGAAGGTTTCAGAGACTGAAGGCCACGTGAAATGTAGCTTCCCCCAACTTGGGCAGTGGCCAACTCCTTGTGGGGCAGCAGGAACTTCTGTGTTTAGATAGAGCAGCCTCTGCAGTGACTCATTTTACTCTGTGTGGGGTAGTGCAGCACCCAAAGCCTCTGAGCAATGGTCCATGGGTCCAGCTTAGCACAGGACCCTTTGATTTGTTAAGAACTGATTGGGGTGTGATGTAGAGCCCTTGCATCTCCCTTAGGGGCTGTGTAATTGGGTGATTTTCCTTCATTTACAGCCTGGGGTAAGTTATTTTGGTGGAGTTGCTCCCAGCTTACCTGGATTTGAAAGAAAAAACCTCAAGCAAATGTACCTAATTCCCTGGGATTCCCAGTGGGGATGTTTTGGAGCAAGGCTGTGTCTCAGGCTGTGTGTTTGGTCCTGAACTTGGCCAGCCAGAGCAGATACAGGCAGCAGTCCTGTCACTCTGTGTCACCAATGCTCTGTTGGGTACTGATGTCCTCCTGGGTCCCTCACCACTCCTGGTGCTCCAGCTCCTTCTGCAGCTCCTTTCCCTTCTCTGGACACACTGCAGCACCTCAATGTCTTGTCATGAGGGACCCAAAACTGACCAGTAACAGGTGAACATCTCCAGCTAGCGAGGTGCTACCTTCCTCCCAGGTATTTACTGAATTCCCTTCCAGGCCTATCCCATGGGATGTGTCCAGGCCAAGTGTCTGGGAAGTGAATGCACCATCACACACAGGCTTGGTGAGAGGCTCACAGGAGCTGCTGAGATCTCCTCGGTGTCCTCCTCCTCAGATCACACACTGCTGCTGGGATGTCCTTGTTATTTCCACTGGCACTCAGTAATGAGGGTTTTTTTTGCTCTTTTAAAAACCAGACTGGGCAAAAGGCGGGTGAGCACACTTGTGGCCGAAGGGCATCCCCAGGGCGTTCTGTGTGCTCTGCTCCAGAGGGTTTGGAGTGCCTGCACACTCCTTGTCATTCTCAGGGCTTGAAACTGTTTGGAAGATGTGACAGTACATGAGCTAAAGCAAGTTTCCGGCCAAGGTAACCAGGTGTGGAGACTCAGAGAACAGAGAACTGCACTGGCGTGGTCTTTAGTGAGGGAGGACAGCCATGAACCATCACAGAGGAGGGGTTAGCAGCACACAAGGAAGGGCAGAAGTTTCTCTTGGCTAATAAATGGGGTTGTTGGAAATGTTCATTCCTTTTTGGCGAGCTCTGTACTGTCTTACATGTGGAACTGGGCAGTGCATGGGGTGGGGATGGTGATGGGACAGATCCAGAGCAGGCTGTGAGTGTTTTTGATGCCATTGCATGTTGCAGGGGCAGGAGAGGCACAGGACCAGCCATGGATGGGGAGCTGGGGGTTTGCAGCACCTGCCCATCTCCTGGGGAGCTGCTGGCTGTGAGCTGAGTGTTCCTGCTGCTCTGCTTGCTTTCTGTTGGTCTGGGAGAGCTCAGATTTGGGATTGGGACTACTCTCACCTCCTCTGGTGTATCTTCCCCCCCCAGCCCAGCTCCAGGATGGCCCCTGGTCTCTAACCCAGCCGCCTCTCTCCCTTTCCCCTGCAGAACCGCCAGACTTTCAACAGCCTCACCTGCCTTAGCGCCGCGGCCGAGGATGGCTCCCCGCGGCTCCCAGGGCCTCAGCCATGGCCTGCAGCCCCCGAGGTGATGCCGGGCAGGACCCCCGCCTGCACCCCTGTCCCAGAGCCTCGGCACACCCGGCCTGAGCCCCGCCAGGCCAGCAGGGATGACCTGTCCTGCGAGGAGGAGGAGGAGAGCGGCGGCAAGGAGGAGGACAGGGCGGCCTGGCGCAGCGGCGGGATGGACACCGAGAGCCTCTTCCAGCTGGACGGCGAGATAGACATCGAGCAGATAGAGAACAACTGAGGAGGGAGCTGCTCCTCTCGCCCCGGGGTCGGGGGGCTGCCAGCAGAGCCCTGGAGGGCTGCTCGTTGCCAACGAGTTTGTGGGATCCTGTCACTGCTCCCCTCCTGCCAGCTGGAGGGGACGAAGCAGCTTTGCCAAAATTTCATCAGGTATTTAGAGGAATTCGTGTGCATGCGTGTGTAAATCTTGAAATTCTTTGTAACTACTGTAGCCAGAGATCAGCCAGTCGGAGGAAAGTGCCTGTCCCACAGGGAAACCAGGCACGGGGATCGCCAAAAACTCGGAATCCGCGAGTAAATGGCTTTTGCCAGGACAGGGTTGGAGCTGATGGAGCTGGCCGTGCTCCCACAGGTCCCACTTGTGCTAGGTCATACAGGGGTGCACGAGGAGAAAGCACCACCCCTGGGACTGGATAAGTGAGGGAAAAGCAGAATATTGAGATTTGCAAACCAAGCACTGCCGGGGTGGCTGCAGTTCCTTTTCTCCGGCCGCATCCCGTGTGGGCCCAGCACTCCCCTCACTCCCCACGTCCCTGGCAGTGCTGTGAGAAGGAAATCACAAGTAAAGTGTTTTGCTCAAATTTAATGATGGCAAGAGCTGGATTTTTACTCCTTTATTTTTAGTTTTCTTTTGCCTGATGAGGAATTAAACAGACCCCTGGCCCGTGTGGGGTGGCATCCGCAGCAGCGCTTGCTGGGCCCTGCGCAGAGATGCTCAAATGCCTTCCTTCCCTATTTTTTTTTCTTCCCAGCCCCCTCTCTCAACCCCTTTGGAAAAAAAAGCCCTACTCAGGCTCAGTGCCACCCTCATTTGGGTTCCCAACACCCTGTTTTGAGCAGGGCTGGCTGTTTACCCATTTACTAGCAGCTGTGCCCTCTTTGCTACCCGGGGCACGGCTGCCACCCTCTTTCTTTTGGCTTTACTGTGAAGGGCTGCATGCCCGAGGCACGTCATGGAGGGGTTACTTGACAAAGTCAGCTGGCAAAAGGCTGAAAATCCAGGTAGCAGCACTGAAAGCTTTTCCTCTTCCTGTGCCTTTTTTTAGCACAGATAAAGTGGCGACCATTCTGTTTGTACGATATGAATTCTCTTTGCTAAAAATAAGCTGTCCACTTGCTAACAGGTTTAGAAGGATGCATTTTTTTTTTTTTCTCCTTCTGTTTTTTTTTGTTTGTTTGTTTGTTTGTTTGTTTAAAGCTCTAGGAAAGCTGTATGAATGGCTTCCAGCATCTACTGGATTCCTTCTGCTGGTTTCTTCAAGCTCAGGGGTCACTTCCCGAGCTTTGCAGAAGTGAGAAAGGAAAAAACAAATCATTGATACCAAGAGCAATTGGAGACAGGACATTTTTTATGGGGTTCAGCACCCCCGTTGGCAATGCTTTGAGGGTCCATAACTCAGAAAAGCTGAGAGCTGCTGGTACAGGTTTCATTCATCATTTCTGGTTATGTTAGTGCACTTTTTTCCACTGTGGTTTGGGATGTGTGTGGCATCTTCCACCACAGCGGAACCCATCACTTGTTACCCCTGTCCTGGCACTGCAGAGGTTTTGCTGGTGGCAGTGGCACTGCCCACTCCATCCAGGCAAGCAGGACGAGCCCCAGATATTTTGGGAGGGGAAGACAGGGATGTCTTTTCATTTTGGGGAACCCTCCAGCTCTTTCGAAGTGTCGCTTGATGCTTCACTTAGAAGAAAATACGTGCTGGGTTGATTTTTAGCCCTCCTGTTGTGGAAGGCGCTGCTGGTCTCAGCCGTTTTGGGAGAGTCCAGCTGTGCCAGAGTTTTCCCGGGCTGCTGCCCCTCTGTCCATGCCCCTGCAGTGGCACCCTCACAGCACAGTTCTTGGCTTTGAGTCTTCCTGATGCTCCATCCTTCCCTCCCCACCACTGACATGTCCTGATCTTGGGGTGTGTAGCTCCCGCTGGCCTCAGGCACCTCCTCAGCTGAGCAAAAAAGGGCAAATTCACCCAAATCCATGTCCGGCTGCCACTGCAGAGCTCCAGGTGGGCTCTTGCATGGGCATCCCCAGGGCTGGAATTCCTAAGGGCTTCTGTTTTCTTTCCAAGGGCTGCTCCTGGTGCCATGCTAACCCCCCACAGTGGGAAGGTGGCCATTGGGCCACGGCCCAGCTGTCCTGGACATAGCAGTAGCATTCAGTTTACATTCAGCACAACCCGTTTGCCTTACTAAAAACGCTTCTCCAATGAGTCATGGCCTTACACTGGGCACGTTGACGTAGGCACAGACTACAGTTAGCGACAGTTTTGAGGCCACGGTGGTGTTCTGTTGGGTATTTCTTGTTGGGTTTGTATGATTTCATGTACTTATTCTCAGTTTAAGAAAGCCTTACTTTTTAAATTTCTCTCTCTCTCTCTCTCTCTCTCTCTGTAGAGGTAAAACATTTGTGGATTTATATATATATAAATATATATATAAATAAAGTAATTAAAAATATTAAATATAATATAGTATGTGCCTCAGATTCAGGGGACATCCTGTTGATTGTAAAGTCAGAAGTGGCGTTGCTCCCCCGGCGTCAGGAGATTCATCCCCTGCGCAGTGGGGAGAGCAGGGCATCCCTTGGGGGTCCTGCTTTTGGTTTGTAAAGGACTTCACCTATTACACAGATGATTTGGGAACCCCCAAATTCCCCGGCAAATCCCTGCCGGCTGCCAGAATGTGATATTAAAGTAATATGCAGACAAGGGATGTTATTCCTTGCTAGGTAGCTAAAATAGGCTCATTATTGTGAGGAGACTCAGTGGCTTGTCCAAGGTGTGACCCAGTCTGGGCAGGAGTTGTTTTGGGATGACGCCAAAGCTGTGGCAGCAGCAATAAAGGTCCACCATCCTGAAAAAAATAGGATTTTAATACAGAAAGTCTTAGCAGGAGCATAGGAGTTTGCTGTGTGTTTTGCAGATGTAGCTCTTCGAGCCTGCCCTATGAAAAAGTACATTAAAACTAAAAAGAGAAACCAACGCAAAAGAAGTGTTTGTAAAATAGATTGTAATTTTTCCACGTGCTAGCATAGCCTGTTTGGCCAATAAAGTCGTGTTTCAAGTGCATTGTTTAAAGCTCCTGGCTGCCCAGGCGAACAGACTGACGTAGGATGTTCTAGGATTGTAGCAGTGCTTTGCGGCGTGTGTGGGTTCGGTGTTCGAGAAAGAAGAGGATGGCCAAATAAAAAACAAAACAAAACAAAAAACGAAACAAAAAAAAAAATGGGAAGAAGAATAAAAACAAAGCCTTCTGAAGCTATGACCTGTAGTAGCCAAGTCTCGCTGGCAATTGCACAAGCGCCGCGGGCCGTGCGTGTCCCGGGAGGGGCTGCCCGAGGTGTCCCCTCTCTGGGCAGCGAGGAGGCTGCTCCTGCCCCCTCCATGACTTGATTGCACTAGAGCAGCTCAATCTCAGGAAATTGCTTGTTACTTTTACTGTGTAAATAAAGCTTCCTGGTTCAATAACCCCCGGCTGCTGTCTTGCCTCTTTGTGCTGTCCCTGCGGCTCGGTGTGTCTGTGGGGTCCAGGGGGTTGGGGACATCAGTGACCCTCGGGGTTGTGGCACTGGTTGGAGTTTGATGGGTTGGATTTTGATGGAGCTCCCTCCTCTCCTCTCCTGGCTGCACCTCCTTGACATCTCCATGGGTGCTGGGAGTCCCAAAATATTTTTTGGGTGTCCCAAGAAATGGGTCGGGAACGCCCTCAACCAGGACCTTCCCTAGGGGTGTCTGTGGCAGAAATAGCAAGGGTGTCCCATGGGTTGCACAGGAAAATGGACATTTTATGATATTTACATGCAGACTCTGCACCTTCCCCACGGTGAGGGAACACCTCCCATGCCTCCCCCCCAGCCTGTCATTTAGCTGTAACACAGCCAAAGATATAAACACCAAAATGCAAATTGAAGTGCCAAGTAGCACCTCATTCTTTGTGTTTAAGGACAGACACAATATCCTGCCTCTTAAAATAAAATCTAAAGCAAGGCCAGAGCCCACAGCAGGCCAAGGGCACATGGAGGGTGTTAAATAAGTTCTTGGGGAAACAGGGCAATATCTCCCTGCAGCCTTTGTAACCCGAAAAGGAAAACGGCTGCACTTCCTCCAGCAAGCAAACAGTATAAAAAGTTTCATGACAGATGGCAGGATGTTTATCTGCCTAAACTTAATCAGATTGAAGTGATAGGCTTAGTATAATAGAACAAAAAAGGAAGAATTAGGGGATAAAAAAGAAATTCTCAGTGATCCATCACAGCCTGAACGTTTGACCAGGGTTTACAGCATCCTTCCATGTGTGGATGCTGACAGTACCATACACTTTGGCTGAACTACTACCCAGAGGACAAAAGATACAAAAACAGACCAAAAAATTGCACTAAGGTCATTTTCCCAGATGTAGTTTATTTTATTAGAATTTAATTCCCAGCCCCCTTTCCCCTGCTGTCCCCAAGGCGTGCTGTGCAGTTCAGGGCCAGCTGGTAGCTCTGAAAAACAAGTGTTCCAACGCTCCAGAAACAGGGAGCATCCTTTTGGTGTCCTTCAGTGAGCAGGGTCATCTTCAGGTGTTGGGACTGCTGGAAACAGAGCTGGGATTCTCCTTCACCTTCTGCTTGCAGATGCAGAGAGCAGTGGCAGAATGCAGAGAGTGGCCAGCACAAGCTGCCTGAGCATATGGATATATAAATATATCTAACAAACATAATTATATGATTTCCATAGTTCTCTTGGGAGATCTGAAACAAGTCAAAGCCCCAAAAGTCTTGCCCAAACCCCAAGAGGGTGCAGAGATGCTGATATGTTGATTAAAAGGGGACTTTTGCCTCTAAAAGGTGACCCTTGCAAACACTACCAGGTGTCAGTGAGGGTGGGCAGAGGACTCAATGGAGCAAGCCCTAATCTTGAATTTTTTGACCCATTTTGAGTCCCTTCTATGCTCTTGCCAGGTGCAGCATGGCCAGGTGTTACCACACAAGCTGCAGCAGCTGCACTGCAAAACTGACAGGGAGAGAAACTCAAATCCCTGGGGAAGGGCTGCAATGCCTGGAGGCAGGGAGCAGCTCCTGTTAGAAATCCCTATTCTGATTAGAAAAAAAAAGGCAAATTTCATGCCTGTCCCAGCCCTGGGTGTGCTGAGTGCTCCTGGCAGCAGGAGGGGCTGAGCTGGAGCTGAGCTGCTGCAGCAGATTCTCAGCAGGCATGTGGGGCAGGATCAGTCCCAGGGGATGCTCAGTGAGTACAGAATCCTAGAATCACTGAATGGTTTGGCTGGAAGGGACCTTAAGGCTCATCTTGTTCCACCCCTGCCATGGCAGGGACACCTTCCACTGTCCCAGGTTGCTCCAATCCCTGTCCAGCCTGGCCTTGGACACTGCCAGAGATCCAGGACCAGCCACAGCTTCTCTGGGCACCCTGTGCCAGGGCCTCACCACCCTCACAGGGAACAATTTCATCCCAATAGCCAATCTAAATCCACCCTTTTGAACCCATTTCCCCTTGTTCTATATGCCCTTGTAAAAAGTCCATTTTCAGCTGGAGCTCCCTGGCACAGGGGAGCCCTTGACTGCACATCCAGGATTTTAATGGGAAGAGGTAGGAAACAACATCCCCTCCCACACAGCCATGTCTGCTCACAGGATCCCCTGCAGAGGGGAGGCAAACCCATCAGTCCCATGGCCTTTTCCAGGTAGGAAAAAGCATTTCAGATCCTGTAAAAATCCCACTGCCAGCGTTGATCCCACTGAACACAACGACAAAAGGCCAGATCCAAAGGACAGGGTTTATTCCTGACACGATGGCACAGTTATTCCTTAATGTGTGACTGGATTCCCAGGCCCTCACCCAGCGCTGCTCCAGCTGGGCTAATCCTGGCAGAACCATGCCTACTGTCCTGCCAAGGCATGTGGGGCTGTCCGCCTCCCCACACAGGACACACACAGGGGCTTGGTGGCCTCCATCAGCCCTCTAGGACACCCCCATCCCATCTCCACCCCAAAAGGCACAGCACATGTGGGTTAAACAGGTAAATCCATTCCTCAGGGGGTGCCTGGGTTCCCTGTTTCCAACCCCCAGGCTGGGTCCCTGGTGTGAGCAAAGATAAAAAGGGGGAAAAGCACCCCCAGCATGGCCTGGAGGAGGCTGAGGCTCTCACAGGCACCAAGAGCAGGACATCCACGACTTGCCAGAGGACAGCAGGTTTGGTGCTCCCTTGGATGAGGTCAGGAGACAATTTTAGTACCGTTACGTGAAATACTTCAGAAGGCAGGTGCTCACCCACGCTGGGCAAGGCTGGGCTGGGTTCAGGAAGGTGGGATGGAGGTGGGAGAGGATGAAGTGGTTCCATGGAGGGGCTGCACGTGAGGGTTCAGCCCTGTGCCTGCTAGGATTTCAGCTGCTGGAGGATGATGTCCACAGCTTCAGCCAGGTTGTTCACATAGGCATCAGGCTTCACCTCGGGGTGGTTCTCATCAGAAGGCCTGGAAGGAGACAGAGGGGCAGAGCTGAGCAAGAGCAGGATCCCAAATAGGATCCCAAACAGGCTCCAGGGCCACAGCCATCCTGCTGCCCACAGAGCCTGGGCAGTGCCCATGGAGCACTCCTGAGGTTCACATTCCTCCCATGGAGCACTCCTGAGGTTCACATTCCTCCCTTTTCTGTTTATTTTCCCCCCTTTTCCCTTGCTCTCTCCCACACTCAAGTCTTTCCCACATGCCCAGGTAGATCATACATCCTTTGTGCAAATGAGCTGGGCAAAACTGTGCAAAGCCTCAACTGGAAGAGAATATCCAATTAGTTAATTAACTAATCCAAGTCAATGCATGGCATTTTACAGGGCACTTCTTCACCCAGGCAGGAGCAGCACCAGACAGGGATCGCTGTAAGGACACTTCACTGCAAGCCTAGGACCCTACAAAATTACAAATAATTATTCTCTCACGGTTTTTATCTAGAAATAGGTAAAGAAAAGAACAATTCCCTTCCCTAGAGAGATGAGAGATCCTTTCAGTGCAAAGGGAGGTTCTGTCAGGGTTCAATTTTGCAGGACTACCATCTCTTGCAAACCTACCAGTGGTGGTTTGAAACACCACCAGGAGAAGGCTCAGTCTCACCCTCCACCAAGCCACCACCCCAAAGCTGATCAACTTGAAGCCATTTTTTTGCCAACAATTTAATTAGCAGCACTGGCCTAACACAGTGCAGATGCACAGTCCCATTTTGCTGATTCTGCAGCACTGCTGACAGGGAGGGGGCAGATGTGGGAGACAGAAATTTTCCAAACCTCACAGTCCTGTTATGGCTCTTGGGCTGAGAAACCCAACAGCTGCTGAAGAGGAAACATATGTATTTCATATGCTTAATGACCTTCCTCTGGGAAAGAGACAGGAGCCCAAATGTCCACCTCCCACCTCTCCTGCTCCCTGGGAAGGGCAAACCTTTATTTAGCAAAGCCTCTCCGTGGGGAAGAGGCATTTCCCATTGGATAGGGGAGGCAGAGAGATAATAATTACTATTATTATTATTAATGATGTGCAGAATTTGGTGAGCACTTGTCTGTACAAGCACCGAATCACTTCTTCAGTCCCAGCACTGAAGCTCCCCAAGGGTATTTCCTTCCTGCTCTTTTCTCAGCCCTGCTCCTCACATCCAAGCACATGAGCTCCTCACAAAGGCATGGCCTCTTCTGGGAGCCCACACTGCTCAAGGCTTTGCAAAACTTGCTGCAAAGTTACAGTGTGAATTAGGAAAAATGAAATAGTTTTATATTTTCAGCTGATATTTTTCTTTCCTTGTGTCTCCTGCAAAGCCACATCCAGCACCAGGCTCCATAAACCAGACTTTGCCTCTTATTTAAAAGGTGGATGGGTTTTTCTTTAATTATCCAACTTCTATCTGCTACAGGGCTTGGGAGCAATGAGAATAATCATTATGATGGTTTTTAGGTTTTTCTCAACTGAAAAGAAGTTTGTTGATGGAGAAAAACCTTCAAACATAAAGCAAGTAAAAATCCAGTGGGTATCCATCCCTTCAGTGGTGATTACCGCTCACTCCTGATTTAACCAAGTGGCTTGGATGAATGCAAAAATAACTTTGGGTGTACAGTAAAATATCAATTTCTTGTCGCTAATCCTTAATTTGATGGAGAACTAAATAAAGCAATGAACAAAACGTCTCTTTGCATTTTACAGCTTGAAAAATGTTCCTTTCCTAGATTACACATTAGGAGAAAATTTTAGGAACTGCTTGAAATGAACGCTTCTACAAGAAATTTTCAATTACGCAGCACTCTTTGATCTATTAAAAGGATTTTGTGATTAATATCTGTGCTGACTGCACAGAAATCCATCTGTAACTCAGCTGCTAAATGCCAGTCATCAAGGAAAAGCCCTGTATACACTTAATGTGTCCTGTGAAAGGGGAGTGTGTGTGTATATAAATATATATATATGAAATTAGGTATTTTTACCCATTTGCCCAAATGCCACGGGATCACAACACACCCCTGGCTCCACTGAAGTTAATATGAAAACACAATAAATGAAATTGTCTGGACTCTGTAGGAAAGCAGAGAGCTGGGATGAACACACTTCCCTGCTCTCTTGCATTTTCCTGGGGCTGTGCGTGGAGCTTTTGTCCCTGTCAGTGCCACCCCGACTGCTGTTTCATGTGGCCCCTTCCTTTGTCTCACAGGCATTTTGTGGCTCACAAAAACAGCCAAGGGGTGGGTTTGTTCCCCCCTCAGGCTCGGAGCTGCTCTTGAAGCATCCAACCAAAGGGGACTGCAAGCAATAATCCCAAACTCTAATGCCAAGAAGCAAAGTTCCAAATGCGGCAAAACAACTCAGGAGCTCAAGTCTGGGTGCCAGAAGTGAGGCAAAAGAGAGAGCTGTGCCATGAAACCCCCAGGCAAACCCAAGATGCTGGAGGATGAGCCCTTATCCTGATGTCCAGCAGGAGCAGAGGCCATGGCTCTACATCAGCCTGTTTTCTTGGGAATTCAGGCTTTTTCCCAGGAGAAATCCCCAGCCACTGAGAGTTTTAAGGTACCCTAAAGTGGAGCAGTGCTCTGGAGCTCAGTTCTGATGTCCTGGGTACTGCTTTGATGCCTCAGAGCCTCCCTGGACAAGGTCATGGGTGCAGGTGGAAGCTTCAGCCAAGAGCAGATCTTGGTCTCATCGGTCCAGCTTGGCTTCTCTCTCAGTGACAATGACCCTTTGCAGCACATGGCAACTTACAGCAGGTCACACAACTGACAGTGGAGGTTACTTTTTAAGACTTTCTCCTTTCATATTCCAAAATAAATAAATAAAAAAACCCATCTAAAAATATCTTTAATTTGCTAGGTCGGTTGAAGAAGTTAGCACTGAGCTAACTTTAGGATAGACTCCTTCCGATTTCTTTCTCACGTGGGACTCTGGTTGCAGAGAAGAGCATAAATCAAAGTGACAGAAAATTATATACTGCAGCTGAACATTGAGCTGTCAGCACTCTTGGCCAGTGTACAAACTTGCTTGTGAAAAATCAGCTACAGCCTTGGGAAACACTCTCCTCCATAAAGCAGGACTCCTTGGAGTGGCTGAGCACCACAGCCTGGAAGTGCACACGATTTTCCAGCCCAAATTGGCCATGGTACTGTGAAATAAGGCACTTAATTTCTGCATTGTCTTTGGTGGCCACCTTGCTGGCATACAAAGGGGTCAGGGAAAGGAGTGGCTTAGCACAGCATCCCTCTGAAATCCCAGATGGTCCCTTCCTGGATGTTAGGAGAAAGTGTTCTTCAAAAGAAAAGCCACCCAACAGGCCCGGTGCATCTCAGCACATTAACAATATGAACTATTTTTAACATGATGCAACTCCAACAGTGCTCTTGAGGCTCCAGTTACTCATGTCCATCAAATCCTCCCCAGGAGATGACTAAACATCCTCCTCTCCTAGGGGCCATCCATCACTGTCGGGGCTGCAGCAGCTCTGTGGCCCCTTGTGCTCTGAGCCAGACCCTCAGCCCATCCTGAAGGGGTTAGCTCGGATCAGTGCTGCACTTGGAGACGTCAGGAAGCAGCAGGGTGCTGCAGGAAACTGGCTCTGCAATTTTAACTCTTCTAACTTGGGAAGACAAGCTCCAGAATGGTATCAGAACTATCAACTGTTAGAAAGTGATGGCTTCCCCCTGGTGAAGCACAAAACCAGAGCCCAGATCGCAAGGGGCTGATATGAAAAATCAGCTTCTGCAAGAATAAGAAGGTTCACTTTCTGTTTGAGTCAGATTTTCACTTGGGTAAGTCTGTTCTGACAGGCTGGATTCCCTGCCTACACTCAGCTCTCAGGAATGGCCTTGAATTGCTCTGATTTCTGTGTGATTTTCTGGGATGGTTCACCCAGGTGCAGCTGAACATCTCTGAGGGATGAAGGGATCTATGCTGGCTTGCCTGGTCCTTTCAGGAACCACTAGAAGTTTTTGAAGCAAACACAGGAAAAATGATACATAGAAAGGTAACCCCAAAACCACAGACTCTGGGTTAATTATTTTGTTTCCCACAGCAGTTGGGATTCCAGGTGTGGTCTGTGGGTTGAAGAGAGGACTGGATGGTTCTGTCAGCCAGTTCCAATGGCACTCTGGTGGGGAATCACTGCTCAGAGGGACTTGGACCTGCAGAACGTGGTGTGGCTGGGAGCCAACCATCCCACCAGGAGCTAAGGGAGATGTCTGAGCTCCAGGCTCTCCCCTCATGCTGTCCCAGGAAACCTCACACACCAGTTGGAATGGCTTCTCAGTGCCTCACTTGTTCCTTTTTCCAACAAAACATGTGGGGAACAAAAAGGAAACAGCTGGATTACTGCATGGGCAAAATATTTAGCAGAGGAAAGTCCAAGTGGAGGTAGCTGACATGGATAGTCATGGCCACAGGGATGGAAACAGCTTGGGATCCAGCTCAATCCGAGACCTGCTGAAACTTGACTTGAGAGAGTGAGAGCAGATGGGGTTGATCGACACCTGATCAGTATCACAGGTTAAAATTAGCTCTTACACAGCCCTGTAGAAATCGGGGTGGGTAGGAAAAGCAGGGCCAAAGCAAGGCACCAAAGTGAATTTGAAAAAGACAAATGATCCCACATTCCAGTGGCACAGAGCTGCAGTCATTTGGCAAACCTGATCCCAATGCTGCTGTCCCATGATCACTGATCTCCCCAGCAGCCCCATTTTCTGTCACACAGCAAATCCCAAAATTCACCCTCTGTTGGACCAAGGTATTTCTATGTTGCCATTCAGACTTCCCACTAAGACCCTGATTAAACAGCACCAACTCCTGCTCCATAAAATGAGAAAAAAAAGCCTGAGAGCATTTCTCCTGACAGCATATTCTTCAGGGGCTCTTACCATGGCTGTAAAATATGCAAGACTTGGTTTAACAAGGTTTTCTTTATGAGGAATGCAAACAGACACTGTAACCTTTGCTGGTTGCTTTGGACAGATGCAATAATTAGACTTGGTGCCATGAGTCTCTCTTTTTCTTATTTTTTGTGAAACATGCAATTTGATCAGTTTGGCAGTGAAAACCCAGATAAATCAGAGTGTCTGACAGCTCACTGATGGACAGCTGAGGGATGGTTGTAAAGCACATTTCCTGATCCTACAATTAGAGACAAAACTGCACCGAAGGCAGTAACAGCAACCAGGGTTGAAGCAGCTCCCAGAACTCCAGGGAACTCCACACCTGGACCCCTCTCATGTCATGGACAGACCTCCCTGGGATGGGAAGAGAGGCTTTTGTGGTTAAAAGACTGGATTTTGGAGAGCTCCAAGCAAAGCAAACCTATGTCAGAGCAAACCGGCATCCTCCACTGCTCTTCTCTTGCCTCCCAGAACTTCACACACTGCTAATTGTGTTTAATTGCGACTCATTTGAATTCAAGCATCCACAAACGGGTAGAAATTACAGCCAAATTGTTTGCTAACACCTGAAGGAAGTCTGTGGGCTTGTGACTTAATTGTTCCCATTTATGTTAAACTGCTGCAGTTTTAACTGAGCAGAATAAACCAGCTTATGTACAGCACTTCTCCAGGCAATATATTTCAACATGTGGAAAATGCTGAGATTGAGGGTATAGGGAGTTATCTTTCTTCATAGTTTACCTAAAAATAAAATAAAATTGCCAAATGCTAGAAATCATAGAATCATGGAATGGCTTGGGTTAGAAAGGACCTTAAAGATCATCTCTTTCCATGGGCAGGAACACCTTCCACTATTCCAGGTTGCTCCAAGCCCTTTCCAACCTGGCCTTGGACACTTCCAGGGGTGGAGCAGCCACAGCTTCTCTGGGCACTCTGTGCCAGGACTTTGCCTGGCCTCACAGAGAATGATTTCCTCCCAATTTCAGAAAAAACTGCTTAGAAGAGGGTGCTGAGAGCACTGGTAGAGCTAAAAGAGGTGCATGAGGAGCACTTGGTGTCCCTGCTGCACTTCGCTCCACCAGGTTTTCCACCAGGTCTTTTTAAACAGCCAAGATCTGGTGCAGGACATCACTTTGGGAAGCAAGGAATAGGTTGGAAATGGGGATTGTAACCACAGATATGAAGAGGTTCAGGGAGAGCAAGTGGAACTTTGTCAGGATAAAGAAGTTAAAGGAGCAGAGGTAGCCAGAACAGACCCCAGGCTGGAGGCTGGCAGGAGCAAAATTTGTGGATATCACATATAAACCTTGGGAGAGAGTCAGAGCAAGAATTTCCCATACTCCTCTCTACAGGCATGACATTAACTCGTGGTGATTGCAAACTAACCCTTGAACAATCCCAATTCCTGCATTTCTGCAGGATGCAGTGCACCCTCCAGTGTCTGCAAACAGCGCTGAGGAAGTGGATGACGGCAGCTGTTTTCCTCCATCCATCCCTATTTATTTTCTTTCTCAGGAAACAAAGCACATGTGAACATGCCAGATTAAGAGCTCTGGAAATTAAAAGTCCAGAAAGTCTGTGGATAGGACACAGACAGATCCATGCAGTTAGGAACAGGCATGAAGGAAGGCAGGATGGTGATGGGGAGACGTGATGTGAAGCGCTGCTGTCGGGACAGAGGGTACTCCTGGCTAAATGCTCTCATGTCATTACACCAGAGCATGAGATTTTATTAGTACTGACTTCTTTCCCCTACCTCCAAAACCCCTAATGGAAAAATGCACTGGAAAGTCAAGCTGGTTTGAACAAATATTTAAACAAGCAGAGCACTGGTGTTCCGGCATCTGGGCAGCAATTTTCCTGTCAAAACTGCAGAGCTCTCTCATCTCACACAGCAAGAGCAGTTCAGCAGGGGCCAGGCATTAAAAGTGTGCATACCAGCGTTATGGTGGAGGAGAGGGAGCAGCACACATGCCTCATCTGGTTTTGGACTGGTTCCCAGCCTGCTCGTCCCAAAACAGCTGCACACGTGTCCTGGGAACAGCTGGCACAGCAGGGAGGGCTGGAAGCTGGTGGGAGCAGGATGGGGGGCACCCAACCAGCCCTTTCTCCCTCAAGGAGCTCTGGTCCCTTCTTCTCTGCCCATAATCTATGTATCTTGTGGGCTCTGAGTTGCTGTGGTCCCATCCAACCCTGAATCCAAAGGTGAAGCCATCATGGATCAAAAGCCTGGCTCTGTGCTGGATGATGGATATTGGATTTGACTCCTAAGGAGACACAGGTGGAAGGGAGTTACTGCATCAGGGACTGCCATCCTCAGCCCCATGGAAACCGTTTCAATCCATCTCATGCAGTGATGGAGTGTATTGGTAATATTTGTTCAACAAATCTATTAGGCCAACCAGAACAGCCAGAGGAAACAGATAAATATTTGAGAGCACAGAATGCTTCTGCCACTGCAGAGGTGCACATTCACCCTCAGGTATCTGTGGTTTCCCAACACAGACCCATTTCACCCAGAGCTGTCTGCCCAAAAACAAGATGCTTTTCCCAGGCTGGTCACCTGGACCTCTTCAGGAGCCTCCAGCTCAGGACAGACAGGTCCCTCCATGGGGAAAGGCAGAAGTATACATAGAATCACAGAACCACATAGGTTGAAAAGGCCTCTGAGATCACTGAGCCCAACAGTTTCCCCAGCACTGCCAAGGCCACCACTGACCCATGTCCCCAAGTGCCACATCTACAGGTCCTTTACATCCCTCCAGGGATGGGGACTCCACCACTGCCCTGGGCAGCTCTTTTCATGAAGAAATTTCTCATGATGTCCAACCTGCCCCTCCCCTGGCCCAGCCTGAGGCTGTTCCCTCTCCTCCTGTCCCTGTTCCCTGGAGCACAGCCTGACCCCCCGGCTGTCCCCTCCTGGCAGCAGCTGTGCAGAGCCACAAGGTCCCCCTGAGCCTCCTTTGCTCCAGGCTGAGCTCCTTTCCCAGCTCCCTCAGCCACTCCTCACTGGACTCATGCTCCAGACCCTTCACCAGTTTTTTTCCCCTTCTAATTCAACCCACGTTCATCCCAGTTTCTTAGATAACAAGTCTGGGTAGGAAATAACCTCTGGAAGAGATGATTCTTTCCCCTACTGACTCCATTTAAACCAGATGACAAGCCCATAGCCCAGAGACAGTTTCTGGACAGCCAGAGTTAGGTGTAAAGAATCTGCCTAACTTTTAATACATTTTAGATAAAGTTAAGTGAGATAAATCCAACCTTTTGTGTTACTGCAGGCTGTGAGCACGTGGTGGAAATGAGCCATGAATGCCAGGGGTTTTGGTATAAGTGCAGTGACCCCCAGGCTGGGCTGGGGTGCCCTGGGGGAGCAGAGCTCTGACTGTACATGTAGATGCACCAAGTGCTGCAGTGCAAGCACAGCACAGCTGTTTCCAATAAAAGCAAAGCCTCCCTCTCCCCCTCAAAAGTTAAACGCACATTCGCTTGTTTTCTGAGAAAATCCGAGAATTGCCCCTGCTCTGCCAAACTATCCAGTCTAACAGGGTGTTTGCAAGCACCCTGAGACTCAGCTCTGCCTGCCTGGATTAATTATTGATGACCTGCTTGGCTTTGCCAGATGACCTTACTCAATTCAGTAGAAAATAATTTTAAACGCCCCTGAGAAAGAATTTGGACATAAATATTTTCTTTGTGCATACACACAAACAGATGTGCATCTTAAATGGAGCTGATGCATTAGCTATTAATCAGACTTAATATTACACAGGAGTGGGAAAGATTAATTTCAAGGGTTGAATGTAAAGCTCAGAGGTGTTCAGACATCTTACTCTGTTAGATACTTTTAAAGACCTTAACCTAAGAGAATATTTCATTGCTTTCCTTTAATACATCACTTACAAAATCCCTCTGAAAGGTGTGAAATGAATTCTGGCTTCTGCATTTGCAAACCATCTCATGGAGATTTAAGTCACAGAAGTCTGGTAGATGCAGATTCTAGCGAGAAAGGAGCTTTGCAGATTATAAAAGAAAGAAGTCTTAATTTAAGGGTTTCAAATGCTGTTTGGAGAAGTTTGACTTAAGAAGTATTAGGCCAGATTGGCACTGATAATGCAACCCTTGAGACAAGACACTCCACGTTACAGCTTTAAAAGACTGCTTCTCACCAAAGAAGAATTTGAGCTACCCTAAGGAGAATAATATTTGTCTCCAGATGCTGCTCACTAAATCAGCTTTAATTTTAAATGAGAATGAAACTATGAGCTATCTGTGCCACTCCCAGGAAACCCAAGCAGACAGACATGCAGCCAGCTCTCCTTCCAAAGGGCAGGAACAGCCAATTCATGCACGTGTTGGGAACCAGCACCACCCTGCTCCAAGACCTTTCTCATGTGGGAAGCCAAAAAAGCACCTACACTGGAAAATAAAGGCACAATTTTTATTTTTGTCTGCAAAGTTGTTCAGCCTAGACAAGGCAGCCGCATTGGGTCTATCTGACTTCTCTGCCCTGACCAGATTCCAGACAGGAACATTACATCCAACCTTCTTCAAGGATGTCAGGAACCCACCTGCTTCTAAACGTGCTCATGCTGAACTGATGGAACAAAAGGGAATATATCTTTGGGCTAAACCCCAGGAGTTCTGCCTCAGCTTTGAGTCAGTGCATGATTTATGCTCTCTGGAAGGGCTCAGAGACACCTGAGCATGCAGAGCCCACCTAAAAACTCAGCCCTGCTCCTGAGAAACTCCTGTTCTTTCTAAAGCAGAAACTTTGCTACAGTTATTCCAAATTATGGCTCATTTGCTTAAGCCACTCTGTAAATGAGACCTTCATAATCTTCTCTTTGGAAGTTTGCATGGTCTGAATGTCTGCCTCCCTTTGCTTCCATGACCACAGTGCCAAGGAAATGAGACTTCCTTTGCTTGGGGGATATGTTTACCCATATCTGAAAGTGTTCAAGGCCAGCTTGGATAGGGCTTGGAGAAACCTGGTCAAGTGGAAGGTGTCCTTGACCATGGCAGGGGGTGGAACGAGATGGTCTTTAAGGTCCTTTCCAATCCAAACTACTCCATGATTCTATGAAGTGATGGAGATGGTCAGTTTTGCTTTTTGCTTTTTTTCACAGATGAAAAATCCCTGAAAGATCTGCTGAGCAGCTGAGCAGTAATGAAGGAAACCTTGTGCCATGTACCTGCAGCCTCTAGGATACTGCATGGGGTCTCTGGGGATTAAGATCCTAAATCCAGCAGAAAACAATACAATTCTGTATGGACCTGCAACAGGCAGCCTACACTGCATCCCTTCTGAACTGGCAATGGGGAGCTCAGGCCAGGCTGCCTCTCTCCAGAGGAAGGCAGGATGTCCTCTGCAGATTATGCTCACAAAGGTGGGAAGCTGTTCAAAGGATGAGGACATGCTGTGATTACGGACCGCGCTTCATCCGAGGATCCCAGGCTCCTTGGAAGCACTGCAGGAAACGTGCAGCACCACTGCCCTGGAAACAGCAGGGCTGCAGGCAGGCAGCAGGGATGGCTGCAGCCTCCTCCTCCTCCTCCTGGCTCTCCTCCACCCCGGCAGGACGCAGGAGGGAGCTGAGGGAAGCCAGCAAGCACATTTTTCAAGGTGTCAAACCACATCTAGGCTCACGCTTGAGAATGGATTACGGAAAGTACGCTGAAGGAACATTGTTAGTGCAGGGATTAAATCCCTGTGCTCCTGGCACTCAGCCCTCAGCCTGGACACGGAGAACAGGCCAAGGTTTGTACCTACTTCCTTCCAGCTCTGAGCTCCAGCTCTTGGATGGAGGCTCTCGTGTGTCCCACTCGCTGTGTGCTCAGTGCAGACTCAGAGCCAAGCCCTGCCTGAAGCCTTCCAGGAGTGTTCTCAATACCCAGTCCCAGTCACGTCAACAGGGATTTTGCTCTATGCTATCAAATAGATAATCCCAAATTTGAAACAGCTGAGTGATGAGTACTTGGGTTTGGGCAGCAAAGCACTTGGGATGCTTGGTTTCAGCTCAGGGAGTTGCACAGGTTAGGTCTGTGTCCTGTGCCAACTTGCACATCCCTCCAGCATCATTTTCTCTGTCAGTCCCTGGCTGCCACTTCCATAAATACAATGGCTAATGAATACTATGGCCACCTCCAAATAGCTTTTTAAAATTAGTTTTTGTGGGACTGACTGGACATTTCCCATGGTATTTTATTGCTGGCTGTTATCACACGTGCAAACCACAGCCTGCAACCACAAAATCATCCAGCAGGATGAGTTTGTACCCCACCTGGAACACTCAGAACAGCACCAGGCACCTCTGCTGCTTTTAGACCCTGCCACATTCACCCTTGTAGGGCTGAGATGGTTTCTGAGTCAGCTCTACATGAGCTCCAGGACTCACAAGACAAAGATCAGGCTGTGCAAGGTGCCCAGGTGGGCTGGGAATGAGAGGGGTGCCCAGAGGCATCTCCACCTCCAGTGCAGCTGGCAAGGCTTTCCCATTTCTTAGGATCAGACTGAACTTGGTACATTTCTTAACCATGAAATCAATAAATAAGCCTTACAGCTTTAGAACAGAGGAGGAAAAACCCCAAACAAACAAGAGCAGTGGCATAGCAACTGCTTCACCTTCTTGGTATCTGCAGTATTTGCTGAGTGTTGTGGTTGAGACCAGTTTCCTCCCTTTGCATCAGCTTCAAGTGAAGACTGATCCTTTGTAGAATGAACAGCCCACAATGCTGGTTTGAGCTGTGGACCAGCTGCTTCTGTTACCCAACCTGGCTTAAATGAAGTTTATTTACATACCGTGCTCGATACCTTTGAGAAAATCTACTACTTAAAATACTTCAAAGGTCTGATTTGTACTGGAGGTGGGACAGCCAAGACTGTGATCTGCACACATTGCTAAATTCTAAAGGCATTTCAGGGTGGAGATGTTTGTCTATGGAGTTAAAAATCACCCAACAATAATCCAATCCCCCTCAAATTGCATTCAAGGCAGCACAGAGAATGAATGTGAATGGCTGATCAATCCTCTTTGCTGTTTTTTCTCAGTCCACAATGAAGCAGTGGCTTGGGGGGGGTTGCTATTTAAATATATATATATAAATATAATAAAGGATTTTTTGAAGCAAACCACCCAAGCCCTTGTGTGGAAAGGGCTTTACTAGATCATAAAGAGAGAGACTTCGTCTTCATAAAGTAAAACATTAAAGGAAATGTTCTAACTTACAGCACTATACATTAATGCTCAGCAATGTAAAGAGTTTAATTGCCTGTTGCTTTCCCACCATAAATTACTACCTGCAGCTAATGGAAAACCTTCCTTCAAACCTGTTTATGCACCTCACTCCCATTTTATACTCTCACATGGATGGAAAAAACAGCGAGGCAGCCTGGAGTTGTCTGAAGTCCATACAAATGGGCATGTCCTGAGAAAGCAATGAACATTTAATACCAGATGTGTTTGGTATAAGTTGCTTGAGCAGCTCATCACATATGCAATACTCTGCAGGTCTTATGATTGCTTATATTTGAATTTAATAATTAGCCAGTCAGCGTTAAACTATGCTGCCATTCACACAGCTGTTTCCTCCCCAAGAAAGGGCATATCCTACTTTCAGGGTGAAAAAAAATTCATAGAACCATGGTTTGGGTTGGAAGGGACCTTAAAGGTGGCTTGAAGGAGGAAGAAAAATTACCCAGCAGAGGGATGAAGAAATGCAAGGTGACATTTGGACCTGGGTTTCACTACTCTGCATCTGGGAGATGCTAGTTAGATACAAACCCAAAACAACGAGCCAGAATCCCAACCACTTTCCCAAAGGACTAATTAAGGAATCCTCCTCCCAGACCCCATTCAGAAATCCGGCTGGAAACTAAGTAACAGTAACTGTTTACCCCATTAGAGCTCTGCAGTAAGAAAGGACAGCCTCCTACAGCTTCCCACAGCTTTGGGCAAGTTAAAGTCTTTGTTGTGAGGCAAGAGCCTCTCCAGTTTTATTGATGGAGACAGAAAGTGCCAGAGAATGGGAGCTGCTGAATCCAGCCTCTGATTAGCAATTAAGCACTTGGAGAGGGGCAAGGCTTTGGGCACAACATCCTCCCCACTGATTCATAGAAAACCTTCTCACATAAATTAGCCATCCCTGGGATTTTAGTGCTTGGGGATGCCTGTGACAAAGGAGCCTCACAGGGCTCTGTGCAGCCATCAGATCCAGCCTTTCCAGAAGGAAAACCTGCAAGAAGGACTGTGGATAGACCTGTGACCCCTCACCACGTGGGGACAAGCCCCAGGGTCCCCCACACAGCCCCAGTGGTGCAGAGACCCTCTGGGATGCCACGCTGCATCCAGCACGATCCCTTTGGCTTGAACTCCCACAAATATCAAGAACAGGACAGGAGACAAGCAGGGTCTGTGCATGGCTGCTGTGGAGCTCCCTGGCTTCCTGCTCCAGGTCCTGAGCAACCTGGCCTGGTGGAAGATGTCCCTGCCCATGGAACCAGATGGTCTTTAAGGCCCCTTCCAACCCAAACCATTCCATGGCTCCTCATGCACCACGGGCTGGGGTTCAACCTCATGGACTCCTGGGAGAGCATCACCCAACTCTGCAGCAAGGCTGTGATTTGCTCTGGCACGTGGAGGAGAGATCAGATCAAGTATTTTCTCTACAAAAGAAAACATCTACAAAAGGTGTTACATAAACCCAAAGGCTGCTCACGTCAGCAGCCAACGTCCCTAGCTGAGATCTGCAAGGAGGCTCCGTGCTCAGGCTGAGCGATGGATCCTCCTGGCATGATGGATCTTTCCCTGCCCAGAGAGGTTTGCAGAACTCATCTGACATTGCTGAAGACTTTCCCCCACACCTCCTTCCCTCATGGAAAGCTACGACTGAGAAGTCCTGGTCCTTGGAGGGAGCGCTGGTTTTTATCAGACAGTAACAATGAGTACATCATGAAATCATTTAATAGTTCTCATTAAATGCCTTGCTGGAGAGCAGCCCTGATTTATGGACACTATGCCGTGGGTATAAATAAAGCTGCACTTCGCTTGTAACACAGCTGGTCAGGAAAATTAATGTTTTGTTTTCCATAACCTTTGTACTCTCCCTTCCTCTGCTACTATGGCAAAGCTCAAGGCGTGTAACTCGATCGCTCTGGGGAAGAGCAGACACATCCAAGGGCTCGAAGGGCTCAGCCCAGCCGTAGAGAGGCAGCTTCCCAAGGGCAGCCCTGCCCTCCAGCTCTCCCTAGCCACCGCCCTTACACGTGGATGTACCTCCCCATTTCAAAACAAAACCCACAAGCAGCCTTGCCTCTTGTGCTGGAAGTGTTGCTGGAACAGCCTATCTCGGTGAGTTCAGGTCCAAGAAATACTGATATATTTAGCAGCGCTGCATAACTTTCCATCCTTAGAAGCCCAGTATTCCTTTTTCTTTTGTGGCCAGGGAATAGGACAAAAGCCACTCCAACCAGATGTACATCCGTCTCCAGAGGAGAGGAAATACGAGGCTGCTGTGACACAGGACAGTGGCCAGGGACATTTTTTAATGCTTATATTAACCGTGGCACCTAATCCTGAGCAAACACTTCATCAGTTGCACAGAGTTTTTTTTAAAAAGACCTTTCAGTCCCAGCACAAGGTGTTCACTGAGCATGTGACTGAGCACAGGGAAAACTGCACTCCCAGGCCAGGCAGATGTTGAGGAGGCTTAGGAGAGAGTCATTTTAAACAAGGACGGGGAGAAGGGCTTTGCAATCATATGGTTTGCATCTGGAATTTACAGGCATGATAATTTTATAACCCTCTCCTTGCAGTTTTGAAGCAATGCAATATTCTTTGCTGCTGCAGGGACAGGGCTGCAGGAAACATCCTCCTGCATCTGACAACTTTATGTGGCCCTGAGCCTGCACCCTGTGCTGTAAAACAGGCACTGGGGTGCATATGGGCACTTGTATTTCATGGGCATTAAAACACGAAGTCTTAAAATTGACCAGTTTACCTCTGCTCACAGCCAGGCCCGTTATATCTGGTTGATTTTATAGTATATATGAGTGTTTCTTCATAAAAGTCACTTTCTAGTGACTTTATGTACTTCTTTTCTGGTTGAAACCAAGAAACCTCTCACCCAACCATTTTTCATGTGTACAAAATACATGAGGCTGTAAAATGACTGCACAAAGAGATTTTCAGGCAGGAGGTCTCAAAGCACTGAGACAGCCGACAACAAAACAATGAGAAAATCACCTCTAACCATAGCAGGAAATGTGGGAAAGATTAACTTCTTTTTAAGAGTAGTATTTTTACATTTCCACAGACAACAGCCCCAGCACAGTCACAGCTGTGTGCATATTCCAGGCACTAACTGTGCATGGACTCACAATCTGCCCAAAAGCAAACCTTAGCTATCATCAAGCTTGGTTTAGCCACATATTTGGCCTCTAAACACGAAGAAATTAAGAGTTTTTCCTTGGGAGGCAACACAGATTTTGGCAACTGCTATTCAGTTTCAAACATTTGAAAGCAATTGCTAATGCACAAAGAAGCTGGAATTGAGAAAAATTTTCCCCAGGTTGGAGATCAGTGCTGGTTTCCACTCCAACAGCTATTGAAGTCAGTCAGACTCAGTCCAACATGCCCCACACAGATGTCAGCACTATCCCCAAAACATGGATACTCACAGACACATACATGCATTTGGATGTCCATTTCTCTGTAGATGGAGAAAATTTATATTCAATTTCCCTCCTTTTAAAATGATACATAAAGCAGGAAGACAACTTGTTTCAACGGGAAAAATTTATTGGACTAGTTTCTAGGGTGTCTTTATTAGTAATATAAATTTTTGCTAGCTGATGGATTCAGATGAATCTGACCTGAAGACTCTGGCTCTTCTCTCCTACTAGTTCCTGTCTTGATAATGAATAAGGATTTAATTTTTTCTTGGAATTTAGTTATGTAAAAATACACCAGTTTCACAGAGGTCATTAACTCCAGGGTTTCTACTGAGCCACAGGGACTCCATGGTTGATCCTGGGCTGCTGCAGGTTCCAATCCAATTTTTCTTGGTGTGAACATTTGTTTCATTTTATTGTTCTTTGGGTTTATGGGAGAGGCTGGGAAGAAACAGAGGACATGGAGAACCTACTTCTGCTTCTGACACTGGTGTGTGACCTCAGGCACATCACTTGGCCTTTCTTGAATTGGTTTCCACAACTGAAAAATGAGTGTAACAACACCTTACTCCTTTGTGTGAGCACCTCAAAACTTCATTAGGGGAAAAACAGCTAGAGAAGAGTGAGGTGCTTCCAGTCCCTCCAAGATCAGGCAGAGAGAAGATTCAGAGTGATGGATGAATCTGTGGCCAAGCCCTACAGAGGATGGATCAGTCGCAAACTGTTTGGGATGATGCCCTGGCCAGCTGGGAGCCATAAATGGGTTATGGCATTGACTTGGAGAACATCAGAGTTTGACCTTCTACATTGCAGGACCTCATCTGTAAACCAGAAATATCAGAATTTCTGTCTTCCCATTCCCTCTCCCCTGTACAGATTTTGTGCTCTTTAGGGACAGACTGTGTCTTACCTAAGCTGTTAAACTCAGTTTTGGAAGGAACCTGGAGGATGATTGAAAGGCAATGAAACAACCCCAGAAGGAACAAAAGTTAGAGGAAGTAAGAAGAAGAAGAGTGTGAGAGAGTAGAAGTTATTTGTGATTCAGCACTGAGCCCCTTTGGGCTGAAGCAGCCATGGGGTGTAGGCACAGAAATTTCAGTGATAAATTTGTCTATAAAGTATGAAGTAAATCCTGGTCTCTCTGAGCAGCTTCCTTCAACTTGAATAAGAATTGCTTCCTCACAGCTGAGAGCAGGACTTGTCTCTCTATGTGTATTGATAAAAAAGAGGGAAGAAGAGCCTCACAGAAATGATCTTGGACTTTCTAACACCAATACCAAGAATTCAACTGAAAAGCCCCCCTCGTGATCACATTTCTGCCAGCACACATTTAGAAATTCAGGTTGTTGGTCGTGTGCAAGGATGTGCCCTGCACCAAGTTTCCACTAAATGTATACAACAAAGCAATGGCCCTGATTTCCTTCCAGCCATACCCATGGAATCACAGGATCGTTAATGTTGGAAAAGATCTTGTGCAAACCCAGCAAAGTCCTTCCCCCTGGACAAGGGGGATGGCAGCAGCTGCTCCTCAGAGCAAGCACTTACTGCCCCAAGAAGGGAGCTGCTGCCAGGAATTGAAGGTGGCCAAGCCATTCCTTGCTTACTGTAAATATTTTGCAGCCAGTAATTACAGCCTGTTTCAATCCTCCACCCTGGAAAAAGCTCACTATTTCCAAGGCAGGGGAAATCCAACTGTTAGTGATGGATTCTTCCAACACCTCCAGCTTCCTTTTGGAGTTCTTCTGGAGCTCTCCAGCCCCCAAAGGACCATGACCAGCAGCCTGACTGTCCCTGAGGGAGGTGGTGGCTCTGGCTTTGGCCTCAAACAGGCCGAGCTGCTTCTTGCCCAAACTGGAGAATCACACCAAGCAGACACCTCAGAAAGAGTTAAAATGCAGAGTCCTGCTAAAGCTTAAGTGTTACAAATCTTTCCAGTTAAAATAAATTATTCAGGAGATGTCAGCCTCCCATCAGCACCATCTGAGCTACATTTTCAATAGTTCTGTGCACTGAACACGTTCTGTCATGATATCAGAGATGCGGAGCTGCGAGACAAGGAAGGGGGAAACGCCGTGAACATGAAAGACAGAGCTGCTTCCTCTGCTGTGAAACACACGGTGCTCCAGGCAGGGGAGGGAGCAGTGGAGAGGAGTCAAACACACAGAAATAATGCACTGACTTCAGGAATCATCATAGGAGCTGCTTCATTTTTCCTCAAAATCTCACCCGATGGATAATTCACCCACCAGTTTCCACTGTCTTAGGTCTCCTTTATTGTGAGTGAATCCACTCTGGGGCTCCACCAGATTTTTCCAAACATAAGCTGGATTCAGCACCTACCCTCAAGTCTGCTAACTTAACAATGAAGCCTTCTGCTCCATGTCTCCTGGAATAATAATAAAAGAAAGGAGCGTTTCTCTTTGCCTCAGATGTTAAAATAAACACCTGTCTGCCTACTGACCCAGGTATTTATTTATTTGTCCAAATCACAGTCCATCTAGCCAAACCTTTCTATCTCCCATTTCTGTTTCTGTCCCAGAAGAGGGGAAGAGGAATGGATTTCCCACAGGGAAGCTGTTTGGGGTAAATAACCCAAGAGTAGAGTCTCTCTTGCCCTAGTCACAGGAAACTGCCTGTTGAGAAGTGACCCCAAACTTCCACTCTTCTTGCATCTGAGTGGGAAAATAATTTTGTTTCTAGTGTTTTCTGCCTGCAGCTTCAGCTGGTTCAGCTTTTAACTGGGTGAGAAGGAGACACAAGGAGTGACCGCAAATCAAAGGGTGGAAAAGAGATGGGGATATGGGAGATCCACAGCCTCCTCCAGCAGCTTTGGGAGGCACATAAAACCCAACTGCTGAGGAGCAAACACCACCTGTGTCTCCTCTCTCACAAATGAGAACAGCTGCTGACACAAGGGTAGCAGCACCTCAGTAGGGCTGGTTTGCTTGCTGGCAGAACCCAGCGAGGTTAATTAAGGATGTTTTACTAACTGGTTCTCCCGAGACAGACTGAGATTAAGGGATGGCTGTTCAGGCCAATGAGGCAGCATATGGAGGGTGGAAGAAAAGGACCAAGGTTTGGCAGAGGTTGTGGAAAAAATGCAGCCTCTTGTTCATGGCTCAGAGATTCTGATGAGTGCAGGGCATGAAATCCCTCTGGATGCCCTTGCACACTCCCACTGCTCACCCAGCACCTCCCTGGGACTTGAAAGAATTCTACAAAGCACAAAAATGCTGCGGTCAGTCCTGAATGGGCCTGATGGCTGAGCAGCCAGCAAAGAGAGCCCAACATGCCCAGGCTGGAATGAAGAAAATCCAAGTGCAAATATGCCAAGGGATTGCTTGCAGGAGTCAAGTCCCCTGGGGAGTGGCAGAGTGAACCTTTGCCAGCACGGTGGTTTCTGGAGTTAGGCCTGTGCCCAAAGGAGAGCTGAGTGATGCCACCAACCCCAGGGAGGGCAGGAAGGGCACTGAAGCCTGAAGGTACAAGCTTGGAGCAGCAATGCTCTCACCTGTGTGAGAAAGAGAATAACAGCTCCTGCAGTAAAGCCAGAACTCCATCAATTTCCCCATTTTGATTTACAGCCTGTTCCCTCAGCTGTAAAACAGCTTAACTCCTCTCACCTATGGCAGATGGGTTTCATCTGCCACGGCTTTGTACCTTGTAAACTTGGATGCAAGGAGGATGAGCTGGCCCTGTGGTCAGCAGGAGTGTACCTGGTAAAGGCTGACCAGCATCCTGCAGAGATTTGTCCAACAGCAATCCATCATCCAGGCTGAGCACACAGGGTGGGCTAGAAGTCAGCTCCTGTGTGGATACACCAAACATTTCCATGGTGCCCTATTCCATGTTGGAATAAGGGCAACAAGAGAACAGGGAACCAGAGCCTGCTTACCAAGGACAGGGATTGTAACAGTATCTGTCTTTACAGCACACAATGGATGCTCCTGCAAGACTGGGGAAATGCCTTCCTTTGAATACCTGGGAAGGTGAAGAACCCTCATCCCATCAAGAGGTGAGGGAGCACCAGGATGGAGAAGCAGAGCAAGGGTGGGGAGAGCCAGCTGCTGTTTTTGAGGAGTAATGCTGCCCAAGGTATCAGGGAGGTCAATTCCCTTCCAAGTCTCCCACTCACCCCATGGAAAAATAGTTATCTGACATTGACAAAGTAAACACTGATCTTTGCCAGAAGCACTGATGAGTACCAAGATCTAGCACAGTGAATTAATTCTGGGCCAGGTCCAGTACTGGTTACAGTTATGGTAGTTCCAACAGCAGGAGTTGTGCTCTTCTAAATGGAGTTTCTGGCAAGGATAAAACAGCCTCTGCAGTACTGATCTCCTTGGGGAAAGCACATTTCTGGGTGCCCTCAGGAAAGCTGTTCCTTGTCATGTTACTCTCCATCCACTCCAGCAGTCCCACTCATTCCTAGGAGGCTGAAGACAGTTCTAGGTATTTCCAGAGCTGGTCTGTGTTAACAAGAAACTCAACCACAGTGCAGCAGCCAAGAGTGCAAAAATGAAGTGACCTTGTGAAGGCAGACCCATGCCAGAGCAATTTGTGAAGTTTGGAGCCAGCCTGGCAGTGGCTGCATTAAGAATGCACAGACTTGAATGTGGAACATGTGTTTGCTGAGAGTAATAAAGCCTGAGCAGGAAAGCTGGGGCTGCTCAGCCTCCTTCCCTCTCTTGCCAGCCTCAAAATTGCTTCCAGTTTATTACTTTGGGGGTGAGAGCACGATCAAACAGGTGGGCTGAGAGGTGAGCAAGGGTTTTATCCTGCCATCTGCCCCAGAAATCGTGTGTCAGAAATGACCAACACCGATGGAAGGAGCAGGATTCAGGAACATCAGCAAAGCTGGGGTCAGGTCCAAGCTGGTGCCTGCTCTGGCCAAGCCCTGTTTTTTATTTAAACCCCTAAAATCAGTTACTGCTAACCCCCTGAGCAGCTGTTTTGGATTCTGTGAAACACTGATTCCCTTCAAGCATCCCAGGTGATGGCTGCAGGGCCACCGAGGGTCCCCAGCAGAGAGAGCTCCCCAGGAACACCCAGACCTGGGTGACTGCTCTGCAATCCCAGGAGATTTTGGGGCAAAGCCAGCCTGGCTATACCCCAGGGAGCTAACCCCACACAAAGCCCTTCTGCTGGGGAGCAGGAGGATGCTCTGGTTCAGGTCCTGCCCAGTGCATGAGGCTGCCAATGTGGGAAGGGTTAAGGTAACCACAGTCCCAGGCTTGTTTACCCCGAGCATTAGAGAGGGATAGTTTGCTGTGAACACACTGATCAATATCTCCCAGCTGCCAGTTTAATCAGGATTAAGTGAGCAGCTATTAATTTTGCTCTTTTCCAACAACATTTAGCCACCATGTGAAAACATTTCTTCCATCACAAACAAATTAACCTTGATATCATCTATCCAGACATCTTAAAGGGACTTAAAAAAGAAAACCCCAAATCAAAACACTAACAAGAAGGGCCAAGACCAATAATCTGGTTTTAATTAGAAGTTTTCCAGCTCGCAGCTCAATGAAGCAGCAGTGGGGGTGCTTGCTCAGAGCCAAGGTGTGCTTGCCTGGCACACAGAGCTGGGTGTAGAGACAAGACTGGATGGACACTGCAAAGCCACTTTTGAGGTGTTTAGAGTCCTAAAACATTGTGGAGGAGCAGGGAGCAGCCACCAGGTCCCCAGTGCTCCCTCCCAGAGCACAGACACCTCCCTGGGATGTGGCCAGGCACAGGTGACCCCAGGGCAGGACAGGTTTGCCTCCTCAGGCACTGTTCTGCTGCTAAGGAGGCAAATCCACAGCCCTGCAGCAGCCACCCCTCCTGGCAAACCTCAGGAAACATTTCAGCAGCCCGACCGGCGCAGTCTGCCGCTCACCCGCAGGCACTGAGTATTTTTATCCCTGCAAACTGCTTCTCCTGTGAAACACATCCACCTTGCATGGGGTGGCAGGCAGCCACCCGGCACGGCGTGCGGCCACGCATACAAACACCCTGCAGTAATTCAGCCTGGAGCTCCTGGGGATTGAACTTCCCAGGCTAAAGATGACAGATGCTCCCAGATCCGCGAACAAACGGCCGCGGCACCGCGGCTCTGAAGAGCCAGCTTCTGCTGCTTTGTCTTCTTTTCCCTAAAAAGTCTCATTCTCACCCACAGGGTGACTCATGGAGGAAGAGAACACATCTTAGGAAGAAGGGAAGCAGGACACACAGAAGCCCAGCTTCGAGCTTTGTAAAAGCCCTTTCTCTCAGCTATTCTGCACATGGCAAAGGCACCAGAAGTTCTCTGAAAAAAAGGATGACAGACGGGGCTGGACTTTCTTTCCAAGCTTCCTCTGAAATCACACTTGGCACAGCAGCCCCGGCCTGTTGAAAGAGCATGGGAACGTGCGTGGCAAGAGCTGCTCTCAGGTTGGAGCTCTCTGGGCTTTTCTAAGCCATCTGGGCTCTGATTTAGCTTGCAAGTCTGTCAGTCCCAAATGGAAAGTCAGCTCCTAACCCAAGGGTTCAGCTCGGGGTCGTCGGCAGAAGTGTCTGAAGAACTCACTCCCTAATCCTCCTGTTAGCAGCAGTGGGGAAAGACCTTTGCCACCGGAAAGGAAAGCTCACCTCATCCTTTCCCATTTCCCATCTCCACTGCTTCATCTAGCTGGAAAAATTCTGCTGCAATTTCCCCTCTGCTGGAAAAGGAGGGAGAGACCCAGAGCAGGCAGGGCTCAGGAGCTGATGAGTTTCACAGTGCTGGGTTACACAACCCTTCCAGCCAGCAGAGCAAGGCAGTGCTTGAAATGCTGCTGCTCTCCCTCCAACCCTGAGCCTCATGTCCCACCTCAATTAAGTTTTCCACTACTGTTCCCAGGTGAGAACCACAATGCCCAGGTGAAAACCATGTCCACCACCATACCCAAGTAGTGAGCAGCCTTAGACCAAACAATTCTGGTGTGAGCACCATCTGCTGCAAATCCTCATCCTTTACATAACTCCAAAGCTTTGTGAGATTCAGGGACATCTGCCTCTCTTCTTTCACCAGGTGGATCCAGAGAGGCCCTTGAAGAAGGGACAAATTTCAGCCATGACTCCCCAGCTGGTGTGAATTCTGCCCCCTTGGTTACTCTGCAAGCCACAAAGACCCAGCCATGGGGTGGGGAAGCACATCATGAGTGGTGACGAGTCCTTCCAGAGCAAACCTCAAAACTCTTTCATTGCAGAGCTCTGCTTCCTTTCACACAAACCATCTCTGAACTGCAAAGTGACACCCAGCCCTGATTAATAGATGTGTGGCTCTGGGCCTCCACCCTCCCCACTTGTGTGAGGAATGATGCTGATATGAGTTTCACTGAGGAGCTATTGTTCCAAGCAGGCCACGTTGAGCCATATTTCATCCAGAAAGCAGAGATTGGAGGGAGGTTGGCACATGGCAGAGCAGGTTCAGATAGCACTGAAGGTCAAGCCAGCTCCACCATGGAGGGCTGGAAGCTTGCAGTGCCAGGTAGGCTTGTGGATAAAATCATGCTCTCCAAGGACTGAGTATCATCTTGGTGACAGCTGCTACCCAGCGCTGCCTCTGGGAACTGTTTCTTAAGGCTCTGCACTGTTTCTTTAAAGATCTTAGAGAGTTTTACAAACATCAGGGAACTAAATCTCTCAGTGCTCCCAGGGTGCAACACAAACCGGCTGGGATAACCCACCGAGACAGGTCTGAAAGTGCCAACGACTCCTTCATTTGTTTTACTGAAAGGGAAACTGAGGCCCTGGGGGAGTCAAGCCAACATTTCCTAATTTGAATGCCTGATGTTAGGCAACTCATCTGCATGAAGAAATAATTTATAATTTTTACTACTTTTTTTTTTTTAATCAGATTAAAGTATTACAAGGTTGATCCCCTTCCAGACAGCTTGGTTGGCTACATTGTGTTTCAACACTTGGATTTTTCCCACAAAAACACCACCACTCTGTTGCAGAAATTTGATTGTAGGCCTGCACGTGCTTACACAGAGAGCCTTAAAAATGGCAACACCAAATAAATATTTCCCACAAAAACAAAAATTCCCTTTGAATATTACAGCTGTTAGATAAAATGTATACTTACTACTCTATAATTAGGAAAGCCTCTGCAACTTTAATGCATATTGCCCTTGATCATGTGGAAGTAAGGCAGAACAAAATCATTAGAAGCTGAATTATTCCAGTAGCCTATTATCATGGTGTAATCTTATTAAAGAAAATTCATGCTGGTGTAGCCTCTTACCTTCACCACTTACAGAAGAGCCATGTGGTGTAGTTCTGAGTGCACAGAGATAATAAAATTATAGTGAATTATGTGGCCTGTGCATGGAGAAAGGAGCATAATTCCATCCCTTTGAGGAGGGATGCTGATTTTTCTCAGGGAGGCGACACCAGTGCTACTGGGTTACTCTGCATAAAGGGACTATTCATCATTATCTGCAGACAAGCAATTTGGGAGAAGATCTAGCGGCTGCCAGTGCAGAAAGGCACAGCTTGCTGCCATGGCTCGGCCAACAGCCAGTGCTGCCTTCCACAGCTTCCACACCTCGCTGCCTGGGGTGCCTGGAGATGTTCTCTCCTGGCCAGGGCACTGCCAGGGGCCAGGGCTATGGAAGGTGTCCCTGCCCATGGCAGGGGAGTGCAATGAGATGATCTTTAAGGTCCCTTCCAATCCAAACCATCCTGGGAGGGAGGACAGTCCCACTGCTCCAGCTTCCTCATGGCTGTCCCTGGAGCTACAGCAGGAAGCACACAGGGCATGGAAATCCCACCTGGATTGGGGTGATAATGAGGACAAAGGATGCCACAAGAGAAGGCCAGAACAACCTGTTAGGAGATGTGGGGGAGCTGACCTGGCCCTACAGCTCCACTTTCCACCAAAGCACCACCATAAAACTGGCTGGATCTGAGCTGCTCCAGCCCACCATGATGCCTGGACAGCTCCATCCAGCTGAGCCAGGATGGGTGACACTGTGGGGTTTGGGGTTTTGGGGCCAGCTGCTGTCTTTCCTAACCAACCTCTACAAACTGAGTTGAACTGGTCACGAGTTAGGGACACACAATACAGGACACATGAGGACAGAGCTCTGCTTACACCTCCCTTCTTGCATACACTGTCAAGTGTGAGAGGTTTGTTGTAAGAGGCTGGGATTATCCTGCTCACTTAACTTTATATAAACTTTTCAAAAATAACATTTCATTTCACCCTTTTACTTAGAGAAACATTGGCTCACATTCCCGTTTCGCAGATGATCACACTTGACACCCTTGGGAACAAGGAGCTCATTTAGCCTCTTGTTCTTTTGGGTCTGCACATGTGTCTAGGTTCAGTTTATCTCAGTTAAAGTGGATTTCCTTTGTTTTGTTTTTCTTTTCCTTTTCTATAATATCTAGTTTATGGATCTGTGAAAACGGCCATACGTGGTTGGCTGCAGTTCTGTTAAACACTTGAAGATGTTACTCAGCTCCTCTGTTTTCAGTGGAGCTCTAATGCATTTACTCTGCTTTAACAAAGCCCTAATCTTGCCCCTTCCTGAATCTGTGCAGGGTTCAGTGTTCACCAGAACTCCCTGAAACAGCCATAACACCAAATAAATTTGCCTGCACCTGCTTGGTTCTCAGCACAAACTGCAATTAGTGAGTAAGGGCTTCACTCAAAATAATCTTCTCCCACTGTCTACTCCAAAGCTGAAGCTAAGCAAGAGATTGGAAGAGAATGAGTCTGGCAGCAGAGAAGTTGAAGGCACATCCCTGCTCCCTGCTGTGCTCCTTGAGGATGTGTGTTCAGAAAGCAGGAGGCTTTAGCCACAAAGGCCATGTATTATCACCCTTTGAATAGCCTGCATTGCTGTTCTCCTACAAAAACCCAGGAAGGCTCTTTATCTGAAAGCAGAATTGCATGAAAATTAGCTGGGGCTGATGAAGTAGCATCTGTGTTACCTCTTTTTTAACCCTGCTTTACCTCTCCTCATCCTAACATGTAAATCCTGTTGCTAACGAGATTAATGGCACAGAAACCTCAGGAGCAAAATCTGTGCCTTTTGCAGGAGCACAGAGCTGGAGTTTTCTCAGCAAATCACATTCAGGCTGTTCAGCTGCAGTGTGCTCCTGCTCTCAGGTGCCTGCTAACTCTCTTACTTCTCCCCAGAGTTACCTGGCCATGTTTGTACACACACAGACATAAACTCATATGCATTTGAGGCTTCTCAGTGTCCAGAAGTCCTGTTTTCACCCTTGAATTAGGCTGAATCATCTTAGAGTCACAGAAGCATTTTTAGGTTGAAAAAGACCTCGAAGAGTCCAACCATTCCCCTAGCACTGCCAAGACACACCTAAACACCTTTTAAATCCCTCCAGGAATGGTAACCCCACCACTGCTCTGGGCAGCCTGTCCCATTCCTCTGCTTGTCTTTATTTCACAGTGAATTTCAGAGTGTTTTGTTGATTGGACATGGCCTTTTCTGGCTGCAGGCTCTCCTCTCTGTGCTGCCACATGAGTGACATTATTTCATGCTAATGAGTTCACCTTACAGAATCTTCTGTCCTCCCAGCTCCTAGCAACCTATTTGGCATGTAATTAGGTTTACTCCATCGGTGCTACCTCCCCTCTATTCAGTGGGCTGGGTTCCTCTCTTTGCAGATGGTTGCAATGCAGCCCTCACTGGGCTCAAACCCTCTCTGCCTTGCTGGTAAACTCATACCATGGATGTGGACATCAGGCAAGCAGGATTCCTAAATCAACCTCCAAATTCCAGTGTAAAATCTCCTCCCTCTACCAATGCAGGGCACAACCAGGATGGACTTGACACAATGAGAAAACATCAGCTACTGACTGGGTTAACAGGGAGAGTTAAGGCTCTCTAAAATTAAATTATCCTGGAACTGCAAAACTCACAGATGTTGAGACACTGGCACAATAGGGCTCAGCAGCTGCAGAGTGGTGTTGAGGGGGTTTGGGAAGGGCTCTGCTGATCCCAGACTCCCCATTCAGGCAGTGATTTGGGTATAGAGAGGTGACCACAGCAGCTATAAAATTACTGATAGGCTGTAGTGTCACAGTCTGGGGGAAGCTGTAAGGCCCTAGCTGTGGATGTGTCATTGAAGGTGCTGTGGCACCAAGACCAGAAGGGTTTGCACTGTCAGACTTGTTGCACAAAGTCCCACAGCCCAGTCCTGCATTGGAGCAAGGTGTTGCTGAGCTTGCCTTGCTCCAAGTGTGCCCCAGATGAGATATTCTGAAGACAGGAAGCTTTAGTGCAGGCTGGTCTAAGTGTCACCTCACACGCTGCTGGTGGCACCCTGACTCATAACCACAGCTCTTCCTGAGCTCACACATTTCCCTCCCAAGCCCTGCCCTTGAGCAACTGCTGCTCTCACAGAGCCTCTTCCCTGCTCCTCACAGCCAGAAGAGCAGAAGGTAGCTCCACATTCCCAGTTCTCCCACGGATCTGTCTGTCTGTTGGGGGGAAGGCAGGTCAGAGAGCAGATCCCTTCCACCAGCTTCTGCTAGAGCCAGGGGCTGGGTGTCCAGCAGCAAATCTGGCAATGCTGGGGGCACCTGGAACATTGTCATCTGCTGGGCTGTTCCTCAAAAACCAAGCCCTGACACCAAATTTAACGAAATTATGCACCAGCTTGACAATGCCTTAATTGTCTGAGTCTTGACTGGTGCTTTTGGGATCCTCTTCCCCTTCCCCTTCCAAGGACCTCCAGATGGTTTAGAAACAGGAAGGGTCATTGAAGACAGCTGAAGGTCACAGCTGGGAGAAAAGGGATCACAGATATTAAAAAATATTTTTCTTGAGAGTTGGGGAGGCCTCAGGAGAAGTGACTTTTTGACTTTGCAAACATGTCACTTCTGGTAGGAGCTGGGTGGAGACACCATCTACAGCAAATGGCTTTCTGTTGCCCCAGGCAGCATCCACAGAAAAAAAAAAAAAAGGGCTGTGTGTTTTGTCTCAAAGAAGTGCAGAAAAAGGTGCTGCCAAAAGAGTGGAAGAAATTAAGTTCAGTGCTTTCCAGGGAGAAGGTCGTTTTTCGAATCCCGTCTTCATCTGGCATTAAAAAGTTGGATTAAGGTAGGTCAGCTCCTCTAGGGCTGCAAAGGAGGGAGGCAGAGCTGTAGCATGGCCCAGACAAGAGCTGTGAGCCCTTCCCTGCCTAGTCCTGATCCCCCAGACTCCTGGCATTTCTCTGCTCTGCTTCACTTTTCTGATCACAGCTTTCCCTGGCAATACTGATGCATCAACACTGAACACCTTTTCCCTGTGGCTGCTGGTAGCATGGAAGTAACAGTCCAGATCTATATTCACTCTATTTCTGGGAGCACAAGAAAATCTTATCTGGATGCATCCTTTGAAGTAACCTGAATTCCACTTGGACGAAGAATCTAATTAAGTGCTGCAGGCTTTAGACAACACATTAATATTTTCAACAGTTTGATCCCAAACAGCCATTAAAACTCTTTCTGATATGTGCTAAGATGTGTTACACATTTTTGTTTTAATTAGAACAAGATTGTAATCCATACTTCAGTTAAGTTCATTACACTCAGAATCTTAATGCAATCAAAAGACCAATCAGTCATTAGCTAAGTCCATTGCAATTAGCACTTACAGAAAACTTTTAATTGTGTGCCTGTCCTTCACAGCAGGTGATGAGGGAAGTGAGGCCTTTCTCCCTCATGATGAATCATCTCAAGCTCTGTATTTTGTGTCCCTAAGTCATGACCAGCTAAACTCAGTTTGTAGAGGTTGGTTAGGAAAAACAGCAGCTGGCCCCAAAACCCCACAGATGCACACATTTTTCCCCAAATAGTTCAGCTGGATTGGGCTGTACAGGCTTCGTGGTGGGCTGGCCCAGGCCAGGATGGCATGGTCAAATCCAGCCAGTTTTATGGTGCTGTTTTGGTGGAAAACAGAGCTGTAGGGCCAGGTCAGCTCCCCCACATCTGCTGACAGGTTGTTTTGGCCATCTCTTGTGCCTGGGCTCTTGTGCTCTGCTCTCACAGCTCCTTGTGCTCTGGTGAACCACCTGCCCCTCACTGCACTCCCTGGCACAACTACAGAGGAAACCTCCCTGTAAATCTCTGCAAAATCCGACATGTAAAGGGCAAGGCTCAAGTTAGGTTGAAAAGCAGCATTTTCTCAGTGCCCAGCATTGAGCCAGGAAACATGCTTTCTTTGCTGAAACAAGAATTTTCCAGACTTTCCCAAAACCAATGGCCAAATCTGTGAGGCTCAGGAAGTGAGCTCTGTCAGTCAAGGAACAGCAGCATTCTGAGAACACACCCACCTGCTCCTTTTCAGCAAAATTACTAACAGTGTATTTTTTTGTTGACTTCAGGTGCCTGATAAATCTTTAAGTTATAAAGTGTCACCTGGAGAGGTCCCTCCTACCTCCCATTTCACTCTTCTCAGCTTTCCAGCTCTTGTAACCAGGATAACACCTGAATGGCCCCAGGCACTCTGATCCCTTCCTGCAAAGCATTGAGCTGGTTTTCAACTTCATTCCTCTATTTCCCCTTCTCCCCATAACTCCTGTTCCTCAAGCTCTGCTCGCTCATTCCCAGGAACAGGATAACCAGACACAAATGACTGGCATATTTCATTATTTTGCCTAGGAAGGAAACTTCTTCCCTTGCACTGCAGCAGTGTGTGACACTGGGCACACAGGGGTACCATCCATCCCACCTGGAAAACACGGTCCAGCTCCACCCTGTGAAAGGGATTTAGCTGCTGGTATTGGAAAATTTGTCAGGATTCTGGGCTAACTTTGTGCCTTAAAGCCATGAGCTAAATCTGTAATGATTCCCTCCCTCCACCACTCTGCAGTGGAGATGTTTTAAGAGCAGCATTGATGGGACGGCTCATCCTGGAGGATGCTGTTTGTTCCCACCTGAAGCAGAGGCCAGGGGCACATCTGGCCAAATTCCAGCTGGTCCTGGCCCTGGTGGCCATCAGTCTGACAGCCCCTGGTGGCCTCAAAGGTCCAGCAGGGCACCAGCACCCACTGAAAGGTGCTACCAGTGCCAACACCACTTTCAGCACTGCAATGTGACCACAGGAGCATCCTCTGGCCCAGCTGAGCTTTCTGTTTGCCACCTCAAAGCCCTCAGGAGGGCTTAATCCTGTTTTCAGATCTAATCCATTAAACAAATGCATTATGCAGATTTGCTTTTCTCCTGGAGCTCCAGCAAAGCTCTGGGTCACGTCTCTCTGTTAGACAAGATTTTTGCCGTGGCCTGGATCTGAGTACAGAACATATCAAAAATCTGCCTGCCATAGACCAACCATCCTGCAATTGCACAGACTTTTCCAGCAGGACCTCCAGCCACCAACACTGCCATGTGCCTGCAATGCTCTGCCTCCCTCAAACCTCACCCAGCTGCCCAAATCCTGCCTCTCCCAACCTGAGGAAGCCAAAGTCACCTTGAGCAGGTGAGGACTGAAGAGTGTGACCCAAAGGTCATGTGCTATCTATGGCCTAGTAAAGAAGGGAAGGTAATTATTTTCTTAGATTTGAACTTACAAACAGAGCAAAAAGACAAGCACAGTGGGAAGAAATTCCAGCTCTTTCCTTTTAATTGAAAATAGATCCATAAAATCCTGCTAAGTCTACTGGCTAATGCAAGCACTGGGAGGCAGCTGAAATACACTTCCCAAGGGCAGGGTATGTTACAATCATTGCATTTAAAAGTCACAGGGGTCTAAGTTTAAAAGTAAAAACTGCACATATGTTCCCTCCTCCTGTACTCACTCACTACTGCTGACCTCCTTCTGCTAATGTAAGGAACCTGATTTTGGAATGCTCCCGAAGAGAGAAGCAATAGTGGTGAGTCAGTGATCAAGTCTTAAAGATGTGATGTGGCAGTGATTGGATTTTCCAGTATGATGTCTCAGCTGAAGTCTCACGGTGTGCTAAACCTGCTGGTCGTGGGAAATCCTACAGGCTGGAGTCAAGAAGAGGGATTTCTTCATGTCTGGTAGATCAATGACCTCCAGGAACTATGAGGTCCCTTCACAGTTTATAAATAAATAAAAGATTTAATCTCCCTACTACGCAGGGCACTGCATATGCAAACATTACACATATGAATATAAAGTAAACTAAATTCAGACATCAAAACCTGTACCTGAAGGTCTATAATTAATTTTTCAATGCATTTTTCGGGTGAGAATATGGCTGAAAGGCCACAGGTGAGCAAAAGGCACTCAGTCCCTACTGCTGGGTGGAAAACCAGGCACCACACTGGTGTGTGACATGGGACATGTCACTTCACACTGAAGCAAAAGAAGAGCAATGCACAAGTCATTTTTTCAAAGGAGCTTGCCTTTTTTAAAGGAATATCTGCTCCAGAGTTGCTGGGAAATGGGACTGTGGGGAGTGGAACTGTGGGAAAAGAGCCCTTGGAGCCGAATCCTGCAGAGGACTGTGCTGTCTTTGATGCCATCTACTGGAATGGTGGCTCCAGGGCCTGGGACCTGCTGCTCTGCTGGAGACCACCAAATTAGGGCTTGTTCCCACCTGGAGTGGAATGCTGCAAGTGGGACACAGGCATGGGAAAACTGCCTGGCCAAAGTGATGCTCTGCAGGATCCAGGAATGCAGTGGGACTTCAGCAGCAGAGGTTTCCAGAGGATTTCCACACGAGGTGTGCTGGTTCTGTGAGCCCAAGGATGTCCAGGAGAAACTGGCAGGGAGGCAGAGCCCAAGGAATGCTGTGAGGTTCAACCTACAGGACAGAATGGCATCCCTAGGAGCAGAGAGAAGGGACACAGCAGCTCTTTAAAGAAGGAAGGGCTTCCTCCATTCCCAGCTACAGCCCAGGGCAGCTACCAGATTCTGAAATCACACCAGGCTGGGCTGTTGTCTGTAAACAACAGGAGAAGCAGGATTTGGATGGCATGTCTGAAATCCCTGGGATTTTCCCACGAGGATGGGCCAATCTTCATGAAGTCACTGCACAGCACCAACTAAATTTTCCTCCTCACCCATGTGCCCTTCAGTGCACCAGAACAGTTTAGGACAGGAAAAGCAAGGCTCAGATCTCTGCTCATCTCACTTGTGCTGCTACTGCTGCTTCCCCTCTAACACTGTGCAGCATCCCAACACCAAAACCACCAGATTTCGCTTAATGCAGACACTCTGCAGGACAAAGAGACAACACTTGGGTGCTTTTTCAGTCCTAGCTATTTTAGGAAGATGTTAAATGCTGTAATTAATTTCCTGGGGTGATTATTTAGGGGAGCTGTGCCTTTTCTTTAAGAAACCCAGCAGGTTTTTCCAAGACTGGCCCAGGGTTGTTTTTTTCCTGTCCCAGTAATTATGATCTGCAGATAGGAACTTGCTGACGAGTGTCCCCTTGGATGGCAGACCCAGCAATCTCAGGATAAAGGACACTTCTCCCACACTACCTCCCAAAACAAGCTTGACAACATAGCGACAGCCACGTGGCCTGTTTTCTCCTGGTGGCAACTCCAGCCCTGTGCTGAGCCCTCCTGGGGCTTTACAAATGCTGGGCCTTTGGAAAGGTTCTCTTTCATTCTGTTGTACAAAAGATCCAGGGAACAAAGGGAGGAAAAGAATTGGCTGCCATGGGGAAGGAGTAAAGGTGGTGGCAAACAACATGCGGTCGGTGAGCAAACTGAAAACTCGGATAAACCAAGAGAATCAACTTTTCTCCCATCTCCTGTGACTACAGGAAACTTCCCTGTTATTTGTAAGGACAGCTGGCCGAACCAGATAGAGGATAAGCCTAAACTAACAGCAGATCTTTGTATTTCCAGGTTGCCAGTATCTCCAGTCCAATAAATACATAGTCCAACCAGCTGGCCCCTGCATTCCTGTGCCAATAGTTTGTTCTTTTATACTATTTGTTGCTTGTGCACAGCTTGGACAAGCAGCAGAACCAAGACTTTTCAAAGGGGATGAAAAACACGCCTGAGAAAGTCACTTATCTGGAAATAAAACTCTTTTAAAATAACACAGATTGTTAGGAACGCTTTTGGGATTTGTGTGTAACTCCAAAGCCAGGACCCACCTCCACAGCCCCTTGTTGGTGGGGAGCTCATTCTGCAGCCTGTCACCTTCTCCTGAAGGGACATCACAGAGCACAGCAGCCCTGGGACCCCAGCAGGCCCCCAGCATGCTCATCCCACACCCCACAGTGAGCAGAACCTCACATCCAATTGCCTCTTGTGGCCTCCCAGCACAGAAGCACAAGAAGGAATCAAGGCACGCTTTATAAACAAAGAAAGAAATAAAATCAGGAGTCTGGGGCAAAGAGATAGAAAAGGGAAAAAATGAGGAAAGTAACAGGATGAGTGAAGACTGCACTCACTTGAGGTGTAATAAAGGGAGGGGTTGACTGAGTCAAAAAAAAAAGGCAAATTCGGTGTATTCTGTTCACAGGGCCACACGTAGCCCTGTTTAACAGGTTTTGCTGCCTCCAGCATTTCCTGGGCATCTGCCACAAAGATCTGGGCTGCCTCTCCATCCAAACAAATGGGATTGATTAAATCCTATCACACTCTCAAGGATTTCTACAGGCAGGCGTTCCGTGCATTTGCAGCGCGGCGATCTGACCAAATTCCCCACGGAGCAATTGCTACAGCAAACTGTTGTTTTACTGCCTTGTCAATCCTCGAGGAGTTTCCTATAAAGGCAGCAGCTCCTGGATTTACTTGGCAATCAGCCTCCTTCCCAAGAATGGCCACCTGGGACGGGTGAGTTTGTTGTGCTGTCAGGGCAGAGAGGATGCGATGCTCTGTGCAGGGGGCTGCAGGATGGGGTTTCTCTCCAGCCACTCCCACAGGACTGGAATTCTCCCTTTGGAAAACACAGGTGCACGTGAGTTGGAACAAGCACCACAGCTTTTTCTGTCTGTTTTTCCTTGAGTGCTGCTCTCTCTTGGACAAAGCCCACCTGGCCATGTGTGAGGGTTTGGCTCAGAGCAGGGCCAGCACTCTGCTTCCAGCCCCAGATTCCTCTCCACCTTCAGAGCTCAGCAATGGCTCCGTTTGCTCTTCCCCCAAACATTTTCCTGCACCTTTCCCTCGAGCTTGCAACACAGCCTCATTCCCCAGGTAGAGTCAGGAGGAAGAATGCAGCCTATCCCTGAGGCACTGCGGGTTCTGAGGAGAGCCTGCCTTTTCCTGGGTATGTGAAATGTCCCCACACCATCCCAAAGGGACTGAGCTGGAACAGCTCAGCCATCAGCAAGGAGCTCCCTCCTCAGCAGTGTCACCCTGTGCAGGAGGAGGTGTGGAAAGGAGGGCAGAGGGACACAATGCCAGCATCAGAGAGGGGACTGAGGGAAGTTTTCAGTTTTCCTGGTTTGCACAGAGCCACACAAACGTGATTTCTGCTCCCAGAAGGAAGTCCAAAAGCAGGCAGGCAGCATCAGGAGGCAGCTGGAGCCACTGGCACGGGTGAAGTGCCCCTGTAAACCCTCCCTGAACCCAGCAGGAACAGCCCATGCTGGGGCTGGCACTGACAATTCCATCCAGACCCCTCAGAAACCAGGATTTGGGCTGCTCACAAGCCCCCTCCATGAGTGACCCACAGCCAGGCAGGGACAGTCACTGGGACCACACCAGGGAGCTGAGCTGCAGGAACTGGGAGCTGCAGAGCTCTTTATCCATTCCCATCAGATCCAGTGGCTCCTTTCAATCCAGGAAGCATCTGTCTGTATGGAACGATGTTCTGCATTATTATTCAGCCTGGGTAAGTTTTGAACATTTATATGGCAAACTCCACCACTTCCTTTTAATTGTCCTTTCCTTCTGGTGACAGGCTGTGCTTTGGCAGGGACAAAGCTCCTGGGAATGGTCACATAAGGGTGTAGGAAGAGGGTGCCAGAAGCAGCACTTTGGAGCTAAATAATGTTCACTGCAGCTGGAACAGAGGGTCCAAGGCACTGATGGAAGGTAAGGAAATTACTTCATCCCACTCTCTTCAACCATCCTATTTAACATCTCCTGTAACTTCCCAAAACCTTTCAAGAACAACTTCTATGACACCCTTTGCTTACATGGCATGAAAATCCTCTCCTGAGACACATCATGAATATTGCCACAGCATTTTGCAGCTGAAAACAATCCCAGGTCAGGATTTCAAGAACACCTCTGCCTCTTCTGACTGTCAGATCACCAGGTGTGATGTTTTAAACGTAAAAATAAACAAACCTGGAAGAAAGTGATACATGTAAGAGGTGCAAGACCTTTTCCAGCTCTTCAGGAGTGATGGGAAATGTTCCCACTGGCTTCAGACAGGGAAGGACCAGACCTGGAGAGGCAGCCAGGTACAGATGGCAGCACTCCTTGGTCCACAGCTGCTGCACAGCTGGCAGGACAAGCCACAGCCACTGCCAGATCCCTCACAGGTATCACTTTTGCCAAGGCTGCAGCAGGAAACCTGTGAGATACAAACACCTCAGGAAGTTGCTTTGATTTCCTAACCCTTGGAGCTGCTGTCAGCTCCCAGGATCAATGACCTGCCTGCAGGAGGGTTAAATGTGGAGCAGAGCTGGCACTGAGGGGACTTGCTCTGCTCTGGACAAAGAGAGGTAACATTTTTTGTTGCTGTCCCACCATTTTCCCAAGCACATGCAAACTTTCCTTCCTTTGTTTCACTCAGGCCAACAATTTTGTAACTCCCAAGTGACAATGCACTGATGTTCCTTAATAAACCACCAGTCCCACACCATCCAACAGCTCACCCAAACTTTTCAGGGTTTGGATACCTGCAGAAATGTGGGTCAGGCACCGAGGGATGGCAGCACAGGAGTTGGGAGCGTGGGACTGTGAAGATGCTGCTTTGGCAAAGACGCTTCCTGAAACACCCTAAACACAAACCTAAACCCTTCCTGCCTTCCTGATTAATTGTCCCATCTGAGCTGGTGGCTTTCCCAGTGACAACACAGCAATGCCCTCTCTGAGTGTTCCTGTGGAAGGGGCAGCAGGAAACAACTTCCATGCTGGTTCAGACAGGCAGCCTGAGCTAATTGTCTATTCCACTTTCAACAGTGGCCAGTTTCTGACAGCGGTTTAAGAAAATGTATGAGATTTTATATTAGAATTTGTGCCCTGAAGGAAAAAATGCCTTTTGAATTTTATTAGGGAGAATTTGGCTTGTGTCTTGAAGCATGAAGGCCTCAAGTGCTACTGAACCCCTTGGACTAAAACCCTGACTAGGAAGGAGACAAAGGAAATTTTTCTTCTGTCTTCTTTGGACCATTATTTTCCTCTTTCAGGGTTTGCTGTTTAGAGTTTTGTGCATGCTTGCAAAAAGTCTAAAATCCCAAAGTGCTTTAGAGTTGAACAGGAAATCAAGACTCAGTGTTTCAGCTCCTGCTGCACTGGAAAAGACACTTTCATGGTAAGAAAAGAGTAAATATTCAGCCAAAAGGCAGCACAGCTCACAAAGCCACAAATGCAGACAGGCCTACAAGTTATGAACTTATTACAAAAAAGACCAGCAACAATTATTAAAACCCAGCCCAGGCATTCTCCTCTCATTAAATGATGGCAGCAAAAGAAGCTTCCAGATCCAGAGCTCTGCTCCTTTACCTGCCTTTTCACAGATTCTGGATAATCTCTGCTCCTTAGCAAAGCCTGTATTGTCTCAAAGGGATTTTCCTTCTTGTGCTTCTATTCCTGCAGCTAGCAGAGGTATTTTGGTAAGATTCAGTGATGGACAGGTGATACCCAAGGCTTGGCACAGGGAAACTGCAGTCAGCTCTCCCAATTAAGAAGAAAAAGAAACCCAACCAAAACCAAGAACTAAACCAAAACTTAAAGCCCCAGATCAGCTACAAAACCAGGGAGTCCATGTACAAAACCAGGTCAGTGATACTCTGACCTTCCCTGCATGGGGAATTTCTGAATACATCTAGCTTCTCCTTAGAGAGAATCATGAAATGGTTTGGGTTGGAAAGGACCTTAAAAACCATCCAGCTCCAATCCCAGCCACCAGCAGGGACACCTTCCACTACACCATGTTGCTCCAAACTCCATTCAGCCTGGCCTTGAACACTTGCAGGGATAGGAAAAAATGCAGGGAAAAAATCCACAAATATTCAGGAAAGAAAACCAGGCAGGTCCTGTGCTCCCATCTGCATCCCCAGTTCCCACGGCCTCCACGTGGTGACAGTGAAAATAACCAGAGCAGCCCATGGGCCATGCAGATGAACTCCTGAGTATTTAGATTACCAAACTGCACCTCCATAAATCTATTGGATTCCCTGCTGTAGGAAAGGGTCTGGGGTGTTAAACAAATAGAAAATAAATTTCACAGGATTTGGTAAAATTAGGATTGTCGTTACTTTCCCATTCCAAGAAGACTAATCTGGATTATAATTATCCCAGCTACATCCAGGCTTTTCAATAGCTCATGCACTGATAAATGAAGCGTTCACTCTCACAAATGCCTCTCCTTCCCCTGATGGATGCAATGTGTTCCAGATGGATGGAGAAACCTTTTTTTTTTTCCTTTTACACTTGCTAAGCTATTTCCAGGCATCCAGAGCACCAGCAGGTGTAAATCAGCAGAGCTGTTTGCATTTACTCCACTCCTTGGAGCAGCTGAGGATCCAGCCCCTTATTTCTAACCTTAAAATCACGGTTTGTGCAAAAGCGATCATCCCATAAATGAGTGAGGTAAGAAAAAACCCCACCAGACAAACACAAAAGGCATTAATTGCACAAATCACTTTGGGCCTGCCAGCCCTTGGAAAAAGCCACTTTAATTAGGCTGATTGAAATGCAGACAGGTTTCGTTTTTCCTTTCCACTGACGTCTTTGTACCCACTTTGTATGAACAGGAGCCGGCCTCCCCATCCTCAGCCAAAACCTATCCTTCCACTGCACTCCCAGGAGCCAGGACACAGGGAAGAGCCACCTCAGCAGAGCCTCTGTGAGTCCCCAGAGGAGCCCAGCACCTCTGACTGATGGAGGGAGACAGAGATGCTTTTGCAATGAGAAAGGTCAGTGCTGCCCCGCAGAGGAGCGGATTCTCCCTCTGCGCCGCCACACTGCTCCTCTGTGATTCCCAGTCTTTCCTCGGGGCACTGGGATTTTCTGAGTGCCTGCCCAGGGCCAGCTGGGAGTCCATCTGCAGCAGAGCTGAGCCCACACGATGCCCCTGAGGCTGTCACGAGTGGCGTTTCCAACATATGTTTGCACAAAATGCTCGAGTCCTTTCAAAGGGAGCACGTGAGCACCGAACCCTGCGGCCAGTGCCAGCTTTGAGCTGTGCCTCTCAGCCCTCTGTGTGCAGGGAAGAATCCCAAAGCTCTGCTCCAGAAATAAATGCATTCATGTGTGTATTTCACTACCAGAAAGACATCATACAAAAATCTACATGACTGGAGAGGGGGAAACATTGCTCTGAGTCCCCCCACAACTGTGCAATGGGGAGATGAGGATTCAGCATAGGGAAGGGGATGGTGAGTGTTTCATCAAGCACTGCCCCTCAAAGTAATGCACAATATGGCTCAATTCATGCTGTAATGGTCTTTTAACATGCAGTATTTTTATCTGAATGTTACTGGACAACTTGTGCTACGTGCAGCAGCACTGGCCAGTGCTGTGTGTCTGCCAGCGCCTCTGGCCACTTCTCACAATCCCAGAACCCACTCCCTCCTCCTAGGCAAGCCCCATCTCAACTCCCCATTAAAACCACAGGATAGACATCCAGGGATGTGTTTTCAGAGAGCTTTAAAAGCTTATGCACATAAAAATACAGCAAAACTACTGTATCATGAAGCTCAGGGGCTGTTGAGAACAGAGAGATCCAGTCATGCCAAAAACTGCAGGAAGGGACTTTTCAAAGCACAAGTCCATTTGCCTTGGTGAAAGGCAGCTCCCCACCTCTCCACATAGTTTAAGGATGACAAGGAAGTTGAGTGTTTGCTAGAGCATCTCAACCAGCAAGGAAAAATAAAAGTGCTCTATCTGCAAGAATGAGAGCTGGCTCTTGCAGCCTGTGCTCCCTCTCACGTCTGTCAGCTCCACTAAAGCTCTGTGAAATGAAAGGTCTGTGCTGGAGCTGCAGCAGGACTGGCATTCAGTGCTGGAGTACCAGATTTATCCCAGCTGCTCAGGTTCAGCCCCTGCCTCGCTCCAGTTGGGCTGTACCTCATAAACAGTGCCAGGGATCAAAAGCTAAGAGGTTTCACAGTCTGGCTGCAAGTAGAGATTAGTCTCTGGGTCAGAGAGGCTTCAAGCTTTCATGCAAAAAAAGGGTAAACCATGGAAAAACTGTTCAGGCTCCTCTCTGGGCCAGGTACTCAATGCTGGCATGGGAAGTAAATCCCTGACATTGCCTGGGCTGTCATCTGCCTTCCACAGTTTAAGGATGGCCTTCCACAGGCTCAGCCAATGCCAATGCAGCACCTTTGCAACTACAGCCACGTCATTTCCCAGCAGAGAACCAGAAATATGCTCATGCTTACTCAGAGAAATCCTACCCAAAGGCTGACAAAGTGAGAAGCAGCTCATCTGTGCCTGTTGGTGTGACAATGTCTACAAACCAGCTTGTCTGTAGGAGAAGTTTCACTGCTGTGATGATCTAAAGGTATCAAAAACCCAAGAAGGAAGGGCTGGCATGCCTGAACCCTGTTCTCAGTCTCTAACCAAACAAATTGGTTTCCTATCAGATGTCTACGTTGACATGGTAAAACTCTTTCCCTCTTTTCATTATCAGAGTTGGTTGAAAATGCCCAGCAGCACACATGAAATCAGCTCTTGACACAGTGTTTACACAGCAACAGCAGCTTTTGCAGCTTCACTGGGGACCCAGAGACCAAACAGTGCCCACGGTTGTGCTCCAGGCATCAATGCTATAACAGCATTATAAATACGTAATGAGAATTTAAAAGGCAGAAGGAAAACAGATAAAGGAGACTCCTTGTATCACACTCAGCTTTCATCATCTGAAAAGAGCTACAAATTTCAGCACATGCTCATCAGCACTGAGAGAAAGGTGTCTTCATTAGAGGATGAGCACAGGAGTTGCCTGGCAGCATCCAGAGGGAAAAGACAGTCAAGTTTCAGAGGAAAACTGCCATTGCATCTTAAACAAAATATCACTTTTAAAGAAGACAAAGCAGCTTAGCACAGAAGCACAAGGAACTGTGTTCAAGCAATTTGGAGTTAGAACAACAGCAAGGTCATCCATGCCACGTGAGCACAGATTTGGATCAAATCCCTGAAGGTTAGCCTGGGAAAAGCTGCTTTGAACACCAAAGAGCTGAAACCAAGGGAGTCAGTCAGCACCTGGCCATCTCAGATGCTTCCACAGCCACCATGAGCAGAATCCATGCACTTGTAAGTCTAAATCATGCAGACCACAGCTGTGGCCACTATCACCTGATACCACTGGGTGGGCTCACAGCCAGAGCTTTGAGAGCAGCTCAGTAACTTTTAGCACATGTCAAAGGAAAGAAAAGTGTCATCTTTATAGGACAGACTCAGTCTGGACAGGACCTTTGTTGCATTTATCATCTATCCTTGAGTTATACATGGACAACATGCCCAAAATTCTTTTCTACCATGCAGATCAAATACTTTTCCTCCCCCTTCAGCTCTTTCCTTCCCCATTCCCTCTCCTCTGATCCATGGCCACAGCAAATGTGCCGCTTGATTATCTGCTGACACATGCATTTAGCACTTCTCCACAGAAAGCAACTGAGTTTGGAAGCTTTTCCAACTTCCCCTCTGGATGATGTCACCCTAGGCAGGCGCCAGGCTGGGTTTCGAGTGAAAATCCTTCACTTCGGGGTCAGACATCCTCCTATTTTTAGGCCTGGCTTGAGAGTTGTGCAGCCAACAGCTGAGCTGAACAGTTCATGTTATTCCACAAGTCTGCTGGCTGTGTCCTGCCCCATGGAGCCCTCTGGAAATCCACAGTGAGAAATGTATTCCCTCCAGTTTGCACTGGGAATGGGGATGGAGAAGGGCCTGGTGGAGCCTGTGAGCTCCATCCACCCACCCTGCTCTGATAGCTTCATCCTCCTGCTGTGCCTCCCGAAATTCTCGTTAGTGCCAAAATCAGTCCTGGAATCATTTAGGTTGGAAAAGCCATCTAAGATCACCAAGTCCATCCATTAACTCAGTACTGCCATGTCCCCAAGTGCCACATCCACATGGCTTTTAAATCCCTCCAGGGATGGAGACTCCAACACTGCCCTGGGCAGCTGTGCTAGGGGTGGTCAACCCTTTTTGTGAAGAAATTTTCCCTAATATCCAACATAAACCTTCCCTAGCACAACCTGAGGCCATTTCCTCTTGTCCCATTGATTGTTACCTGGGAGAAGCAACTGAGACTCACCAGCCTACACCCTTCTGTCACAGAGTTATAGAGTAAGAAGGTCCCCCTGAGCCTCCTCTTCTCCAGGCTGAGCCCTGCCAGTTGCTCCTCATCAGACTCATGGCACTAATTTCCCTAATTGCAACACCTGATCAGCCAATGACTCTTTTACATTGGTCATTTAAGCAAGTGATGTGTTGCTGTGCACAGAGCTCAGTTAAGCAAGGAAAAGCTTTTGAGATGAACTGCAGATCCACACAAAGAGCAGCCAGGCTCTCCCTCTGCCCCTCACAGAGACACATCCCTGTTTTTTAGGGAGGCTGATGGCTCGAGTTTAAAGACCCAACAGGATGCAGACCCTACACAGCAGCAGCTGAGTGCTGGATGAGCTCATCTCGGCAGGGCTGAGGTGTAACCAGACAGGCTGCTGACAGAACTGCAAACCACAGACAAGTGAGTATTGTCATCGTTTTGGGGCAAAGTGTGAATGTGAGTCACGTCCCGGGCCAGCTGCAGGCTGTCTGCAGCCAGGCAGGAGCACGGGCAGTGCTGGCAGTGCTGGGGAGCTGCCCTGCACCCAAACCCTCTCTCTCACACCACACTTGTGCTCCTGCTGCAGCACACAAACACACACAGACACAGCTGAGTTTGCAGCAGAGGTAAAGTTGGCACTGCTGGGTGCTAATTTCTAACTCTGGACAAGTCCCATCGCACGTCCCAAAGGGGATGAAACCCAGGCAGCAGCTCCAGCCCAGCAGAGGCTGCTGGAGGGCAGCAGTTCCCGTGTCCTGTGGCTGTTCCCTTGTCCTGAGCAGCCTGACAGCCCCTGTCCCCCTGTCCCCTGCACCCCAACAAACACCTGTCTGCAACTCCTCTGCAGATGCTTGAATCACAGAATCACAGCATGACTTGGGTTGGAAGGGACCTTAAAACTCATCCAGTGCCACCCCTGCCATGAGCAGGGACACCTTCCACTGTCCCAGGGTGCTCCAAGCCCCATCCAACCTGGCCTTGGACAATTCCAGGGATGGAAGGCAGCCATTCCAGGTTTGTTGCTTAAACCCACTCGTAGGGAAACAAATAAATGTAACCAGCTCAGCCTGCAGAGACCCTCCAGCACCCATGGGCACACAGAACAGCATTAAAATGGGAATACTCAGGTGTTTTGTGCTTGCAGGGTGCCAGCACACTGTTCTGGCACTGCTGCTCCTGAGCATGTTTACAGCACAAGCAAGGCCCAAGCCAGATTAAATTTCAGATATTGAACCGTTTGCTTCAAGGGAGTTACATCAGCAGCTGACTTGGCCTGTCTGTCTCTTATTTGCTTCTTTCTCCCTTTGAAAGCAACACTCTGCCTTGGTTTTATCAATCAGAGCAGTCTCACTGAGAGGACTCCATGCACCAAAGAGCCTGGAGGATATTTAGCTACAGGAAAAAGCTAAGCAGAGAAGAGGAACCTGCACTTTAAAAAAAGGGAATCTCTAGTGAAACTAAAATCGTGCAGCTGTCCCAGCTGTGCCCTTTCTGCAGCACATTCCAGCACTCTCATTTGCTCATTTCCATTCTCATGGAAATAAAAAGTGGTTTGCCATTGGTATGGAATTCATCCACTCTGTCCAAGGCTGGACAAGCCGATACAGCTCAGTGTTCTGCAAGGGACAAGTGTTGAGCAAGGCTGCTTCCCTGGGGAATTTTTCACTGCAGCCTTGTGCAGGTGCTGAGGAAAGGATAAAAACAAGCAAGGCCCATCTCCTGGACTGTGCTGCTCAGGTCACAGGTGTTGTGCAGAGCAACACACCCTGGGGAAGCCCTGGAAAACCCCTGAGCTGCCTCCTTTCTGACAGTCCTGCCACCACCACCACCACCTCAGCTCAGGAATTCTGTATCTGCAGGGAGGAGGGAAAGGCAAACACTTTGGACAAGCAGCTGCCAAGGGCTCTGGTGTTGCTCAGGCAGAGCAGGAGCACACGTGGCCATGGAGGGAGGGTGGCTGCCAGCCCAGGCTGGGAGAGCACGTACTGCCAAGACATGGAGGCACCAGAGCAAGAGGGAATGAAAACAGAATGGCCATTAGCTTTGGATGCTGGCAGAGAGGGCCTGGAAGTGCTTTAGTCTCATACATCAAGGCCAACTGAGCCATGAGCCCTCCCAGGTCCTGCTGGCTTCAGGCAGCAGATCCTGGTACCAGCTCCTCCTGTTCCAGCCCTTTATCAGCTTCTGAGGAGGAGAAATGGAAAGCTGAGCTGTCTGTGCTGCTGCACGAGCTGGGTGGATGTGAGGCGAGAGGGGAAGCAAAACTGCAGCTGATGTGGTCACTGCCACCCTGCTTTGCAAAGTGCACACTGCCTCCCTTCCTAAGTCTGGAGGTGAGTAAATTAGAGTGGGACTAGGAGGAAAAGTCACTCATTGGACAGGCAGAGAGCAGAACTGTCAGACTGCTGAGTAATATTGCTTTTCCTCCCCCACCTGATCCATTCCTCCCTTATTTATCCTACTCTCATCACAGACTGATCTCTTTTCTGATATTCAGAGTAATTTTTCAGAACAGCATGAGGACACAGCACCAAGCAAGGCTATGTCCTGGGCACACTCTGCTCCCTAGGGGTTTGTTACACTACCAACAAATAAATTACCTGCTAATAAACCCCCCTCAAACTCACACTTCTCTTTTAGACTGAAGAGAATTAAATTTATGCATGAGCTACTAATTTCTGTGACTGGAAACTGGAATATACTGGGAAGATGTAAGGCTGTGATCAGATGTGCACACTAAGTCATTATAGTATTTACTCTGAGCTTCCTCTACAAAGCTGATTGAAATATTATGGTAACCAAATTGTGGTCAAGAAATTGATAAAGACATGTGAAGATCCTCTCATGGACAGAACAAACTATGATTTAAAAATGCAATAAATAGTGATAATAATAAATGGCAGCCTTGGGACTGCCTGCTATTAGCTGTCACAGCCAACTTGTTGACACCAGGTTTTAATAAATATTGCTTAAGACATTAACCAACATGAATTATAATACAACTTCTCACAGTGCAAATATGGGCTGGAACTCTTTCCATTTATAATACTTGAAACAGGCTTAATTATCAGGATGTGAGGCCCTAAGAATGCCTCTGGTTGTGTTTCAGCACAAAGGGAGTGCCTCTGCCTGCTCGTTCTCATTACACACTGCTGGTACCCAGGAGATGGGAAAGAACTCATAAAATTGCTCATCTTGGCTGGGTCAGTAACACAGGGAGCAGGAAAAGGAGGGTGGAAGGATGCTCCTTCTCTGCAGAGCAGCAAGAGGTGACTATTTCTTCACAGAAGTTGTCATGAGCTTTCCTTGAACTACACAGTGACAGCAGTGAATTTATCAATATGTGCAATTTTTTTTAAGAATGCTTTTACAACTTCATTTAATGACACAACCTGTTTTTATCAACCCTTAATCAGTTGATGATGGCAGCCTAAAAGGCTTCTCTGTCCCAACTTTTGTCTTGGTTATGTCTTGACTTCTCCCCTGGCAAGCCAATTTACTACAGATTCTGTGTGTTTTCTTTAATCAGGCAAGAGGAACAGATCACAAGCCACTTTATTAAGGAAGTCAGGATAATTATTCTCAGAGGATAATTAAAAAGCAGGGATACATGAAGTAACTTGACCCAGTTCTCCTGTGGAACAGTGGCAGAGCTGGAGGGAGATGGCAGCACTCACAGGCCTCCATTCTTTTATCCTCCATCCCTGGAGGATCCTTTTAGTCTGTAATGAGGCAGCTCAGGGGTGTTGACTCTGATGTCAATATCAGCCACAGCCATGAGATAAATCCCTAATCAAAGGAAGAAAACCCCATGTGGGCACTGAGAGGGGATGAACCCATCCTGCCAGATTCCAAAGCCATCCCAGAGTTCACAGGTGGGCACCACTGCCATGAATATTCCTGGCTACTGCCATGCACCAGCCATGGAAAGGTCTTTATTTACAAATCAAGACCTGTAAACAACAACAAGGAGAAGGGAGGAAGTCATTCTTACCCCCTGCCAAGATCCAACAGCAATCTGATGCACTGACACACCTGAGAGCTGCTCCCAGTGTTACAGGGAGACACTTGGAAAAGCCTCAAAGTCATTTTTCTCTGCTCTAACTTGCATTCTGCGAAGAGGAACGAGGATATTACACAGCATTGCAGAATCAATAGTTATTGTGGGAATCATTGGTTTGATGTCAAGGCCAATTAGCTGCAAGTGGAATTAGCACATACCCTGTGGGAGAAGACAAGAACATGTTCTTCCCTGGATGGGAGAGATGTTGGCCAGGAGTGCACAGAAACTTGGGAACTGGCATTGAATCTCCCAATGCTGACAAATTTCACAGCCCTCAGCACATTGGGGTCTGCAGCAACGGCCTGACCCACCCTGGACGTGGGACAGACTGAGAGGACAAAGCTGCAGTCCAGACTGACCCTTTGCATCTGGACTTTACACCTTTACACCTTGGCCAACAACTACTCACCCCATCTCAGGTCACCTCAACACACCAACCTCATCCCCTCACTTTCCCACTTTCACCCTGACTTGTGCCAGCAGAAGTTTTATTCCATGTTGCAGACAGGATTTATAGCCTTTCTTGGACTAATCTATGCTATGCCTGCTTTGGCTACTGAGAAACAGTTCAACACTTGAGACTGAGGAGGAACAGGCAAAGTGTGTCATATTAAAGGAACTAGGATGCACAAATTGTAATTAACTTTTAAGATACACACTCCTGGAGCTCTGGCAGCCTCTGGGCTGTGCCCATTCCTTGGGGAGCCTGGGCAGTGCCGCAGCACACTCTGGGGAAGAACCTTTTCCTAAAATGTTCATGTAAACTGAACTGAGCTCTGAAATTGGTAAAGCTGCTCCACACACACCTGTGCACTGAGGTGACAATGTCTGACAGCCTTGGGGTGAGGATGGAGGGGACAACAGGATCCCTTCCAACCCAAACCATTCTGTGATGGTAAACCTGTGGCAATGCCACCCCACCAGCACTCCACAGCTCCAGTCAAACCCCAATGCCTTTGTGCTCTAAAACACTTCTGGCCAAGCAGCCTTAGGCGGTGGGGAAGCTCCAGGCTGTGGCTGACACTGATGTGCACAAGCCAACGATGCCATCCAGAGGTGCTCGGGTGCAGCACAGAGCTCTGTGTCAGCAGGGGATAAAGGGAAAGACAGGATCTACGTGTGATCTTATATATCAGGCTTTAAACTAACCCCACCACCAAAAAATTATGTCTTATTTATTTTTAATTTCTCTTGTCCGTTGCTTGTCTTTTTCCGTCTCTCTCTCCCCTCACTGTGCAGCCTTGATTTTCTAAGTATACTAAATAAGGCATTCTCAAAAATATAGATACACCTCTGACCTCTCCTGGCAAACAGGAGTTATTTCATTTTACTCCCAATTGCTGCCAGCAGGCCTGGCACCACAAGGGGAATTGAGAGAGACACTCATCTGTATTTCACTGCTCTGCAACAGTGCACAAGTTGAGAAAACACCAACCACACACTGAAACAGGAAACACAACTGTGGAAAACAATCTTTGTTCCCCATCTACAACAGCTGGTGACTCCCCTTCAGCTGTGAAATTATGACTCAAAACTCGATACAAGAAAATGTTCTTCTAGCATATGATTATACATATTTATGTGTGTTTGTACATAGAGTTTATCTCAGCTGCCTGAACGGTGTGGATGCAACATCACCTGAGGCATATTTAATGATGGGCAAAGTATGGAACAGGAGAGATTTGTTCAGTAGCAAAGATCTAATTTACCTTTGTGTGCAAATCTACTTCCTTCACTGGCACCTGTATCTGCATGGCAGTAAAATGTGGCTGTGCAAAATGACCCCATTAATATCAGAATGAAATCAACCACTGAATCCTTATTTTCCCCATTAGGAAACTAATGGGATTAGACTCATAGAACTCATAGACTCTCATCCTGAGATGGAAGGGACCTGCATGGATCATCAAGTCCAGCTCCTGAGACTGGACAAATTATATACTTACTTTTTTCATATTTGGGATTTTCCAAGCTTTATTCAGATACATATCTGATTTTTAGATATACTATCCTTAAATTACAAAAAATACAACACACTTGTACCTGACTATTTTTTCCTCATAAACCATCTCTTATGGGTCCATTAGAATTAAGGCACTGGGTATTATTTTATCACCTTACACAAACTAAAAAGGAAAAATTGAGGAACAGATTAACTTGAATTCTAACAAAGTAACTTTTCAGATAGTTTATGGCAAGCATGATTTTCACATGCTGCATCCCTCCCCAAAGGGGAAGCCTTCTTTTATAGCCTACAGGTTTCAGACACATCTTATATCAAGTGTACAACACCTTCACCCAGCAGCAGGAAAAAACTAAGCAAACCCCAGGGAAAACACCAGCTCTATGCGCTGTGATGAAAAATATACAGCAGTAATTTAGCAGGAAATATTTCCTGAAAAGATCAAAGACACTCTGTCTTCCCATTCCTGCCATTTTCACACACGCAGTGCTTTCCCAAAAGAAAACATCACCATCCACCCAAGCCTGGAGATGCTTGTGCAGAAAAGAAATGCAAGTCTACATCGACACCAAGGAGATTGTAGACACCAAGAAATACCTGGAAAAGGCCTGGGAAATGCTGGCCTTGTGGCTGTGATGGGGATGTGCACTGACCTGTACTTGCCCGTCCGCACCTGCAGCGCTCTCATCCCGCACTGCTGGGCTCCCCCGACATCATTCACGATGTCATCCCCGATCATGATGGCCTGTCAGGGCAGTGAAATACAGGAAAAGTTCATTTCTGCCATTTGTCACCCTCCCCTGACATAACAAACAGCTTGATTTGAGGTTTAATGCTGCCGTCGGACAAATTAAACACGATAATATTGTCATCGTATTGATTAAAAGTCATCCTACCTGGAGGGTAATTCATGCCACAGCTCCTCCAGCAATGTACTGGCACAGCACACATCTGTACAGTTTGTAATCAATCACAGGAATCAAAGGGATTTGGGGCACAGTTCAAAGAAAATGGGGAGTTTTATGAAGTTAGGCCTCCTCTGTCCCTAACAATCCATTCCTGCTATGCTCCAAGAAGCTTAAATTAAGCTTAACTTCTTAAAACTGGTGTTCTACAAGCTAGTCAAAAGATTATGCTTGTAATCACTGAGAGCTTGATCCCAGCCTGTTCCCAGGTTGATACAGAAATTTGTAATCACTGTAAAATCAGTGTAAAATGTAGTTTATTAAATTTTGCACAATGTGACACAATGTGTACAGGCCTAGCATGGTTTGTGTTACCATCAGCTTACATCTATGCAAATAATTAGAAACAAAAGTGAATGGATTACCTAAAAAAGGTAACTGGTTGTGATAACATTTGTCTTGCTTCTGACAAAAGCAGAGTGCACAGAGCACCTTCCTGCCTCAGATAAAGATTTTTATTAGATCAGAATGCATCAACCAAGGAATCTTTTCTGTTGACAACCACATCTACAAAACTTCCAAGTGTTTATCAACCTGCATCACAAATTACTGTATTTATTTTATTCTTCAAATTTAAAATGCTTGGGCGATGCCACTTTATAGTTTCAATAAAACCCAGTATCTACTCAAAACAGTAGTTTTCCATTAACGATCAAAAAATCAGCTTTACACCTCCCAGATTTGAAATTTGAAAGGCTGTAATGGGGTTCATCAATCTGATTTTTGCACCTTTTGTATCGAAGTTGAATTTTATTTAAAACAAAATTAGTTGCACGTTTAACTATTTGATTTTCATTTTGTTCAATCAGCCTTTTGCTTCCTAAATTTAACTGCCCAACGTTCACAACCACAGCACCTCCCAACCCCACATATTCCTGCCTGAGTTTCCATCCCTTCCCCATCTCAGTTCTGTCTGCTGGCAGGACTGAACACATATTGAGGAAAAATAAAAATACTAAACCTCCAGAGCTATTTTTATGAATTATCTAATTGCACCAGGATATTCTCCCACACATTACTGAGCGTATAAAGGAAATCTCAGGATATACCTAAATTTCCTGAGAGTGTTCAGAAACCAAAGTGAGCTACAAGTATACCTGGGACAGCTTCTCCTGTAGGTAGTTCACCTTTCCCTACTACTCTTTCAAACAAGCAATCCAGCATGAAATGGGGAGAAAATGATGGGTTAAATTAAGTAATTAGTAAATAAATTATTTCCTTTATTTACTAATTAAGTAATTAGTAAATAAAGCATGTAAATGTGGATAAGGGAAAGAGAATAATCCCATTGTTACATGCAGAGCTGCACAGAACCTGGAAACACCATCCCCAGCCAACCACCATTACCAATTCCTCCCCAAACTCCTCCATGATATTTAATCATTCTCAGCCACTGGCTTTAAGAGATTATAACCCCCTTTTTTACAAAATTCCTTCCAACACCTCCCTGAGGGTGAGAGGGAACAGACCTGCACCACCTGCATGCCCTTGCTCAGCTTCAATCCCAACATTCAGGGTGAGATTTCTGAAGCAAAGATAATTTCAGTCCTCATAACCCTAGAAAGAATTTCCTCTGACTAAGGGAAAGGGCAGAGCAGGGCAGTCCACCAAGCACAGCTCACCAGGGCTGTATTTTACCCCATCCAGGGAAGTTTTCCTGCAAGACTGTGATCTCTGGAAGTGCAGCTGCAGCTGAGCAGCGATGCCTGTCCAGGCCAGCTTGTGGCACACGCATACAAAAATGTGCTCCAGCCCCCAGGGATTTCACAGATTTACTATCGGTGAAGGGCAATAATCACTAAAGGAGGAGCAATTATTCCCAAATCATTTAGGATTTAAAAAATCATTGGCAAGAAGATAGAGGTCAAAAGGTGCGCTGTCAAGGGAAATAAAAAAACTCTACCTGTCAAACGTGGGTTTAACTTCCTCTCTGACTGCAATATGGTAAGAAGAGAGAGAGAGATATAAAACTGAAAGGTCATATACCCACTGAAAGCAGGAATTAAAAGATCTCCATTTGTGTTCACATTTTACACAGGGATCACACCATTAATCTGTTCAATCGCTCTGCAGAAGTTACTTTTTTTAGATTGGTTAAAAATTAACAAAAAAGAAGGGGGGAAAATGCAGTTAGTCTCTCTGGTTTTAAGACAAATCATCAAAGTCTCAGGATGGGTGTAATTTCGATTTCCCTAAGCTGGTGAGAGATGGTGTGTGTGGTTGTACACACACAGTAAATAAAGCACATGTGCCAAAGCTCAGGGAGAACACTGCTCTCAAAGGGTTCCCATCAGACTCAGCCCAGAGGGGAGTGAGAACAGAGGAGATGAACAGGACCCCCAAGAATTTGGAGTGGAAAGGCAAAATATAATCCCCACAGTCAGCAATCCCACTGGTGCTGCCTGTGCCACAGACCCAGAGCTGAATGGAGGTGAGCAGCCAAAACTAGGAAGTCCTTAGAGATGCTCTTGGGGTGGTGAGTGGGAACCTTAGATGGTTTTTGTCTGCAAAGAGTTTCAGCATTATTTAACTAATCACAGAAAAATGTCTGATCGGAAAAGGAATCACAGAGGAAGGAAATGAAGGAGGCAGAAAGATGAGAACACCCTGATTTACCCAGCCCTGCTGGAGTTGCAGGGCAGTGTTACCAGGACAAGCTCAGGTGAGCTGTTTTGGAGGCTGGAGCCTATAGAGGATGAAGAGAGATGCACAGGAGGCAGTGTGCTAACTCCACCAGGATATTTAGCAAAGAGAATTCTTCTAGAGTCAGGCATATTTATGTCTGAACAGATTTTCTGCTATAGATTTAATAACCTTAATCAAGCTAAATGTGCCAGGACTATACAGAAATAAAGCTTATACACCAAACCTTGTAATGTACTAAACCCTTTGCACAAGAAATACATTTCCTTTTCACCCTGTTCTCTTTGGCCCAAGGAATAACCTCCCAGGCTTCAGGATCCCACATTACTGATAATTATGTTTCTACCTTGGACTCCAAAGGTGCAGAGCCACACAGTTCTCAGTGAGCTTTCAGCTGGATTGAAGCTAGAAACTTCCCTTGGCCACTTGTGGAAGATCTTGCCCTGTGGTGGCTGGTGAGCAAGGAAGGGACACTGGCCCAGGAGGAGGTCCCCTGTGCCACCCCTGGGTGACCTCCCTCTGCTCTCATGCACCACTAACTCCCACCTGAGACTTGCAGGTGGCAGCAATGGGAATTGCTTAACTAGCAGTAGTTTATGGACTCCAGTATGACCTGCCATAACTCCCATTAAAACAGGATAATTTGCCACACAGAGAACTTTTTATGATTATATAAAACTACCAGAACCTTAACATTATTTAGGTTTTATTGTAAAGCTGTAAAAATCATCCACTGTTACAGCTGCCTTAAAACATATGAATTAGGCATTTCAGTAACCTTTAAGATGTGTTATTCTTTGTCATATTACTGAACTGTAAGATAGGTCTGGTTACCTCTAAGAGGTTTAAATTTCCAATCTATTAAAGTAATACTGGCAATCTGTTATTTCTAGGCCATTGAGGAAAGGTTAAAATGAAAATTGGACTTTGGGGAGTTCCTCTTATTCTAAGTTCAGGCTGAAAACATCTCAGCAGCAGAAGGCAAAGTCAGGGTCTCAGTAAGAATCAGTTATCAAGGGAAACGACTGGTGATAACTTTATTGATTAAAGCAGCTTGAGGAATTTCAGAATTGCTACTGTCTCGAATTACTGTGGTGAGACAGCTTTATTAAAAAGGTATTTTTCATTAAAAGCCAAGTGAAAGAAAATTGTAGTATGTTTTCAAAAGCACAGCTCACCTAAAATGGTTTAATGATAGTATGGATTACATGCATTCCACAGGTGGAATAAATTATTGGAATAAACATTTTGTAAAAGCAAAGGCAAGTAGAACCAGCCCCTGTCATGTCACTACAAATGCAGAGTTCATTCAGGAGACAGATTAAAATGTAATGCAGAGCATTACAGGAACGTACTGAGGTTTTAAACTGTATATACTGAGGTTTTACTACCGTGTACCATGAACTAAACCAACCTGCAAAACCTTCTCCAAAAGTACATTAAAGTTGCAAGGTCAGGCACTCCAAAGTTAGGAAAAGATGTCAGAATTAAGGCAGTTTGCTTGGCTGTAATTTCTTCCTCCTGCACACATGCAAACCATGATCCAGGTTTTAACTCCAGCAGTGTGGATTATTTTTTCCATGGTGGAAAGCATGGAGTGACTGATGCCATTCATTACACAGTGGTGTCTGCTGCTCTCCTCCTTGGTTAGGCACATACTCCCTTCATCTCCAGTCTCTCTGAATATTAAATATTATACCCACATCAGAAAATATCCAGGAAGAAAAGCAGTTATTTGAGGTGTTAACTAGAGTAAAACTAGAAATAAGGAGATGCAGTTTAAAGGGGAAATATCCCAATGAATCTTAGAAAAAGCTGTCTTCCCACAACACCTCCAGGGCTGAACACTATCCCCAGGGTACTGACAGTTGTTTGGCTCTCTGAAAACCACTCTGGACAACACATTAATAAACTGTGGAGCAGGGAACATTCCTGCATGGGGAAGGAGATGGATTAGATGGCCCACTAGGTCTTTTCCATCTCCCCACTCTATAATAAAATAAAACCCAAGCACATTCTGAATTACAGGGCCATAATTTCATCTCCAGGCTCCAGGGACCTACAAGCCACCCAAACTTCAGTCCTGCTGTTTATAATGCCACCCAAACCCCCCTGATGGAATTACTGTGTTGTAATTCACTGCTGTTTGTGAGTCTTCTCATACTCATCCTTATGTCCTGGGTGACAGAACAACAAATCAATAAAGAGGAGCTGGGAACAACTACAGAGAGGGGGAAAATGGGCTGAACTGAGGAAGCACAACACATTCAGCTATTTCTGGGAAGCCAGGAATAAAAGAGGAGGTTTGGGGTCAGTCAGTGCTTCCCATTCACGAAAATTATAAAATATTTTATTTCTGCCTTTCCCTTTCTCTAAAAAAAAAGGTAGTCAGTGTGACAGCAAAGGAAATAAATAACATTTTGGGATCAATTCCACCACCCTGCAGTCTCCAAGGAGACTGCCAGGCATTGGGACACCTCTTTTGCCTCTGCCAGGCATTCAGTCCTGGTCACATTTCCCTTCAGCCTCATTAGTAACTTTCCAAAGTTACAGCAAAGCAGGAAAAAAGCATCAGTGGGCATAAATATATGGCACAGCCCATGGTCATGGCACCACAACCTTACCTGCTCTGGGGGAACTCCCAGCTCTGCCAGGGCTGACTCAAAAAACCTTTTTGCTGGCTTCCCCACAACCTCAGCTTGGACATCACAAGCATACTGGGAAAAAAGAAAAAAACAGAGGGTAACACAAAAAACGCTGATCAGAAAAGGATTTGTTCAACTCCATAACTCCAGTTATAAAACCTACATGATTATTGCTTTTCACCCTTAAATAACAAAATGGATTAGCAGGTGAAAGTGAATATCAGAGAACTGGGATAGCAGAAGTGTTTAAAGTTTTCTGGCAGGGCAGAAAATGCTCTTGAAAAACCTCAAGTTACAAATCTTTCACAATCTCCACCCGTAGCAGTACCCTTCAAACTCAGTTCCAGCATTGCTCATTTTGTTAAGAGCATCACTCTAAGAGACATAACAAATATCCTTTGTATAAAACTATCAAAAGTACTGCAGGGCCCTAAAAGATGTCAAGGTTTTCTTCAACCACCAGTGATTTTAAGGATTCAAGCAAAAACTGAGTTTCAAATCTGGGTTTTGAGATGTTACATTTGAAAAGGAAGATTTAAAAAGTACATTTTTGTGCAACTAAGTATCAGTGCTATGCTGAAAAAAATTGTTTCCAGCTTATTCCTAGACAAATAAAAGCCCAACACATAACATGGACCTTCAGGTCTTCCTGGGTATCTTGCACAGAACATTCCATTTTTTTTCTTTTCTGATTCCTCCTTTCAAGGGCCTCACTTGCAATAAAGGCACCACAATGGAAAAAGTTCACGTTTTAAGTAAAACAAATTTAAACCAAAAAAAGAACAAAGGCAGAAAACAAATGGAATCCACCCATCTTTAGTGTGCAGCAAATGAGTTTCAGTGTGTGAAAATTCCCTCCACCAAGGTGAGTGATTACAGAAGATGACCCATATTTATCCCAGTTACTCCTTTAACAAGGTGCACAGGGCGAGTAAGCATAATTCAAGCTATAAAATACCTCTAATGCCTTCATATATGCTCCAACATCAAGTTTCAGACCATCAGTTTCTTTATAGTAGCGTCTGGAAATGAAAGTGATAAAGTTCCCATGAAATGGAAGCGCTGGCAGTTAAAGACAAAGAAACCACATTTTATTATTTCTGGACCTTTATAGATGACCATATGGCTGCATAAAAAGTGAAGTAATCAGAAAATCCCAGGCCTTGGTTTGACAGCAGGAATGAAGGAAGGACAGGCTGGGGAGCATGCAGTGCTCAGGGAAAGGAGTTTTTCTGGAATAGCAATGCACATTCACACAGGTCTTCCAAGCTCTCCTGATCAGAGCAAAACCAGCTTTCTATATGACAGGGAAAAAAAAAGGTAGGATGAGCAGTCAGCTAAGATTTTATGCCTTATCCTTCTGCCATTTTCGATTATTCAGCATAGCCTTCCTTTAAAATGACCACTTGACCTTTGCTGGAACAGCCATTAACCTTCTATAGTCTGGTGTAAACAGCTTAATTTTCTGACAGTGGCATGACAGAAGAAATTACAAAGCCAATTCCCACTCTCAGCCCAAAACAGATGCCAAATGTAAATCACTCCATTTCCAGGAGCAGGGCATTCTGCTTCAGTGACTCTCACACTTTTGTTTTCTAGGGAATGAAAGAAAACTTCTACCAAAACCAACCTGCTGGCCCAAGGCAGGCACCTTGCTAAGGCCCAGCCAGTTGTGCTGGTTCTGCAGGTTAAAAATGAAGCTGAATTTTGTATTCGGCCCTTTGCATCAATGAGGCTTCTCTAGTCAAGAGAGCAATTCTTACAATTTATAATCTCCCTCCTTTGGGTCAGAGAACTCACCAGAGAACTTGTGTTCACATTACCTCAATGGTCAGCCATCAAAAAACAATATACTCTTGGTGCAAACTGAGCTCTGAATATCCAAAAATCTTTATAATTTTAATGAAAAATAGTATTTCCAAAAAGTAACAAAAAAGAGCTGTTTGTATCGATGAATGACCAAATAAACATTTTCCATGCACAGAATACAAAGGCATTTTGCACTGATCACACCACAATTCCTAAACAAAGAACGATTCTGTATCTGATTTTGAAATATGGTGTTACATAACACAAAATTTGATTATTTTATGTACATCAGCCATTCTCCTGTTGGCTCAACATTTCCTCCTTATCTTTCTGAGGAACAGTAAGGATTTTTCATGCCTGTTGGAGGATTAGAGCCTGAGTGTCAGGTAAGGCAACACAATGAATTTAACTGCTCCTTCCCACTGATAAGTTCTCCCCAGCTGGATCAATAACCCACAAACTAAGAAGGTTTTCATGCCCATTACAGGCTATTGAACCACTGAGCAAAGTTGTCACTGCAGTTTTCCCAAGCTAAACATGCACAGTCTCTTTTAAACCCATGCATCACACAAAAGATAAGAATAACTCTTTGGAGGCGGTTGGGATTTGTCAATATCAGCACAGGAATTAATAACTTCCTGCTTAAAATATCAGAATACATCTGAATTAATTGTTTTCAGGAAAACATTCAAAATCCCTGACTGAATTTTTTTCCTGCATGTGAAAGCAGGAGGTCAAAATTTACCTTTAATGGGCAGAGAATAATTAAAAATGCCGTCTGATATTAAAACTAGCAAAACAAGTGATCTACCACTTCAAAAGCATCAAACTGCATGAAAAATCTACACCAAGAGCCCTTTATCCAAGCGTGGCCTGTGGGAATTTTGGGTTTCTTTCACTATGAAAAATCATTTATAGTCAGTTCAGAGAGGAATATGTGACTACAGGCAGCAGTTAAACCAACAGCTCTCACCTCTGATATTCTAAATATTCACTCACTTGGGTTCATACACATCCAAATCCAAACTCTCCATGATTTGTACAGGGTTTTGAGGCTCTCTTAAAACAACAAAAGTCCTCCTCATTCCTGAGTTCCTGAGCAGATCAGGCTCTCAGCCCAGACACACAGATTAAAAACTGAAAAGTTGGTACTGTGAGTGCCCACACCAACTTCTGGCCTTCATTAAAGACACTGGGGGAAATCAAAACATGCAGAGACTTGAGGAAAAAACAGAGCTTAACTCACCCTTTTCCAAGGGAGATCAAAACAGGCTTCTCCATCCCAATCAGAAGTCGGAAAGCCTCATTAAGGTTGGCATAGGTGAAGTTTTCTGCTGCATCTCCAAGAACCACACAGTTTGGGTTTGTCTTATCAAGCTCAGCAAATTCAGGGACAAGATCTACAGAAGGAGGGGAAAAAAAAGTCACAAATCTCTCACCATTTCAGGTTCTGTGGAAGCGAAGTGATGGTGTTTTCCCAGATCTGTGCCTCCCTTCACCCACACACAAAACACGAGAAAATAAACACATCCTGGTCTGAATCAAGTGCTCTTCACACCCCTCCTCATCTGTCCTGAACCAAAGAGGAGAACAGAGCATTCCCCTCCCTCCCAGTGTCCCTGCAGGCTGTCCCACCATCGTGCACCAGCAGGTGAGGCCTCAGGCCACGTTCCCTCAGGAGGCGGCAGGCAGCCGGAGCCGGCGCGGTCACTTCGGCCACCGAGACGTCAAAGCCCAGACCCTGCAGCTTCCTCACGAAATTCTCCCGGGTTGCTTGGGTCTCGTTGGTGCAGAGCTGCAGCTTCAGCCCAGAGGCTTTGATCCTGTGGAGGGAGAGGGGCAGAGGGGTTAATGAGAGGGAGAAAGGGAGGTAAGAGTGACAGTTTTGCCAAAACGGCAGAGGTGATATTCCAAATAATGAGGAGGATCCCTTGTTGGGACCAGATGCACCTGAAATCCTGATACACCTGAAATCCCGACTCTGGGCACTGCAGCTGCCACTTCATTCAGTGATGTTTTATCAACACTGGGGTGGATAAAGCTACATTTATCATTAAATCTCTCACGAAACACCTGTGCTGTTACTTGGTGGATGATCCTGAAAAATCTGGCACTCCAAGAGATTCATTAATAAATGTTTACAAGTAAGTGGCTTCTCAGGGGAAGAAAACATGGCCACGAGTGTCCAGAGACAAGGACATGGCTCCTGTGGGTCAGTACTCTGCAAAAGTTGTGTTGCTGCCCCATCCTGGCAGTGTCCAAGGCCAGGCTGGACAGAGCTTGGAGCAGCCTGGGATAGTGGAAGGTGTCCCTGCAGGCAGGGAGTGGAAAGGGATGATCTCTAATGTCCCTTCCAACCCAAACATTCTGGGATTCTGTGAATCCTCTGCAAGTCCTGTGCCTCTGAGCAGTTTTGTTTCCTGACCCAAGCTGGTGTCCTGCTGCGAATGTCCCCAAAAAGCCTCTTCCTTAAGGATAAGCTGTCAGATATTTGGAGACTCAATGGATTTCAAAGTGGCCACAGAAAATCAGAAGGCCTGAAAATGTATCACAATTTAAAAACCCCAAACGTTTGCCTAAGGGACTTCCACTCAGCTTCCATAATATGTGAAAATGCCCAATTTTTGTCAGTTTTCATGTGAATTTGTGCATAATTATCTTTGAGGACCTGAGCACACGCAGGTTCAGACACTTAGGTAAGTCTGGAACTAGGCTTATAAATTCTTATAAAAATACTACAACTCTTCTTTGATTAAAATGAAAAAGGAATTTTTTATTAAGAAAATCCCTGCACTGATTCTCAAGACAACAAAACATGCAGGGGTAGCTTTGTAGGGAAGATGATCTCAACTGGTTGGTGCAAACACCAAAACCACCTCAAGACAATGCATCCCATGATGAACTTTCCATCCAAGGATTCTTGGAAATCTGGTCCTGACCCAGAGAGCCCCTTCTGCTCATTGAAACTGCACGCCAGTGTCTTCTTTAATAATGCTGGTGATTCATTTCTTTCTTATTATTTGTCTTTCCTAATCATAGATATGTGAATTATCAATTACACTTAGTGGTTAATTGCCCTTCATAAAGATAGCTTTTCTCTTTTAAATTAGGCAGTTAATATATTGTAACTAATAGCATCCACTTGTACATTATAAATATATCTTCATTGATTGGAGCACTGAATGTGAGATTCACTCTCAAGTTAATGAAGCAATTGAGTGAAGAAGTGCAGGTTGTACCCAGGGAATAATTATTGTTAATGAATTATGATGTGACCTTCTCAGAACAATGAACAATTGGTGTGACAGTGGGATGACAATATTCCACATCTGTTATTCAAGACACAGTTTCAGCTGGAGTTAAAAAGCAAAGCAGTATAATTTGGATACACAACAAACTTTAATACAGTGTACCATGGTTGAAAAGAAATGTATTCTAAATGCAAAGCCTCTCTGCACACTCTTAGGGGAAAAAATATTCCCATGATCCACAACTACCTGGAAGCAGACATTTGTTGAATAAGAATCTACTTTTTCTCTTCCTAAAGGTCAACATAATGAATCCAGGGACAACACAAACCACAGACAAACCAGCACCCTCAGGGGTCAGTTGGTGAAAGCACAGATTCAGCTTTCCTGTACTATAAACTTCACTTCTTTCTCATCATTTTAGATGAAAACCAGATTGACATATCTGAAAGGACTGGCCAAAGCAGAAGCAGTCTGGACACATCCCAGAGTGCTTCATGCCTTCATGGCCACAGCAATTACTATCCCAAGAAATGAGCTCAGGATTGCTTAGGATCAGGTCTACAAAGAGTTAGGCAAGCTAGACAGAAAATGGGAGTCCTCTGGTGACACATGAAAAGGACTTCCAAAAGTATCCTGGAACACTAAACAAAAGGAAAATCCACAAAAACTCTAGAGAAGATTTGTTTTTTACAAAAATATCTTTCCAATGAAAAGCCACCTTTTCCTTCCCAATTAGCACCTCTGCAAAGACCCCCTGTTAGCTCTCTGCCAAATCCTTGCACAGAACAGTCACACTCAGCTGTACATTCAGGATTACACACCCACACTGGGATGAATCCATCCCTGGATCTCAGCACAGGGATGGTGAGCAGAGCCTGCAGGCCTCCAACTATAAACTCAGAGCTTAAATAATTAGGGAGAGCTTTTACCAACAGCTCTACACGGTGGAAAACCTGGCTCCAATCATGCTTACAGCAAAACTCCCCTTCAGTTTCCCTGGTCAGGCAGGTTTTGCAGCAGGAAAAACTAAAAGAGGTGGCTTGAAGGTCTCTGTCTGACAGGTGATGCTTTGCTCATTGAATCTGCAAAGCTTCAAGAGAAAGCTCCAGCCTCTGAACTGACCCACTGCTCGCACTCCCAGCAAAGCACAGTGCTGCAATTCCCACTGCTGGCAAGTGTGGGAATGTCAGGAGAAGAATAAAGAACAAGATTTGTAATGTGATGTCTTATAAGATAAAGAGCAAGGGATTAGATACCTGCAAGCACAGAAGAATGAGGCAGCAGGAGATGAAATACACGACACACGTTTTATCGAGATCTCCAGCGTGTTACAGATTTATCAGCAGGTCTATTACAGAAGCACAGGCACACCCAGGACATCAGGCCTTCAGCTGACTTCCACACATCCTGGGCGTGATAAAGATCCCTCTCCATCTCCATAAGCACCAGGAATTGATCCTGATCAGAGCACAAAGTGAGCTGCAGGGACTCAGCATGGTCCAGGTAGCTGTGGACATCCCAAGGCTGTCTCTCCCTCCCTGCTTGGGGCCATCAGCAGGCTCAGCATCAGACAAATCCCCTCTGTTTCCAGCATGATGCTCATATCCCTCCTAAAGCCCACGAGCAGGAATGGGGGAACTTCACCTGTGTGAGGGAGAGCAGCTTCTGACCCTGCAGGGTGTCACAAATGCCAAACTCAGCTGAAGTGGCAAAAGAAACTTGTCAGAGCCCTTCTTGGAGGGGCTGGCAGAGTGGGGAGGGCAGCAGGGAGCAGAGGGAAAGGCCAGTGTCCCCTCCAGCTGTGTCACACAGTGACAGTGACAGCAGCCAGTGCCTGCTCTGCTGGGGAGCTGCTACAGCACACAGGCACTGAAGGGAAAAGTCACAAAAAGAACCTTCCAAGCCCCAAATGAAAAGTGAACAGATGAGCACAGAGCTATCCCACCAGGCCTGACCAGAGGAGGGATTTAAACCCACTCCAGATCCAAACAACCACTTGGTAGCCTGAATGATCCCTAAATCCACAGCTGGGACACCCACCTGGCTCTGAGCACCTGCCCAGGGGAGAGGGGGATGTGAGGGGTTTCATTCCAGCCCTGAGCTGCCCCCAGTGCTGCAGCAGCTCTTTGAACTGACCTTTACCTCGTTGTGCAGGAGCAGGACACGGGGCTGAGTGACAATGTCCCACAATGCAATTACCATGCGTCAGATGAGCCAGTCCCTTACAAATCACCTCGAACTTTACACATCTGCTGGCTGTCAGCATCTGCCAGGCTCACTCACCCGAAAATAATGAAAAAAACTCTCATTATTGTTCCATAACAGGTAAAGTGTTAGGACAATTATTGGACATCCTCGCTGACCTTGTGCAGACTTAGCCAACTGCCCTTGCCAACCTTTATGGGCAGCCTTTGGGCACATAAAACACAAAACCTGTTCTTTTAGATGATGTAAAGGTTGTGACACCAGTAGGAAAAGCAATGGTCCTGGAATCTGGGCTGGAAACCATCACAACCTAAATTCACATTATGCTGCAGCAACTAAGGACTAAATGGTATAAGGCTAAACTTCAGATTTCCCATCTGTTCCCACTGTCTTCTGCAGTGAAGGGTTTCCTTAAGACAGGAGCAGGGGGAAAGTCCTGCCCACAGCCAGAGATGCTGTGCAGATGGGCAGTGGGGCAGAAAGCAAAACCCTGAAAGAGCCAGCAAGCCTGAGCCTGGAGACTGTCCAACATCAGCTTCAAAAGGGTTTGGAAATGTGCTTCACGAGATTTCCAAAATTGGCTTTTTATTCTGCTTTTGGTTTTTCAGAGTGCTTTGGGTATTTTTTTAATTTAAAAGAAAGCATGCTGAGCACTTATGCTATTTGGCTCTTTCACATCAGTGGACAAATACCAGTGTGCTTCAGTGTAAACCTCTCAGCATTCTAAAACCTTGTCTGAAAGACAGGGAACCAACAGCACCTGCAAACAAGCCACAAAGTAAAACCAGGACTTGGGCAGCAATGCCATCCTCCCACCTGGGCAGGGCTAAAGGTAGTGCCCTCTGCAAGGGCCAGGTGCTGGTGCTGATCACATCTCCTGATCTTGCAGGTTTTTCCCAGGAGAACCTCCCTGGGAGCCTCACACACACCTGAGGATGAAAAAGGGTTTTTCTGGCTCAGCACTGGCTGAGAGCCATAAGCCCTTCTGGGGTCCAGCTGTAGAAATGCTTGGTGGGAGGAGAGGACATTTGCTCTGCTTAAAAAGTGTATTTGTGGCAATAATGTGCTGTATTTTCTCTGCAAATCTGTATTTCTGCTATTCCAGCTATATTCTGTTATTCAGGTGAAATAACACCTGAAAAAGTCACCATTTCAGAAGCATGAAGGAGGCCATAAGTGCCTTTGCCCATCCTTACATGGCACAAGCCTCTCCTAAATCCATGGAAACACTGAATTTCCTGGCCTTTCTTAACTTGGTGGGTGCAATGCCATCAGAGCACTGTGGATAAAACTCTAGGATGTTCCTTCTCTATCTCAATGCCCAGAACTTTCCGTTCCTCTGATTTCTGCCATCACAGCACATCCAAACTGCTTAACTCTTGCTGTCACTGGTGCCACTTTTGTCCCCTGACCTGCTGGAGTTTCCCTTCACTGATGTCCTGTCATTGGCCCTGAGTACAGCCAGGCTCATTAAAGCTCTGCTTCTCTGGTGATCCAACTTTCTGCTCCACCTAGCAAGGCTGCCCTGACAAACCCTTACACATGGCACTTTTTGGCCCCAATCCCTCCTGCATTCCTGTGCCTGAAACTCATCTCTACATCTGCTATCTGCTGAGCACAATTTCCTCTCCAGACCCATATGGCTCACCTCTCTCTAAATATAGAAGGGGATAATTTGGAGGTGATCCAAAGGAGGGATTGCAAAAGGGATTAAAAAATAGGAGGGCATTACCTTTGCACATGAATAAAAGCAGATTAATAGGCACACACGAAGGAGGCACAAAAAGAGGCCAATAAGGGTGGCAAGGGTGACATAAGGAGGGGTACAGTTATAAAAGTAAAGACTCTGGAAACACCACTTTGGGAAAGTACTTGACAGCAAAAAGTGAATTTAAAAAATCACTAACTTGTAGCTCAAAGCAAACTTTAAAAACCCCACCAGTGCCTTTATTTAGGTATTTTGATAACATAGAATTGTCCAGAGGTAGAAAGACACCCTGGAAGTTGCACATCAAAACAAACACAAAGTCCATGCTGTCCTGAATTCTCTACAAAGGCCATTGAATACAGCTGGATACCAGAATTACTGCACAAATTATCTGACACCATAAATCACAGTCCACCTCCCTGGACAGCAGGGAACACAACAGATTTGTAGGCAACAATATGCCACAACACAAAAATCTCGAATTCAGTATTTAACAAAAATAGCACGTGCTTCTGAAAGGAATCTGCAGAAAGGAAGCACAAAGCAGAAAATAAGAGAAATTTCTCTGGTCCATTAAGTTCAGTAACAAGATGCATTTAAGGCTGAAGATTACTAAATCAGCTCAATATATTACACCTAAAAGACTTTAACCACACTGCAAGCGGTTAAATAAGTAAACCCTGGTAGACCCTATATAGCTGGTAAAGCTCCATTTTGGGAGCTGTCAAGGAAAAAAAATCAGATCTTTGGGGATTCAGTTAGTATGAACAGGTCTGGAATATATTTATTTGCATTAGGCAAAATATTTTTATGGACAATATATTGAATTATATTCCAACAGCTTTCATTCTGTGCAAAAAAGGGGGGTCCCTGCCATTGCAGGGGGTTGCAACTACATGATCTTTAAGGTTGTTTCCAACCCAAACTATTCTGTGATTCTATGAAGTTGCTAATTGCTCCACTAAAAATTCATTTCAAACCAAGTTATCTTTGTTAGGGTTGAATTCTCACTGTTTACACAAACAGCACCTGTTTGTAAGGAAGGAATTCTATTTCTCAGACCCTGAAGGTTAATGATGTGTAAACTCCAAAAATGCAAGCACTTACTCATGCAATTTGTGCAGACAGCACAGGAGCACCCACAACTTCAGGGACACAGATCTTTTTAAAGAAATAATGAACACTGCTGACTAGGAAAACAAATACAGGCTAGGGACACCCACTGCTCTCAGAAAACTGAGACCACAGCTAATGCTACAGCCTGGAGTGGAGCTGAGACAACTCTGCACCCACTGAGCATCAATTCTTGGATCCCTTTCTGGCTCTGTCAGGGAACAGCTACAGACAATACAGAAGTGCTTCACTTTTTGAGTCTCTGCTGCTTCAGGAGGGCAGTGACACCTATGCTTCTGTGAGTAGAAAGTGCAAAAAGAGTCAAGTACAACGACAAATGAGCAGATATTTACACAGGAGTCTGTATAGTTTATCTGAAGGTCTCTTTCCAGGAGGAACAACTCCTTTTCTATCACATGTCCCGAAGGCACAGCAAGCCTTGGAACTCTGAACATCTGCACAGCCTGTGCTAAGCCACGTTATCTGCTGTGACAACAAAGCTTTCCTACTCCTTGCGGCACACACACTACCAAAGGCTCTTTGTGAGCTCCCAGCTCATCCGAACCCCCACACCCTGAATTGTTTTACAGTCCCAGTTCCGCTTGTTCCCCTCACAATCTTTGCCTTGTTAGACTCTCCAGGTATTTTATTTTAACAGGACTGTCCAGCTGCTCCCCTGCCTCCCTGCTCCCCAGATTTCCGCTGCCCTTTTCAAGGGCTCTGTGGAAAGCTGTGCTAACAGATGCACTATCCCAGCCCAACAACAGGATGTTGTAAAAATCCAACTACTGTGTGCTTTTCATATGGATATGCTAATGGACACACTATCAGCACACAGCTGTAAATGCAAATGCCAGAGCACAGGCTCAGCATCTTTTATGGATGTTTAACCACCTTCTGTCTTGTAAGGGACCAGCTCCCTGCTATTTGGAAGATAAAAAGCAACTAGCTCACCTCGTGTCAATGCTGTGTAAATCGATTAAGGCAATAACAGCACAGCACAGAGGCTCTGTTAGGCTTGGCTCCAGGAGAAGCCTTTAAGTCACCGATGGCCTTTCTGATCTTGTCCATGGGCTTTCTGATCTGCCCCAAAGCATCTGCCAGGGAACTGCACATGCTGGGAAGAGGTGGGTGGGGTTTGTGGAACTTTTTCAAAACAACAACAAAGATGCGCCACAGTAAATGTTATGGGTTATTACGTTTTAAAGGGATAAATTAGCTTATCAAGCTGCTCTTGGGTTTTTCAGCCATCCACTGCCCTAAAATCCCCACCTAAAGATAACAACAGCAGTCCCTGGAGAATTTAGAGACATTCCTGGCTCCTGGGTTAAACCAGGGGTGCCAATACCCTTCAGCACAGGGGTGCCTGGCTGCCACAGTCTGGATGAGTAACAACAAGGTTGTTCACCTTTATCCCTTGAGCACAGCATGAGCTCTGCTCTACTCAACAAATACTGCTGTGGTTCATCTTCTCAGCCTCCAACCCACCAACTCCCTCTCAGTGCACACTGAATCCTATGATACTTCACAGGTAAGATTTATCAAGGATGCAGGTATCTGAGCAATAAATACAGCACTCCCAGCTGTAACCCTTGGTGTTTCACCACAGGCTGTACCTACTATTGATGCCTGGCTCAGAAGGGTCTCTACAGCCCAGGGAAGTTACTGAATGTCACCTTGCCCAGGGTGTTCCAGTGTCCATCAGCTTCTCTGGCCATGTTTCTGCTCCATCTGACTGTACTGCTAGCTAAAAGCAAGAAAAGGGGAGGGAAACACCCCTCTGCAGCCACAAAGAGAAACCAAGCCAAATTCAGCTGGCAGAAATTACACTGCTGCTCTCTCAAACACTAACTCAAATAACTGCATAGCAGAATTCGGCTGAAAACAAGAGAAATAATGCAGCAAATGGGGCTTTAAGAGGTCAGAATGGCTTCAGTCACATGAAACCAATGACAAATTAGTATGTTTACTTAGGATTTTTATTGGAGTGTACTGTATGTTGTTACACTAAGTTAATTGCTGTAATGGAGAAGATGATGTAGCAATACAGCCTGAAAGGAACAGGTCAGCTGTCATGCTGTAAGAATCCTTACCTGTACTATGAGTTATCAAAATGGGATTTAAGGTTTCTGTTTTAGATGTCTAACATCTAAAAGATGTTAGACAGCTCCTTTAGCAGAGAACCACAGCAACTTGAATTAGTTCTAAAGTTCCTTGCTATCTGCAATTATGACTCTTTAATTGATTTAAAAAATGAATTAATTATAAAAGAGCTCTTTTAAGCTTTGATCCATCTGCTTGAAACCACCCAGCTGTACTGTGACGCAGACACAAATATTAATGACCAACTGGCAATAGGATAATGAGTCAATAAAGATTTTAAATGGTGTGAGCCAGAACAATTACTAACCTAATAGGCAGATAAATAAGGCTACTTGACTTTACCCAAGGAAAATTATTATTCTTCACCACTTACATCGAATGACCTAAACAAAGTGGCTTGGTGGTTTTTTCTTCCCTTTCCTGGCACTTTTCCTTTCTACTGTCCCCAGTTCAAACAGCTACAACCACTGCTTCTCCACTGCTCACCAAATCCTGGCCAAAAAAGATCAGCCTTCCCTGCACAGCATACCAGAGCCTGTTGCATCTCCAAACCCTCCTCAAAGCCCCCTGCAGCCCCTTCCAGACAGGCAGGCAGGTTGGATTAGCTGCTGACTGCTTTCTGAGACTAACAAGGAAAAAGGGTTTAGACATTTCCAGGATTTCCACAGAAAGCCCATAATTTCTTATATTTAGCCCAAGGCCAGAGTTTTACTGTTGTTTCATCAGCATATTTCTGATATTGCTGGAAGTTAGACTGCAGTTAATGCTGCCTCCATGCAGGAGGTTCCAGCAAATGCAGTGACAAAGGTTATTAAATAACAGCCTGCAACCCAACGGAGAATGAAGTTTAAAAACCTTGGAGAAAAAAAACAATGTCAAAAGCATCTGGTGAACCACGAGGCAGGTATTATTGAATATGTCCTGCTTTTTAAAGGAACGATCTGATCTCTGACAGTAATTATGCAGTTGTTATTATTTACGCTTGGTTTGGCTATGATCTGTCCCACACTGTGCTCTGCATATGCACAATCCCTTGAAAGACCCAAAGGACTCCAACAGAAACAACTTTTCCCTCTGCCTAGTTTTACTGAATTCCCTTGGAATGCTGCTGGACAGTGTTGGCTGTCCTGGCACCTGCAGCTTCCCCTGGCCAGCTGAGCACCACAAATGGGCTAAGAGCCTCAATAAGCCTTAAACTTGCTCCAAACACTGCTCTCTGACAGCACTAGGAACTCTGATCCACTTGATAACACCTTCTGTGCCTCCTACACCTGCTTCAAGAAACATGAACACAGACATAATTATATTAAAAAAAAGGCAGAAAATATTTCTGTTATTACCATTTCATTTGGATATTCTCTGGTTCTGCCTTTCCATGGTGGTTCCACCAACACTTAGGCACATTTTAACTAACCTCACATGATTAATTTTACTGGTTTCAATATTTCTTCCTGTATATTTTCCAGCTCATGTCCCAAGTATGTCTGTGCTGAGAGAATTCAGACATTTAAAACATTTTAAATGAGGTACATGCAGCAGCACAGAATCATAGAATGGTTTGGTTTGGAAAGAACCTTAAAGTTCATCTTGTTCCACCCCCTGCCATGGGCAGGGACACCTTCCACTAGTCCAGGCTGCTCCAAGCCCATCCAGCACTTGCCACATGAAATAGATCTGGATTTTCTACAGTGGGTTAGTGAAACATCACACAGAGCCAAAAGGCTCTTCCAGAAATTCACAACCACACAGTCAATACCTGTCTTTAAACAAAGTTGTCCCTGTGGCCACTGCTCTCCTCCCCTGGCCCCATCCTGTGCCTCTGGTCAAGCAAGGCCAATATAGACACAGTGGAAAGCAATCTAATTAATTTAAGTTAGTTAAGTTAAAGTTATCCAGCTTGTGTTACATGGATTACTCGGCTAAAAGTGGAGTTCCCTACCTGCGGGCACTGTGAGTAACTCACGGTGAGCACACTTTGCTTTGAGTCACTGCCAAGCTGGGCAATCATTAACCCCAGCGCTGAAATTCCCCATTTCCAATGGGTTGAAAGTTCCCTGCAAGAAGTCCTTCTAATCCGACAGCAAAGTCAACCAACTTGCAGAAACACCACGCCAGCGTGGGTAACATTTAAAACACTATTACCAGGGGATAGTGCCAGATGTCCCACATCCTGCCACCTCCTACCCCCCGTGTGCAATGACAGCATTAACACAGAACCCGTGTGCAGTGACAGTAGAAACACAGGACCCCGTGTGCAGTGACAGCAATGAACACAGAACCCCATGTGCAGTGACAGCAATGAACACAACCCCGTGTGCAGCGACAGTAAACACAGAACCCGTGTGCAGTGACAGCAATGAACACAACCCCGTGTGCAGTGACAGCAGTGACAGCAATGAACACAACCCCGTGTGCAGTGACAGCAGTGACAGCAATGAACACAACCCCGTGTGCAGTGACAGTGAACACAGAACCACGCGGGATGTGTCGCCGCACCGCCCCACGCTCTTCTCCCCATCAGCCCGGGGTCTGCGGGCTCTCTGCGCTTCAGTCACCCTACACAGCACCCAGCTGACGCCAGAAGCTGTCCGGGAATGGAGTCCAAACACCTTTAGGAGGTGCTCACCGCTGCCACTCGGTGCAGCCCAAGGCATCCTCCCTCCGCGGGTCTCCCCGCCGCCCCACACCCACCTGCGCACGGCCTCGGCCGAGCCGGCGATGGGGACTCCTCCGTCGGCCCCGCTGTCGTACAGGACCCCGCTGACATCGAGCAGCAGCCCCCGCACGGCCCGGGCCCAGCCCAGGCCCGCCATGCCGCCCGCCCCGCCCCGCCCCGCCGCGGCGCTGCCGGGAGATGCAGTCCGAGCGCCGCTCCGCCCCGCCGCGCCGGGAAAAGCGCCGGGAAACTGCGGCTGCCCCATCTAGCCCTGCTAGCACACCAACCCGGCATCCCAGCCCATAGCAGCGCAGCGGAATTAGATGATCTTCAACGTCCCTCCCAACCCAAGCCACTGTATGATTCTCATGGCAACCAAAAAAAAAACCCCACTGATTCAGCATATAGAGAATTTTGCAATCACTGATAAGATTTTATCGGCTGTGTTCCAGCTTTACAGATAGTATTGTTTTCTCCCAAATATCTTCTCGTCGCTAATGCCATCAATAGCACGCCACGGCTCCCAGAATATATAAGGAGCTGTGGTGGAATTATAGTTCATTTTGTTTTAAGGAAAGCAGAGGAGCCTTGGCAGCATTGATTTGCATCACTGCTTCTGGAACAGCCTCTGGCTTCTCCCTAAAGATAATATCTAAACTGTGAAATTCATTAAATAGACCCAGAAATGGATCAGGTTATTTAAAACAACATTACTAATGGCACAATATCTCAGCTGTCTGCAGTGATAGTGAACATTGTCTTGGATAGTGTTATCAGTCCAGGACACCCGCTATGAATATTGATCCACAGCTTGTTACAGCCATCACTTGCCGTCAGGACAGGTCAGGGTTGAAACCCACCTAGCATCAAAGCAATTTAAAGACAGTACTTGGGCTGAATTTTAATGCCTGAGCTGGGAAATGGACCAACTTCAGAGTACTGGAACTAATCCATGAGCATGTGCCTTTCCACATGTGTGTTTGTAGGTTATGCACAGACACATGTGAAACTGATGATATCTGAAGGTGTCTTGTAGCTCACAGATTAATCTCAATGCTACAGTTCACCTTCTCAGCTCCTGCAGACCCAACAACTCAAACAGAAGTATTTGCAGTCTCCCACACATCAGATGTTTTTCCCTCAGTTCACTGCCACCTGCATTCCCCAAACCAAGCTTTAGCCACCTGTAGCTTCTGTGTGTGAACTCCTCAGGTCTGAGCTCCCTCCTCTTCTATGCATTTGTGGTATTCTACCCCAGAGGCTGGTGCCAAATGGGCTCTTAGATTCTGCCACCACATAATTAGCAGTAACAGTTGCTTGTAGTCACATCACCCTTGCACATCATTGTCTAATCTTCTTGCTCTCCCCTTAAGGCCTACAGCAAAAATTATTTGTGAGTCAGATTCTGCTGAGGCTGAGACAGCTGTGAAGAGGAGGGAGAGGAAGGCTGTTCTCTGTGTCTTTCTTTAGGAACAGAATCAGGTGAAATAGTGGATTCCTACGGACAGCTGCCTTGCCTGGCTGAAGGATGCCTTTCCCTAATGCATCTGATGATTTGTGGCACCGACAAATGCCGAAATGCTAAGAAGAGGGAAAATCATCCCCCTGAACAGATACAGGTATGCAGAAACACACTGCAACCACATTTTCAATAAGGAGGGCTGACTGGAAGTGGGCATGGTGCAGAGTGGGAAGGCCTAGCCTCTTGTCACCTACCATGTCCCAGTTACAGGTATGAACAGACAACAAAGTGCTTCCCCCCGAGACAAGGAGGGTTAGCCAGGGGGCAGCTCAGGGGGCAGGAACTTCTCCAGTGCAGGCAGGCCTCAGTTTCCCCTATCAGGTAATGTGAACACCACAGGTGAGTTGCAGGAGTTTGGCCCAGAGTCTGAATCACACTGATTCCAATCTGCTCCCAAACGAAAAGCTGCTCATTTATCCCTGAGGACCAGGCAGCAGCTTCACTTCTCAAACAGTGGCTGCTGGCACAGGGCAGGCTTGGAGCTGGGATCTGCCCGCTGCAGCAGAGAAATGCAGGAGCCGGCCCTCCTCTCTGGGTCGCTCTGAGCATAACCCCATCGGACCAGCACTGACCAGGGGAACGGCAGGTGGCTCAGCGAAGGGCGAGGGGACAGGTGCAGCCGGTGGCTCTCTGGGGACACCAGCTGCCGTCGGGCTGCCCTGTGCAGCCGCATCCCTGATCTGGTGGAGGACCCGGCTCCGGTGCCAGGAGCTCCTGCTCCCCCTCCCAACCGGGAGCAGGTTACGGGAAAGCCCCGTCGCCAGGAGGTTGGGATGGAGGGAGGCGCCCGCTGCGCCCCCGCGGAGCCAGCGCGGCGGGGAGGGGGCGCGGGGGCGGCGTGCCAATGGCTGCGCTGCCCCCTCCTCTGCCCCCACCCCACCGCCGGCCCCTCCGCCTCCCCGGCCGACCCTCCTCCCCGCCGCTCACTCCGCGCCGCCAGCGCCGAGCGTGCGGCTCGGGAGCGGCCCGGCTCCGCGCCCGGCGCTGCGCTCCGCCGGCTCCGCGCTGGGAGCCAGCAGGTCTCCGGCAAGCGCGGAGGGTGGGGTGGGATGCCGGAATGCCCGGACCGCGGGGCCAAGGCGGCCCCCATCCATCATAAAATCTCCTTCTCCATCTTAGACATCCTGGATCCCCAGAAATTCAGCAGAAGACGCGAACCGGCCGCGGGGAGCTGGGGCAGCGCCCCCCGCTCGGGCGAGCGGGAGAAAAGTTTGGGAAGAGTTGAAGTAGGAAAGGACGCTGCTGCTCCCGGCAGCGGGAGGAATAAACTAGAGGCACATGGTAGGAACGCGCTCGAGTTTCTCCGGCTGGCGCTGGCGGGGCGCGCAGGTGGAGGCGCCGGCAGACGGGGATCCCCGGCCCCTCGCCCCCGGGACGCGCTCCCCGCCCGGGCTCCCGCAGGAGCGAGGGAAAGGGGTTGGAACTAGATTTTAAATCTTGATGATGTAAAGGGAAAAGTTCTCGATATCCGCGTGCCCTGCATGGCGTGCGGAGCATCCTCTGCTGCCCGAGGAGGAGGGCGCACATCGGCGCGCTGCCGTCCCATCCCGCGTCGGACGGGCCGCGGCTCTTACCGAGGCACCGCAGGGTTTTTTTAGCCCCAGCAAGGCCTCCCCCGGGCGCTCCTTTCCCCGGGGCGGCAGCGGTCGGCTGCCCCGGCCCGCGGGACGGCCGGCTGGGTAATTGCTCAGCCCGTCCCCACCGGAGGATGCCTTAGCTCCCGGTGATCGATATCCTATTACCGACTCCCGCCTATCTCCTGCCCGCAGCTTGCAGGTGCCCACTTCAAACCTCCTTCCCCCGGCCTGATCCTAATATTGTTCGATTAAAACTTACCTTTAATAGATGACATCTATCGATCTGGCCCTCGCAAATCTGAAACTCCATTAGCGCAGGGATGGGAAGGGGGGGAGGGGATTTATTTCCCTTCAGAAGGGGACTTTAATAACTTCTTTTTTAATTGGTAAGAAATCCATATCGACGGCTCCCCCCTCCCCGCCGCGGATGCGGTGGCACAGCGGGGGACGCGGGGGGGCTCTGGCACGACGGGCGGAATTTTTCTCCCCTTTATTGTATTTTTAATGATTGCCCTTATGTTGGGGGGAGGGAGGGATGTCGGAGCAGAAGCGCGGGGTTCGGAGGGGGCCGGGAGGAGAGTGCGCTGTCCCCTGACGAGCCCCACGGTCTCACCTAGATGCGCAGTGCCCGGCGGAGAGCGGCGCCGAAGATGCGGGCCAGGAGCGCGACGAGGAGGAGCCGAGCGGGGACGGGAGCGGCACCGCCACCCCGGGCGGGCAGGAGGAGCCAGGCTCGCCGCGGAGCGCCCGGCGGCGGCGGGCAGAGCCGGGCTGCGGGAAGCCGCGGCGGGCGCGCACCGCCTTCACCTACGAGCAGCTGGTGGCCCTGGAGAACAAGTTCCGAGCCACGCGGTACCTGTCGGTCTGCGAGCGCCTCAGCCTGGCGCTGTCCCTCAGCCTCACAGAGACGCAGGTGAAGATCTGGTTCCAGAACCGCCGCACCAAGTGGAAGAAGCAGCACCCGGGCGCCGACGGGGCGGCCCCCGCAGCATCCCCCGCGGCGGCGGCGGGCGGCGGCAGCCCCAGCCCTCCAGGCCCCGCCGCTCTGCCCTTCCAGACTTTCCCTTCCTACGCCGCCGCCAACGTGCTGGTGCCGCCGGCCACCCCCTTCCCGCTGGCCACCGGCCCCTTCGCCCCCTTCCTGGGCCCCGCGTACCTCGGCCCCTTCTACGCCCCGCACCTCTGAGGCGGCAGGGCAGGGACAGCCCCGGGAGCCAGGAGCGCACCTCAGTCTTTTTGACCCAGCGGGGAACACCGTCATCACTTCTGCTGGTTGCATGGCGATTTGAAGTGTAAGAAAGTTGATTTTTTTCCTAGGCGTCAAGGCAGCATGCTTAACTTTGACACGCAGAGAGAAAAAACCCCACTGTAACCACTGGATTTTATTAGCACGTTTGAGATGTAATTATAGGTGTTGGAAATGGGAAAAGTAACCCTCTTTCCACATGCCTGACACTAATTCCCTGCCGATTCTTCTCCAAGTTCATTGTTAAGATGCTCCTCGTTGCTGTCCGGCTTGCCAGCACATGTCTGAAGCCTCGAGGGCTCTCGAGCTGCGGCACTCGTTAGCACGGCTGTGATCCTGATGCTGATGAGGGTGTACGTGGCCGCGCTGAATCCCAGGGATGCTCACCAGTGAAGATGTCCCCAGGCTCTGACTGTGCTCATGGGACTCTACTGTGCCCTGTTTGACCCACGGTTCATTATCGTTTCTGAAAACTGCCAGTAACATTCTTGGCACACTACCTGGAGGAGAGTTTTTGTCTGGGAAGGTGCAGGAAAATGCAGCTTGGTGTCATCAGGAGACAAGAAGGAGACTGCCTGGTCAGTGGGGAAACTGCTGCTCATGTCCACAGCCTCTCTGCCTTTCTCTGCAGTTCCCTCCCAGTGACTTCACAGGTTTTGGATGACAAGTCTAAAGATCATTCTTTTTGCAGAGAACAGTTGTTCTTGTAATAACACAGCATTAGTGCCAAATGAGGCAGAAAAGAAAACATAAATCAGAGAATATGATTACATTGTTCATTTCTTTAAAAATGGGGTATTTGTGGTAGAAAGTAAGTAAAACACAGAATTTACAGCATGCTGAGACCTATTTTCCATAACAGAGAAACACATGCTTTTTTTGGTTTTGCTTTTTGGAGCATTTGTTAGAAGGAAAATCACATTTCATCTTCATCGTTACAAGCACCGGAATGAAAAGGAATTTTAGCTGGGGGTTTATCTGTCCCTGAAAGGACAGGAAGTAATTGGTTTTCAAAAATCTGTCTCATGCAGTTTTACAAATTATTACAACACAGTATTCCAGACTGTACCCTCTCGATCTCTGACAGTGCTTTAAAGTACACATTGGCTCTCCAACCAAAAAAGCTTAGCTCATAAATCCTATCTAGCTCTGTGTCAGTCTAAATAAAAAGGGTTTTTAAATTATTCCCTGTTTAATTGTTTTTAATTGTACTTGGCTGAAGCAATGTCTGCTTTGTGGACTCCTCGCCCACCTGGTGTGGGTGTTGACAGTGCCCTGTGTTGCATGTCAGTGACTGTGGATGATACCTCATCTCCTCCAGGCTGGCTGCAAGGAGATGATTCATGGACAACCCTCTCTTGCAAAAATCACCCTCCTGCCTTCCAGCTTTGCAGGGATCAAGGCTGTGAGAGACACAGGCTGAGTCCTGGGTCAGCTGAAATGACCTGAGGCTGTCTTTCCACACCGAGAGGAGGAACCCAGTGTCTTCTCAGTGATTTGCAGAGCTATTAACAAAACACAAAGTTCACCTCAGGTCATGGGTTTGGAAGTCATAACTGCTGTATGAATGTGTTTACTTGCAGGTTAATTAAAATAACTTTTTAATCCTAATTTAAGTTGGAGCTTCAAAAGACAGGGTCATTTCAGCTGCTCGGGGTACTTCCAGATCTGCCTTCCTTTCTGGCCAGGCAATCAGCAGTCCCAGGTGCCTGAGCCATCGGGTGCCACCACTGCTGACAAACTGTGTGTCCACTTCTGGGCACTTAAGAGCTCAGGGCCTGCAGTGAGGGAGAGGCATTCCTGCAGGCTATTTCCTCTGCCTCAGTTTAGGACTAACTAAACCTAAACCCCTGTGACTATTCGTGGCCTCCTTCTTGTGCTAGTCATCACTGTCTGTGCAAAAACCAGGTCTTGATATAATTTGCCTGTCACTCTAAGAGGTTCCCAGAGCATGATATGGTTGGTTACCCACAGTGCACTCAGATCTCTGGTGAAAGGCTTGTGCCCTGGTATGCTCATATGGTTACTTCTTTTCCTTAAGAAGTGTAAATCATAGCAAAACCCCAGGGAATGTTACAAATCAAAATAAACAAATAGCATAAATTGTCTCTTCCTTTGAGATGTGGTTTTTGCCGTTCATAAACCTTTCAAGGCTCTGCTTTGCCAGCAATTTTGCCTTTGCCAAAACTGCATTACCTTTAAAGGAAATTTTGATTACTATGCAAGAAGCTCCCACCTCTTTTTCCTTCCATCACTCTGTTTAGCCACTTACCCTAGAACCCCAAAAACGTTTTACAGTTAATTCCAGAGAAGGTGGCAGTCATGGTCCCCACTTTGCATGACTTGCACCTCTGCACGGTGTTGGAAGGAGGTGCACATCAATGGGAATGCAGATTTTGCAGCTCTGATCCCAGGCCACCAAAGCTTTCCTGGCTAAATGCCTCCAAGCCCTTTGGACAGACCTTTCCCTCCCTGCTTTGTCGAGGTGGGGCTGTTGGGTGGGTGATTCTCGTTAGGGATGTGGTGACACTTATTACAGCTGAGATTCCTAGCAGTCCTGCAAACAGCACTCACTGTCAAACCTTGCATTGCCCAGAGGAGGCCATTTGCACTGGTAACACTTCTGGAAATGCCCCACTGAGCATCCATTATCTCTAACAATTCTGAATAAAGATTTGTGCAATATTTTCAGGCATAGACAGAAATGGACTTGACTCACAGCTGAATATAGATGTTAAAGGGAATCACAAATAAGTCCTATGTGTAAAAAGCAAAAGAATGTGTAGGTATTAAATTAAAAGAGCTTTGAATTCAAACACTCCAGAGAGAACAGGAAAGTTAGGAGCCTCCCTCATTCCTAGGCAACCTGGTCTTGTGGGTGGCATTTCTGCCCATGGCAGGGAGTTGGAACTTTGTGATTTTTAAGACCCCTTCCAACTCAAACCATTCTGTGATTCAGCACCTGAGAGTGTCTGCAGTGAGCAGGCAGCAGCAGCTGGGTGTCAAACTGCCAAAACCACTGCCAACTTCTGGGGCCAAGAACCACAAAATCACTTTGGAAACCGACTTCATTTAACCTGAAAATGGAACAAGTACATGGAGGCACACTGTGACATTGCAGTTGGGGAAGTGTTAGAAATGTCAATTTAACCAGACTTTCAGATCTGTACTTAAGAAAAAAATACCCACAACAATTCATGCAGTCGGGATTGCAAAGTTGGAAGAATACAATGAAAAATTAAATACACCCGAGGAACTAAAGACAAAATATATTTATTGACATGTCAGTGACCAAGCATTTTTCTTGAAGAAAATCAATGTGATTTGTTGTGTAATACATAACTGGAAAATTAAACAAAAGTCTATTTCCTTCCTAGCAATCTCTCTCTTATTCTCTCTCTCATTATTATTAGAACATGTGCTACCTACACATAGGTCCTTGAGCTAAGGACAGAATCCCCTGGTTTCCACCTGTGGGTTTTTCCTCACTGAAGCCAAGTAGGACCATGGAGAGAGATGCAGGGATGACCCAAGACAAGGAGCAGAGAGAGATCAGAGGCTTTCTACTCTCCCTGCTTTTGGCAGAACAGTTCCTTGAAAAGAGATGTGATCACTGATTTTTGTGGTCACTGTGGAGCGTTGTGAGTCTCACCTCCTGGTGGCAGCAGAGGTTGAGTGTGTGGCAGTGTCCTCTGGCAGGTGTCCTCTTGGCCATCCAGTTCCAGACCATGTTCAGAAAAACAATAAAAGCCAAGGTAGCCACGTGTTTATCAAGGGCCCTATAAAATATAACAGGTGATCTATTATATGCCTCATCAGCCCACCAATAGTCAGGCGACTCAGGAATGAATGAGAAGTGTTACTGTGGTCCCAAATATCTCTTAGGGAATGAGATCAAAGTCTGATTTCCAACAGCTTTACAACTCACAGGCAGACAACATGTCTAGCAAAATATTTGGTGGGAGAGATCCTCCTGAAGGAAAATTGATAATAATGTTCTTGCATCACTAGGTCTGAACACAGTTTTGTTTTCCAATACAGCCATCTGTCAGCTGAAATCACCTTGCACAAATCTTTACAGCACTTCGTTGTCATGGAAAACTCATGTTGTGGGCCTCATTTCTGGTAGTGCACTCAGTAAAAGTTTCTGGGAAGATAATGATGCATTCAACTAATTTATGAGCTGCTTGTTACAGGTTTGCTTTGTCCTCTTAGCTGGCATCTTTACCATGTTGTTCACAGGAGCTCTTCTGTGGTGGCTGTGATTCATGCAGCCTGCAGCAACAGACTTTTGCTTTCTACTGTAGCACAAATATTAAACTCCATTTCTCTTAGATTTTCCCCTTAAAACACTGAAGAGTGCCCAAGCCAGCTCCTTTCTCAAGTTGAAAATTTCATTTTCTGTGTTCTGTGTAATGCCACAGGAAAAATGTAATTAAAAATGTGGCATTCAATGGGGCTTAAGCACTCTGTAACAATGCAGAGGGATTTTAGTGGTATTCAAGATTTGTGCTTTTTCACTGAGCAGGTTCTGACAGACTGAAAACACTTTCAGTAATACCAGATCTGTGTACAAGATCAATACAAATAAAAGATTTTACTCCTTTCTACACATGCTGATTTGTTATAGGAGCTCTGATCATAAATGACTGCTATTGTTTAAAGAACGAAGCCTTAAACATTCATTAAAAAAAAGCAAAACAAAAAACAAATTCAAACAAAGGAGACTATATGATGGTACACAAACTTTGCAAAATGGGAACCTTAAAAGATGTCAGGTTTTGTATCTGTGGGTCTTTAAGAACCTGACACAACAAACTGAGAGTCAGGTGAGTTGAAAGCTTGTCCTCTCAGGTGAGGTCAGCTCTGTGATGATGTCCCAACATCCAATACCTCCTGTGGTGTTTGTGGGTAGCCACTGGATTGACAGCTTTCCTTATCATCCAGTCCCTTCCATGGAATCACCCTGAAAGTCACAAGTATTGGGGAATTCTAGAATTGCTGCATTTCACTGAAATTGCTCCAGAAGAACATTAGTTTGAAGAATCATAGGACGAACCCCAGAACAGTTTGGGTGGGAAAGGCCCTTAAAGATCATCTAGCTCCAACTCCCATCAGGGAACTCTGATAGACAAGCTGCAGAGAGCAAAGAATTGATTCAATTCTTTACTAGTTTATTTGTCCATTCTGAGGAACAGCCACATGATAGTTTAAGAGTAGGTAATTTCTGTCAAGATCTTTCTGCTTCCTGAAGATTCCTTCCTCTTGGCAATATGCTTCCCATATTTCCATATCTCAAGGTGTGTGATTTTTGAAAAAAATTACGATGAAAGTAATTGTCTTCAAACAATGGATTGAAAGCAAATTCCTTTGTCCGAAGATGTATCAAGAAAACCTTTAATTTTCTGAATTCCCTCATATTCTAGAAAAATCTAAGGATAATTTAAAGTCCTGGCTGGCAAAGTGCAGGAAGTGACAGCACATCATTCTGGGTTAATGACGAGTGGCATTTGATGCAATAGGTGACCTTGCTGATCTTTCACCTCAGCAATGCCAAGTTAAAGCCTGACCTGGTGCAGGCATTATGTAACTTGTTCAGTGTCTGACCACAGCAGCCCTGAGCAGCTGAGTGCTCACCATTTAGCAAGGTTAGCAACCCTGGTGGCAGCAATGTCAAACTCTGCAACAGCAGGGCCGATGGGGATGTGTCCTGCTGGAATTTTGAGAAGTTTCCCAGCTCCTGAGATAAAGCATATCCAGATGTTCAGTGTTCAATCCTGAGATTAACCAAATTGACAAGGTATTTATTCTTATTACCCAGTTGGATATATTTATGTTCATTTTCTGTGTGCTCTCAGAGCTGCCATCTGGGTCAGATTTGGAAAGGCAGGAGAGCATGTAAAGGAGTTTTTCCAGAAATCGTTGTCCTGATAAAATCCAAGAATGAGGACTGGAAGTTGGGAAGAACCAGGTCCTCCAGATCCAAATCAAAATACATTTGTTCAAGGAAGAAGCAAGGTCACATAAAAGACACTTGAAAGACTTAAATTCAACCCAAGTCTCACTCAAATTTTCTTTGGATTTTATTGTAACATTTCTGAGTTTTATGCTAGAAAATGCCACTTTTAAAGCTCTTTTAATCTGTATTGGGAAAACCAAAGAAAATGTTGTTTTTCCCAAGCTCTCTCCAATTTGTGTCTTCTTGGTAATATGATGCCCAAGAAATGTGATGCTCAGAAGAAATGTGTGTAGAAAGGCTCTTTCATTTAATTAACTACAATTTCAAGAAATAAAAGACCTTGTAATTTACCTTCAGGTTTCACACAGAAATAAAATGTCTCACCTCATTTGTGTAAGGCTCTGGATGTAGGTACTGTTGAGCTGCAAAGAAAAATAACAGCATGGGGAACAAAGCCTGAGAGAAGACAGCAATTTAAACTACTTTGATTCTAAATTCAATTATCTATGCTGTCATCTAACAGAGTATCATGGAAATCTTTGTAAAAAAAGGCAACATACAGATCAGGGGGAATAAGTATTAACTATAGCTCAAGGTTTATATTGCAAAAGGAATATCAGCTCTAAGGGTTGTTTGGTGCTTTAAGCTGGGTTAAATAACACCCATCCAATAAAACAGCATTATTTTGAGGGGGCTGTGCTGTGCTTTGCCAAACTATCTGGAAAGATATGAGCTAAAAGAGAAATCTCTAAGTGGACTTGAGAGGCAGATCTGCTTTGCATGCATTACAATTTGTTACTGCACTGTTCTGACACACTGCACTGTGAAATATTCTAGCTGTGCTGCAGGAAAGACTAAGGTCTCTTGTCCTGTAAGAAATGTCTTAATGTAGAATTCTACTGCCAGTAAATAACCAGAGTAACTCAATCACAGGCCATGGAAAGTCATTTTTCTATATAAGGCACTATGAAAAATCTTCATGAATCCAGCCCCAGCCATTCCCTCGTTCCTGTCCCTGGTAAGAGAGAGCAGAGCTCAGTGCTGCCTGTCCTCTGCCCCTCATGAGGAAGCTGTATTTAGGTAAAGATGTGTGCTGGTTTAGGTAATGATGAACTTGTACCTTGAGCCTCCTGACTTGGGTGAGCTCCATATGCAGCCTGGGTCTCACTCTGAGGTGAGGAACTCATCCATGCCCCTGAAGAATTGAACACTGGTGCCATGGGGCAAAACGACAGCTCTCGAGGAACTCTGAACATTTCCTGCAGCATTCCTCAGACAGTGTTAAACTCGAGTGAGAGTCCTGCAATCCTGCCATGGCAGCAGTGCTTGAGCAGCTCCCACAATGCATGTGCATCCCTGGAACACACTGAGCTTGTGCAGCCAAACCGACACACAATTCTCTTGTATTTGCTCTACCTCTGAATAACCACAATAAGTGGGATGCAATTCCTCAGTCTCTTCACATGCCTAATTCCCAACGACTTCAATGAGCATTTCTGCCAGAGACAGAGCTGCAGAATTACTCCTAACAACTGGCATGACTTAACTTGTTCCTTCTTATAACTTTATGGTTTACTTACATGTCAAATTGTATTTTCTGGATTAGCAGAATGAATATAATAACCCTCTTTCCTCAAGTAGGTCAGAATTTTCCTCTGTTCTTCAGGGCAAATTACTGTAAAATGTGAACATTTCATGGATTCTCCGTTTAATATTTTGGTTATTGTCATGTGGAATCTTTTAGGTATCTACAGGTAACTAAAGAGTACACATTAAGCTTCTGCTTTCCCTTTTTCATTCACATGAAATACTACATCTACCTGAGAGCAATTCCTTCAAGATCTACAGTAATAGCTGGTACTGTGGACAATGTGAAAGGTTAAAAATTCAAAATTGCTGACATTTAAAGAAGAAAAGTGGATATTTTCTGTGTCTCGATAACAAGTACCAAAAACAAAGGAAGCAAGTGAGCCATGACAGAAACACACTGATCCTATATAAAATTGATCAGGCTTATATTAAACAGAGCTTTGAAGGTACTTTCTCTCAGCTCTTGATTAACTAGATTCCACACTGAGAGTTATTTCCTATTTATTACTGTTAAACCTAAGAAACAGTCCGTATCAGCTTTCAAAATATAGTTACATATAGTATCTGTGCATTCCGTATTATGTCTGTATTTCTTCTTCTTTCAGACCTTACGGAATCCAAGAACAAGCAAGCCCTTTCTTGCTTGAGGGTTGCTTGTTTGTTTATTTGTTTTTGAATCTCTGCCTTTCAGACAGGAATCTGCTGTTTTCCTGGATGTCTGGCTTCTGAAATTGCCTCTCAGGGCAGTTTGCCTCCAGCTCCATGAGGCAGAGCTGAACCCAAGATTCAGCACTTCAGTTGATCTTGGTTGCCTTTAGTTTGCATTCTTTACATTTTTATATGCGTATTTCCCCCATATGATAGGACCTACTTAATCCTTTGGACAAGATTTGTCCTTTCTACATTTTTCTGCTTCCTCTGAAAAGAGCAAGTCTGGATGAATCGAAACCAATTTGGAGGTGAGCTTAAGAATAAGAGTATGTAAAGGTAGGTAAAAGGCAGCTCTTAAGTTGAGTCTATGAAAGATGAAAGGGATGTAGCTCCCAGCATGTTATTTTTGTGGCTAAATAGGGAGAAGGCATCATTAGTATGACTTGAGCTAACAGATAAGTGATCTGCCATGCTAATGAAATGCCTAAGTAAAAAACAACCTTAAACCTACATTTCTTACCTGGGAAAATCCCATTGATCTCATGGACTGAAAATCCTGGATCGTGTCCTATAAGGCTATTTAAGAAATGTGAGTATGCAATGAAAAAATTATGTGGTTTTTTTTCCCTTAAACCAGAGATTGTAGAATCATGGTTTGGGTTAGAAGGGACATTTAACAGCATTCAGTTCCAAACTCCCCTGCCATGGGCAAGAACACCTTCCACTACCCAGGCTGCTCCAAGCCTGACCTTGGACACTTCCAGGGATCCAGGGGCAGCCACAGCTTCTCTGGGCATCCTGTGCCAGGGCCTGCCCACCCTCAGTTAGAGGGAATTTCTTCCCAATATCCAATCTAAACCTACTCTTTGTCCATTCCCCTTGTCCTGTCTCTCCATGCCCTTGTCCAAAGTCTCTCTCCATCTTTCTTTTTGGCTCCTTCAGGCACTGGAAGGCCTCAGTTAGGTCACCCCAAAGCTTCTCTTCTCCAGGATGAACAATCCCAATTCTCTCGGCCTTTTCTCACAGCAGAGCTGCTCCATCCCTCTGATCACCTTGGTGGCCACCTCTGGACTCACTCCAGCAAGTCCTTGTCCTTCCTGTGCTGGGGACCCCAGAGCTGGATGCAGAACCCCAGGTGGGATCTCACCAGAGTGGAGCAAAGGGGCAGAATGAGCTGGGACAACGTGTAGTACTCAAAGCAGAGAGGTCATTGCTTATTCTCAGCCTTAAAATTTTAGGTTTTTCACAAAAAAGAATAACTTTAATTAGAAATAAAGAGGTCTCAATAGCTCCTAGATAAAAACTGCCTCTGGAGTTAAGAAACTGGGCACGGTACGATTGTGTATTCATTCAGCAGTCATGACTCTGAAATGTATTTTGCAATTTAGCACCTAAGGCACAACCTTTTGGTGCTTTATGAACTCATCTTTGGCAGCAGATGTAGGGCACTATTCTCTGGCAGAATTGGGCTAGTAGGAGACACAAACATATTAGCAAATTGAGCCTAACCCTCTGTGTGTTTATAGAGAGCACAACATCATCTGCTCTCCTCCCAGCCCTCGCTGCACGAAGCTCACTGCACATCGGGAAAATTTCCTCTGAGGGTGTTGTTCTCCAAAGGCATAAGCAGTGCTGCTCCCTGACACCCAAGGCTTGAGCAAATTGGTGAGAAGATATGACAAGATTCAGGAATATTTTCAAATGGCTTGCTTTAGTAAGGGGAAGATATGCAAATTCTCTGTGTGTCAACTAGGATATCATATTTTCTTTGTGGAAAAAATAAATTCTTTTCCAGCATTGATAATTTTGTCAGGGCAATTTATGGACAAAGAGCAAGAGGCACCCAGAAGTCATCACTGCTAAGACTGTGAGGTTTTTTTGATTTGGAATTTTTTGGCTTTGTTTTTTTCCCTTCCTGGTGAGGTGGGTATGATAAAAAGTGAAATATTACTTGCTTTCTTCTGTACTCTGCTCTTGTGAGATCTCACCTGGAGTGGTGGGGCAAGCCCAGAGGAGGCCATAGTGATGATTACAAGGACGGAACACCTCTCCTATGAGGAAAGGCTGAGAGAATTGGAATTGTTCAGCCTGAAGAAGAGGAGGCTTCTGAGAGACCATAGAGCCCCTTTCAGCAACTAAATGGGCTTCAAGAGAGCTGGAGAGGGACTTGGGACAAGGACCTGGAGGGACAGGACAAGGGAGAATGGCTTCAAACTGACAGAGGGCAGGGTTAGATGGGATATTGGAAAGGAATTGTTCCCTGTGAGGGTGGCAAAGCCCCAGCACAGGGTGCCCAGAGAAGCTGTGGCTGTCCCTGGATCCCTGGCAGTGTCCAAGGCCAGGCTGGACAGGGCTTGGAGCAACCTGGGACAGTGGAAGGTGTTCCTGCCCATTGCAGCAGATGGAAATGGATGGTCTTCAAGGTCCCTTCCAACCCAAACCAGTCTATGACTCTTTTGGATAAACCCAGCATGTATTTATGAAACACACCTCATAGTTCCCTTTAAACATCGAGATCTTCTGGTTTCAAAACGCTGAGTGTAATTTAGCCTTGGGAAAGGTCAGGGTTGTGCTGGCTTGTTCCAGCCTGTCCCTGCTCACCTGCTGCTCCCAGCTCAGAGCTCCTGGTCAGAGCACACCGGGTGCTCCTGGACCTTACTCCCCCCACATTCCCTCTCTCCCTCCCAAGGCAGCAGGGCGTGAAGTTCGGGTTTCCATCAGTGTCCTTCCACGTGGAGAAAGGCAGAGCACAGGCTCGCCGGATGGACTGTGGCGGACTGCGGAGGAGATTTTGGTGCATATGGGCAAAAACACCACGCACAGGAGCTCCGTGAGGAATTCCTTGGCGAACTTAGTGAATCCCTGGCTGTTATTTTGAATTATTAGCCATGTATGAAAAGGTCGGGAAAACGCTCACGCACAGCTTTCGTGAAAAGTGAGGGTTGGGCACACACTGAGCGCTTATCATCACATCCCAGGGGAACTCCGCTGCAGCCGCCAGCGGCGTTACCACCACCAACACTACACACTTCCCATTCCCAGGAATGCCTTCCCAGTCCCTTTCAATTTTTCATGAGTGCTCGGCCTTTTCTACATGGACTTCCCCGAGGGCACAAGCGCGGCTGAGCGGTGACAGCGGCGGGAGCGCGCTGAGTCGGAGCCGGGGGATTTCATCCCGCCAGGGTGTGTGTGGGATTCTGTGACCGCAAAGATTGTTCCCAAGGCTAATTCGGCACAGGGGAGCGGAGCTCCCGCTCTGGGGGACGGGGCAGCCGGTGTGAGGGACGAGGGGAACCTCTGACGGACGGGGGAAGGCGGTGAGCGAATCGGGGACGGGATGAGCTCCGGTGTGAGGGCCGGGGGAGGCGGTGAGGGAAGCGAGCATGGGATGAGCTCCGGTGTGAGGGCCGGGGGAGGCGGTGAGGGAATCGGGGACGGGATGAGCCCCGGTGCGAGGGCCGGGGGAGGAGGGCGGGGCCTGCGGGCATCGCCCCTGAGGGACGCGGTGGGCGGGGCCGCGGCTCTGCGCCCGCCAATGGGGAGCCCCCGCGCCAAGGGGAGGTGCAGCAGCGCGTGGGCGGCGGCTGCCAGTCAGCCGAGATACCCAATCGGCAAACGCTATTGCGGTGACATCACCCGCTCGGGGCGGGGCGAGGCGCGGTGACAGTGGCCCGGGGCCGCATCCGCCTCTCATCCGCGGGCCCCGGCACCGGCAGCACCTCCGGCACCTCCGCGCTCTCCGGCAGCACCAGGTACGGCCCGCCCGGCCCTCCGGGGACGTTCCTGCCTCTCGCTGAGCCACCGTGCCCTGTTCCATCCCGCGGCAGGGAGGCCGCAGCCGGCCCCGTCGGCAAGGCCCCGGGAGCGCTGTGCGGGGAGCGGGGAGGTGACAGCCCGTCCCTCCTCTGTGCCTGGGTCAGCCCCGCTTCTGTCCGCGATGCCGCATCTTGGCCTCTGCAGTGTCTGTCACCGTGGCCTTGGCGGGGGGAGGGATGGCGAGGGGGATGTGGTATTTCACCTCTGGGTTTATTGCGTTTCCTTGTTTTTGTTTTGTTTTGCTGGAGAAAAGAAGGCTTAGAGGGGACCTTATCCCTCTCTACTACTCCCTGAAAGGAGGCTGTAGCCAGGTAGGGATTGGGCTCTTCTCCCAGGTAACAAGTGACAGGACAGGTGGAAGCAGCCTCAATCTGTGCCATGGGATGTTCAGGCTGGACATCAGGAGGAATTCTTCATTGAAAGGCTGAATTGACATTGGAATGGGCTGCCCATGGAGGTGGTGGAGTTCCCATTCCTGGAGGTGTCAAAGGAATGACTGGACGTGGCACTCAGTGCTCTGGGATGGGTGACAAGCTGGGGATTGGGCATACCTTGGCCTTAGTCATCTCAGAGGTCTTTTCCAACCTCAGTGATTCTGGCATTGTGTGATTCTTGTCTACCAGTCTGGATCCTGAGCTGTTCCTGCAGAGGTGCTGGTTTGCAAAGGTAGCTTGGCATGTCCACACTGATGTCCCTTCTGCTTGTCCCCTTGAGCATTCACCCCTTTGATTCAGCTGCTAAAGGCTGCAGTGTGGCACTGAATTCCTCTCTGCTCCATCAATGTGAACCCAAGTGTTTTCATGTGTTTGTTAAAGTCCCCCATTTACCTTGGGGTGTGTTTCAGTGTCTGTCAGGCTGTGGGTACACAAAACCATTCAATCTGCAGTCTGCAAGCTCTCGTCTGGATAACGTTGCTCAACAGCTGAGCGAAGTTGTTCAAGTGTTTTACAGCTGTGTTTTGAGTGGTTTTTCTATGCTGATGCAAGATCTCTTTTAGTTGGTGTAATTCCCTGGTTTCTGATTCCTGTACTGCCTGCTGCAGTGCACGATCGTATTTCTCACAGTTGGTAATGAGTTTGATTTTATTTCATTTTATTTGCTTGGGCTTTTTCCTTATTGTGCTGCTCCTCTTTCCTGAAATCTCTCTTTACCTTGCCTTGCTGATCATCAAATGCAAATTTTTCCCCTTCCTTTAGTTCCAGATTCATCTGTAATTCTCAGCTTTACTCAGCCCTTCTCCATGTAATCTTGGCTGAAGTGTTTTTGCCTCACTAGCACAGTTTGCAGGGCAATTATCTTCATAGAGGAAAAAGCAGTTTTAAAAAAATCTGATGAATATTTTCCAACCTGAAAGAAATAGAACAAGAACCTCAAACTGGGGATTTCTGATTCTTCATGCAGAAAGGTACCTCTTTGATACAGGGCAGATAAGAGTTTAACTTCTTTGTACCTTTCATTTCAGGAATGTCTGGAAAATCTCCAAAATCTAGAAGCTTGTGATAGGATTAGCTGCTCTGCCACGGAGGTGTGCCAGGGGCCAGGATCTCACAGACCAATTACATTTTAGGAGTTAAGCAGGTTGAAATATTGAGTGGTCAGAAGTTTTTTTCTTGCACAGAGAATTATTTGTCTTTTTTTGTTTGCAAAATCTTTGAATAACAACCCTGAAAAGCATTAACACAAAGGGCTAATCTTTAATAGCTGGAAATGTGCCCAGAGCTGTGCAGAACTCATCTATTGCTGCAATGAAGAATATTGATTCTTCCTAAACACTTGGATTTTGCTGGATGGAAAAAAAGGTTTGGCTTTGGTTAGAAGTGAGGAGCAGCAAAGTAATACCAGAGGAGTCTGCTGAAAGAAATGCCTCTCTGTTCAAGGCAACACATTCAGGGTGCAGATCTTTTCCAAAACAAGCTAGGGATAAATCCATGACTGAATCCTCCTGTCTCTGCAAGCAGCCTGAAATAACAGCACCCTTGTGCAAGCCATCCTTGCATTCTCCTTTGGGTATTTTGGTTAGGTTTTGCAGTGTGCTCTGTTAGGTGGTGCAGCTGCCAGGCTGCTCAGCTCTTCAGTTTGCTGTGCAGTGTTACAGAGGAGGCTGCATTTGATAATCAGAGTAACTTGTTGTGATCTGTGATCCTCCTTTGGGGATTAAACCTTTTGCCAGTTTTGTAAGTGTAATATTCTGTGACACCAGAAACCTGAGCTTTGAGGACTCTTGGCTTTCTGCTGTTCCCTGCTGTGAGAGGAGCTTCCTCAAACAGCTTTAAAGTGCCAACTCACTTCCCCTTCCTGGCATGTATCTTTATATTGACTGAGGTGCAGGCACAGAGAAGAAATCAAAGTGCATTTGCCTCATGAAATCTTCCCCTCAGGTTATCCCTAGATTGTGACAATACGAGGTTATGTATTCAGGAGAAATTGCTGAGTTTTGCCAAGGAAATACAGAGTGCTCTAATGATCATTAGTATCTGTCATACTTTTGCTTTCCATCTGTTTTTTGATTGTAGAATCCCAGAATGGTTTGGGTTGGATGGGACTTTAAAGATCATCCAGTCCCACCCCTGCTATGGTAGGGACATCTTCCACTCTCCCAGGTTGCTCCAGCCCTGTCCAGCCTGGCCTTGGACACTGCCAGGGATCCAGGGGCAGCCACAGCTTCTGTGGGCACCCTGTGCCAGGGCTTTGCCACCCTCACAGGGAACAATTCCTTCCCAATATCCCATCCATCCCTGCCCTCTGGCAGTGGGAAGCCATTCCCTGTGTCCTGTCCCTTCATCCCTTGTCCCAAGTCCCTCTCCAGCTCTCCTGGAGCCCCTTTAGGCACTGGAAGGAGCTTTACAGTCTCCCTGGAGCCTTCTCTTCTCCAGGCTGAACAGAATGATGGTCTTAAAATGGTTCTATCAGTGAGTGCTTTATGGGCAGGTGGCAACATTTCAAAATCCAAGTCACAAATTTTTCTTCCTAAAGCAGAGCTCAGTTAAAACTAATTAATCTTCCTATCAATTTTGTGAACAGTATCAGCTAAATGTGATTTGCATTGGGTGCTTCTTTCCAGTGTTATGTTATTTTCTTTCTGATTTTGTGACATGATTTGTCTGATGGCAATCTGGTAGAAAATGGACATTGCAATAGAACAAGAAGTTTGATGAACTTAGCTTTTTTACCATAGTTTATATTAGCAAATCAGAATTTAAAGGCGCAGCGAGAAAGGAACTCTTACAGGAAAAATAATGTAACTGATTCATAGAGTTCGTGAGTCACACAGTTTCGTTTTCTTTTTGTTTCTGTAAGTGTACTTTAGAATAGAAAAAACAATTTGTTTGAAGTTAGTCCCACATTAATTTATATTTCATCTAAGCTCTCTTGGTTGAATTGCAAAATAGTTGAGAAACCTGTAATCCTGGCAGTAAAACCACTTCAATCGTGTCAGACATTTCTTCTGAAATGTTCTTAGTGCTAATTATTAACTTTTTTCATTTTTTCCCCCTCCAGATCTGTATCAGAATTCCTGAAGTCCATCATGCTTTCCAAGCTGAGCCGCTCCCAGAACCTGGCTGTTCTCTGCCGAGGCCTTCATTCCTCACTGAGCTCTGCTACCTCAGTTGCTCCTAAAAAAACTGTTCAGGGGTCTCTGTCCTCTGATTTAATCTTTGAACGTGAGGCTAAATATGGTGCCCACAACTATCACCCACTGCCTGTTGCTCTGGAAAGAGGAAAAGGTATTTTATTTAGGCTTCCCCATGGTGTGTCTGTGAATGAGATCATGGCAGAATGATTTTGACCTGATGGATTTCTGAACCTTTGTTGGTTTTTGGGTGGGAGGATTGAGATCATTGATCAAAAAAAGACAGCTAATCGTTGATTAGAAAGCCAGATCATTATGCATAAGGACACCTGAAAAAATTGTGGTGTCTCTAAAATGATATAAAGTGTTGATAATATCCAGAATAACTCTGCAAGGAATTTTTTGATCAACTTTATTTCTTTTGTTATTTTGTATGGAGAGGTTTAGTGTTAATCTGAACAGAAAAAGATATATTGGAACCATATCTAAGTCCTTAAGTACTGTTCATGTATTATTGCTTAATTTAAATTTTCTCTGGTCTTTTATTATGTTTAAGGAACTTTTTTTTGTCCTACGTCTTCTTTTATTTAGTGTACTGACGCCATGTTTGTTTTCCCAGGTGTTTATGTGTGGGATGTTGAAGGCAGAAAGTATTTTGACTTTCTGAGTGCTTACAGTGCAGTAAATCAAGGCCACTGTCACCCAAAGATTGTGGATGCTCTGAAAGCCCAGTCTGAAAAATTGACCCTGACATCCAGGGCCTTCTACAATGATGTCCTTGGGGAATATGAGGAGCTCGTCACCAAAATGTTCAATTATAACAAAGTTCTTCCCATGAACACAGGTAAAGAGCTATTTCATGTCCATTTTATTTCTTGTCTCTGAGATTCAGCGCTTGTGTAACATTTTCTACTGCACTGGCGTCCTGTTTCATGTGCAAGAGGGATAATGGTGTTCTTTCTGTTGTAAAATTCTGTTCTAAAATTCTGTTTCAGGAGTGGAAGCTGGAGAAACTGCCTGTAAACTGGCTCGGAAATGGGCCTACACTGTGAAAGGAATTCCAAAATACAAAGCTAAAATCATTTTTGCAGGTATGTGAAGTGTGTGTTAGGAGTTGAGGATTTGAGGATCTGGACACTGGATTGTTGGGAGGCAGCCTGAAGTCACTTGGAAAGTACATCCAGTTCTCCATGCTCTTTTAATCACTTAAAAGTGCAGTACTTTGTATTCCTGACTGGTTGTTCCTTACATAACTTTTTTGTGGATTAATTCCTCAAATTGGTGCCACACCTCCCATGGATTGCTCAATAGGGTTAAGCTGCCCTGTTGGCTTCACCTGCCAGGGCTTTTGTTCTGCATGCTTAAGGTCTTCCACAAATTGGCATTAACATTGGAGTCTTGATAGAATGAAAGTAAAAGCAGTATTGCTAAAGTAGATAATGGCCCCTGATTCTCTGTTCCTCCCTTTACCTGTCTGCTCTGTTTGCCTCTAATAGAGAGAAGTTACCTGCCCCTGAACAGACTTGTGATTTTTTTAAAGAAAAAAATTTTTAAAACCTATATACAGTTTAAAAAAATTCTTACATTTAGTATTCTTTGGTTATAGATAACACATTTTTGTCAATGCTGATTTAGTTTAATAGTTCTGTATTTTATAAAACCTTCAAAAATAAAGCTTACTATTTAAATACTGACTTTTTTTTTTTAATTGCTACAGCTGCAGGTACTGTTTTTAACTTTTGCTACATATAGCAGCTGAACCATGAATGTCATTGGGCAGCACTTATAAATTGCAGTGAATACTTGAATTTTGCTTTATGGTTTCTGGGATTGAATAGAGATTTTTTTTTTGCATTTCTTCTGGGAATTCTTTGAACAAATATTTCTCCTTCTTTCTCTTCTCTTCTCTTCTCTTCTCTTCTCTTCTCTTCTCTTCTCTTCTCTTCTCTTCTCTATATATTTAACTTTGCTCTTCAGACAAGTGCTTTTGCATTTTGATCAAACGGATGTGCTCCCATTTTGGCAGGAAAAAAAAGCTCTCTTGAGTAGCTACGAAATGACTTTGAACATCAGTTTAGAGAACTTGACACAGACTCTGTGCTGGATAGTGAGCTGTGAAGGCACTGAACCCTAAATCTTCTTTAGTCTTATTAATACCTTATTATTGATTAGTGAGAGTCTCTTGGTTTGACTGAAATATTAAAATGAAGATGTAATTGTCTTTGCAATGGTTGGTTCCTGAACACTTTAACTGATGTTTCTGAATAAAATAGTGCAATATCCCAATATTTTTACATATGTAAATGGATTCTTCTGGAACTTTGAAATGCACAGAATTATATTTTCTGATTTAGGATTACTGGCAGCTTGATTTTTAGGATTTGAAATATTAATGGTGTTTATTTCCCCCCCTACATTTAATAAGTAGTATTTACATAACAGCTGAACATGTTCCTCAAAAAGATGTTAATCTGAGTTATTTGCAATTTTCCAGACTACTAACAAAACTTAAGGATGTTGTTTTGTATAGTTGTCAGGTCTTAGAGTATAATTTTCTTTTGTTATTTGATACAACAACAGAGTATATTTATGGCATCAATACAAAATGCTAACAATTAGGAGGAGGATGCTAGTATGTTGTTAGATAACTCTTAAAATTCATTCCCATTCTGGCTCTTGATCAGTTTTTTAACAGTTCCCCCTTTTTTTTGTCCAGCTGGCAACTTCTGGGGCAGGACAATGTCTGCCATCTCCAGTTCTACTGACCCATCCAGCTATGATGGGTTTGGACCCTTCATGCCAGGTTTTGAACTGATCCCATACAATGATCTACCAGCTCTTGAGGTATTTGACAATTTTTTGTTCTCTTATAAGAAATCATTTTACAATTTCTCTTTGGTAAATAGCAAGGAAAATCAGAAGTTTATACTTAGAAATGTGCTTTGACACTGAGGTGTATGTATGTAGACATACTAGAAATGTATACATTATAATTACATATAGGAAATGTGTGTAAATTCTCTTTTGGCTTTGATTTTCAGTTTTGCTTTAGGATATGAAAGGAAAACCACATGATCTGTTTCATTTCCCAGCAATCTGGTCCAGAGGAACTGTCCCTGCCCATAGCAGGGGCTGGAATGAGATCACCTTTAAGGTTCTTCCACCCAAACCATTCTGTGATTCTGTGACTAGAATTCACTATAGTTGCAAATACTTCTTTCCAGTTTCACAGCATCCTTAAAACAATGCCAGGCTGCTGTTTTACTTTCACAAGCTCCTGAAATGCCAGTGATTCTGTATTTCCCTGTGTTTTCTGAGATTAATCCTGTCATGCTGTTGGGGAGGGGTGACCTTCATTAGGTACTCTGTGAGTAAAAAGCTCTATACGTGTTGGGTCTGCTTTGTACAATTGAGTGGGCAGTGGAGATTGGAGCAATTATAGGACAGAGCTGCTTGTCTCCTCTGAGTTTGGGTAGGGGAAACAAAGGTTTCTCACTGTTATAGCTGCAGTGTGGAAAAGCTTTCTGGGATTTTGAACGTACATCAGGGAGCCCATGGTGAAAGACCTGCGAGTATTTAATGCCTTCATTAGAGCTGAATTCATTCTGCTCATGGTGCAATGCTGAGAAAAGCTGTAGTAAAGTCATGCTGGGAATCATTAAATATCTTGTCTCATGGACTTCTAAACCTTTTTGAACTTGATAGTGTAGGAATGTAACTGTGGACTTTGATTTAAAATAAAACTGTTCTAGAGAGGCTCCATTCTTTTATGTTTGAGGGAAGAGTTGAGCAATTGTTTGTCTTGTATGGGGTAATGCAAAACTGAGGGTATTTCTGAACTGATCTGATAAACTGCATGTCTGGATTTGCAGTTTGCTAGGTTTGCATCTTCCCAAGCAAGCACAGCAGCTGATTTTACAGACAGTATAAAGGGAACAGAAGTGGCACTCAGGGGAAGCTGCCTGACAGGAATGCTGTTCTCATCCTTTGAGGAAGAACACCAGGGCTACAATTAGGTTCTGCTACATGTATTTTCTATATTTGACCTGACTAAAAGCATTTTCTTTTTGTCTTTCCTCTCCCTCTCTGCACTGGTACAGCGGGCCCTTCAAGACCCCAACGTGGCAGCTTTCATGGTGGAACCAATCCAAGGGGAAGCAGGTGTGATTGTTCCTGACAAAGGCTATCTCACAGGAGTGAGGGACCTCTGCACAAAACACAATGTAAGGAATTCACTCTAAGGTGGATTAAACATCACACACTGTATTTACTGGTGTAACTTGTAGGGTCACCTTTGTATGTAAGGTATAGGATTTCATATGCCATTTAATAATTCCCTTTTCTTTCAGAGGAATAATGCAGGGATACTTCTTACATTTCCTGGTAATATCTCACTAAAAAGTACTTCTTAGCAGTGCACATTTTTCATAATTTCTTACTATTGCCATTGATTTAAGTTTCTAATGAATGATCTTCAACTGCATTTATTTTAGATTAATTTAACTTTGAAGTTCTTTTCCACATTGTAAATTTCAAGTTACCATAGCTATCCAGGGCTGTTGTTGCTGAAGTGCATAACTGCTACCAAGAATCAGTAACAAGACAGGGTCACAGAATGAAACACTGAAGAAAATGGTCATCAGTGGTCTCTGATTTAACAATCAGGGGTCTCTATTCCAACAAAATTCAGATTCTTAATTTTTAAGTGCTACTTATAATTATTTTCATACTTTCAGAGAAAGGCGTTGACATATTATTAATGAAGTTGTCTTCATTATTATTGTCATACCTCAAAAAAAAAGTTGTATTGTTAGGACAGGAATGGGAATGAAAGTAATTCTCTGTTCTATTTGGATTTTTCTTCTTTTTTGTCTCTTTAAAGGTTCTGTTTATAGCTGATGAAATACAGACTGGTTTAGCCAGAACAGGAAAAATGTTGGCTGTTGACCATGAAAATGTGAGACCTGATATAATTCTTCTTGGAAAAGCCCTTTCTGGTGGCTTATATCCTGTGAGTACCAAAGAAACACCAATAATTTAAAATAATATCAAATTACTCAAACAGCTATTGAATAATAATTTTTTTTTTAGCCATTAACACTGAAAACCTGCCAGTTGGAAGAACAATAAATCTGATGTTTGTTGTACTTGGAAATTGTTTGCAAGGTTAGCTATGATTTATGACCAGACAGTCCAACCTGTGAGAGAGACATAATAAAATAATGGAATACCTAATACTACCTCTATAGCTGAACAACTGGCATTATTTCATTTCTCTGGCATGCCTTCATGACTGATTTTATCCTCTTGGAGTGATTTAAATTCCTGCTGATTAGGCTGGAAATTACAATGCCTTGAACTATTTTGGTCAGCTGAAGGGATTTTTGAGTTGTTAAACCAAGTATTGAAGCCGAAACTCTTGAAATAATATTCAGTTTGGAGAAATGCCCCTCAGCTGTGGTCAAAAGTTGTGTTACCATATAGCTAAGTGTATTTAAGGGATTAATTATGGGATTGTCAGATCTGGTCTTCCTGTATACAGAGCTGGGAATGTAAATGTGATTTATCACCATAGGTTGAAAAGTACCCTTTCCTGAGCCCTGAGGAAAAATTTTCTTCAGAGAAATTAAAGTTTACAGTTCTAAATATGTGAATTTGCTGACCTTCCCATTTTAGGTCTCAGCAGTGCTCTGTGATGATGAAGTTATGCTGACCATTAAACCTGGTGAACATGGATCCACATATGGAGGAAATCCATTAGCTTGCCGTGTGGCCATGGCAGCACTGGAGGTTTGTGAGTGGAGATAGAGATCTGCAATCTGAATTAAAAAGGGTGTCATGATCTTTGCTGAAATAAATGATATTATTTTTTATGCTGCAGGTAGAAATCTAGCTTTAAATCAGAATGAAAAATTGGTAGTGGTTATCTATAGATCATAAAACAAAATCTAAAGTTTTTATTGGAAATGTGTCCCAATTCTGGTTTTCTTATGGTCTTAATGTCTTCAATGTCAAAATATAATTTATCTAGGGGAAGTTTTGAGGCAATTATGCAAATTTGATTAAATACTTTCATTAATTTAATGAAGATACTGTGAAATTGGCTTATTTTACTGTATCAGCAGTAGCTGCTGCTCTGTAAGCTTTAGAACAGGTATGTGCAACTGGAGCTCAAACAGAAGCTAAAATGTCCTGTCCAGAAAATGCAATTTAATTATTTTGTGATTGCTTAATTGACTGCATTGATGCAGATCACACAGAAAGCCTCATCATTACCCAATACACAGACTTGGACAGATTAAGAGCCTTCAGAGGTTTACTGTTCATTTGTAAATAACAGCAAATGAAAAGCAGTTAATTTAGAATAAAATTTCAAAGAGATTATTGTTTGTTGTAAACATGAACGAGTAAAAGCTTCATGCCAGCCTTCTGGGATGTGCAGCCTTTGCAAAGACACTGACTGCAACAGCTTTTGTGTCTCAGCAGGTTTAGTGTCATTAACCATCCCTTCCCCATGGTACATAAAACAAATGCAGTGCCCTTCAGCTGACTGCAGATCTCACTTTTCTTTAGGTAATCGAAGAGGAAAATTTGGCAAAAAATGCAGAAATAATGGGTAACCTGCTAAGAAACGAGCTCATGAAGACTCCATCTAATATTGTAACTGCTGTGAGAGGAAAAGGGCTCTTAAATGCAATCGTAATTCGGGAAACCAAAGGTGAGGAAACGCAATCGACTGCACAATCACAGCATGGAGAAATATTTTTCAACTTAAACTGTAGTTAGGGAATGGCATGTAGATGTTTGTGTTCAGATCATGGGTATAATACTCTAGTACCCACTGAAAGTTTATTTAAGTGACTATGAAAAATAGGATTTTTTAATTAAGCTGAACAATAGTTTTTAAATTATTTGAATTCTTTAATGATTTGATAATGTTCAAACCTGATGGTGAATCTGCCTCCCAACAAATACTTTTATTCTCCTCACTGGAAGAAAACTGCCCATCTCTGGAGCATCAGTTCCTGCCAGATTATGGAAGGACTGGCTGCGATTGGTTGTTTCCAGAATAGTTAGGAGAGTGCAATGAATACAGGAGGGTACAAAAAAGAAAGTTAATGACTGAGAACAAATTTGCAGGGATTAACACCTTGAATTATATCAGGAAACTGACTATCAAGGTACTCAATCAAGGGATAAAGTGCTGCAGGGAGATGGTGTCAGATTCCAAGATGATGTGCTGAAATCCAGGTTATATAAACATAACCTTGTCTGAAGCCCTGTGCGCATGTCCCCTTACCTCCTCTTTGCTTGGTCCCCTTTTAAAATTTATTTTCAAGTCTAACTGGGTGCTAGACAAGCACTGAGCTGTGGAGGAGCAGAACTCTGTGTGCTGAGGCAAACCTGTGAGGCAAAGGGCAGCTTTGGAGCAGTTTTACTCCATGCAGATTCCAAGGAGCTGCTCGGAGTGACCTCTCTCTTTGTGAACACCCTCCATCATCTCGCTGCCAGCTGGCAAACAGCACCACGTGCTGCAGCTGTGACACCTCTGCTGCTGTGCTGGAAATGTCCCCAATATCCTGATGTTGCTTTCCCTCCCTCCTGTTGCAGACTACGATGCCTGGAAGGTGTGTCTGCGGCTCCGTGACAACGGGCTCCTGGCCAAGCCCACGCATGGGGACATCATCCGCCTGGCACCGCCACTCGTGATCAAGGAGGATGAAATCAGAGAGTCCATCGAGATCATTCACAAGACCATCCTGTCTTTCTGAAAACCTGGCTGTGACAGGCTGCCTGCTGACTGATCCAAGGGGGTGTGTTGAAACATGTGTGATGAAGGCCTGCTCTTGAAGCGAGCATCTCTCATTCCTTTTATCTAAGAGGACTTGACTATTAAAACATAGCTGTGTCTTTATATTATAATGGCTCTGTAGAAAATACAGAATGATTATGAAGACTTTCCAGTCTTGGAATACTTGGAAATGAAGTTGTGTACTTACTGAACAGCTAAGTTAGAATGTTTGAGGGGAGATACCTGTAGAAATCTGCTTAATTGATGTAAGTCTTGGCCAAAGTTTAAAGTGTGATTTTTATATATATATATATTTTAGGTTGCCTTGCACTCTCGTATCACTTTCCAAAACATGATATTTGGCAACTTTTGCCCCTCAGCAAGATGTCTGTAGGATGGAAGCACTTATCATTGTGGGTGAATTTGTGTTTTTCACGTGCAGCTTGAAAAAAATTTCTAATGCTGAAGGTTTGACAAACTGGGTGTTATGCTGGTGAACTCGAGAAGCATCGAGCTGTGTTCTGTGTGTACAATATTTTGATTGTATGACAAGAGATGCTGTTTTCAAGCCTGGCCTCAGTGTTTGGCTTTGCAATCCTGTAAAATAGATCTGAGCATATAGATCTGTTTTTACTGTTACAAAACTTTCTGTCATCTGAATGTTTATATTAAAACATGCTTTGCATTAAAAAAAATACATTGATGTGCAATGAAACTACTGTGTGTCTTCAGAAAGAGCAAATGTGATGGAGATTTGAAAGTTTGTAATTTTTCTTAGCTGGTTTTAGCTTAACTAAACCCTGACTAATCACGCAGTGCAAAATGTTCCCTTTGCTGAGCATAGGGGTTAAATACAGTCACATGCTCATAGGGGGAAGTGGTAAATAATCCTGTGGGATTTGGAAGGTATCTCAGTTTGTGGAAGTGACCCAAGGCAGTGGTTGGGGTGACAGAAAATTTCCCCCTCCTTGCCTTGGGTGCGACACAAAGCTGTGTCACCTGTGGGTGAAGTAAGCCTGACTTCCATTGAAAAAAGGCTTCAAGGGGTAAAGTGTCAATGGGTTATCCTTAGGGATAGGAGAAATGGCTGCGTGTGGGGATAACCTGAGAGAACCGGTCAGGATCTGCAGGAATGGGGGTGGCAGGCTAAGCACAGCCCCTGTCATTGGATCCCGGAGGGATGGGCGTGGGGAACGTCTTGGAAGGGGGATATGGGGTAGGCGGGTCGGGAGGGCAGTGACTGCCTGGGACTGCACCAATGGGGACAGGAGGAGGGCATTGGGGTGGGGAATTCGGGATAAAACGAGGCTGCACCGGCTGAACCTTCCAGAAACCTCGCCGGGGCACGGCGGGCTGAGTTGTTGTGTTCGAATAGCGTTGATTCCTGCAGGGCTCCCTGTCTCCTGTGTGCATGAGTGGCCTTTGGCAGAGCGATTTTCTGCACGTTAGGAATAAGAAAAAGAAATGCGGGAAGGAGTTGCTGGGGAAGTTGGACGTTTCTGAAAGCTGTGTTTATGCAACCTGATGGGAAAAGAGGGAAATACCTTAAACAAACCACAGGGTAAACAGCACTTGCTGGAGACCTTTCAGAGACCAAAAAGGTAAACCCTCAAAACCCTTGGCAGCACAAAAGTTTGTATTTTCAGTGTAATAGAGCTGGCAAGGACGGAGGACGTGTTCCCCAGCTACAGCTGTGTCACTGCCAAATTGCCAGAAAGGGCTGGAGGGCAGAGGACTCGTGTGTTCAGTGCTGCTGTGTTCACACAGTCAGCGAGTCCCTGCTGTGTGTTCTGCCTTTGTAGTGACCCTCGGGCCACAGAGGACAGCATATTTTCCTTCTGTGTGACAGCCCTTTACGTACCTAAACTTCGTGGTTCTTGTTTCAGTCTTTGCTCCTTCTGTCGTTGAAATTACCTTTTTTTTTTTAATCTCCCAAGAGGTGGCATTTTCTAGAGCCCTTGCTGTTTCCCTGCAGTTCCTCGGTCCTCTGTGTCCTCACTAATGCTGGGAAGAGCCAGACAAATCCACACGGTTTGGGTGCTGTCCTGTAGTTCATGCCCAGTATTGTTGAGATTTTTTTGTGTAAACTGTTTTGAAGAACTGCTTTGAAGCTGTTTCCCCCCGTTTTTTATGTGTTTAATAAACAAGAACTGCGTGTAAAATTCTGTGGTTTGCTTTACTGATTTGTGTTCTCTGAGATGATTTGTTTGGTTGCTGGTGATCGAGTTGAGCTCTGATCTCATCCAGCCCACTTTCTGGTTGCAGATTTACCAGACCAAGACTTCACAGAACTCGAGAATTTTTTCTCTTTCTTTCATCATGTGTAGACGTGGTGGAAGCTTCCAGGAGCTTCTCACAGGAGCCATCTTTGTGCCCCCCCCACCAAAAACTGGGCCAGGAAAAACCAACCTATTGTGGCACTGCTGAATCTCTTGAGCTTTTATTTTATCTTCTAGTTGATTCATAAGTCTAGTTTTCTTGCAAGCTAATGAAATTCAGAGTATGTATAGCCTTTCCCAAGACAAGTCAAAGATTTTAATAGTAAATTACCCTTATTTAATGATGAGATAATTCAGTTTTTTGTTTTAACCTGGAAACTCTCTGGTCCTTTTAACAAGGTTGTGTGACTGGAACCAGAGCTAGAGCAGACAGGCTTATTGCAGTTCAATGCCAGAACAAGCACAGAATTACATGTATTATTTCAGAAGTGAAGACAGATAGTTAGGACTTCTCTTTGCAGACACAGTCTGTCACCAGCTAGCCTTCACTTCAGAAACAATAAAAAGCATGCTGCCTGCTGTCTGTGAGGAGGAGAAGCTGGATGGCCAAAGGCAATGTCAAAGCTCCTCTTCTCCTATGCAAAGTGACTAAATTGTAGGCTATCAGAAAGCTTGTCTGCCTTTGGAATGTTGTGTCTGTTTTGGGGGTTTGCTTTATCGTGGAAAGTGGTTTTTGTGTCTTCTGGCAGTCCTAAACTGGGATTTGGCCAGTTGTCAGTGACAGGGCTTAAAGCTCTCTAATTCAAATACAGCTGCCTGAACAACTAATGTGCTTGTAAACCTGTCTGTGCTTTTGTTGTCTGGGATCTTAATTAGCCTTAGAAAATTTCTTCAGGGCTTTTATTCCCCAAAAAATCTAGACAACTAAGGAGCCCTTACCCGCCGAGTGCCAGAAATCCAATGCTCTGGGGTTTGTACTTGTTCCACTGATTGCTCAAGCGGAGGTAGCTCAGCCAAAGGCTGGTGCTGAGCAAAGTTTAATTTGAAGGAGGCCAAACTGAAAATAATTTACAGAGTAGCGTAATATACTGGCTGAAATGTGTGAAGATAATGTGTGAGATGTTCCATAAAATGAGTTTGGTTTTTTGCATTGTAACTTTGTAGGAGGTGAAGAAGTGAGAAGTGCAAGCTCAGAGAATGGCCTTTCTGTACCTTCCTAGTATGCATATATTTTTTTTAAGTTTGCATTAGCTAGAGATGCAGATGTGGAAATGGCATTGCTTTGGTGATACTTTTTGCTGCTGTAATTGACATTTGTTTTTAAAGTGGCCCTTGAAAGAGCTCTGTATTGCTTATCCAGAGAGCTTAGGTTTCTTTAGCTAGAGCTATACAGCAGTAAAACTTTATAAAGGCACAAATATGTATGTGCAAAATGTTGCTTTAAGAATTTGGCTGTGAAGGCTTAATCTGTTTCCATCATATTGCTTGCACATATTTTTGTGGAGTAGCTTTTGATGTTTCTTTAAATCAGGTATATGAAATGCTTTTTTAAATGAATAGTGACCCTGCCTTCGGTGCTGTGCAAACACACAGAGGTAATCCAAGCACCCCAGAGCCAAACCAGCATTCCTGGGGCACCCAGGGCAGCCCTTGGCTTCACTGGGAGCTTTGTTGGTGAAAATAATGCCCAATTGTGCTGGCACCTGTGCACTTTGGCAAGGGAAAAGCGTGTGGGTTTTGGCATGAAATCATTGAATATATATACTGGCACAAAAAGAAAAAATTACACTGTTGCTGGGTAAATGTCAACCAAGATTTAAGGGCACCATGTGAAACACTGAGAGGCAAAAACCTTGCAGTGAGCAGGGGGAGATGGGAAAGCATACAAGGCAGAGTTTCCTTTTTTTCCCCCTTCCTGCTGGCTATCTTAGGAACTGTGTTTATGACATTGTGATTGACCTGGGCTCTTTTCAGCTGCAAAACCCATGAATTTGTGTCATCAAACAGTATTTTTAAAGTTAAAAATTACCAAAATAGATTACTTAATGGGACCCAAGTGCCTGGTGGTCACGACTGGGTAAAGAGCTGCACGTGTTGAACTGTTAGAATTTTCCATGATGAAGAAATCTGTTTTGTCTTTCAACAACCATGTTGGCAGATGAGTTAAGTAGAAAGGCAGGCCTTAGTTATTTCTTTGTTCGTTTGTTTTGTTTTGTTCTGTTTTGGCTGCAGCTGCTTTTTCATCTCTTTCACCCTTCTGGCAGCAGGTGGAGCCAGAAGCTCGGCTTTAAACTGAGAATTCACTGCTGGGTCGAGAATTTTGGAGTTTGGGAACTCTTGGGGATTTGCTGTTGGATTTTATTAATACCAAGGTGTGACACAAGCTTCACTCTCAGCTCTGGGTGCTGTCTCAGGGCATAACTGCTGCTGTGCACTCCTGTAGCTAATCTTGTGTGAAGGGGATTGTTAGAAGAATTCCTATGCTTCTAGTGTGGCAAATGCCCAGTAGTTCTGACTGATTAGGACAGCTGAGAGGGGGGAAAAAAAGAGATTTTCCTTCTCACATCACTGAAATAGAGTAAATGTGAAGGTGGAGGTTGGAGGCAAATTTCTAAGTACACCCTTAAACTTGTGAACTGCTTTTGCTGGGCCTCCCTGTCATGCTTCAATCCCGAGTGAGAGGCTTAACCAGTTGGAGTTGCTATATTTGTGCAGTAAAAAGAGGTGTTTTGCTGAACATTCCCTCAGCAGGAAAAGCAGGCAAGGGGAAAAATGGCACTGGCCTATGAATCAACTAAAAATCCTTCGTAGTACCCTGGTGGGAAGCTCATGAAGCTTCTGTGTTGAGCATCACTTGCAAGGAGTCTTGAGGGTCACTAAATGCTTGAAAGTGGTAGCATTTCATGGAGTAGTCACTAAAGTTGGAAAAGACCTCTAAGATCATCAAGTCCAACTTGACTACTTCGCTTGTCAAGCGCGGGGGAGCAGGAGGGAGTGATGGAGGCCCTTGCACGTTTTTGCTCAGGGGTCAAGGAAGAGCAGCTGACTTAGGCCGCGGGTTGGAACGCACCTTTGTTACTAATTTCCAGTTCAAGTTGTTATGCTTTTATTATCATCATCCTTGAGGCAGCCCAGAGTGCTGAATGTACTGTGGTGCAGATAAGAGGTGACCGTCAGGAATTCTCTTTGGTTGTTGTTTCTCTCCACGCTTTCTGTCCCTCTGCTCGGGCTTGGTCAGAAAAAGCCGAGCAGAGAGTGCTCTGTCTGGAAAATCCCCAGGCTGTTATCGGCACTATTCCAAGCAAATATGGGTAGAAAGCAACTCATACTCATTCCTTTATAAAATCCTATTAAGCTGCTATGATTTAGGCTGCACAGAAAGCCCCTCAAGAGTATTGACCCTTTGCACAATGCGCAAACCAAACAAAGGCCTGGACCTTGGATGAACTCCCAGACCTTCCCTGGCTCTGACACATGGGAGTCCTAATCCTCCAGCTAATACAGTCATTTGGAAGAGCCGTGAAATGAGAAAGGGGAGTAATTACCCTCTAAACACTCAGTTCCCTGTCTGCCATAGGTATTTCCAGCAGACACTGAGGCAGCCCTGCCTCAGATCAGCTTGTGCCAGAGCCTAGATTTGTGTAAGGAATAAAACTATAGCTCAAATGGGCTGTCCTGGCATGAGTGATGATGGTGTATATTCCATCTGGCTCATGCTGGCAAGATGGCCAGTGCCTGGTCAGTGTGTATGAAAGTATTTGGAAATTTGGGCTGTGCTGAAGGAGCTTGTCCTCACATGGATGTGATGGGAGTTTCCAAGTTGTTTTCCTTCAGAAATCATCGTAAGACCACTGAGGGGGAAGATGCACAGGAGTGCTTCTCTACCTGAACCTGTGTTGCGACAAGAACATCTATTTTCCCATATTCCTTAATAATTTTTCATCATTTACCCTTAACAACATCAGATACCATTAAATATGTCTTGGTGTTTTGGAAGCATTTCTGAATAATGTGTGAATAGAACAGAATCAATAATTTCCACCCTGATGGAGGCAGGAAAGCTGAGGAAATCACAAAGCACGTGAAAGCTTCAGTGATTATCCTGTGCTCCACACCTGCTGCTGACAGTGCCATGGCAGTTCCTGCCTTCTCTGAGGATAAAAACTTTTCTTTTTGAATAATCAGAGTAAGGTGAGTTCCACAGGGACTGGCTAGCTCTGTTATCACAGGTAGCAGCAGCAGCAGCTGTAGAGATGCAGGAGAAAAACCCCCCACACTTTTGCATATTGTATTTCAGTAGTTTAATACACAAACTTAGGTCAGGATTAAATGTTCAGTAGAAGATTCCTAGTTACATGGCATTATAGATGTGTAACTGTACAGACTGTCCTCGTGTATGTGGGAAGCCTTGTTGGAGTGGGTGGTTTGAGAGGCATCCTTTATTTAGGGTTATGTCATTTGCACATGAAGGGTTGCAAACTTGTGCATAGCAGAATAGTACAAGGGGAAAACTAAAAAGGACTGGGAAAATGAGACTGTTGCCTGAAAATACTGCTGGACTTTGTGCCCCTGCACCAGGCTGACTATTCCTAGGGGAGGCTCTGTGTATGCATGGACCAGAGCCATGCAATTGGGACATTTTGTATTGTCTGGACTGCAATGAATGCCAGGCAGTTGCTACACAAACACAGAGCCGTGGCCTTCCTGATACAGTCCTTGATCTCTCCCTCCCATTTACAGGAACAGTTCCTTCACATCAAGGCTAAAAGGCAGTGTGAGAAAGGGACTGGTATTTGCATGCAGTGCAGGCTTAGCGCTGAAGAGCTTGGGTTGGAGCTCCCAGCTCTGAAGTTAACCTTGGAGAGCACAAAAATGAAAACAAGATTAAAGCCAAGTGGGGGGGTGGGTGTTCCTGTGCAGCCATTGCGTTCAGAGCAGACCGTATCTGCATCATTTAAGACATTAGGTGACAACAGAGTGGCCTGTCCAAGCACAGCTGCTTCTTGCTGGTGAAGGATGTTAGAAATGGCGAAGGGAGTTGACTTTCGTATAAGAGTTGTTAATTGTTAAATGTTATGTGTTAATTGGTTATTGGGTTCTATTTGAAGGTTAATTATAAGGATGTTCAGAGTTGTAAGTTTACCAAGGAAAAGGTTTAAGCATTGTTTTAAGAATTTATGCCTCCCGGATTGTGTTGCACTTGGTCTTAACCTGTTTTTCAGTGTTCGTAATGTTTTAAATAAAATTAAACTGTAAAGTACAGGGGCAAGATGGCTGCTGGGAGCCACCGAGAACCGTTCCAGAAGGTTCTCTCTAGGTGTCCATCAAGGTGTCAATCCTAGTGTCCACACACCCCTTACCATCAGGGAGCATGCCCAGAGGGGAGGAGCTGGGGAGGGCAAAAGGGCGGGGAAAGAACAGATTGGTTATATGTAGCAATGATCCTTGATTGATGCCTGGAGGGCATAAAAGCTGCTGCAGGAACTCCCGAGCCTCATGCCTCTGGCCAGACCCATCAAGGATGCAGCGCTGCTGCTTTGTGTTGTGACATCCCCTATTGTCAGTTTTTCTTTTCTTCAATAAACTGCTCAAATTTTTTAAATTGTGAGGCGTCATTTCTCACAAGGAGATAATGAAAGAATGTAGTTTTGGGTGGCCTTGGTCTTTGTGGCCCTGTGGAGATGAGCAGGGGTCATGTAATGGGGCTTTTAAAGGACTTGTACCGTTATTTATGTCCGCTGGTGCAAGGCACTGTTTATCATAAGGCCACATGGATGGATGAACTTACTCTCTGGCAGGGAGGGTGCCTTATGCTTTCAGCTCTCTGGGTGTTTCTGTTTTATGGGTGAGGAACCCAGATGTCAGATTTTTCTAGGAGAGTCTCAAGATGTTCTTCCAAGTGGATGTCATCAGTGGCACCAGAAATTCTCAACTTACCCTCGTGCTTGAGCAGCCTTGGGCAAACTCCTTCTCTGCGCTCCTCTTGTCCACCCTGAGGGGTGTGTTGACATGCAGCCCCCTTTTATGGCTAAGGCCAGCCAGGCTGCAAGCAGGAGAGGCCACAGCAGTAGCCAGTGGCCTCCTGGAGGCGAGCGGTGCAGAAGGCCTTGCTGCCAGGCCCAGGCTGGCCGCTGTCCCCAGGGCAGGGCAGCGAGTGCTTTTGTGCCCACCAGTGTCAGTGCCAGCACAGGTGTTGTGCTCCCAGGAGTAGGTGGTGTTCCCCAAAGAGGAGCAGTGTCCGTGGGTGCCCTCGGCAGCGCAGGAGCTGCACAGCTGCAGTTGCCAGGGTCTGGAGGAGCAGAGGAGATGCTGGTTGTGAGGGCAAAGTGCCAGAGGAGGGGCTGGCCCAGCAGAGCCCTTGTTAGATCTTCATCCCTGAGTCTGTGGGGAGACAAGTCCCGTTCAGAGCCCTGCATTGATGCTTTGGCAGCTTATCCTTCTAGCTCCACATGCTGCCTGCCTCCCAGGCACAGGCACATTTTGGCATCGCAGCGGCCGTGCCTCTGATCGAAGGGTCCTGACTGCTTGGTCACTCTCCCAAGATGGGGGTCTGCCGGAGAAGGATGGGAAAGAGTTGAGACCCAGCTATCCCAGCATGAGGCAGATCCCGTCAGTCCTTGCTTTTGAACCTGCCCTGTTCCCAGCTGCTAGCTGGAGCTGAGGGCAAGAGGCACAGGACAGATGGCAGCCAAGACCTGCTGGGACAGTCCCTAGGCTGGCACTGCGCTTGTGCCGGATGCCTTAGGAGGTGGGAAGAGCAAAGCCAACCTCTTGGAGAGTTGGATCCCCGTGGTGAGCATTTTGATCATGAAGAGCTCTTGGCTCAGGCAACACGGGCATCGGAAGTTGATGCCAGCGTGCAGAGCCTGTCTCTGGATGCAGTGCTGGTGGAAGAGGGCATCCTGGCACACAGAGCAGCCCATGGTTTTGTAGGATATTTTTTCTTCCACGGTGTCCAGGCAGATGCTGCAGGTGTTGTCCTGGTCAGGATGTGCCTGGATTATCTGGTGAGGGCGGTGCTCCCAGCAGAATGATCTGTGTGGGAGATGAAACAGATGGGCAAGGGAAGGTGGGATGTGCAGAGTCCTTCCACAGCGATGGTGATGTGGGAGAGGGATCCCCAGGCCCTGTGTGGGCTCTGTCCCTGTCTGTGGCCATTTGCTGGCTGTGGTCCCTGTGGGCTCCTGCCTTGTGTGGCCACAGCAGATGGAAGGGGCTTGGAGATGAACACGGGGGCTCTGAGGCCAGGGCAGGCAGGTATAACCTGTAGGCCCCGAAGTCCTGGATGACACATTCACCTTCTGGGGCACAGGGCAAGTGGAATGTGCGGTCACAGCCCATGTGACAGCAGGTGATGCTGGCCCCCATCTTGTGGCAGATGAAGCAGCGCTGCAAAGAGCACAGCAGGGGAAAAGTGGGAGTGGAAGGAGGAGGGACAAGGGTGGAGCCAACCAGGCTCGGGAAGATGGGTGAAGGACAAGCGGGACAGCAAATAAATTTTGAGGGGGGCAGCACCGGAAGCAGGAACCAATCACGGACTGGGGATAACAGAACCCTCTAGAAGTTGGGAGGAACACCTAAACTTTCAACGAATAGCAAACTTAGAAAACTTTGGAGGAGGAGGGCGGAGGCTCAGACTTCTGTCTCAGAGTCTGTGTCCCAGTTGTCCGAGGAGAGGTCCTCTGGGGGGTTTGGTGGCTGGGCCACTGGCACCACTGGTGGTTGCGGGGACAAGACCTCCACATGCAAAGAGCACAGCAGCCGCCTGAGTTTGAGGACTGGGGCATTGTGGCTGCCCTGTGTCTCTGGGCAGAGAGCAGGATGTGGGCTGTGGCAGCTCAGAGCCCCCAGAGCTGGCTGCACGTGAGGCTCTTGCGTGTGCCAGGCTGGGGTTTCTTTGCTGGGGGGCAGGAGCAGCTGCCACAAACCCCTCGTGGTGCAAAGCTCCCTGTTCCTTCCAGGCCCTCACCTTGTTGGCTGCCTCTCTGATGAAACGTCTGGTGTCTCCAACAGGAAATTGTTCTGTTCTGTGTGACAAGACCTCTTGTGAGGGCCTGCAGAGCAGAGAAGGCCAGGAGCGCCATTAGGCCATGGTGCTCCTTCCAGCTTTTCTGGGCAGAAGGCTGGAAGGAGCCCCATGAGTACTCACCTGGCAGTGGTTGTGGACACAGAGCTTGTATTTGACCCTCTTGTCCCCGCAGATGTCGGTGTCTGCCTCAGTGCGGAGGCACAGCATGCATGCTGCAGAGAGAGCAGGTTCCCTGGGCATGAGCACCTCTGTAGGGCTGGCCAAGTGTTTTTGCAGGATCAGCCCCAGGGCCCTGCTGGGTCCGTGTCATGCTGGCTGAAGGGCAGGGCAGGGCAGGCACAAGTGCTCCAGCAAGTGCTCAGAGCCCAGCCCAGTTGGGGAGTTCCTGCCTTGTCGTGGCCCTGCTCTTTGCCACTCTCTGACAGCCCCAGCACCCCCTGTGGCAGCGACGGGGAGTTGTGGGAATGGAGACTTCTTCTCTCACCTTTCTCCTTGGGGACAGTGTCTGGCTGTGCCATGTTGGATTGGGTTGAGGAGCACCTGGAGCGTGTCTTGCACAGCACTGCTGGCATTCCTGCTCCTGACACAATAGCACCAACCCGTCACCGTCTGTCGGGTTCCGGGCGGGCCTCGATGTGGGACACCAGCTAGCTAGGACCGACTAGGGCAACACTGATTATTAGTGTGGAAGGAGCACAGCTCCCGGCGAGAAACTGCCACGGCGCGATGGAGACGACAAGCAGAGACGAAAGGCTGCGAGATAGGGTTCTCCCAAGGCTCTCTTTAATGAATAAAGGACAGAACAGGAACGAAGAGAGGTGCGGGAAGGAGCCCCCCGGAAGGACTGTGACAGAGGGTTAAGAGGCAGGGACAAAGGGGGAGGAGAGAGGGACCCGGGCCAATAGGGGGAACATCAACGGGAGGTAACAACAGCAGGCAGCAAATTAAAACTTTAAAGGGGTGGGTAGCTGTTGCTGGAGCTGGGCTTGCCCTTCAGCCCACTCGGCTCTGGCTCCATCCCTCTGGACTAGTCCAGTCGGCCCCCGGGGGCACCGCCTGATTCCCCAGATGGGGATAGGAGGAGAAAGCCGCCCTGCAGCAGAGGGTCAGGTCCGGCAGCAGGGAGTCGAGGTGGTTTCCAGTCCGCAAGCGGCAAAGACGCACAGAGAGTGAGAGGTCCAAGGTGCTTTATTAGGAGGGAGGCAGGGAAGCGGGCACCCTGGAGGCTCTCAGGCAGTTCGCGGGCGTGGGGTCTTGTAACCAGACTCCACGAGGCACGAACGGCCTCGAGCTCCAGCAGTTGGGGGGTTTTAAGGGGGAAAACAGGGTCTCCAGGGGCAAGTCAGCAGGGGCAGAGCAAATCAGCTCGGGTACAGCAGTGATATACAAGCGGGGTGGCAAATAATACAAAACTAGGGGAGGGATACAGTCGAACCTGTAGAGGTGCGGCAGCCCGATGCTGCGGATCCTGAGTCCCCAGGTCCGGTGGTCAATGCAGTCCATGAGGAGGCCGCCGAAGATGCAATCTCCTGGGACTCGGAGGAGGCCGGGCTATGAACCGCCCTCTCCCTCCCCTGGAAAGTTTGCTTTAAGTTTATTGGGTTAGAGTTATGCTTCCCCGCCTTGTCCCCTCCCTTGTTGCCTCCCCTTGCTCGAAGGTTCTGTTGCCGCGCTCCCCTCATTGGTTCTCTGTAGTCCCCTCCCCAGTTACTGTTCATTAGCTCCCCCGCTTGTCCCTCATATTGTTCCGGAGCCCTGTTGGCTTTGCCCCTGCTATCCCGCCCCCGGAGACTCCGTGCCTTTCCTTAAAACCTTGTGACCCCTTTGTTCCTGTGGTGTGGTGTGGCCACAACCCGAGACCTGTCGTGTTCTGCACCCGGCTTCTCTGTGGTCCGCCCCACCCGGGAGCCTTCCAGTGCACCCCCGCCTGCTTCCCCTACAATAAACTGTGCTCTGGAGACTCTCACCCGCCTGGAACTCTCTTTGTCTTGGGGGGCGACCAGCGACTCCACCGCGTTCCTGTCCGGGGAACACCAGCCTCTGCCGCGGGGTTCCACCGCCCATTGGGCGACCCTGAGACCCTGAGGTTGATAGTTGCTGTCTGTGGAGCAGAGGAGAACAGCGGGGAGGGCAGCAAGCCCGGGGCCCGGCGAGGTCCCAGAGACCAGCCCAAGCCCTGAGAGCCCATTCCGGGCAAGGCGACCAGGACCTACTGGACGTAACACTACAGAACCAATGAGGGAGCGAGGGAAACAGAACTTTCTAGAAAGGGGTGGCAACTGGGACGGTAACAAGGCGGGACAACAGAACTTTTAACCAGTAAACGAAAAGAAAACTTTCAGGGGGTGAGGTGTGGGAGGTTACACTTCGTCCTCAGAGTCCATGGATGAGGCAGCATCCCCTCTGGGGAGCTGCGCCAGGTTGACAACCGATGTCCGAGGCTCCGGGTCGGCCGGTTCGGACCGGCGAACCTCCACAGGTAGCAACACGTTAACAAATGGTGGACTGAGGGATACAGAACTTTCTAGATGGAAGGGAGGGAACAACAAACTTCAGACCAATCCTAACTTACAAAACTTGGGAACTTTCTGGGAGGAGGGGAGGGAACTAGACCTCGGTGTCACTTGCCGAATCCTCCCATGAGGAGGAGTCCTCACGCGTGGTGTCCTCTCGATTGACAGCGGCAACTGAGATCTGACCCTCCACACCTGCCCTGTTCCCTGGGCATGAGCACCTCTGTAGGGCTGGCCAAGTGTTTGTGCAGGATCAGCCCCAGGGCCCTGCTGGGTCTGTGCCATGTTGGCTGAAGGGCAAGGCAGGCACAAGTGCTCCAGCAAGTGCTCAGAGCCCAGCCCAGCTGGGGAGCTCCTGCCTTGTCGTGGCCCTGCTCTTTACCACTCTCTGATGGCCCCAGCACCCCCTGTGGCAGCGACGGGGAGTTGTGGGAACGGAGACTTCTTCTCTCACCTTTCTCCTTGGGACAGTGTCTGGCTGTGCCATGTTGGATTGGGTTGATGAGCGCCTGGGATTAACTTCTCGTGGGTCTGAGTTTTGGATTTGTGACCTCTGGCAGCACACGTGAGGGCATGGATGTCTGGAATGACTTTTTTGCCCCTCATGATAAGAAAGACTTTGACATTCTTTCTCTTCTTCAGAGAAGGGAGTGGAGCTGGCAATGCATCTGGAGCACACATTTGTTCAGGAGCAGCTCGGGGAGCTGTAGGGTTCAGCCTCAGGAAAGGAGGCTTGGTGGAGATCCTATTGTTTTACAACTGCTTGGAAGGAGGTTGGGGGCATTTGGGGGTTTTTGTCTTGTCTCAGCGAACAGGTTTGTGTATTCATGAAACCAACAGGAAATGCAGGAAGTAAGACCTGAGATGCTAAAATGTAGCACATACTTTTGAATAAAGAAACTGATAAGGGCAGTTCCCAGAGGTGGTCACTACCAAAGAATGTGTTGGTACTTTGCTGCTGAGTGATCTTGTTAATTATTTGTGTCAGTCACAAACTTGTTTAAGGCATGCTGAATTTGGACTCTGCAGATATGAAAAGCCTCTGAAGGACTCTGATGCTCTTGGTGGTCAACTCTTTCCTTAATTCTCGTGTATTTTGGCTTTTATGTGATTTTGTCTTGTGGGACTGTGTATGTGGAGCATGGTATCATTGGCCCAGCAGTCCAGAAGACCTGAAGGCAGTGACCTCTTTGGACAGCTGGGATGTGCTGGGGGAGCTTGATCTGCATGCCCAGATGGCACTTATATCCTGGCCAAAGGTTCTGTTTCAAGTGAGAAAAGAGATTTAGTCACAGGAAGGTGTAATGCCATTATACTTACTTTTGATATGACATACTCAGAAGCCCTAAAACAGCTTCTTTTTCCCATTCCTCACCCCACTGTGAAAGTCCTCTTTCATGTGGAACTAGAAAAATCCAAACCTTGTGTTTCTTGCAGTGTCCATTCCATGGGGATAAGCTTTCTTCCTTTGCTATATAATCTCATTTTCCCCATCAAATCCTGAATTCCTGACCTGTTTACCGGTGCTGACCTATTTACTGGTCTGCTGAAAGCATGGGCTGCCCATGCAGTGATCTGATTTATGTGCCACCTTGCAGTCATGCCTTTAGAGCTCTGGCAGTACACACCCAGGTTTGGATGTAGCCAGGTTTTTCCTAGCACAGATTAATAAAAATGTGTTTTGAGTCTATCTGACACAGTTCCATGGCTGGAAAAAGAAGAAATGATGAAGGCTGAGAAACAGTTGGCAGGAATTGTTTTAAAATCTGCGTTTTCATTGCGAGCTCGTCATCAGCACAGGGGATGTAATGGGCATGAATAAATAGTTTAGTCATAGGTAAAAGCAATGGGAACAGTGATCCTTCATGTTATATCCAATTACATCATTCCTCCCAATGAGATTCAGCGAGATTCCCAGTATTTTGCTTTAGGAAATACAGAACATAAATAAAACATTCTGGTGTGTAGCAAATGGCAACAGCAAGTTTTGTAAGAAGATGTAAGAAATAATGTTTTTTGAAAGGAAATTTGGAATGAAATGTTCTGCTGTTCATTTGTATTTGTACTTTCTCCAGGACAACTGGACTTTCCTAGGATGTTTTTCCTTCCTCCAACTCTGCCTCATTCGTTGCATTCTCTAATCCTCACTTAAAAGAGAATTTAATTCATTGCAACTTCATCACCTTTAATTTCTAAAGGGGTCTATCTAATTATACCCTGTAATACCTTGGGAGAGGAATCACAGAGATTCTTGAGGCTATCTGGGAAGTTTTGGGCGTGTTTCCCATGTCTGGGTGGCACCAGGGGACTGCTTTTACAGATGAATTGATGACAGGTTTTTTGCCTGGGCACAGCAGGGATGGTGCAGTTCTGCCTGGGAAATCCCAAAATACTGAGTGAACATGCCTGCTACTGCATTTCCTACCTGCAGACCCAGCAATGACAGGTTTTCTCAAAAGCAAGGGGGAGTATGTTTCTCTATGTTTTCCATTCCACTTTTCCTAATCTGTGAAAGACATGAAGGAATATACCAGGCTTTTTTGTTATCTTACAAAGTTGGTCTGTTTGAGGCCACCTGATATTTCATGAAGCAATAAACTGTTGGACATGGTTTTCCTAAGCCAGACAGAGGACATCAGAAGCAGTCAATTAGACTGACTCTTATTGCATTGCCTGATGCTCCCCCCAGTCCAAATTTTCTGTTCTTTTAAACCAAATTATTCCAAATACTATTAATATTATTGGCCCTGTGGAAAGTTTATTCCAGCGTAAGGCTAGAGGCTTTGAAATAAACCTTTTTCTTAAGTGTTGGAAAAATGTAGCCATTCCTGTGGACTGACAAAACCCAGCAGATCTTTTTTTTTTTTTCCCTGAGCTTTAAATGTGTGTAAATCGCAGGGTTGGGATAGGATGTCAGGGAGGGGGTTATGGTTTCTTGGGTCTGTATAGAAAAGTCTGCCTTTTTCCCCCCATTGTCTACTCATCCCAGCTGGTTTGTATCACCTCCAGTGGTTTGCAAGGATTATTTATTTCAACTACTTGTAAACCATTTTCCTCTGTGCAAATCTTCCCTCAAAATGACCTTTTCTTTATATACAGATTACTCAGCCCTGCATCCTCTCAGGCCTAGGATGCACTGTGACTCTACCCTCTGCTATCATTTCCCAGATCTCATGTGTCTTGGAGGAGCCCTCATGATAAAAATTATTTATATGGAGTAGTGATATTATGTTTTAAGAAATTACCAAATGAACAGCAAACCCCAGTGCTGCCTAGTGCTCAATACTGCTCTTCCTAGATACCACAGAATCCTAGAGTGGTTTGGGTGCTGCAGTTGCTTTGGCCAAAGTGTCTCTCCATCCTCCTTCCCAAAGAGACAATCTGGGCTATGCCAACAGCCCCAGTCCCAGCTAACCAGCTGTACCCCTCCTTACCCTCAGACAAACACACATAACTCACTAAATGGCACACATTTATAACATTCCTGCCTGGGCTTGCAGGTTCTGACTCAACACAGCAGCTCCTTTCTCATCAGGTGCCTGGCAGTAGTTGGTATTTACAGACCTACAGGGCAAAAAAGAAGAGATTGATGTGCTCATGTCAGCACTGCCCTCACCAAAGATGGGCTGCAAGTGCTGCTGGGGCAATAGTGGAGCAATCTGAAGATGTCTAGTGATAAATTAAGTGCAATTTAAAGTTTGTTCGTTTTCCTTTACAAATCCCAAAGAAAGCAAGAGGCACTATATATAACACAGATGCTATATTGTCAGGCAAGGAAACAGAATTAACAAAGCTTGGAAGGATTCAAATCTGGGTGAAGGGAAAATTCTATTACAGAGCAGAGGTGAGGGATGGATACTGAGAGGATCATTAAAAACTGATTTTTTTTATTCCCTGTGTGTCTGTATTGTTGTGTCTGGGGACACAAGCTTCTCCCCAGGGATTTTGTGGAAACCATGCAGAGTTTTGTTTCTTAAGGGAAGAGTTCTCAGTGGATAAATGCACTTTTATCCTCACCTTTAATTTATCACCCAGTCTGTGCATTATCTGAGTGCTCCGAGGCTGTAGTGTCTTGGAGTCCAGTCTGTTTGGCTTCTAAAACCTGTCTGAAGTACCCAAACACCACCACCCACATGTCAGTGCTTGTTTGTGTGCAGAGCCTTTGTGATTGCTGCCTGTGATCATCTCCTGGCTGAGGAAGAGGAGAGGCTTGTCACAGCAGGCTCCTCGTGTGCATCTGCTCATGGCCCTGTGAAGAGTCAGCTTTCCCTCAGCTTTCCCTCCCTGCTTTTGTGGTGAAGAAGAAGCTCAGATACACATAAAAAAGGCACTATTAATTCAGGGGGTAGGTTCTCCCTGCCATATAACCTTGTTGCAGTGATACTGCACATCCCATTGCTTCTGTCCTCCCTTAGAACACCTGACTTGGGGGTCCCTCTTGAAGAGTAACCTTTGATTTCCCTCTAGGTATTTTCAACCAAACCAGAAATTTAATTTATCACATGCAGGGACTCTGGAATAGAATTATTTAGCTTCCTACAGAACCTTTAATAGAAAGAGATTTTTTTTCTGTGTTCCTGTTTACTTTTGTCTTTCATATAAAATGAAATATCTACATAAAATTGATCTCAAGGTACTTTCAGGTAGTAATCAGGAGCTGGAGGGAGGGAGTGGGCCAGTAAGGAGATGATTTCCTTCCAGAGTTCTTGGTATTGACCGTGTTTCCCCATGCAGCCTCCCGACTGCACAGGGCATGGTTTCTGCCCAGGATACCAAAAAGTGAAATCCCCACCTGGACTCCTCCAGGCAGCAGATTCCAGCAGCAGGAAAAGCAAAGCAAACCTTCAGGATGCTCTGGAGTAGAGGTGAACACCTTTTAACTCTTGGATAGTGGTGTTTCACCATGCAGCTCTCCAGTGCTGTCAGTAAACTTCCTTTGCTCAGTGCTCTGCAAACACAGCTCCTTGTTTATCCTTCAGTCACACTGGTGCTGCCCACATGGCCCTGGGTCATGGAGGTACAAACGTGCTGTTCCAGAGCTCTGCTTCTCAACCAAATGAATACCTTCACAAAGTAAAATACTTGGCAATCTAATAGTGTTGGCAACACTTTTTCACACTGCTGTAATTAGACACGTCCTAACTGAACTATGTGTAGGAGTCTAGCTGGTCTGGAAATAATAGGTTTATTCTCTAGGTGCCCTTCTGCTGTTCTGCTCAAAGTGGGCTCTGAGTATTTTTGTTGTTTTCTGTGATTATTCTTTCTTACTGCATGCCTAGATTTCATCCACAGCAGCCTTCCTCCTGCTCAGTGTTTCCCCCTGGAATTACCATTGGTAGTAACCTGACTTCAGAATGAGTTTCTGGAGAAGCTGTAGAAATTTCAGTGTAATCAGTTCAAAGCTGTTTACCAGGACATCTCACTGCAAATGTTTGGTATTTGGGCAGGATATGAAGATCACTGAACCATGGAATAATCTGAGCAGGAAGAGACCCACAAGGATCATCCAGTTCAACTCCTGGCCTGCCCAGGACACCCCAACAATCCCACCCTGTGCCTGAGAGCATTGACCTTGAGATCTGGCAGCCTTGGGGCTGTGACCATTCCCTGGGGAGCCTGTTCTGAAGTACAGGACATGTTTTAAAATGCTGGAGATTGGTTCAGAGCCAGGATATGAAATTGGTATCCCCAGGTAAGAATGAGAAAGCAGGAGGCCACATCAGGGGTAAAAATGCTCCTGCAGTGAGACTTTGTCCTCTGTGAGTAAAGAGAACAAATCCATCCCAGAGAACTGGTGGTGCATCTGATAAAAAAAACCTCCTTGGCTCATTTTCATTCCTGACCTCAGCAAGCAGTTGGAACACTGAATGTTGCAGCCTCCCAGAAGCTGGAGCTCCACAAATTTTATGGCTGGCATTTTCCTCTTGATGGTTTAGTTGATGATGTAGAGCTGGATTTGAACACCAGCCCAGGTTTTAGGAGTGTGTGTTGGGTTAAAGGCAGTGGAGTTGCACTGTGCACCTGATGGCAAGGCAGGAACAGGCGTCATAAGCAGGGATATTATCTGGAACAGCAGAGTTGGCTGGAGAAACAAATCCAACCTTGCAAGTGCTAAGTTTTAGTACTGGAAACCATAAACTTTTAGTGTTTCCATGAAGAAACAAAACTGCACCCAATGACCAACCCATCCAGTCCTACGGTGACAAAATCCTAAAATATTAGTCTCTTAAATTCTTGGATTTTTTTTACATTCTACATTACAAATCTTAATGCCTTCCCTCTCAGCCTGCCCCTAAGAGGATGGAGAGTGCTACTACCCTTTTACAAACAGGTTACTAAGGCATGGAGTAGCTGAACTGCTTCTTGTCAGACGTAAAGTCTGCTCCAGAGTACAGAGACTTGGCTTTGATTTGCAAACTCCAGCCCTCTGCACTAACCAGGGCACAATATTTCCTTGTTCTTCTGCCTTCTGAAAGGGCCACTGAGGGTTTGGCTAAGAGCCCTTTTTAATAAATGGGGGCAAAAAGAGAAAAGAGAATGAACATTTTCCTTATCAAGTGCTGTTTGCTGAAAACTGAGCACGGGATTGTGACTCCCAGATCAGAGGTTGGCTCTGTTGTGTTTGTATGTTGTCTAACACAGTGAAAAATTAGTCCCAGTTGGGACACTTAGGATGTATGAATTATGCAAATATATTTACTACAAATAATGAAAACAATTAAAAAAAAATGGGCAAACCCTCTCCTGCTGTCTAAAATGGTTTTTCATTTGAGCATCAGCATTTTTGGTTAAAATTCAAATAATTCATTCCATAGAGCAGCCTTTCCCTTCAGGTTCTCTAATCATCTCCTCTGGGAAAATAATACATTTTTCCAATTATTTCCATTGTCATTTTGTTAGATAAAAGAGGGCTTATTCCCAGTCTTGATCTATCAGTTGTTGCTTGATCTCTTCAAAACCCACTCTCACTCTGCTCAGGGCTGGCTGGTAATCAGTTGTGAACAGAAATGTTGCTCATGAGTGACGAGGCCAGCTAAAAATGAGCAGTCAAGAAGAGACTTAAAAGTTAAAAAATGCTCGGTTTGGTCTTTGCTCCCAGTGACCTGATGATCGAATCAGTTTTAGGCTAGTGACACATAATTTTTGAAAGCCAAAAGCCCCTCTCCAGCTCTCTTGGAACCTCTTTAGGCACTGGAAAGAGCTCTAAGGTCTCCCTGGAGTTTCTCTTCTCCAGGTGAACACCCCCAGCTGTCCCAGACTGTTTTTGCAGCAGAGATGCTTCATCCCTTGGAGCATCTTCATGGCCTCCTCTGGTCTCATTCCAACTCTTTTACCAAATCATTGTAAATAAAGATGAGAATGAATCACAGCATGAAACTAGTTTCCTTAAGATTTCTAGGGAACCTGCGGGCAGCTAAAAAGCAAATGAGTCTGGTAAAGCTGACCCAGAGCTGGAGCTATAGTTCTTAAATTTGAGTGGAAAAGAAATGCCACAGATAACAATCAAGGGACTGATAAGTAACATTTTATTAGGAATCATGTTTTTATTATGGCAGGACGTTGTGCTTTACACAGTGTGGTTTATATCGTGAAACTGGGTAATTATTGATGCTCCAGTGTGCTCAATAATACTGATGTGGCTTCACAGGACTCTTCCCTTAGTTGAATGTATGATGGTCATTTCCATGAAAGCTTTAGTGAATGGGTGTCTTACTAGGAACAGTTGAAGAATATCCATGCTAAATTAACACCAAATTTCTAATGGAAAATGTTCCCATTGGAAGCTGTGGCACTGAGAATTGAATGGGAAAGTAATAGTAAGTAAAGAACAGCAACAAAGGACAGCTTGTTTTTGAAGACCTATTGAAGAATTACTCAGAGAAATTTCTTTTAAAAGTTTCAGTCGGTTCCCAGATCATCGAAGAACAACATGATACATTTCACACTGCAGTCTTCTCACAAGTTTATTTATAATTTCTCATCTATTTTTTCTCCAGGACCCCTTATTCTCCCATTTTTTCAGGAGCGCTGACAGCAGCTGCTTCCAAACTTTCAACATCAGAATGACAGGGATACAAATAAAACACGTCCATCTCGTGACCCTTCATGTCAGGGAGCAGAAATGCTGGATAGCTCTTCTTTAAAAGCAGCAGAGCTGCTGTTGACCTGCACAGTCCTTGAGACCCTCGTGTCACTTACTCGTGGTGAGATGGAGCTCTCCTGACACACCCCGGGAGCGGAGAGAGGTTTGGTCCTGGCAAATCCACAATAAACAGTGGTGGCTTCACCTGTCACCCTCTCTCCTTGGGAGCTTCCCAGGAAAACCTGGACTGCAAGGTTGGACAGGGCTTGGAGCAGCCTGGTCTGCTGGAAAGTGTCCTTGCTCATGGCAGGGAGTGGAAATGAGATGAGCTTTAAAATCCCTTTGAACTGAGACCATTTTATAACTTTTTCAACTTGCCCCTACCAAGTATCGCTGCCCAGACCAAGGGGGTTTGTCCTTCCTGCTTTGAGCTGCTTGTTATGAACCGTGGTTGGCACAGGGCAAATTCAACTGCTGTGGAAATCACACCCTCAGCCCCAGTCCCTCATATACAGAGCTTACAAGGAGGCTGCTGTTGTCACCTAAACAGAAGCACAGTTTGCACTGAAGTCACTTTTGAAGCCAGCGCTGCTTTTTCCACACATGGCACAATGTTGTTTTCAATCTAAAAGACTTCTACTACCCTTCAGGGAGAAGAGCAACAAGAAACACAGGAGAAGTGAATTCTTTTAGGGAAGACACGTGTTAGGATTTGTGTCTGCTCCCTGACAGCCTCCCTTGACATGAATGCAAAGAGGCTGCCAGGCGTGGTGGTGAATGAGGGGATGCCTTAGAGATTTAAGATTGCAATGTACCAAAATAAAGACATAACAATTCCACAGTGCACACACCACAAAGCTCTCTAAGGGTAATTACATGGCAATCTGTAGGAATCCATAAATATCCTGCTGTCGCATGTTATTTGTTAGCAGAATCTACAAAGTTTCAGAATAATTAAAGTTACATGATATCTGTGCCCAGTGACTCAATAAAATCACTTTCACAGCTGTTTTGACATAACAATCACCTTATTTACAAAGAAATTGTTGCACTGAAACAGCTGGGAAGCTCCTTTTAATGTTGCCTGATTTTACATCGATTCATAACTGAGATACTAATACAAACCCTACTTATCCAGAGTTCCCTGTGTGTTGAACAAGCTGCAGAGAACATTTTGGGAATGCTGTCACTGGGCTCTGTCAGTGAAAGCACTCAGTGCTTTAAGTTCTGTAGTTCTTCCCAGTTCTCCCTGATATTTCCCCATAGGAAAAAGGTCTTTTAGGTCAGAGAATACTCTCCATTATTATAGAGAGGAGCCACTTTGCTGAGATTTAAGTACAAACCTGAAGCACTACTCATAATGCCACTCCTGTGATCCCTGAAAATGCTGTCTCTTAATAAGAAACACAGGGAAAAGAAGTTAGAGTTGTCAGGAGAAGCATTCATATGACCAGAAGTTTAAAAGTGGAATAAGGTGATGCTTGGATTTTGTCTGTTCTGCAAAGGTTTTCTTGCAGGAAGACTGGGGGGTGCTGAATTTCCCAATCCCTTGCAGATTGATGATGCAATAAGGCATCATCCAAGCTTACTGTTGTGTCTCCTTTGGAGGAGAGACTGGCAAGGAGAGCAGGGAAAGCAAGGCTTCAAGGCTGATGTGGCATTTTTAGGGAACTTTAAGTTTCCAATGTGATCTGTTGGACATTGCACATGGGAGTGTAAATTAATCAATTTTAATTGCAAGGAGAGACTTTTAAAAACCCCTCAAAATACTGGGGTGAGGAATCCAGCCATGTGGAAAACATTGTGATGCTCAGAGCACCCCTGATGTTGTGTCTGCATATTCATCAGGAGGCACATTTGCCTGATCAGCAGTGATCAATAACCCATTACCTTTGGAAAGCAAGCCGAGGACGCCTAGCAGCCTTTGAGGTGATGCAGGAACATGACTTCTGTCTAAAAAACCCCCAAATTCTGTTTCCTAATTTTAGCAGATAGCAATGATCAGTTGGTGAGGTGTTGGTGAGGCACGAGAGCTGTAAGAGGTTCATTGATACAGATAAAAATCCTCCCCACTTGAGGTGGGTGTGAGTTTTATAACCTGATGTTTTAAGGGACATCATTATGCTGTGTTTCAGAACAACAAGGCAGCAGCTCACTGAAGGCAATCACAGCAATGTGCCTGTGCTGTGCATGGTAACTCCAAGTGCCTCGGGAAGAGATTCCAAACATGCATTATTCATCTGCAATAACTGTCTTTTAAAATGCAAAAGGTAACAACAATCAGTGCTCGTTCACTGCTGCCATCACTGCCCTTAACGAGGACCAGCCCTGTAATTTCACTGCACAAGAATATTCCTGGAATCTCTTTCCTTCTCAGGTTCTTGCAAAAATGCAGTGAGTAGTGAGAAAATTGGGCTGGTTATGCATATCTTTTGCCTGGAACTTACTCAGCATCATGACTAGTTCCAGTGGTGGGATCTGCTGAAAACTTTGTGAACTGAAATGCTACAGTTAGAAAATTGCAAGTCAGAATTATAAAAATATAAATTTTCTTCCAGTTGTGATGTATGATAGACATTTCTCTGCTTTTCTTTCAGCTAGGTACATTGTACAAGCTGGTTTCTGAGGATAAACACAATTATGTGTGGAAATAATGGAAAATGGATTTAGGCCATGTGCTTTTGTTGCTTAGTTTGATGATTTTGAGGTATATGTCACATTGTGAAAGGCTGCATTTCCTTCTTGGATTGTGTTTTATCAGCTAGACCCATTGCTTCTGGCACAGATAGGAGTGTTACACCAAAAATGTCATGAAAGATCAGGAGGAGTCACAGCCAGGGGCTTTGAGACATCCATTAACCCAACATCACACTGGCTAGAAGTCATTTTTCCTCTTTCTTAACTGGAATAAAAAAATGGAGTACACCACCAGTTGGAGAGGTGATAATCCTGGGTGAGGCAGCCCTGGCTAGCTGGACTCTCTCTGTGGAAGTGCTGGTTTATTTGATTTTAACTTTGAATATGGATGAGGCACTTTGGTTTGCAGAGCTGCTTTCTTTATGTGAGGATAAGTGAGATGCTGCTGGGATGCAGCATTTCCCCCTCGTGCTCTCAAATCTTCCACAAAGACTCAGACATAATTACTGTCCCCCAGTTATATAAGCAAGTGTCCCTCAGTTCATCAAGCACAGAGAAATATTACCTGTGCCACTGCCATTGTTAAGATGGATTGCAAGAGGAAGGCATAAAATAAGATTTTGACAGCAAGGGAGACAAAGAGAAGAAAAGGAAAATCTGATTTTCTCCAGAACATGGAGATTATTTTCTAAATCCTTAAGAGTGACTATTTCTGGGGAATGCAAATCAGGCAGCACAGAAGAAGGAAAATAAATCACATGCACAGCCAGGTAAATTTGGTTAGCTGAATACATCAGCTGAGTACAAGTGCCTCTTGTACAGGTGCCTTGTTCCCTACATGCTGCATTTGCCCCCTTTTCCATGTACCCCTCGAGTCAGAGGGGAGGGCTGTAACTCAGGGCCTGAGGCCACTGTCATTTGCACCTGTAGCACCTTCAAAATCATCCCAGTTTGATTAGGGACATTGCAGTGTTTTTCTTCATCCTTTTATCAGTAGAACGGTTTTCCCTGAGCCACAGAGTGAAGAGGCTGCTGCAAGGCACTGCAGATGTTCAGCTTGGATGGGGCAGGTGGTGGTGAGTAAAGCTCAGCAGGGATATGTCACAGATTCATAGAGGTTTTAATTTTAAAAATTTGAAAAGCTTTTAAAATTAAGTCTAGCCATTAATCCAGCACTGCCAAATCCACCACTCCTTCCATCCCTTTAGCATTCATTGAGCAACAAAGTTATGAGCAGTTTTGAGTGTTCACTGCTTAACGAGAGAGTAAATAAGATTTCCATGGTTAAATATGAAATTCCTTGGAATCCAACCAGATGAAAGCCTGTTTTTATTTTCAAATATTTATTTGCACCTTTCCCTCTGCTAATGCTTCATCACAGAGATTGTGGTGACTCAGGGAGTCTCAGCTCATCTGCAGCCTGGTTGGTGAAGGAGCAGTGCAGTCTGCTCTGAATGCAGCTGTGCAGGGTGAACAGCTCACACTCCCATTTGGGGGCTGCAGTGAGGAGCAGAAGAAGAGTTTCTGTTCCTCCAGACAGGGAGATGAGAAAGCCTTCCCCAGGTACAGGAAGGAATGTCCCTGAGTCCTGCTGGCACTACCCATGGTTACAGCTCATCATCTCAGTAAGGTGGGTGACTTGCTCACTGCCTTGAGAAGCACATTTTGAGGGGCATTAAGGGCTAGAATCTTCTGACTGCTGAACCTCACTGAAGCCCTTCAAGTCTCCTAAGAATTAATATTGAAGCTGCAATTCTAAAGCTGTAAATTAATTTTCCATCAGGGTTACAGTGCAAGAGCAGGTAAACCCACACTCTATGCTCTGTGCTTGCTTGAACCTTGCCCTCCTGCTTTTTCCTCCAGAAAGCTTTGAAAAAAGCTCTTTGCCGCACTCCTGCAGTATTTGTAAAGTGCTGATTATATTCTGCCTTACTTTTTTCATACCTTTTACTCCCTGCTTGAAGGTCTTTGCAGCAGACACTTGCAGAGAGTGGAGGGTTGGAAGGGACCTTAGAGGTCATCTCATTCCACCCCCTGCCATGGGAAGGGACAACTCTCACTATCCCAGGTTGCTCCAAGTCCCATCCAACCTGGCCTTGGGCACTTCCAGGGATGGAGAATCCACCTGCTTTGGAATACCTTGCCCAGTATTTCATGTGGATAGACATTGTACAGAGCAGCTACAAGCAGGTGGAGTCCTGACCCTAATGAAGTCAGTATATCCCCTGCTCAGTCTGTGCAGGAGCATTTTTGCTGTGAAGATAATGTTGGTTGTGGTGTGGTTCTGTAAACTGGCAAAATGAAAACACTTTCAGTTTTAGTCAAAAGCCTTGATGCCAATGCCACTGGGGGAAAAGGAAGTCACAGTCTCTCTCATTTGTTGGTGAAAAACTCCTATCCTGCACTGCCAAGTGACATATTTCCTGTCCTTTGGGGTTCATGGCTTTGGAGTCCTTTTAGGGTGCCAGCTGACATGATGATATAGGTTCAGCTCATTTCCTACATGTCTCCAGAATAAATGCCCAAGAAAATGGAATTTAATAGATCAAGGAAAGATTAATGTGGCAGTAAATGGGCAGAGGCAGAGGAATGTCTTAGCAAGCTGCTGGTCTCTGATCTTGACTCTCTCATCAATACTTTTCAATCTACTGTGCTGAGAGGGATATCACTTTTAATGCCCTAAGGTCACTAAAACCTCACATGAAATCTGTAATCCCTGAGCTGACAGCACAGCAAATGATTTCTCTATTGGTCTTTATAACTGTAATTGCCACTGAACAGAATCTTTATATATTTCTCACTCTAAATTATGTGACTGATGACACGGATGGTCTCTGTCCAAAGATAAACCCGATGGTTTCTGATGGTGTGAAGCTGATGAACAGTGCTATCTGTTGGCTTTTATGTCTTTCAAAAACAATTTCTTGCCAGATGGTCTTCAGAGATTGTACAATCTTCTCCTCTGTAGTTGAGGTAACATTGGCATTGTAGCATAAACCTTAATTTCCTAGTTATTGTAACCCATAACCACATCATGTGAAAAAACCCCAACCTAAAAAAAAAAATCCCTAAAAAAGAGTTTTGCCCTGTTGCAGTATAAAACAGAAAAGATTGCAATGCTGAAGGGTTGTGCAGGTTTATAAAGCTGCTGATTTGTGGGGTGTACATGGCTTAGGGCATAATTAACAAGATGCTGGGATTTTTATTAATTTATGTCCTCAGTTCACACATGCTCTGGCTCATTCCTTTCTGCTGAAGAACTGTGGTGTCTAACAGCTGCTCATTCATTTCTTTCAGGTCATGGAGACTCCAGGGATCCAGGGGCAGCCACAGCTTCTCTGGGCACCCTGTGCCTCCCCACCCTCACAGGGAACCATTTCTTCCCAATATCTAATCTAAATCTCTCCTCCTTTGGTTTAAAACCATTCCCCTTGTCTTGTCACTATCTGCCCATCTTTCCCCCTCTTCACTGCATGTTTTGCCTTGGCAGTGCTCCTGGTGCTGTGAGTGCAGCCACTTGGTAGCTGCTTTTTTAGCAGAGGAGCAGAAAGGTTTATTTTAATCAGGAGCAAGTGGGAATTGTCTTTTCCTGGTTGCCCTCTGCAGTGCTGAGCTCAGCAGGAGCAGGACAGCTTTCCTCTGTGGGTAAAAAATGCCAGCCTTTGAACTCCTTGACAGGTAGCAGAACTTTGACGTTGTTGAAAGACTTTTTTTCTCTTTTCTTTCTTCCCAGCATTGACTGCTCGTACTTCTCAAATAGATGTGAAAGCAATGGGCTGGGTTCTGAGCTGGTTGAGCTGTTACATTTGACTCAATAAAGATATATTGATTTATAGCAGCTGAGAATCTGGTTTTATACAAAATTTATTAACAACTAAACCCCACCAAAATTGCTGAGTCTGATCCTACTGATCCTTGGTGGTTTCAGTGGAGCAAAAAAGTAGTTTTATCGTCAATAGCTTTATGCATCTCTCCCATCTAAGATGTGTTCCACAGTTCTGTGAAAAACTCTGTCTTTAAATTCTCTTTCACTGAGGCCCAGACTTTTATATCCCCTGGTAATCAGAGCAAACCAAATTAATACATTTCCTACAAAACGACCCCCCAAATATTTTAGATAAAAAGTGATTTGGGGTGGAAGGCACGCAATTTTCCAAAGGAGACAACTACCAGTACAGAGCAGCACTGAGGTAACAGCAAATATGGTTGTTTTTAGAGCAAATACCATCTGTCATAAAGCCATGGGAAAACTCTCAGTGATATCATAAAATAAATGTGACCGTGGATGAACTTGGAGTGTTTCTCCAGAACCATCCCAACATGAGGAGAAAAGCCATTCCAGGGAAATTTCTCATCTTGAGCCCATGTGGAAACTATGCAAGGAAGTATTAATTTCTGGAAAAACCTTCAAAGCAGTTGAAAGGTGGGGAAGGAAAACAGCATATGGGGATGAAGCATCTCCATGGATTTAAACACCAAACAGGAACAGAGGTAGCTCCACAGTCAACAGCACGACTGACACAGCAACCAGCCAGGAAGCCAGCTGCTGTGGCTATAGAAAATACCTTCCACCAGTTGGCATTTGACTCCTCTAGCTGCCAAGGACAATGGAAAAAATTCGCATGTGGGAAGTCACACCACAGGATCCAGAAGGCAATTGCATATGAAGAGAGCTGGGTTTAAAAAAAGGCACGGCTGCTCCTTTTTGGGAGGGGGGGAAGGAAGAAGGCAGAGGAGCTTTTGTGGAGGGGAAATGACACTGCAGTGTTTGTTCGTGTGGTTCCTATCCAGGGTGGTGTGTTTGGGTGCTCAGGTGGCAATCCTGGTGCAAGGTTGGACATGTGACAGGTTGTCACCGCTGGTGGACACCCATGGTGAGGTGCAGGGAGCAAAAATCAGCTGGAGGCAGTTGTTGGGGGATTTTCTTGAGGAATGAAAGCACAGAATTTCCTGGAAGAGTCCCACTTTCCTGCTCTCTGTGCAGGCAGACACCCAAGGCTTGCTTTTGCAGGGGGAGGCTGGGGGTGTCAGAGCCACTGAAAGTTCAGCAGGCTTTAGGCAGAGGATTGGGCTACACCTGTGTAAACTGAGTCTTTATCTTAATCTGCAGAGAGATTCACATGTGTACTCTAGCTGCCACAAGAAGGTCAGGCAAGAATCCCTTATTTTCTGAGATAAGACTACAATTATCTCTTTTTAAAAAGCATATATTCCTAAAGAGAGGGTGATCTGAGGTTTGGAAGTGTCTATTTCCCAAAGAGGCAGGAGAGCCCTTTTTATGCTCTCACACACGTTCCCATCTGCCTGCATTTTGTTTAAATGAAAGAGGAAGCCAAAACAAAACTTTGATGGCTTTTCCTGCCCAAAAGAAAAAGTCATGTGAAGGAAAAGGTGATGATTTGCAATGATTCTGTTCCCTCTGTGGGAACAAAGCTGGGCAGCTGAGCCCAGTGGGGTCACATCCTCTGTCTGTCTGTCCAGCAGCACCACCTGAGCTTGGGCAGCATCACTGCAGTTGGTTCCTGGAGAAGGACTGAGAGACATCTCATTTAAAATAAACCCATCCTGTTAGCTCATTGCCTCTGGTTTTAAAGGCTTCCCCATTTAAACCCCAGCTTTCCAGGAGGATGCTCATTCCCATGATTCAGTGAAGGATTTTGCTGCTGTAAAGTATAAAAGCTTAGCAGTGTTCTTGTTGTTTTTGTGATCACACTTGGGTCACATGGTTTTAATTACTGGTCTGCATTAGTGGAGAATGGATAAATCTGTTCTTTCAGTCACCAAAGAACAAGAAGCTTGGCAAGGAGACTTTCTACTGGCAATTCCCCTGCTCCTACTGGAAAAACAAGCAGGAAGATGTGTCCTTTAGACCTGTTTAAACTAAGTCTTCATCTTAATCTGCAAATGGATTCATATATGAGAAGGTCAAGCATGAATCCCTTATTTTCCGAGATAAGACTGTCTTGCAAAGCCCCTGCTGTGGCCTGGTATTGAATCCAGCGTGGATTGCCTACTGTGTGCAGCTTTGGATATCTAAAGATTACAAAGAGAGAGCCTTGGCTGGGTTTGGCACCTCCAAACCCCCCAGAGAGCCTTCAAAAGCTTGAACCTTGAGGTTCTTGAATTGCACTTCTTATAGTGAAAAAAAATTGGGGTAAAAAACTTGGGTAAAAAAAATCAGGTAAAAAAATCAGGTAAAAAAGTCAGGTAACATTCATCTGAAATTTGGTTATCTCTAGTTTTACAGGACAAGACAGATATTCTGAGATTTCCTCCCATTCCCTAAATTACAATAAATAGAGATGAAGAACATCTTTGGCAAAGGAGTCTCTTCTCAGGTCCTTTACCTGCACAGATTTTCTCAGGATGTAGATTTTTAATGTGCTTTTACCAAGTGGAATTAGAAATAGTCTAATATTTTCCCCCAGAATTCCAGATCCAGGCCAAAAAGCCAAATTTGCACAGCCAGAAAATTGAATACCAACATTAGGAAAGACTCACTTGCCCCTGTGCTCTCTGCAAAGGTTCATTGTCTTAGCCAGGTTAAACCAAATGCTGCATCAAGCAAACCCTAAAGGCTTTCAGTAAGGCCCAAACAGTCTAAAGACTGCCCTAGAATGAGAGGAATGTGCTAAAAATGATCCCATTTGGGTTTAGAGTTTGTAAGTCATGCTTGGGGGCTTTGCTGAGCAGGTACTCTAGAAGGAAAAGCAAAATTCAAAGCAAAATTCAAAGCAAAATTCAATGCAAAATTCATGCTGTAAACCAGAAATGACCAATTTTTTTTATACCACTTCAGGGAAAGGATTTTTAGGGGTGTATAATCCTGATCCTCAAATCTTCCATGATTTTATCATGGCTGGATTTGCATTTCCTTCTTTTATAACAGACTGAAAAGCACAGAGAGTTTCTGCTCCCTAATGCAGTACCTGTCAGTGACTTCACTCGGTGCATCAAGGAAGAAAAATGGTGTTTGTAGTCCCTCAGGACAGGAAAGTGGGGGTTTAAATCATTTTGCTTCTTTTAACTCCTCTGATTTCTCCAGCGCAGATGAAAGAAAACAACACATCAAATATTAATAAGAGAAAGATTTTTGAATTGTGCTTCCACTGCATGTGCTCCCAAAATTACGTGACACTTCCCTCTCCACCATCAGAGCAGCCATAACCTATACAGAGCATGTGGGAATTGTTCTGTCAGGAGGAGTCCCACTGAAACATGAACATCCTTTTTGTTAGGATGCCAGGAAGCATGTAAATAGCAGGCAGCACTGCCTGAGCTGTACAAGGGTGTGTGGCAGCAGAGAATATTCCCAAACAGATAGATATTTCCAAACAAACATTAACATTTCTTCACAAAAAGGTTAGTCCAGCCCTGGCACATGGGATGGTGGAGTCCCCATCCCTGGAGGGATTTAAATCCATGTGCATGTGGCACTTGGGGACATGGGGCAGAGGTGGCCTTGGCAGTGCTGGGTTTGTGGCTGGACTCAATGATCTTACAGATCTCTTTCAAGGCAAGTAATTCTCTATTCTGTGACAACACCCAGTGCTGGCAAATGTGGCACCGTGCTGGGAAGTGGACAGTCTCTGGAGACATGGAAAATGGGATTTTTGGAGCAGGTCTCTTAGCCAAAGGAAAGGCATGCCCAAAGGAAGGTGGGCATCAGCTCGTTTCAGAAAGTGCAGGGAACTGCTGAGGAGGGCCAGGTGGAAGGAGAAGGGAGTGAGAGGGGAAAGGTGAGGTTTGCTGAGGAGGGCAAGAGCTGCTGGACACAAGCTCAGGCATTTGTGCCCTCATTTGTGCCATGGCAGGAGGTGAGAATCTGCCTGCAGGTGCCACCAGGGACTGTCAATGTGATCTGCAAATATGCCAGTGCTACCTGATGGAAAACATTTCCCAGCACCTCATTCAAGCAGAAAACCTTTAAGCTCACAGCTACAAGATCCTGGTGACAATGGATCTGTGCAGTGTGTGATGAGTGATGCTTTTAGGGCTACTTTTAAGATTTATGGTGTGTACTGAATTCATTTCATCACCACACAGTTCATGTGGTTTTCTACTGTGTTTAGCTCAAAGCTGTGGCTGTGACTGATGGAGGATGCAGGCTGTGAACTGGGAGAGATGTAAGGAAACAGAGAGATGCAGGAAAAAATCTGTGTTGAAAAGGAGCAAAGCACTTTGTTAGGTATCACAGGAATCAGTAATTTTACAGCAACATGGTTGGCTCCCTTGGAGAGGGATTTGGAAACCCTCATGAAAAGGGAAGAGTGAAAAAGGAGAGGAAATAAAAGAAGGAAAGAGCAGTGTGTGCCCCTGAGCTGTGCAGGAAGCCCCTTTTCCGTGCCTGGGAATAAATCACCTGCATTTCCTGCCCAGCTGTGCAAGGCACATAAATAAGTTGTTCTCCACCAGCGTCCTTTGGAAGGAGTTAGTCATTTCCACCTGAAAGAACAAGAATAAAAGGGGAAAACAAATGAGCAGGAGGCTGGGGGGACAGAGCTGGTTGCCTGTGGGACTGTGGTCTCTTCATGCAGAAAGGATGTGCAGATCCCACTTCCTACAGATCCTGATGTCCCTGTTGCATCCCAGTGCTCTCTGCAAAGAGCTCCAATGTGCTGATGAATTTCCTCAGCCTCCCCTGGGACAGACAGACAGAAACAGCAATTCCTGACTGACATTCCCTGGTGTTCCCTTCCATTTCTGCACGATAATCTGTGCATTGGAGCACACAGCTGACAAGGAGCTGAGGATCAGAGGACTTGTGTGCCTAATTACCCCATGGACACACAGCCCTCCAGCCCCAAACCTCAACTGCAGCCAAATTTCCCTCAGCTCACCATGGTGCTGAGCTCCTCAAAGCAAGGAAAATTGATGGTTTCTCATCACACGGTTCCCTGTTCCCTGTCATCATCAGCTGGAATTGAATTTTTCTGACAGCACAGGAACCCAGCCCTCCACCCTCCTGACTATCTATTTGCTAAAGTGAGAGAAAAATAATGTTTTATCCTGGGATGGTGCTTTTGGCTGCTGTAAAGAGCATTTGGAATTTATGGGGAGAGGCAGACAATGGCCTTGTCACTGATGGCAATGGGAGCTTCTGATTCTGGACTTCAGGTGTGGAATATGCACCAGAGTTGTTGTTAATAAATACAAACACATCCCCACGCTACTGAATTTGAAATGAATAGAAAGAAGTGAAATGAAATGAAATGAAATCAAATGAAATGAAAAGAAATGAAATGAAAATAATAGAATACATGGTCCTCTACCAAGCTTGGAAGTCTTTTCAGCATCTCCTTGTTTTTAACACATTTACAATGAATAGGCTGGCAGAGTCTTCTGTCCCACCTTCCCAGCAGACAGGGCAGGTAGTTCAGGGCAAGACAGAGATAAAGTCACTGTTGTCAAATATATTTTGGATCATTCATGCAGGCTTTCCTCTTTATGGAGGTGTTCTGTAAAATCAGGGAAAAGCCTTAGTTCTGGTTACCTGGTTAAGAGATGGCTTTTTAAAATTAAAAGCAGGAGGTGCAATGACAAACCCCAAACTATCACTGATGTCAGTGAAAGTAATTCACTTTTTAAAATGGGTCATGGAGAACATTGTGGGTCCAGGGGTTTTACAGAGATATTGGAATGGAAACTATTACAGAAAGATCCTACTAATAACTTCAGGCGTAGGAAGCCAAAAACTTAGCAATTAGAGAATCTAATTAATGAGGATCTTTACATAATTAAATTAATGCCCTGATTGTGGTAAAATGTCACATTAACATTTCATTGACATTCATATTTACTAATAGGATAAGTGTTAAGCAGTGACGCTTTATGACGTTTTCAGGCCACTTTTAGAAAAAGTGGTGCAGGAATTTGCTTTTCCATCATCACCTCTGTGGGCAGAGCACACAGTGACACAAGTGAGTGCCCACGTCCTTCTCCTGGGAGTAATTCTGATTTGCTCTTTGACAGTAGAGATGTCATGACACTCTCTGGGTACAGCCATGCCATTCTAGCTTATTGCAGTACCCAACCTTCTATTGTGCAATTTTTATATAATTTTTTAGAAGCTGGAGAAAAGGAGAGTGTATGGTTAATCAGAGTTGTATTTTGTTGCTGCAGAGTGACTCAAATACCTTATTCCCTCTTTGTCTTTTTTTTTTTTTAATGTCAAGAATTTCACTGGTGACCAGTGTGGAGGAGGAATATTTTCACCACTTCAGCAATTTCTAAATAACATGTTCTGTTGTCTGGGGAGATTAAAACCTATGGTGAATGAAAACTAACCAAGCATTTCTAAATCCACCTGAAGGGAGCAGGAAAAAGACTCTAAAGTTACAGTAAATGTAATCCCTCCTTTGATATTCACATGTTTCATCACTGGGATCTTTCAGGATTAGATCCAACACCCCAAACAATTGTAACAGGCTTGGAAAAAAAAAGCCTGTAGCTTTTGGAGAGCCAATATGACACAACTTTATCACACAACCCTGTCTTTGCACCCATTTTTCTCTGGACAAGTTGAATGCTATTGAATGTTTCAACATTCAAATAAGGAACAGTGATGCTTGCAAGCATCTCTGGGCACCTAGCTTCTCTTTCTGGGGTGGGAAAACTTAGCTCTCTTGTTTGTCATCTAATCCTATAGCACAAGGCATCACAAATCTGAGGTCCCAGCTGTATAGCAGAGGCTAAAGGTACAGTTGCATCTCTCTGACCTCCCTTCTGGTAACAGGGCTGAGACAAAATCTGATTTCAGGTCCATAGGAAAAGGCCCAAATTCTGAATAAGAAGGTAAATGCCTAATCCATTAACATGGCATTGGGTTTAACATGATTTGCTTGATGCAGAATAAAATCTATCATCAATTTTATTTAATTTCCAACATCTGCATCACAGCTTTGAGGGACAGACGGCTAAGTACTCAGAAAGTAAGAAAATACTTTCTTATATGTATTTTAATGCACAGATTGACAATTTTTAAGGTCACTTGCTAAGTAAGGAACAGACTATTGGAGAGGATCCAGCTCTCATGGCTGGGGCTGGTGCAGATGGTGTGGTTCATAAATCTCATGTGTAGAGTGTGACAAGTGCAGAAACTTTAATTTTCCTGGTTTTCCTCCTACCTTGGGCTGCATTTAAAAGGAAAATGGCACAGGTTGCCCAGAGAAGCTGTGGCTGCCCCATCCCTGGGATTGTTCAAAACTGGCCTGTCATTTTATTGCTGAACCTAAGCAAAAAGCATGGGTTTTAAGTAATATGGGACTTTCTAACCGGAGGCTAAAAATGCTGAAATAAATGAAAGCTGGAAAGGAGTAACCCTATAACCTAATTCAGGAATTTTGGTAAACTGAATTTAGCAGAAACCTTACTAAGCGTGGATCACACACTTCAGGGAAACTCCCACAAGCTTCTGCATTTGTGTGACAAAAATTTGGCTGCTTCTGGCTGGCTGGGGATCTGCATGAGGGTAACATTGCTGTTAAAAAGCAATATTTCAGGGAGATGGAGGGGGACTGGGTCTGCCCACCTCTGCCTGCTGGTGCAGTGTTGCCTGATGTGCATTTCCCAGTGTCTTCTCCACTTTGTGCCTTCAGTGATAACTCATCCAGCACTTTTCCTCAAGAAGCCACTAGGAACCATGGGAATCACCCACTGTCAGGAAATTCCCCTTGATACTCAGCCTTAAGATTTCTCTCTGAAGTCCCATCTCATTATTTTTATTTATAACCTCCTGAAACCCCTTGAATAGTTCTTCCCCATCCTTCCCATTTTCAGTCACAGGCAGGCAGATATTCACATTCTTCTCAGCATTTACCCAGCCAAGCTGTTCAGAAGTTTCCTTTACACTTCCTTCAAAAGCCTCTGCTTCTGCAAGTCCTGTCTCCTTCATCTTCAGCAGGGTTTTGGGGGAGGAGGAGAAGCTGTGCAATGAAAAGAGAGCACAAAGCATCTGTCTTTTTGGGGAAAGGGGGAGAAGGAGAGGAAGGCAGCCAGCAAGAAGTGGTCTGTGGGGTTTCTTTAATAACAGCTTGAGTTGGAAAAGAGCTTTTTGGTCTTGTGGTGCTCTTGGGAAGCCCCAGCACGGGTAGGTTTTCCCCAGAACAGTTGCTGCAGGAGCTTCATGCCCTCAGCTCCTACTTGATGGAGGGGACATTTTTGGACTGTGCTAATTCCCAGCATCTGCACTCCCTTCCCAGCACGTCCTTTCCCCGCTGTGAGATGGCATTTCCTTACTGGCAGCTGGTTTTATCTGCTGCTTGTGAATTGACCTTCCAAAAGCTACATTTAAGGAGCTGCAGTGGAAAAACCGAAGGTTTCAGCCAAATGGTGGTTGGCTTTTGTGACTGAACAAAGAAGTCGGCCAGGTTTTTGTTGTTTGAATGTCCTTGTCTGAGTTCACAACTTGTAAACCCATTTCCCTTCTCCAAACTAATTCTTCCTGTGGGGGCTCGAGCTCAAAAGCTTTTGTTCTGACTGCTGGGGAGTGGGAAGGCTGAGGTACCATCGAGGTACCTAAGTGCCTAATTGCCACCAATTTCAATAGGACCTACCCTAAATGTACCTCGAGGGATGCATATCAAAGACAGACATTTTAAAGGGGATTGCTCTCTGTGAGAGGTGATGATCTCCTTCGTTCCTCCCATCGTTTTGTTTTTTTTTTTTTTTTTTTTCAAAATATTTAATTCTTTCATTTTTCTTGCCGGCTGGAGCAGCTTAAACACAGAGGAAGGAGAACAGTGAGGCTGGCAAAAGCCATTTTCAAAACCTTCTGAATCCTAGAAGGGAAACAGTCTGTGCAAGGGGTGTTTGCTGCAGCAATTGCATTACCCCTGATTTAGAAAGTCCCTGCACATCTAACACATGCTCAGCTTCCTCAGAAAGAATTTGCTCTTGGCCTTTGCTCTCAGCCCATATTGTTTCAGCCTTCAGAGCACATCAGCTCCATTTTCAAAGCGCCTTGAATTAGTTTCCCCTGTCACAGAGGTATGAAAATAGCAGTGAATTCCAGTGATCTCCTTGCACATTTAGCAGGCAGTGTCACTACAGCTCGTTTCTTGAATTTCCCACAGAGGATGCCAAGGCACTTCTTGAGCCCATATGTTACAACTATAATGCAGAATCTCCTGACCCAGAGTTCTCTTCTAGGTGCAGCAAAGCCAGAAGAGGATCAGAACCAATTTAGTGTTGGTTAACACATCTCCAGAAGTAGGACATGACAGTGTCAGCCAGGCTGCTCCCGTGGCTCTGCAGATCCCCCAGGGTACCAACAGGATGTGTTTGCATGACAGCCCTGCTCCCTGCTGCAGTGGGAGATGTGCCAAGTGCCATGTTATTTATAAAAACCCCACTCTCGAGGGTGGATCTGTTATGGCAAGTCCCTGACATTCAAGGTGTGTGTCTATAATTACCTCAGAGTGATGTCCCTCTTTGCTAAGGCAGAACTTCCCCCCTGTTGATGCATCTGTGCTCCAGAGAGCCCAGAAGGCATCACCACACTGAGAAACTGGTGCTCCTTGCTTTGTTAGGAGCTGCTCTGGCTTCAGATTCAAAGCTAAAGTGTCTATTTGGAAGCAAATGGAGTGGTGGGGTTATTTTAAAATACCTGGCTTGCATCCACCTTCTGGTAAGACTGAACAATTCAAAATGCAATTACCCAATCTGACTTGGGCTAGGATACAATTAATTAACCTGATGAAGTCAGACAGTCTACATCCATCTCTAATGCAGAGCAAATCACATCTACACAAAAACTACTTCACATCCCCCTTGCCCTTGCTGAGCCTTGAGTGATGTTAGAGTCGGATGAATTTTCAAAATAATTTTCCACTTGTATTTTGGTAAACACTTGACAAAAATAACAATGTTCTGCTTGAAACACTTTCCCTCTTCTTTCTATTTCAGTGACTTTTCCAATTTGCTGAAGTGCCTTGTTGTTCCCAATTTGCAGTGTCTACAGATGAAAGCATGGCCAATGAGGTCACCCAGAGACAATTTTTTATTTATGAATTTATTTTTACAGACCATGTACAGGAGGCTGGAGCTTTCCCACCTCCTGCATCTTCCTGTCCTTCACAATCCTGCTGCTCTCAACTGTTCTGAATCCTCAAGAGGGGTTGCCCTTGTCCCCTGGTCCTTAGTTGTGCAGCATTTTGTGGCTGTCCTGCTTTGGAAAGGAGCATTTTCCACCCATCCATCAGGGAGGAGGTTCTGCCCTTTGCTGGCCTTCGTGCCAAACTGGATGAGCTCAAGGCAGCCCTGAGAGTTTCATGACTTTGCATATTTTGTTACAGCTGCCAGTGTCATAAAAAGGCTAAAATAAGATACAGCAAAAAAAAATTGGAAATCAATAGAGGAGGCATTTGGGAGTTCTTTCCCTGCTGGTCTCTTCTCACATCTCAGCTGCTCTCTGGGCCTAAAGCCTGAAAAAGGTCTTGGTGACTACAGAGGGATGCAGCAAGACTTACAGCTGGACATGGGCAGCCAAAGTGGAGCAAAGAAGGGGTAAACCCATTTTTGGAGCCCCTTATTTACATGAATCTCCTCCCAGTGATCAACACCAAGGCCAGGATGGATGGGGCTTGGAGCAACCTGGGATAGTGGAAGGTGAATTGGAACAAGATGATCTTTAAGGTTTCTTCCAACTCAAACCATTTTATGCCTCTGTGATTCTATGTGTCATGATTTAGGTTTTCAATCCAAGGAAGAAGAGTTCCTTCCCACCTTGTATTTTCCAGTAATTATGTGCAATTTCTTAGATGCCAGCCAAGGAAGGGTGACAGAATCAGCTCCTCAAATAAATCTGCTCACCTTGGCCACTGCTGAAATTTAGAACAATATGTGGAGCATAAATAAATGTGTTTGCTGAACTAGCCTGACTTTTCACTGCAAATTCCCAGGGTAGGTGCTGTTTTACCTGGGTTTTGTTGCTGTAATTCAGTCAGGGCTGTTCTGCATTTGATGAAAATGATTTTTGCAAGTTGGTCTTTACTGAATAGGTACAAAAAAAAGAAGAAGCAGCTGCCACCACTTACGAAATCAAAAATATTTTTCCCAGTTCTAGTTCCTAACATTTTTTTTGACAGTGTGCCTGGAATGAAAAGTGCTTCTTTTAATGCACATGAATTTGAAAGAATTTTCCTAAGGAATCCTTGGAAGCCTTCCCCATACCCTTTATTTTTATGACTTTAAAAAAATTTTTTTACTTCTTTTGTTTGGTACAATTCTCATGAAGTGTTTGAATTTATTAAATGCTTTCAGGAGAATAAAAAAATAAATAGGCTGGGCTTTACTGCCTACACACAACTAAATCCAGAAGGCTACTTTGGAGATAACATGGACTTTTGGGAGTGGAAGTAGGATTATTCAAGTGGGATAAAATATCATTAGTGCCTGGCTAAAATACCTGCTGAAGGATTTTTTGCCTTAAGATAGTCAATTTAGGGAAGGAACAGACCTAAGGATCATATTTTATGACTGGCTGTGATTTGGCCCAGCCTGCAAATACCTCTCATGAAGAGGCAGTTTTTGCAGAGGATTGTGTTCCAGCAGGACTCCTCACGCTAATAACTTTCCAAGATGACTTAAAGTATCATCACCTACCCCTATAAAATATAAATCAAAAATTCAGCCCTTCCCATAGCTGGGGAACAAGGGAGACTATAATGCAAAGTGATTTTAAAGCACTCAAAACATATCCAGCTTTCAGTTAGGAAAATGTAGGGTTTTTGCAAGAGGCAGAGGATGTAAAAGCCCCTTTTCCCATGGGGAGAAAAAACCCCATTTTAGAGAGTTTTCTGCTGGTCTTTTCAAATTGGTTGAGTTTCTCTGGGAGACAAGAATTCCTGGCAGGGACAAGACCTTTGATTCTTCCCCTCTCTGGAAACTGAGCTGATGCTTCATTTTTCCATGGTGCAGCCTGTTCCTGCTTTGTTGACCTGGAGATTCCTCCTTGTTTAGAGAGCTTTTGTATTAGGCTGGAAAAACAAAAACACGGGTTTTTGCTCATTTTTCATCAAGCTAAAATGAAATACAGAAACCCCAAGAAGGCCTTTGGGCTTCCAGAGGCATTTCGGAAATGTTAAAAGTGTTAAAAATTCCAAGTCTGACAACTGGAGTAAAGCAACTTCAGTTGATGTTTATTTCTTTTGGTCTTTTAAAAGCCTTCTCCTCCCTTGTATATTTTTTTTTTTCTGTGATGGTGAAAAACAAATCAGAAAACTACAATAGAAAAGGACCCTTTTTGTCTCTCTTTCTCCCAAAATTTTGACTTTGAAACTCCTCAGGGGTTGGAAGGGAGTGATGCATCCTGTCTGCAGGGACAGAATTCCCAAGGCAGGGTGCTCATCACCCCTATTGTGCAGAGTAATGCAGTAATGGGAATAGCAGGAGGAAAAACGGGTTTATGGTGTCCTCCTCCTCCTCCTGAGCACATTCCCAGCCCCATTTGTACCTCCACCACCAAGCCATGGGAAGGCTGTTGAGCCTCCCCAGCCTGGAGTGATTTTGTGGGCCAGAGGAAGGGGGAAACAAGCAGCAGGATGGGATAAAACAGCCTCCAAGTATTTGCCTTGCTTGCTCTCCCTCTCCATTCCTGGCTGCAGATCCCAATGGAAGGCTGTGTTCTCCCTGTTCCAGGCCCCCTCAGCAGCCCTGGGATCACAAGGACAAAGTGTGGGATGGGAGAAGGAGGACTCTGACAGCTGATCAGGAAGTGAGCATTGGTTAAAGAAAGACAGCGTGCTGCCTTGGCTCTGGTGACACCTGAAAACCTGCTCAGAAACCTGTCAGAACATAAAAACGTGAAACGGGAAATGATCTTACCCTCAGTTCTTGTGGAGTGTGTGGGTTCAAGGGGACTGAGGGGAAGCATGACCCAGGACAGGGACATGCAGCTAGCATCTGCCTCGGGATGGCTTCGCTTCCAACGCTGAGCATTCAGATATTAAATGGACTGAACGCTTCAATCCAACCCCAAATCGAGTCAGCTCCTAGTCAGGGTCCAATAAAGCCTTGATCATTACAGAAGGAGCTGAAGCTGCAGCACAGCAATCGACTGACATCCCTTGGGAGCACTGACACACGTCAGCATCAGAGGCAGCTCGGCAGGTGAACTAAAAATGTCAAAATGTCACCAGAGGAGCTGAGATGGCAGCTGGGATGGAGGGGCAGGGTGGGTTAAAGCATCTCAGGATGATGCAGGGCTTTGACAAGGTGCTGAACTGGCAGAGAAGAGCTGCTGCAGCTCAAGCTGGACTGGCAGGAAGCTGGAAGGGAGGCCTTGGGAGCTGTGGATGCAGAGGGAAATCATGCAGAGCATCCTTCCTGCCCACAGGGACCACTCTGGTGTTGGCACTGCCAGGTGCACCCCAGGCACACACTCAGAAATCAGCTCTGGCTCAGAAATGATGTTTGGGTTACAGATACACATGTGGAGGACAGAAAAACAGTGCTGTGGATTAAAGATATGAAAAAAAAATGAAGGGAAATGCCAGCTCCTGAGACAAATGGACAAAAGCAATGCTAATTTTAAAAGGTGATGTGCTACAAGAGAAGAGGTGTTAATTACATGCATGGCAATGCATACATTAACCTTTCACTGTGTTGAAAATATTTCAGCAACAGGCACTCATTCCTGCAGGGCAGGGAAAGTCTGCTCTCATTACCTTGACTTTGGGTTCACTTGGTGAAGATGAGAGTGGTGGCAGTTGTCTCCTGTCTGATGGGACTGTCCTGTTCCACTGCCTTCAAACACAACTGCCATGCCCTGATGGCACCCCAGGGAGGGCAGAGAGTGCTCCCAAAAAGCCATCCCTGAGGAGAACATGCCATTGGCACCATCCCACTACGGTGCTGCTGTGCATAATGCATTTGCCACCTTTGTCACTGCTGCATCTCTTATGAGGATCATCACAAATCAATCAAATCCTGACCTGGGTGCACAAATCAGGAGTCCACTGCTGATACAGGATAATTTCCCTGAGTGGAAATTTGAGGATTAACTCTTGAATACTTAATACCTGGGATTAACAACATTACGGAGATGATCCTGGTTTCAGATCCAACAGTCCCTCTTTTATTAGGGTTGGAAATAATAAATCACTTGCCATTCAGGCAAAGGGATGCTCCACCTGTGGGTAAAGATCTTTTAAAAGGTGAGAGTTGCACCACTCATTTCCCACCAAAAGGAATGACATACACTGCCTGCATTCCATTTTGCTCAGCAGTGCCTGCCTGGATTTTTGTTTTAATTCTGACAAAGTGCATGGAACTCCCCAAGGCACAGGGATAAAAGGAAATCAATCATGGTTTTGACACTTCCTGAAGGAAAGTGTTTAACATACAGGAGATCCATCACAACCACTTGTCAGATAAGCCACCCTGTGCTTGTAGTAACCTGAATATGTGGCATGCCTTAAATGAAATTAAGCTGTTATTAAAGGCTGCAGAATATCCAAACTCTGCACCAGACTCCTTGTAAAGCATCCTGCCAATTTCTGCCTGTCTTTTTAAAAGCACACCCCTCCCATGGCAGGGGACAAATGGATTTAACTTCTGCTGCAGCTCTTGGTGCAAAACTAGCAAACTCACCATTAATCATTGATCTGGCTTGTCAAGCTCCAGCATCAATTATTGCAGCTCTGGCACACGGGGCTTTGGAATTAAAAGCATCCATAACCTTTGTGTGGAAAGGGCTTCCTCTTTTTGGCTTAAGAATACCATTTTTCTTGCACAGCTCACTCATGCCTTCTGTACAGGTGGCTGTTTCCCAGCTCAGGTTAAACCTCTGAGTTGATTAAATGACAGCAGTAAATGGTACCAGACAGAGACCTCCATAAGCAAAAAGTTGTTTTTTTCTGGAGCTGATGCTCTGTTCCCTCCCCAGAGTTCAGAGGAACCTCTGTCCCACTCTCTCTGGGGGAGAATGGAAACTGCTGTATCCCTGTTTATTTTTCCTCAGTATGAATGTCTTTCAGTTTTAGGTTTGTAAGAATATCTCTGCTTTTCATCCATTCCAGCTATGACATATATTTGATAGGTAGAAATGGAAGTTATGGCCATCGGGGATGGGAGATGATTCAGCTGACATTCCCCTGGAGTAACAGGATTCAGGTTGGCTCCTGGAGGATGGGAAAATGGCTCTGACAAGGAATCCTGAAATCCAGGGCTGGGGAAATATGTTTTTGTAATTACACTTGTTGATGAGGAAAGGATAAGCAAAGGATGGAGCAGTATTTCTTTTCTGACCCATCCGAGAAATACTAGCCTGCCAATTTTAGAAATCTATGAAAAATCACCTTGTAGTTACTAGGGCTGGGAGTTACACTGAATTACAGAATCCTTAGAGCAATATTTCTGAGAGGTTTTATATAGACACATTTCTTAGCACTGAAAAACAGGGAAATAATACCACACATGGGATTTGTGGGTTGGTAAATGAAAGCAACACTTGCTCTTAGCAACATGAGTGCATAAAAGAGCTGAGTCTTCCCTCTGACCTCAGTGGATGTTGCAATCCACAAATTAATGCTCACATTCTACCTGCTCATGGGTTGCTGCTCCAAAACTGGCATTTCTGAGGGATCTTCACTTCCAGAGGTGTTGGTTGGTCTCAGGTGTGGGCAGGCAGCTATTTTGTCACCATTTCCTCTTGTGTTTAATGGTTGGATTGGGAATTTCTTTGCCTTCCATGGTTCACACAGCACCTATTTCAAGGCAGTTTTTATCCTTCAGTGGCACCACATGCTGAGGTGAATGTGTTTATGGAATGTTAAGATTAAGAAGAAATTGTGGGATATGAGAATGGGGAGAAGTGCAATGCACAGCACCAATTTTTTTTTCCCCATCAGGATTATCCAGCTAGAGTAAATCACCAAAATATTACTGTTTAGAGCCTCACATGTAGCTCTGTCCCTGGATGGAAGAGAATCAGTGGGTGCCCCATCCCTGGAAGTGTCCAAGGCTGGGTTGGACAGGGCTTGGAGCAACCTGGGACAGTGGAAGGTATCTCTGCCATGGCAGGGAGAGGGAATGGGTAACCTTTAAAAACCTCTTCCAGCTTGAACTATTCTGTGATCCTATGAAGTGCATCCAAGTGAATGAGAAAAAAATAAAAATCTCATTTATTTCAGAGGGGAAAACCACGGGCATTTGCACAAAATATTTTGAAGCAAATGTTTCCTTTTCATTTATCTGCTTTATTAGACAGGAAAAATTGGTCTCTGGACCTTACCAAAACACATACCTTAAATCAACCCAAGCAGCTAAGGACATTAAGCCAGTGAGCTCATCACATCCTTTGCTTTCATGCCTGACCTGGAAGCTAAATTAATAAACAGATTTCTGCCTTATCTGGCCAGTCAGGTGTGGGAGCAGACAAGAAAGCATGGTGAAGGTTTGTCCTTCAGATCTGGGCAGCAAACTGTGAGTGCTCCAAGGCTGAAGGGCAGATCAGTACCCTGACATCTCTCCATGGCCTCAACTCCAACCCAGCCAGGAGGAATTGCTCAGATAAACGCTGAGGCCGTGGGAGCTGGTTGAACTGCAGTCCAGTGTGGTGGAAATTCAGAGCTAATGACTTCATCACGACCTATGAGTAAAGCCCTGGCCTTTCTGGTGGGGAGCTGAGTCACTGCTGAGCAGAGCAGAGCAGAGCAGAGCAGCCCTTGGTGTCTCCCAAACTCACTGCTGCTGGAGCAGAGACCCTCAGGAGGATCTTGTGCTGTGAGACCAGGAGAAGCTCCTGAGCCAACCCTCTGCCAAAAGCTGCTCTCAGAGGCCTTTCAGGGTGGAAATGCACAATGCTGAGGTGTATTTGGGGAAGCCTTTGTGTGGTACCTTCACTGCCCTGGGAAAAATGACACAAAAAGGGCTTTCATTTTGCTCTAAAAGCAGAGAGGGGAAGTTGAAGAGACCAATGGGCTACAGATGTCCTTTTTCTGAAGAGAAACAGAGAAGTTGCTACTTCCTATTGTTTGATTCACAAATTAGGGGAAATGAAATTACCATCACTCATTGGTTGGGTCATTTGGGGTCCTGAACAAGCTGGTCTCGTGGGTGGCATCTCTGTCCATGGCATGGGGTTGGAACAAGGTGATCTCTAAGTTCCTTTCCAACCCAAACCATTCCATGATTCTACGCCTGCACCTTTCTGGAACATTCCAAACCCCCATACACTGGCCTAACCTTAAACAAACCCATGGGTTTGGCTGTGTTTTGGCAGTGAAATAGAAGGGATGGAAGATTTTAGTGGTTTGCTATTTCCTCCCCAGACAAACAGAATCACTCCAAAAAAACATGGAAGAGTTTGGGGAGCTTGGAGATGGGTGACAATGTAGATCCCACTCATCCTCTTGCAATTTCCAGCCCCACAGATGTACAGAAATGGAGAGTTTTCTGCCAGGAATTCATTTCCACAATTGATTTTGCCAATCCACTCACCTTCCCCATCATTCCCTGGTCCTTCAGGACTCTGAACATCTCTCCCTGGTCCCAGAGGACTCTAAGCTGACTGTGGATTTTGGGGATCACTCTCTCAAGTGGGGTGTCAGCCACACATCCATTGGGGAGCCCCTGCCAGATGCTCTCAGAGCTCCCCTTCTCCCATCACCAGGAGGGCTGTGCTGGGAAAAGCAGCTGCCAAAAATGGATTAGTGAAACCACTTGTGCCCCGTCACAAGCTGGATTACAAATAATAAGTCTCATCAGGAGGCTCAGTTTAATTGCTCGGATTATGGCAGCAGTGGAGAGGAGAGCTAACAGGAGATGGGTCTGGGGAAATGTGTTCTCTTGACTTCCCTCCCAAACTGGAGGAGAAAACTGGCCCCGGATTCAGTTTTGCCTTTGATTCCACATAATGACTAAATCCTGCAAAGATAATTGGTGTTATGACCATTTGTGCTGGCAGCTGTACTCCAGTACTTTTTAAAATCATTATCTGTTAAGACATTTGCAAATATACAGTGAGCCTTGCAATGCCTCATTAAAGCACTGAGGAAGACAGTCATAAATTTTATTGCCTCAGCATTACATGTTGGAGTCATAATAGTGCAGATCTGTTCTGAATGTATAAATTCCCTTATCGCTTCAGCAAAATCTCCTGGTTTTCTGCTTTGGAGAAGGGCATAAAAATGAAAAATGCCATCAGCATTCAAACAGGGAAGCCTGGCTGGCCCCATTTTTTTTTCATTTAAGGAAAATGCTTGCTCTAACCACGCAGACAATGTATTTTAAAATGTAACCATACTAAAACATCAGATAAATGCTATTCCTGCAGCAATTTTAGGCAATAGATTTATCTATGTTGTTTTACTTCCAGCTCACTGTTTCTCTTGATAACACATTAACTTTTATTTCAGGGTCTCTATCCAAGCTTATTGAGGTCAGTGGAAAAATTATGATTGGTTTCTTTCAGTTTTGCATCAAACCCTTGATCCGGACATCTCAATTTTTATTAGGAGAGAATAGAATAAATTTGCTAGTGGTTTAGAAAAATTATTTTCCCATTGGCTTAGAAAAATAGGGTGTTATTAAATGGGGCTGAAACACAGAAATTTGTCTGATATCATTCTGTATTCTAGGGATGACAGGCCTCTAGACTGTCTTCAAAAATTTGCAGTTTGCTGTTGTAAATTTGTACATACAAAAAAGAAACTTTAGTAAGAGTTTAATGCCGTGAACTTCCCAGAAGTTTAATAGTGTTTGAGAGACAAAAAAATCCCATTGAGTCACCTGTGCCTTATTCCACAGGAACCTGGTAGATAAATGAGTACAGATAAATATTATTTAGCCTGATGCAATCCCCACAGGCTGGGATCAGCTTCCCACTGTTCTTCCTGCTCTTGCTCTCTGCAGACCCTTGGATGTGGGAAGGAACTTTGCAGGGTGTGTTTTCTCCCTGATGTGCACACAAGTCCCCTCGTTGTGCAGCTGTGTATTTGCATGCACATCCCAGGAAAATAAATCCCGTTTGTTGGCTCCTCAGAAGGAGTTAATCTCTTTAGGATGGAGCCATCTATCCTGTGAGGCCAGAGAGAGTTGCATTAAGTGTCAGAGATGCTGGAACATCCACGCTGGAGTTTCACTGCCACTCTGACATGGGGAAGGAGATCCAGAGCAGGGACAATAAGATGACACTATCAATACAAAGCCAGCTTTACCATCATCATCCCCAGTGATTTAATTCAAGGGTATGAGATCATTCCCTTTCAGTTAATGGAGAAATACAGCCTGTGTTTGAAGGACTGAACATTTCCACAGAGGTAAAAATACCACTTGCTCACAAATTGATCAAAGCCTTCACTTGCTTTTTGGAGCTGGATTGCCAAGCAGCATCCTGGAATACTTTCCTAAACTCTGCAGGAGAAGGGAATTCCTGCCCTACACTGTGAAATGGAGCTGGGACAGCATCAGCTGGGATGGTGGGAGCAGGAAAGGGACACAGGAATATCCTTCAGGCTCCAAAAAATACTCCCCTGTGCCATGAATGATGGAGCAAAACTTTAGACTGATCCATAACCACTGGATTCCTGACATGGCCCAGCAGCTGATCCCTCCACAGCTTCTTCCATCCTCCTGCATCTCTCTGCTACCCTTGTTAAGAACAGTTTTAAAAGGACAGAATTAAAGCAAAGACCTTTAGGGTTTGTCATTTCACAGGCAAGACAAAAATCTATTAAAAGAAAACTAAACAAGTAATCCTAGGAAAATCTTACCAATAAATGAGAGGCCCTGGAGTGTTTTGATCGCTGAAGCTGTCCAGAGGCGTTGCCAGTTTTTTTTAACCAGCATGATGGAAAAACTCTTCCCTGGGATAGATTGGCTTTGCCAAGTGTTGGGAGAATGGGTTTGGCCTTGCTGAAGCTGAGGGTGGAGTTGGGAATGAAGTCTGGCTCTTGGTTGAGCCCTGGCTTTGAACTGGACTGGGGAGACAGGAGCACCTCTCGCCATGGTTTAGGAACTGCCACAAGCATTAAAACTTCAGCTTTTTCTTTACCCCCTGCCTTTTTTCCAAGCTTTAGGTTTCTTCCTTCTCCTCTTGGACTCTCTCATGATTTTGGGAGCTTGACCTGTGAGCAGTGCTGACATCCCAGTGCTGACATCCCAGTGCTGACATCCCAGCCCTGTGCGGCTGCACAGCCCACAAACCTCCGTGGGCAGGAAGTCACCTCACCTCTGCAAACAAATTAAACTGATAACTAATAATTGCCCTGTCCCCCCACCTTCAGCCTGAACATCTCAATGCATTTAAGAACACAACTGGCACCTTTTTAAGGGCTGGCACTGCTACCTCTCACTCTGAGTGGGCAGATTAGAAGGGACAAAGCCTTGGCTTGGCTCCCCAGAATCCCAGTCAGCTTCTGAAGACACACCAAGGCCAGGCAGCTGGCCCAGGCTGATTCCTGTCTGGAGCAAGAAGTCATTCAGATCCGAGTCAGATCCTCATTCCTGCCTTGTGTGGGATGTTGTACAGCTGTGTGCTTGGTCAGGGGACAGCCCAGCCCTTGGTGAGCCTCAGTTAAACTCAAATGTGTTCTTACTGAGACACCTCCAGGGCAGGAAGGACAGGATTCAGCATCTACAGGAAATCATTTTAGGATTAAACACAGGAAAGAGCTTTCTCCCCTCTTTTACTTTACATTTGGAAATTAATATATTGTCCCTAGTTGCATAGTTAAGGGATATTGATGTAAGAGAGAACTGATTTTTATCAAATCCCAAGCATCTCTGGTGCAGCACTTTTATTTCTTTTAAGCAATCCCACAAGAATATGAGGATACAGGACAGCAGAGAAATCTGCAGCATGATATTAAAAAACTGGATAATTTCACCAACACCCCGTGCTGATATCACAGTTTTCATTACATTCCTGTTACACCAGCACATTTCAGTGCTTCTTTTCAACTCAGCCAGAGACTTCTGCAGGAATTCCTGTGCATTCTCCTTCAGCCTCAGTGCTGAGCATCAGAAGCTGCCCCGAGGAGAAACCATGTGAATTTTTGCTTGACACAGCTGATGTGCAGCTCCATGTGGGACAGTGGGCAGATGAGCAAGTCTGGGGCTGTGGCACTGCTGTGAGCTGACCTCCCCTGAACTTTACACTGGTGGGAACCAAGCAGCTCCAAATGTTTTGCAAATCGACCCTCCTGCCCAGGAAAAACCAAAGGCAAATTTAATTTCGGGTTAAGCGGAGAGGTCAAATGCTCTCGTTGCAATGGGAAGGACTGAAAGGAAGCCTGGGCTTTTCAAGGGTCAAACTTGGGCTGCTGCAGAGGAAGAGAGGCCTCTGCTCCTTGGATCCATACCAGGGAAGGCTCTTGTTTATGTTGGGGTAAATGAGAGCAGCATCTGGCTGAAGGCAAGAGGCTCATCCACTCAAGCCCTTTAATAAGTTCAGACATGGTGCTTATCACTTCTCATTAAAACATAAAAGGAAGCCAAAAAGGAAGAGCACAGTTTGTTCCATTTCCACTCCAATTAGATGCACTTTGTTGTTTTCTGGATCATTCACCCCTGGTTCAATTTAAGGTTGTTTTAAGGAAGGCTAATCAGCCCTTTAACCAGAGAATCCTTGGCCTCCCACTGCTCTCTTGCAGTGGTGTCTAATCAGGTAGAAGGAGCATTTCTGCTTTGTGTGAAGGCTGATGCTGACCTGAAGAAGTGGCCACTCAGTAAATCACCACTGAGGGCTGCCACTGTGCTCTCAGTGATGTTGCACTAATAAATGAGATATTACATGTCCAAGAAAGAGGCAAAGGACCTGGAGATGTGTCAATAAAGGAATGGCCTGCGTGCACATCCTCCTTAGGTTTTCCACATTTAATCCTTTTCAAGCAAGGACCAAAGGAAACTCCTCCCATGACCAAATGTGGGCTGAAAATAGGTCTTGTGATGAACAATTCAATTTTTCCTCAGTTTTTCAGCAAAGCAGAACACAAGTGGTACATATGGAAGAGGGAAGGCTAAGCACATGTGGTTGTTCCCATGTAGGCAATACTGTGAGGAAACCCACTCTTGGATTAAATTCATTAACCCCTCACTACTGTCCTGGTGCTCCAGTTGCTTCCCATTTGGACATGTATAGCATAGAGGAAAGCAGCCAACACTGATTAAGGAAAAAAGATGAAATGGGATCATGAATTGCAAAATCAATAACTTGTCCAATGCTCAAGCATTAAAGAAATCTCTTAAGAAGTCCTCTTAAGAAGGACAAGAGAATAGATTTTTTTTTTTTTTTTTTTTTACTGTCCATTATCACAATCCATTTACACCATGAGCACAGGAGCTCTCCAGGTAACCAAAGCTCTACTCTTGATCTTTACTTCCCTGCCTTTCAGAAGTGGTGATGGAGATGAGGCAGAGATGATGGTGGCTGGGATTCTGCACTGGAGCAGGAGGAGAGAGGGAAATTCTTTGCATGTTTAACTCTGCTCACTTCACCAGGGCTGATGTTGGGCTATTGTCTTGCTACAATATGGTTTTATATTTTTATGAATGGGCTATTTATGCAGCTTCTATGGAAGATCTTCATCTGGGGGAGAACAATGGTTAGTGATGAGGCTGTGCTTCACAGGGTGGCAGATCTGACACCCGAGGGCCCCAGTGAGCCCATGGAAGATAAATCCATTGTGTTTAGATTTGAATAGAAGGAACGATGTTCAAACTTGAAGCAGCACCCCCATTGTTTGACACCCTGAAGAAGCTCTCCCAGTGCTTTGCTTCTGGGTGAGAGGAAGACAGGTAGCTCTTGTTTCTTCTTGCTGGGAGCTCAGCAGGATTTGAGGCAAACATCTTCTTCAAACAGCTTTTTGCAGGGCTGTGCCTGAGCCTGGCTCACACTGCTCCTGGTGGGACTGCAGCAGGACCTTCATTCCCACCTTTCCCACCTCTCTGCTGGCAAATTTCTAAGTGCTGCAATGGCAATTTGCTTCTGAGTGGAAACATTAGCAGCATGAATATGTTTATAGGCTCAGCAGGAGATCTGGCACGGAATAAACTATGCATAGTATTCTTACATAATTACTCTCAAATTTTACACTTGGAAAGCTGTCAGGTTTTTTCTCCTATTATTTCCATTTTTTTCTCTGTGTCACTTCTATTTTTTTTACCATCTCTGTGACATCTTGGGTGGCAAACACTGGTTATTAATGTTGGATTTGTGATGCTGGCATTGGTCAGGTTCCTCAAATACAATTGCAAACACCTTCTTTGATCTCCTGCACAACACAGTCGAAAGGAACCGAGTCAATAATTCTGTCTTCAGCTCATAAAACACACTTGAAGTATAGCCTATCTCTCAGGGAGTTATTGTCTTGATGCATTGGAACTCAGACCTCAAAAAATGGGGACTCCACCACATTTTCCTTTCTCATAGACTTCAAATGAAAAGCTGGTGAGCCACCATCCCCTAGGCCTAATTTTCTCTGCATACAGCACTGACATAGACAGCAAGTGGGAAAATAACTTCAATATGCTGTGAAAAGAATTACTTTTAAATTAAAATATTCCTGTCTGATGTAGCATAATAAACTCCCCCTTTTCACACTCAACCAGCCTCAGTGCCTGAGCCCAGCAGGCAGAGCAGTGTCCTCACAGCACCTTTGTGACTTGCTGACATCTCTGGTTTCCATTGGGCTGGGCTGGAAGACCTCCCAGCAGGAGGGGATGTGTGGTGTGGTGCCATCAGCTGTGGTAACAGCGTGTGACAGCTCAGCTTCACACCAGGGACATGGGGCAGCAGAGAGAATGGAAATGAAGCAATTAAAGCTTGGGGGAAAGCAACATTTTCCATGGGTGGGAAGTGCCATTTGTGAGCAGCTTCCCCTCCTGACTGCACTTCCTTTTCCCTGGCAGGAGAGGATGCAGCAGTTGCAGGTTTTCCTTGAGCTCTCTGCCCCTCAGAGGAGGGGAAACAGTGGGGTGACAATTCCAAAGGGTGAAAACATGCACTGGGACCAGGGCTCTCCCCTAACCAAACATGCTGGGCACCATCTAGCACAGAATCCCAGGATGGTTTGGGTTGGAAGTGACCTCAAAGATCACCTGGTTCCACCCTCTGCCATGGCAGGAACACCTTCCACTGTCCCAGGTTGCTCCAAGCTCCATCCAACCTGGCCTTGGACACTGCCAGGGTTCCAGGGGCACCACAGCTTCTCTGGGCACTCTGTGCCAGGGCCTGCCCACCCTCACAGGGAACAATTTCTATCTAATATCCAATCTAAACCACTCTCTGTCAGTGTGAATCCATTCTCCTTGTCCCATCACTCCATGCCCTTGTCCAAAGTCTCTCTCCATCTTTCTTGTTGGCTCCTTCAGGCACTGGAAGGCCTCAGTTAGGTCACCCCAAAGCTTCTCTTCTCCAGGCTGAGCAATCCCAATTCTCTCAGCCTCTCCTCACAGCAGAGCTGCTCCATCCCTCTGATCACCTTGGTGGCCTCCTCTGGACTCACTCCAGCAGGTCCTTGTCCTTCCCATGCTGGGGACCCCAGAGCTGGAGGCACAATTCCAGCTGGGATAGCAGGGTAGAGGGTCAGGCATGAGTCTTCCTGCCCAGTTAGCTGGGAAAAGCATGAAGCCTCCCTAAGATTATTTATTCATGAATACTGAGAGGAAGAACAGGCAAAATTGTGATTCCTGGGGTATAGAACAGCATCACATCTCCATAAGATGCAGCAGGAATCCTCTTGTTCCTGACAGATTCACATCTCTTTCACAGCTCTGAGTACAGCACTGCTTTCTGACTCTTTTATTTTTAATAACCATAGAAGTTTAGCTGTCTGTTAAGCTTAATGAGAATAATTAGACTGGATCTGGGGGAATAAAATAGACATAGTGTTGGTTTAGCACCATGCTTTTCCCCAGGGACACTGTTCTGGTGGCTGAGAGACTGGAAGAAATCATCTTTAACAATGAAAAAAGACTTGGTGAGTCATTCCAGCTATGAAAGGGATTAAAATATTTTTAAACAGAAGAGCAGTTATTAATAAAGTGCAGGAAATGATAGGGAGTTATTGCACTTTGAGCAAAAAGACAAACACGACTCCCTCCCACATAGTACCCACTTTGATGAAACTCGCCCTCCCTCTTAAATCTTATTTTTATTCCCTCTCAACTTTCTTTCAAAACTTGTTTACTGAAGTGGCCATGATGTTATCCTTTCTCTGGGTGGATACTCCCCTGCAGTAAATGGTTTCTACTTCTTAGTCTCTGCAGCTGGGAAAAACATCTCCACTCTTTGTTCAAAATGGCAAAACCTCAGGAGCCACTGCAAGTGTCCCAGACCTCCTGCATCCTCCTGAGGCTCCTTTCTTCACAGATTTCTCATTAATACAGAAAGTTTTACCTGTGCCACGTGTCTGTGCAAAGAGAACTGCTAGTAAGTTTGGTCATACTACATAGGAATGGCTGCAGGATTTGGCCCCAGTGCTATTCTGACTGCAAAATTACAACTGGGGAAAAGAACTGTGGTAAATTTGTTTTCAAAGTCCTCCACCACCCAAAACGTTCTCACATCCATGCAACCCATGGCTTTCAGAGTTGTCACCTGGCACCAAGGACAGGACATTTTCTCTATACTCTATTTTAACCTTTGACTTCATTTTGGAAGATAAATTCAAAGCATTCAATTATTTCACAAGTCCTTTTGTGTGCTGACATTTCCTTCCCCGCAAATATCATAATGCACCTTATTTTTCTCTTGATAAGTTTATGAATTTTACTTTTAACTTCTCAAAGTATTTTGGCAGCTTCCCAAGGGAATTCAAAACAATCCACCCAACTTCAACTGAAGTGCGAAGTCTTGTTAGTTTGAGTGGTTTTTGACAGGAAAGTGTTTTCCCCAGAACCTTTGCATCAACTCACTGGTTCTCCAGACCAAAATGTCCAAACTGTCCCCCACCTCACCCAGGAGGTTTTGCACAGCTCTGCTTTCTGGCTGCATGAATAACTTTGTTCTGATTTACTCTGCTTCCTTCCTTTCATCGCCAGTAATTGGATCCCAGTGCTGGAAAACAGCCCAAACCCCAAGTTTCATTTTAGTCCACGGTGCTTTGCTTCTGTGATAGCCACTTTGCAAAGCACAATTCCCCTCAGCTACCAGCTCGTATTTATTGTTATAAATCCTATGAAGCACGGGAACACGAGGGAAAAATGTCCTTCTTCATCTTGAAAACATAATACTCAGTGGCTGGAATGTGCCAAAATGGAAAAAACCAATTCTTTTATGATGTATTTGATCCATGTCTAGTGCTGTGGAGGGAAGACACGATCCAGAAAGCTAAGAGCCACAAAGTGGATGTTTCAGAGGAAATAAACAAAACCAAATTCTTATTTTTCCCCCTTTTAATTTTTTTTTCTTTTTAAACTGATGCTTCTATTGTCATAACACCTCAAGCCCTTTTTGAGAAAACCACAAGTTAAGGCTCATTCCCTTGCATTCTCTCGGAGTTGAAAGATGATGCTCTGGGGCATTGAGTTTAATATCCCTATTTAATATCCCTTTAGTCTGTCCCTGCTTCCCTGTTTTAACATTTGTGACCCAGGCTCATATTTCCTTTTTGGATGTCTTCTGAACAGTGAGATGAATCTTTGTTTAATTTTGGCTCTCTTCCCCACTGCTGAGATTGTTTTATTTCTTGATCAGCTGTTATAGCAATGATTTTCTGCAATGTTTCTCTTTTTTCTTTTTTTTTTTTTCTCTTTTGGAAACTGTACATCTGCTCTTGGCATCTGTTCCATATCCTTTATGAACACTGAAGCAGGGAATTTATTTAATTTTTTTTTCTTGCAGACGCTGAGCCTATTGTCTGGAAATTATTTTTTTTTTGCCTTAAAATTCTATAGTCTCCTTCATCAACACTTTTCTCACACTGGAAACACTTCCTGTTGCTCATTGCCTGACGGAATTACATTTTATTCCATGTCATTACTTTCCATGTTATTTCTTTAGAGTCTTTAATTGCATTCAGTAACCATTCCAGCCCTTCCTGCTTATCCACCTCTTTGTTGCTCCTAGTTTACTTCTTGCCCACCCATATTTTCTTTTTTATTCATGCTACCAGTGTGTACTTAATGACATTCCCAGTCTCTGAACCTACCAGAAGTCATCTTCAAAGCTGTGGCTTTTCTACTCTGTGTCACTTTGACCTCTTTATTCCACAGAATTTCACTGCATTTCCTCTGTTTGAACATAAACATCTCTTTTTTTCCATTTCTCCTGCCTCACAGTACGAAGCAAACCACTTATGCTGAAGAGTTTTAGTCTCATTGAAATATTTTGCTCTTGATAGGTTCAACTCAAGTGGAGGATCCCTCTCTGTGTAGTTTTTGCATTAGATTTAGCACTAAAAAAAAACCCTCGTGCACCTCAGCAAAGTGCTTGACTAATGCATTTATTGCCCCAACTTGTTTGTGTCTGTGAAGTTATCATCTTTCATCTTGAAGTATTATGACACACTGCTGGCCACTAAAGTGGAAATGGACAAACACACAGCTTGGTTTATAACAGATCTTTAAACAGATTTTTTAATGCTTCACTGAAAAATTACCACCAGAGGTTTTGCTCTCTGGAGAGTGCCAAGAACTCACAAAGCCCAGCAGTTCCAGCACAGGGGCACAGGGAATGTGAGCCCAGCTCAGACCAAGCGTTTCTAAACCTCCATGGGCTGCTGGATGTGCAGATTCCCTGCAGCTGGAGGCAGTGACCCTGCAAAGCTCAGAGCTCCTGGTGAGCAATTCCACCATCAGCAGCACATCAGCCACCCTGGGACTCAAATATCAGAAGCATCAGCACAGCTTGGACCTCTTCGTGTGGTAATTGTGCAGAGAAAGGAGTGTCTCCCTCCTCCATCACCCTCTCAAAACAAAAGTCAAGTGGGGGAAAGTTTGTTTTCCCTCCCACGTGTAAGCAAGAGAAGGAGGAGATCTGTAAAACCTAAGTGTGATACAAACACTCAGCAAATGCATGAGGAATTCAAGACCAGCCCCAAAAAGACAACCAACATGTAAAAATATTAAAAAATATTAAAAATCAGAAATTCAGGAAAAGAAGCCAATTCCAAAATGGACTTTAAAATCCTTATTAGCTAACTGAAAGCAGGACCCTTATATATATTTTTTAAAAATTTTCACACTAAGAATTCTGTGGCCATTAAATATTTTCTCCTTAAATCACTTTGGAACTCGAGACCCCAGCCTACTCTCCAAATTAACTTCATAGGTTATATTTCGAGATGATGATTTAAAACCAAAAATCAGTAGGATGTAACCATCTGCAAATGCTAGCAGAGCTCAGTGGACCAAAGTTTTCCTGATTTGTGCCATAAGAGATTCACTCATTGTTCATGTTTTGGTAGATCATATATTCTCCCTTTGGAATATATTTAAAAATTGGAATGGCATCAGAGAACTCATGTTACAGAGAAAACTTTGCAAAATTTTCTAGTGTTATTTCCCCTGAATTCCACATTCCTTGGGGATAATGGAACAGATCCATCACACTGATGCTAAAAAGGTTTATGGCAGTGAATGGAAAGAGTTGGAACTCCTCATCCCACTGGCGTTTATTGCTGTTGGTGGAAAAGAAACACCTCCTTTGGGGGAAAGGCTGGGGGAGAACTGGGCTGGGAAATCAGCCACGTGCAGACAAAGGGATTTCCATTGATATTTTAATGCAGAAAATTGCGAGAAAAGCATCCGAGCGTTCATTTGGACAACATGAACAATCAAAGGAAACCAAAGCAAAGAGCAAAGACAGCTTGTTGGCAGATGGAAAAGGACTGGGAAGTTAATGGCTTTGGGGAGGGCTGCCCTGTGCCTGAGCACAGCACATCTGGTTGGACCCCTGTCCTAGAAGGAACAATGTAATAATTGTGAACTGAGCTGGCTTTAGATTCCCTCACTGAAAAACCTTCAAATAAAAGCTATAGTCTAGATGAGATGAAACTGTACCATTTCCTTAGAGTGAGGAAATCCACATCCAAACCAACTGCAGCCAAGTCTGACAACATGAAGTTGTGTTTTATGAGCAGGAAAAAGAAAATCCACATTCATATCTTCCAGAAGTTAGTAGGAAAAGGGTTTTCTGTTATAGAAAAACCTGCTGCAATGGCCACAACTCAGATCAGATCCCTCACAGATTTGGACACTGTAGTTTATCTCATTTTTAGCATTTTATTTGGTGCAAATATAGATGTTCCATGCATCTATCACTTTAAACCTTTCACAGTGGCATGCAAATTACTTAAACAGTACACTCATTTGTACATAATTTTTGGACATATGCTGACAAGTACAGTAGAGTTTTGTCAATTATCCTAATGAAAAATTGGTTTTCAGAGCCTGGCTACTGAAAAGAAATTGGCTGTTTATAGCATGTGTGATGTTTTTAACTTGCTGAGGCGGCTGCAAATGAAAATTAATGATTAATCTCAGCACATGATGCAGGAAGCAAGAAGGGATTGTGCATGTGAATTCTTAGTTATCCAGCCAAACGAACTCACTGCCATGTGAGAAAGTCTCACAGCTCCACTGAGGAGGAAAAAGGAGCTGAATGTTGCTGTTGGTGGTGAATAACTGAGAGTTCCTCTCGCCTCTGCCTCGCTCTCCAGGTGACACCTGTGGGCAGCCAAAGCCACCTGAGGTGAGCAGAGATGGTGCTGCCAAGCAGGAAATCATCCAGACAGTGCAAAGACCTCAATTATATCATCACTCTAATCTTTTTAGAGCTTCATCAGTGCTGTACATTAAATTAGCTGAGCTGTTATCATACCTGTGCCAGGTTGCTCCTTGCAAATCAGCCACTGATGCAGCACAAACATCGCTGGCAGAAAAACACTAAATAAACACATCTCTCCAGCTGCCCTCTTTGAATTACATTCCTAAAGCTTTCATTAAGCAATTGGTGAATTTTCTCAAACTTGCAACCTCACACAACACAAACCATATATTTTTTTCCTAAAGAAATGTGTGTCTCACATAAGTTCATGGACACTTGCTTTTGAACTTAAAAGTTTCCCAGGTTTCTCTGGTGCTGCAATGGAACAAGAAGGGGAGATTTACACCTGGCCTTACCTTCTGAGCATGCCTGCATGGAAGCTGAGGCTATGAACCACACTGAGAAACTGGTTTTATTCACAGCATTCCGGGCTGCAGGCTGCAGCATTCTTCAGCCACCAGGAAGATGAAGACAGCTCTGCTGATATTAAACTTTATCACTCGGTGTTGTTAATTAACATAAGTAAACACTTTGCCTGCAGAGAATGGGATAATGTGGTGAAGAAGTTTGTGAAATATTCACAAGAGCCATAAGGACAGAGCCATGAGTGTTGTGGGAAACTTCTAGGAGTCTCTCTGATTATGAGTTTTTGGAGCAGGTGTTTTCTGTGGTTCTGATTTCTAAAGAGCTCATGTAGTTTTTCATCTTGGTTACTGAAGTTCTGTGTATAAACAACACCAAAATCATCAGCTATTTATTTTGTGTTTGGGGACTGTCAAGAGGAGCAAAATGATCTGCAAATATGGTTCAAATCAGCATTATTTGACATTTTGATGCACTCAGGGCACATCCAAAGGCATGAAAACCCTGCAGTGTTGAATAGACAACTTTACAGCTGGGAGACTTTTTAGACTTTTGTTTATGATTGAAGCTACAAGCCACAACCCATCCTAGCAAAAAGACTGGGCTAAAGCCAGGGTTTTGAAGTTTTCCAGAGTGAGCATTAGCATTAAAAAAGGTGGCACATTTGTGTTATAGCCTTAGTTTTCATGAGGCAAAAAGAAGTGAGCTTCAGGTCTTCTCTCAATCCCTGCACTGCACCTAAAACAGGCTCTCTGCTCAACTTTTACCACTCAGGGTCTTGTATTTGTTACAGACTGCCCAGGTAGCAACTATTTCCTGACACAGTCTAATGTTTGTCATTGTAACAACCTGTTTCAAATTGTGTGGATTAAACAGACACTTGGTGGAAAAAAGCCCACCACCTGAGGCTGTAATTAGCAGCTGCCTACAAGGAGCAACCTTAAATCCTGACAGTTTTTAGCTTTGCTGTATGGAATGCACCCACCTCTGTTCGGGTTTGCAGTTCAGCTGCACCATACTCCCTGAGCTTCTCCAGGTTTGCAGGGTGAGGGCTTTAATTAATTAATTGTCCCTGGCTGATGGGACAGAGGGGCACTCATGAAATCCCTGGGAAGGCTGAGAGATGTGAAATTCCTTCACCTGCCTGCACGCAGGAGAAGAGTCAGGCTTTTTGTGGAAGTGGAGATGGCAGAAGTTGTCTCTCTCTGCCAGCCCAAAGCAGGCACCAGCTGGCTGTCCCTGCCCCTGGGATGGTGCCAGCAGCAGCTCTGGGCAGGCTGAGACACTGTGGGCATCCCTCACCCACCAGCAGCAGCTGCTGGGCAGGGGATGATGGCAGGGAATGCTTCCCTTGCCATCCCCATGCCAGGAAACAATGGGAACAGATGGATCATGGATGGGATGTGCAGCAAATGGAGCTGCAAGGGACCTGGAAGAGCCGTGGAGCTCTTGCTCTGCAGGGGGACTCCAGGCAAGGAGAGCTTTAAAAATGATGGGAAGGTGTGAGGTGACATCAACCCCCCCAAAACTGAGTCCCCAAGCAAGATGGAAATGTTAGCATTCCTCCTTCTTGCTGTGGGGTTACAGCAACCAGCAGGCATTGTCCCTGCTCACGGCAGGGGTTTGGAGGGATGATTTTTGGAAGTTCTTTCCCACCCAGACTGTTCCATGAGCCTCAGTCACCCCTGAGCAGCAGCAGGAACAGCCTCACACCTCAGCTGGAGCTCCCAGCCTGCTTTTCAAGGATAAACTACTTCCAGTGATTAACTATTCTTTTTATTAGACTTTTCTTGATACTTAACTTGGCTCTTCTGTTGTATCCTTTATGTTTACTGCATCCTTTATGTTTATTGCTCTTTCTCCTCCAGGCACAAGCATTTATTCCCTCCCTCCTTATTACTGCTTTTACCTATTTGCCAATATCTGTCTTTCCCTGGCTGAACAGACCACAGACCCTTCAAATGCTCCCACTTTTTTAGCCGTGGGATCAAATCCCACTCCATTCACCTGCAGTGCAAGGCCAGGTGGGACCTTGCTCAGCACCCAAAAAAGAGAGGAGCCTAAAGCCAACCTGGACTTTGCCAGAGACCCACAGAGAGAAAGAAGGACTTAAAATTTGACAAGAATGGCCAGATATAATCTCAGCTCACTTTCATTCGTGGTGCCCAAGGATCCTCCCCACCAGTAGCATAAAATAATGGAGATGCCCTCTTTTGGAAGGTTTGACTCACCTTCCCCAGCACCCTGGCACTGCTGCCCAGATTTCCTCTTCTCCACCTTCTGTGACAACAGTCATTTATCAACTTTCTCAAGCAAAACAGCTTAAGCTGGGCTGCTGCTGCTCATCCTAATGAGCCAAAGCCTCTTCATGTCTCTAAAAGGATTTTGGCTGTGGGAAGGTCAGAGGTAAACAATCCACCACGTCAGGCTAGATTAGATTTCACTCTAAGGCATGACACCCTTTTCTGTTATTAATGCTGCCAGGCACTCAGGAGTTTCATTAACTGCCTACAGCAAAGCCAACATGATTTTTTTTTTTTTATACAGCAGAACAGCAGTAACATGCACCAAATATTTGTGTTATAAAGGGAGGTTACCTTGAACTCTTCAACAAATTTCAGAGTTTTTTATTTTCCACTCGCTCCGCCTGATTTTCTCTCAAGGTATCCTACCTTAGTGTCCTTCACAAATGCTGATGGCTTTTTCCTCTTGGGGTGGCTCTCAGTGTTCCTGTGTCACCTCAGGGGACTGAGGCAGCTCCACCAGACTCCAGCAAAAAATTCATTTCTTATTCTGTTCCTCAGTTATTCTTTAGGCCACCACAGCCCATTGATTTGCACCTTGTGCTTCCTTTCATTTGCAAAACCTTCTCATAAGTGAGTTTATCAAGTTTATAAATTCTTTTGAAAGACCCCAATAGGCACCACCTGGTCCCATCTCATGGTTGATACACAAAGGAACAGATATGGGCAAATATTGATTAACTTAAACTGAAATGCAGCTGCAGGGGGTGGTCCAGCAGCTTTGCTCAACATATCCCAAAGGATTTCTTCCCCTGAGGTATTATAAGGGAAAAAACATCTGGGAAGCTTGTATTTGATGAAAATTAGAATGTGAATTCAATTATTACTTAGTACAGGTAAAAGCCATGGGAAAAGCATATAATAGTTCTAACCTTTTTTGAAAGAAAAAAATACATAGGGAAACAAAATAAAACCCTAAAATAAATAAGCAGGTACAGACTATGTAGAACTTTCTCTGCTTTTGCACTGCAGGTTACAGTAAGAAACAGCAAGACAAGTCCCCAAAAGAACAAAACCTTAATAATAATAATAATAATAATAATAAACTCCAATATTTATATATTAACACAAGCTATTTTCTTTTCATTCATCCTAGCATAAGAAATAGAGCTAATAACATAAAAAAGGGTGAGGGTTGGGGAAAAGCCCCTGCATCTTAAAGCCCTAACATCCCCTAAGTTCTTCACAAAGCATGAGGTACAAGCTTTTCCTAGGAAAGTCTCCACCCCACTTTAGCCTCATCCCTATAGATAAGGCAACCAATCAGCCCTGGGGGAGTTTTTCACTTTTTCTATCAGTGAGAGGTTCTCACTGTGGCTGTCATTGCTCACCAGCAGCTCAGAGCAGCCACAAGCAGAGCTCCTGCTGCAGTTCTGCACAGGAATCTCTAAACCCAGCACCAGGCTGGATTTCTGGATTTTCCTCAATCTGGCCAGGGTTGAAGGAGTGTGGGTTATGTTATGGATTATTACACTTAATTCAAACACACTTCCATGTTCCTTCACTTGCTCTGAACAATAAATCACCTTATTCAACAACCTGACCTTTGAAGACGAACAGCTTCCTTTAAGCATTGCCTCTGAATAAAGGAATTCTTGTGAAAACAGCAGAAGCAACCATTATGTAATTACAACTTCCCTGTTTACATGGAAAATCACTGAGACTAACGCTGCAGGAAGATGAAGACTTTAAAGGGGAGAACCTTGACTTTCAAGTTCCGCTGAAGAATATGAGTCATCTTTGGGACTGGGATTAAAGTAAATTTCTGCTTCAGCAGAAATAGTGTGTGACACTCCTTTTCCCCCTCTTTTTCTGGCTGCTTGATGTCTGTGGTCAGAGTCAAGCTAGGAAGGGGAGAAAATTATTGCCATGGAGGTGTTCCTGCAGCAGCCTCTCTGTTGTGATTGGGGATGTGAGATCTGCATCACCTCCAACAAGATTATCTTGGCCTCTCCAAACCCAAATTTTTGGTGATCCCAAAACCAATCATGGTCTGAAACAGGGATGTTCCCATTCTGAATTTTTTACTGGTGTGGGGAGACAAAAGGAAAGTTCTTGAAGAGTCTCGATAGAGGAGACTCTGCTGGAAGTTTTACTCTGTGCTGTTTTTCTGGTGTTGCATTTTATTACCGCTTGTTTTCTAGGTTGTGTTTGAATTATCTCTTCTTTTAAAGGTTATAGGCAATAAAAAGATAGTGCCAGCAGTTCACTGCCTGGGATAAGATACTCTCAACAACACAGTTAAAACAGGAAGGAAATATGAGTTACTTTATTGATCCCTTAGGAGGAAGCAAAGCCAAGCTGCAAAAAAAAAAATATTCTGCAGGCTATGACCTTTACAATATAGGTAGCTATAGAATAGGGGCTTGATCATGCATCTGTAGATGAACTTCTACAATTCACACCTCATTTAAGGCATTAAAAATGACATTTTTAAAAGCAGGCTGACCTTTGCTGTTTGATAGTGTGTTTAGAGTTTCCATCATCCCTGAAGGTGGAGGAGGCAACTCTGGTTTCAGCAGTGGTTGAGTTGGCACTGTCTCCCAGGAAATCTCTGGAAGACCAGGGAGAAATTCCTTGGTAAAAAAGGAGGCTATTCCAGAGAAAAGGGAGGGTTAGGAGTGAAAAGGGATGGGAAGAGAAGTTGGAGATGATGTCTTAGAGTGTCCTTCCTGTGAAGTCTGTGAAGGATCACAATTATTCCACTGCCCTTGCAGAACACTCAGAGCCAGAATCCCTTGTGAAAGAACTTTTGCTCATCACATAAATGACAGATAAAGTGCAACATTTCTAAGAAGTTGTCAGGATGGATTCTGAGTTCATCTAGCAATTCCCATACCTCTGTGCAGGCAGCTCTGTCACAGTGAGGTGAACCACTAACACAGAGCAGTAAAATATTCTGCAGAAGGCATGTGGGGAAGACTTGCACAGCCTGCAGTAAATCCATATTGCCATATGTGGTAGCCCACATTGGAGTAGGGGATTTGTGGGGATTTGGAGGACATCAGCTGAGAAAATTGGACAAGAATCAGAGGAAAGCAATTCCAGGAGCTGTGTCCACCCAGAGAGATCCTTTAGGAATATAAGAAACCTGAACCTCAAACGTTTTGATGAGCGTCACTTTAAAAATAAATCAACACATTTAAAACCAGAGCTACTGACGTCTGGTTTGGTGTGAAATAGGGACACTTGGGGGAGAAATATCAACATTAGCCAAGAACACCTTGCAGCAGAATGTGTCCTCCAGGATACACCTGAGCTTGGAGCTGCTCTTGCAGGTGTATTCCTCAAACAGGTGACAATGCTTTTGGAAAGGCCAAATTCCAATATCAGTTAAATAATTCTGGCAAATGTGGGAGACCAAGGAGGTGTAGCAAACCCTCAGTGTGGAGATACTGTTGTGGAATGTTATTGGAATCCACAGATGTGATTTGAAAACTATTAAAGGTATAAATTCCCTGGCAATGCTGTGACATTTCACTGACATCCTGCTGGTGTTTATGGAACTTGCTTTCTTCTAGGGTAACCTGAATTCTGCTTTAGGATGTAAATAATGATTGTTATTAATTTTTTAAGCCAACCAGACTGATTCAGTTGACAAAAAATAAATTTCTAGTTTCAGATATTAACTGTACAACCAGTTATTGAGAAATTTCAAAGGATTTACCTGTTCTTTCAGAGACTGGTGGCAGGTGACCTTTGGCTTGGATGATAAAAAATGGTATTGTTGCCAAGCCTAGATTTTCATCTGAGCCATAGAGTTACTGGTAAAAAGAAAACTAAGTAAGAGAAGAAGGTGAGAAATTGGTAAAGCTGCTTTGTTGGAATGGACAAAGTCTGAGGGCAAATCCCAAGTAGGGTTGGGATGGTGTGTCATGATCCACTCATAAGCAGACACATGATGGTTCATACCAGCTATGATCTTGGAGTGCAAAAAGAAAATATAAACCACAAATAATTCAACAAGTCAAGGGAGTTAAATTTCAATCCAAAGAGGAACTTTATTAATTTAGCCTGTAAAGTGGCTTGTGAGAGAGAGAGAGGGAGAGAATTGGGGAAAGACTGGGAAAAAAGGGAAGGAAAGGGGTTTATGGCTACCACCACGGGTTCACAGACGTCCAGCATCTCTGGGGGTCCCATCCAGAAAGCGTTCCTCTGCCTCTGTGTTGATCGATGTAATCTCACAGTGGGGAAGATCTTTGGAGTTCAGTCACTCCAGATCTGTCTTTTATCCCAGTCCATACACCTGGTCCCTCCTTGCCACCCTCCTTTGCTCCCCTTAATTCCTGTGGAGATACACCAAACTCCACCTGGCAGACCGCACAGGCCAAGGGAGGAGTGTCTGAGGAATGGTCGGTTTTGGCAGCAGGTTTTTCACAATAATGGGTGTCAGGGTGACAGGTGCAAAACCTTTGTCACATACCAGCTTTGGCAGCACAAGGCTTTTGTTCTGTACCACCTTAGACAGGTGCAAGGAACTCTTTCCATACCAGCTTTGGGAGGTACAAAACATTCTCTGCACAAGTCCTGCACCTGTGGTTTGTGATGAGAAATGCTGAGACAGAACTCGATTCTTTCATCGACCCTTACACGGTGTGAGCAAGAAAAAGATGTGTTGTTATTTTCTTCGAGGCTTCATCCCTGGGTGAAGGGTGCTTGGTGTGTTATTCACACAGCAAATGCCAGCTGGAGATGAGTTATGTTCCACTCAGCCCCGAAACTGTGCTGGAGAATGAATCAATTCTGAGCTACAAAGTGTGAGAAAAGCACAGAATATTTATGTGGTGTCGAGTTGATGCCCTTGAAAGTGCAGCTCCCAGGGCTGTGGCTGGGGAGCTCCCCAGATTTCAGGGAAGATCTATGGATGCAGCCCAGCTCAGCACAGGCAGCTTCGCTGGCTACCACAGAAAATGCTCATTCCCTGATGAAGTAAGTGCTATTTTTCTTTCCCAAGTTACAATCAAATTTAGAGGCAGCTGCCAAGGGAAAACAGGCAGGCTTCATTTTTTTTTTTTTAAATATTTTAACCCATTTGAGACTTTGTTAATAAAATACTTTTCAAGTATGGTCTTGCATGGGTGTTAGGACCTCTATTTATTTTTCTTGAGCAATGATTTAATACTTTTTGATGAGCTTGTATTGCACATGGGTGCTACAAATTTGAGCTCCTCTTTTCAGCACACTTGACCACCATCCTGATTATAGACAATGGCAGATTTTAGGATAACGTTGCTGGAAAATGGTGTTCAGGGAGAATTTTGGATTTTTTTTTTTTCTAAAAATAGCCTGACAATACGGCCTGACAGTCTTTATGTCTGCATAGAACAAGCTTTCCCATAATTTTCAAAAGTTGGGTAGCATTCTGGGGCTAGTTTTCAATGGAAATCAATAGAAATGAATATTCCATTCTAAATGCAACACATACACAAGTTTGTGCATGCCTGGGGGGGATTAGATTTTATTTTTGAGGTGTCACTAACTCCTGAGGTCAGGTGCCCACAACGAAATGACTGTGGGTTCTGCCACCTTTAATTCCTGTCCCCCTCACCTGTGGTTGCCTTAATTTCTGCAATGAAATTCTGCTTTATGCCTGAATTTCTATTGCTGAGCTGTAGCAGTATTGAGCAGGTAAGTGTGAGACTGAAAGCCTGGTGGGGTTCAGGTGTTCTCCACTTGTTCCACCTGAAATATTTACCTGGACACAGGGGTTTAGCTCATCCCTGAGGCTTTTTTGTTTAGTGGGAGGTGGGAAGTGAGGGATTTATGCTGAATCTGAGGTGGAAGGGGATTTCAAACCCACATCAGCCCTGTGCTAATTAACAGCTCAAGAAGACAAATCTGCTGCCTCTTCCTGCAGAAGCCCAACCACTCCCCTGCACCCACAGCTGGGAGCTGGCTCAGGGCCATGGATGGTGGGGCAGGCACAGGTCCAGCTGTCTGAAGGGAGTTTAAACCCTGCTGTTCAGCCAGCAATGTCAAATCTGTGTCAGCACTCCTGTTTGCATTGTGTTTTCCAGGCATTTAATTATTTCCATCTATTTTAAGAGTCGCCGGTGCGCTCTTGCATGACTGGACCCTGAAGCTGATGTGGAACTGCCTCTTCTTTGGTAAATTTAAACAGATGCATTATCTGATGAAGTGCTTTTTGTGATTTAGAAGCAGCAGGGGGACTGAGCACGGCGATCAATCAATATTGATTATCACAGTTTTTCCTGGGCTGGAGAAAAGTGTGCTGTAAGGAGGGATTGCAGAGCTTCAGTGCTGCTGAAGCCTTATCCCTGGCAGAAATCAAAGTGAGGGTAATTAATGCTGCTGGCATGAGCATTAATTCTGGACTGGTGATGATATGGCCATTAGAAGGAGTGTGCAGCCTCTCCCATAATGTGTTGCATTAGGACTGAGAACGTATATTTGGCTGGATTGAGTCTGATGAATTATCTGCCTCTGCCCTGCCACTGATATTTTCCTAAAGCTCGTTAAGCACAAAGTGGTGGCAGAGCACTGGATTCTGACTGCTGCTCGTGGGCCACTCAAAACACGAATTCCTGAGCCAATGTGTGTTTTTTCTCCAGCTGTGCAGAAGGAGCAGTTGAGGCTCCTAAGTACTGCATGCAATAAAGAGCTGTGTTAAAAAGAAATACTGTTACCTCAGTCTTCCCAGGGAAAACAGCACTCGATGGTTCCTGCAGTGCTTGGGATGGCAGGGGGGGTTGGACAGGGTGAGATTTTCTGAAATAGCACTTTGCTTCTGTGTGTCCTTGAAGTCTGTACCACCCCAGCCTCTCCCTGCCTTGAGCTGGGGGAATAGCTGAGCATTCTGTGGTCCCTGGCTTGCGATGAACTCGCCTTTTCTGCTCTGTTTTGTGCAGGGTCCAGCCACAGAGGCAGGTACAGATCTCTTGCCAGTCATCATCTGAGCTCTGGTGGCTTTTGTATATAAAAATCTCAGAGCAGAATGGGTTACCACATCACGGTGACAGTCTGCCTCTTCTCCATATATCCTTTTGGAAACAGTAAAGGCTCATTTGTGCCTTTAAAGATAAAAACTTCCATAGATTACAGCCTCAACTGCATGCCAGCTTGTGTGGCTGCAGTATCTGAACACTCTTTTATTCCAGAGACTTAATATAAAACTCTTCTGATTTGTTGTAAATGCCCTGAAAAAAATCCTGCTTTGAGTGGGTTTAAGGTGCCCCTATTGCTCTTTAATCCACTAATCCCTGTACCTGCAGCATCCTGGGCAAAGCCCCTGGGATGTTGAATAAAATCAACAACAGCCCTGCACATCCCTTGGCTGGATTCCAGCCTGGGGGGAAGGTTCACCTCTGCCTCTGGGATGAGGGGATCCTAAATCTGGAAACCTGCCAGATGTTTTGGGAGCTGCTCTGCCTGGAAGTTGCTCTGCTCTGCTCTGCTCTGGAGTTGCAAACTCCAGAGTGGGAGAAGGTTTTTAACTTTGGGGGTTGCCATCTTTGGGGTGCAAACTGCACTTGTGGGTGGATGATGGGGACACTTGGGGACAGCTCTGGGGGTCCCTGTGACCTGCTCCAGCTGGGCCCTGATGCTGCTTTGGATGGGAGGTGCTCAGAAGGCATCCCTGGCACCAGCAGGCTGCAATTAGTTCCTTGTAGGAACTCCAGCAATCTTGCTTTCATCCATGGCCAATGGTAATATTCCAAAGTGGAAATGCAGAAATAACTTGGAGCTCAAAGCAGCTTTTGTTCAGTCACTGATAGAGAAACTTCCTTTTTCTCCTGACACACTACAGCCACTGAGCAGGAGTTATATTTTTTTTTTCCTTAAAATAAATCCTCTTTTCTAAGTCTCTGCACCAGCTGAGCTTGTGGGATTCTATAGGTATCTCCCAAAAGGCTAAGAGGTCACAAAAAGGAAAGCTGACACACACAGTCCATGCTAGTCTCAAACCTTTTCCTATGTTTGAGATGAAACCAGTGGAGTTGATATCTGTCCATCCACAAATCATGATAGTTCTGCAACTATAAAACTTGTTGCTGATATGAAAAATAATCTCATCAGCTTCACTTTAACCCCCACATTTTCCTAAAGTAACATGTCTGGAGACAAAATACTGACTCACACAACTGCTGAGGCTTTCTGATCTGTGTTTGAATGAATTCCAAACTTCTGAGCTGGAATTTATTTATATTTTTAGTGTTGCTTTATCAAAATGCTCGTCTCCAGCTACCTAGTGGTTGCTCAATCTGTATTTGAAGCCACTTATTAGCTCGATACTATCAAATTTATTTAATGATTCTTTGTTGGCATATCAAAGACAAAGACTGCACGTCTTGCTTGCCAAGCTAGATCTAATCTTGAATCTTGTGTTAATTCTTTGATCTGAGTGCTCTCAGCGCAGTGTAAAACAACAAACCACAGCATTTTCATTAAGATACACAAGTGATACCATTTCCTGCGAAAATAAGATTTGATTGCCTGATCTTCTGCGGGGGTTAGTGAACATGAGGCCTTTCCGTGTAGTGCATAAAAAGGTCAGCGAAATGACAAGGCTGTTTATGAAAGAGCACATTCACCACTTGAGAAAACAACCTGGGGAGCAGAGCTGCCTCTGGGTGCAGCCTCAGCCTCTCCCCTGGGGACAGAGGGGACAGCAGTGACCACCCAGGGCAGCACCTTGCAGGGAGCTGGGGAGGGGCACAGGTAAAAGGGAGGTTGAGTGAGCATTTCCAATCCCACAGGTCATAGAAAAAATTGGTTAAACCTCCTAAGGTGCCTCAAATCTGATTTGTTGCAGCACAGTGTTTATTAAGCGTTAAGGTTTAAATAAATCCTCTTGGTTTGGTCCTCCTGGTGAGGAGATCTGCACAAGGAGGGAAAGGAAAGAGCAGAAGCAATGCATGGGTGCAATCCAAGCTGTGCCTCACAGCACAGAGCTTGTAGAAAAGACCTTTCCCCTCTCCCTAAGTGAGGACTTGAGCAGGTATTGGATTTTCCCCAACCATTAGCATAACTATGCACAGCCATCCACCCTGCTCTGAGGGAGAAACCTATAAACACTTTCAGCATCTGAAGAAGGGCCTGTGATTGCCCCAGAACTGCTGCAATTCCTTCTGCAATATTTGTGCCACTGACAAGTCACAAATGCCCTCTCTGTGCTGCTGTGCTGGCCCAGTGCCTCGTGGTACCCAAACTGGTGATGAATGGTGCTGAGGTGATCAGCACTACAGCACAAAGGAAGGAAACCCTCAATTGCTGTTATCCTGTGCCCCCCTGGGAGAGCAGCAGGGCAGGACGGCCAGGAGGAGCTTTTGAGGAGGATTTCTTTGAAGTTTTCAGTGAAAGGCTGCAGACAAAGGGCAGGATGTGCCAGGCAGGGTGGGATGGCAGACTGGGAGGAAGCTGATGTCTGGCGGTGAAGACTGAACGGTTTCTTACTGCTGGTTGCAAATCCTATGTAAATGTGATTACATTTTATTTTGCTGCAGTAATGGCTGGGGATGGAGCCTGGAGGAGCAATAAACCCTCTGTCACTTGGGAGCCAGGCAGGGCTGGGGCTGCTGGGATGCATCTGGCTAATGGCAGCAAATGGGGCACTGGCCTTCCCTGGCAGCTGCCAGAGGACTGGAATTCCCTTCACTTCCCTGAGCCTTTGGGCTGTTTCTGATGCCTTTAGGGATGATGGATCCTCCATAGGGAAGGGGGACAGACTGCATTCACAGCCCAGGCTCCTTGCCCAGACCTCAGCGAGTCATTAAGGAGCCTTTCTCCTTGAAGGCAGGGAAATGCCAGCAGGGGATGTGGAGGTTGAAGCCCTGATTTTGAGAGCCACATTCATAATTGTTTGGTTTGGGTTTTTTTTTTTCCCCATAGTCTGAAGTTCACAATCAGTTCTCTTGCTAGGCTGTGCCTCAGCAAAAACTCTCATTCCAAAACCTTCAAAAAAGGGAAGTCAGATTCAAATTTGGGGACTAAGCTGCAATTTCTCCAGATATGCTGCAATTCTCTTCCATTTTTGTCAGACTATTGAGTTCTGCTTTTCCAAAAAGCCTATTTTTGACATAAAGGCCGTATTTCATGAGCTTAAAATGCATTTGGCAAGCCGAAGGATGCTGCATTCATTGTCATTTCAGAGCCAGCAGATGAGAGGAGATGTCTGCATTACCAAGGGAGTGGGACAGTTTGCCATTTGGGCCTTACTTAAGCTAATCAATGATGTGGGATTGTGAGCAATATTTGCAAAGGCTGAGAATTTCATTGGAACATTTGCAAATGATATTAAAGTGAGACCTCTAACAATGCTCTTGATGAAATTGAACCTTTCTTAACTAAGGAGCTGTGGTGCATTTTGTCCCAGAAATCCCCTGGATGCCCAGGAGCTGATTTGTCCAGCCTGGACAGGAGATCAAGTCCCTGACATACATCAGCATGGCTCTGCCTGTGGGCTCTGCTCACACAAACTGAGAATTTTCCTCTGTACTGCTCTGCTGATGTGATTTTGCTTGCAAACATCTCTGGGCACCGAAAATACAGCCTTTCTTTTTCTTCAACACCAGTCAGCTTGGACAGACATGAAAGCATTCCTGTGTTTCACTGAGCAAACTGCAGCAAAGATGTGTCTGGAGCAGGTGGTTGTGCTCTGGGGGTTGTGGCTTCTGATGGGAAGGTGTGCAAGATGCTGAGGAGAAGGGAGGGAAACAGGGAGCCGTGGAAAAGCAGAAGGTTACTTGCATCTCCATCCTCTAGTGCCAGCTTTATTTTTCATGGCTTTTATAAAAGTGCTTGCAACCAAATTGAAGAAACTGTATCATGGCTAATCAAAGAAAAGGAAAGAGGGATGTGGAGGCTGAGTGACCTCCTGGGATTGTGTAGGAGGCTGATGTCAGATGGCAGCCAAGTTCAGTATTTTTAGCATTTGTTGTTTTCTGCTTCATCATGTTCTGCGTTTTCTCGTCTTGTTGTTGTTGTTTTGTTTTTTCTCTTTAACCATCCCCAGAGGAGAAAGGCAAGGCCTGACAAGTCATTGGAAAGCTCCAGCAGAGCAGTTGCAGCCTCAGCTGCAGGTGTTGGGAGGAACCTCCCACCCCAGCTGGCAGCTGATTGTTCCCATCTTTGCTCCTGATCTCACCTGCTCCAGCTGGAGAAGCTGATGTCACCTGGCAGTGACAGCCACCAGGGTCCTGTGTCTGTCAGCATTGGTGCTGCACAGCATCACAGAGCTGGCAGTTCTTGGCCCAGAAATTTGTGTATCATTTTTGCCCATTTTGAAATGTAATTCCTTTGGGAACAATTCCATACCCACAGAAAGGAGGCTGGCTCCTAGTTTAAAGCTGAGGTTGCCCCTCATAATCCTTCCTCCAGTGGGATTTGAAGTCTGTTTAGAGTACTGAAAACATAAGATTTGTCCTTTTAGAGAAGAAATGTCTTTTTCTCTTGCCTTTTTGCACTGAAATCCTTCCAAAATGATTGAAATGCCTTGCTCAGAGTGCTATTTCATCTTTGCTTCTCTTTTGTGCCTCCTTCTTATTTATGGAAGCAGCTTTGCTTCCTCAATAAACAAAAGCTACATTTTTTCTTGATTTCATCAGGCTTCCAGCATGAGCTGCTCGGGACCAGCTCTGATTTGCTGCAGACTCCACCAGAAACAGTAATCATGTCAAAGGGATGAGGTGTGGATCTAATGGTAATGTGGGCACAGGCATGTGGGAACAGATTTGCTATCAAATATTAAAAAAAAAAAAGAAAAAAGTTGAAATATGATAAACTATCTGGGATTAAAGTGAAATGACAGGGAGGATTTTTGACAAATACAGATATTTTTTAGCTCAGTCTTCCCAAATCCAGCTCTGATTTTCAGACAGTGATGCATTTCAAGCTCAGAAGTAAAGCCAACCTGAAACCCACTCCTGGAATAACTCATGGCTTTGTAACAATCATCCCTGGAAGTGTCCAAGGCCAGGTTGGACAGGGCTTGGAGCAGCCTGGGATAGTGCAAGGTGTCTCTGCCCATGGCAGGGGTGGGACTGGATTGACTTTAAGGTCCCTTCCAAACCAGATCATTTTCAGATTCATTGAACTACTTGTCAGGACTGAGCCCTGGTGCTCAGGTACAGATGAATTCTAATCCCTTCACCTGGAATTTACCTGTGGTTCCTTCCCATTTGAAACCCAACCCCAGCAGAAAACGCTGGAGGAATATGGGAGAATTTTAGGCCACCTGAATTTGAGGGTTTTTTCCTGCATTTTATTTCCCACTACCCACAGTTAAAGATTTTAAGGAACCTCTAAGGAGGCAGCAAAATCCAGCAACCTGTGCCACTCTTCACTCTGCCTTGTTGCCCAAGTGGGAATTTTTAGCAGCAAAGAGCAGAAATCCCCACTTTTGCCCTGTAGAAACCAGGGAGCAGCCAAGAGCTCTTTCCACATGAGATGTCCTGGCTGAGAACTTCAGCCAGGAAAGGATCTGGGGGGATCACTCAGAAACATGGGCAGTGATTAGCTTTGAATTACCTCAGGAATTTTACAAGGTTGAGAAACACCAAACTCACCATTTTTGATAGCATCTAACAGATTTTTTCCCCCCCATCCTTTCCAACACTGATATGTCACATCAGCTTGTCTGTTGGCAACCCTTCCCAGGTACAGAGCCAGATCAGCAGAACTCCATTTACCTCAGGGAAGGATGCCAGGGGATGCAGCGAGGACCTGGCTCTCTCATCTGAGCTGCAGCTATCACGCTTAGCTAAGCTTGTTGGCAATTTTGGCCTGAGGATTTTATGAGACTCAGTTTTCTCACACAATTCGGGTATTTCTTGTTCCAGGATGGTCTGGAAATACCCCACAGCAGATGTTCTGGGGGCTCAAGTTACGCTTGCATTCCAAGCCTGGCCTGACCTTGAAAGAGCCAAACATAAAATGATAAAATCCCAGAATGGTCTGGGTTGGAAAAGACCTTCTCATTGCACCCCCTTCCACTATGTCAGGTTGCTCAGAGCTCCATCCATCTGGTCTTGAACACTTGCAGGGATAAGGCATCTAACATCTCTCTGTACAACATCAGCAGGGTTCACCATCAGCTTTAACAACAGCAAAATCTATTTAAAGGAAGGAAGAAAGTTTGTTTCTCTGCCCTAGTTCCCCTACTCTTTCATGTGATATTAACTCCTGAACTCTGCTGTTCTGGTTTATGTCCCACTCCCACCAGGGATGGTGGTCCTGAGTTTGCAGAGCTCCCCTATCCTTTTTTTCCTCCACTCCACGTAATGCTTTCCTGTGCTTAGTGATATTCTACATGAAAATCCTTGTTAGCCTTTCTAATTACTGTTGTACCGTTGAAAATCAGTTTATCCTTTTTTTGGCCAGCCAGGACAGGCATTTATCCTTGGGGCTGCCTAATTGTCATCATGTGGGTTGTGGGATTGCAGTGCAAGGTCCTGCCTGGCTGGGCTTGCTCTGAGCTCTGTAATCACAAGTGAGAAACCAGCAGGGTTTGATCCCAGGTTTTTAATGCCTGTCCCATAAAACACATGAGGAGTGTTCCAAGCAAGGGCTCCACAGAGCAGTCATCACTGGGGGTTTGGAAAGTGCTGCTGGCTGTGGGAAGAGCTGCCTTGTGCAGATGTAATGTAAAGCACGTGTACATTGGGTCTGCTCGTGTTTAACAGTGTGTTTGCCAATAATGAGAAACACACATGTCCAACACACAGCCATGGCTAACTGCTAAAGCTGCAAGGCCTGATTTGTTCTCTATGCACAATTACCATTTTACAAGATTTAAAGCTTAGTTTTTCTTTCCTTTTCCTACTTTTTTTTCATCCTGTACTAGCACAAACCTCAGCTATTCCAAGGAAATTTGTTCCCTTAATGCTCAGGTGTCTCAGAGTATTATGGATCAACTTTTTTATTATTGTTTGTTATTACTTCCCTGTATAACATTAGTAGCATGTAAATGGGACACACTGATATCTGATGTATCTGATATGACAATATGGTGATAAAATATTTACTTTTAATGTAGCGTGTTTACTATTAGATATCAAAACATTTTATTTAAAAAAAAAGCAACAAACTTGTACTTTCAGTATAGAGAACCAAGCCAGAAAGTTTAAATTATTTATGCCAAATCCATTACCAGCTCAGTGGCAGAATCAGAAACTGATGGTAGTTTTATTATGTTTGCCAACCCTGTGCAACGCTCAGAATATTTCAGTTAATGAAACATAAACCAATAAATAATAAACCATTAGTGAGGCCTAGGCCTGCCCTGGGATTTCAGTGGGAAGAGAATCAGGCTGTTATTGTGAATTACAACAGCTGCTTCAAAAACATGAGCTGTCCTTGAATACCTGGCTGAAGTTTGGTGCCCCATCCTTGTCACTGCAGCACAATTTATTTCATCCATGAAATACCATTTGGAACTACTCCCTCAAACAGTTTTGCTCCTAAATTGTTGCATTTTTCTACATTTTTGATTGATATGTTTACAACTGTTCTTCAGCTCTTCAGCTGATCTTCTGGGTGACCAAATACATGGTTGAAATCCCCTTTCCCTTAACACCCTGTTCTGTTATTCTGCTGAATCTAATCTAGATCCTCTTTATTGCATTTATATTTGGGCTTTCTTGGACTGTAGAATCCTGGAATGGTTTGGGTTGGAAGGGACTCAAAGATCTTGTTCTACCCCCTGCCATGGCAGGGACACCTTCCACTGTCCCAGGTTGCTCCAAGCCCCAATGTCCAGCCTGGCCTTGGACACTTCCAGGGATCCAGGGGCACCACAGCTTTTTGGGCACTCTGTGCCAGGGCCTGCCCACCTCACAGGGAGCAATTCCTTCCCAACATCCCATCTAACCATACTATCTGTTGTTTGAATCCATTCCCCCTTGTCCTGTCCCTCCATGCCCTTGTCCAAAGTCTCTCTCCATCTTTCTTCTCACCCCTTCAGGCACTGGAAGGTCACAATTAGGTCACCCCAAAACTTCTCCAGATTGAACAATCCCAGTTCTCTCGGCCTATTCTCATGGGAGAAGTTCTCCATCCCTCTGATCAACCTGCTGACCTCCTCTGGACACCTCTCCTTTCTCTTTCATCCCAGATTTGGGGTGGTTGGTGGACAAGTGCCCCCCTGGCTGAGATTTCCCTGGGGATGCCCTGCAGAGCCACCCTGGGGCTGTGCCAGCAGGGAAGGGCAGGCAGAGCCAGGCTTGCTCCCACTTACCTCTGCCAGCATCATCCCTTCAGCTTTTAAGGACCAAGAAATGCTGTGATCAGCTTCCCTGGCAGCCTGGCAGTGAGTGTATAACAGATTCAACCTTTACATCTGCTCAGAAAAGCACATTACCCCATGCTCCAGCAGCAGAGCAAATGCATCCATGGCATGCAGGGGCTGTGCCTGAGAGGCTGTGTGCTCCAAGAAATGTGTCTGTGCCTCAGTTAAAAGGCATATTTTCCATTCCTGTCATCCTGAGGTTTTCTTTACATTGTATGCAGCAGCTCTTAGCTCATAATTATGGGCCAGGAGTTATTTAAGGCAGTCTGTTTCTTTTTACCTAAAATAACTTCAAAACGTGCATTTATCCCCCCCGAATGGGTGGGATTGTGTTACAAGTGTGGCTCTGAATAACTCCACTCAAACACACATTATGGCCTTGCTGAGCCACTGTAATCGAAGAATAAACTCTCTGTAACCTTCCCAGAGCCACCTTCCTTGGAAGCTGCTGGGAAAGGTCAAGCCTTTGCCCATAACCTCCCTAAAAAACAGGAGAAGATGTTTTGTGGCAGCTTCCTGCAACTTCAGTTGTGAAAGGGCAGCAAATTCTGAATCCTGGTCATTGTCCTTGCAACAAAACATTTGTTTCCACCCCACCCAGGATGGGTTTTATTTTCTTGGTAGAAAACCATTCCCTGGGTAATTCCAGCCACATGTGAGATTTTTTCCATAACAATTTCTGCAAACATCCCTGGAAACACCCACAATAATTTTCATGCCCACTTCTGAATTGGGGCTTTACATCTTACAAAATGCCACTTCCATTTGCTTTAATGCTTGGAATTCAATTTATGGCTGGAGCATGGATCTCACATTTGCATGCATGGCCTGAAAATTCTGCCAGGCTTCTTCCTTGAGAGACCAATATGGGAGGGAAGAAAGGAGAAACAGCTTTTCCACGTTGTTCTTCTGCTCTTCCTAATTTCCCAGGACTCCCCACAACAACCATGTGGTGTCCTTATCTTCCACAAATCCACAAAAAACTTGCTCTGTGGGCTTTGATGTCTTTCCACAGACATCAAATTGTGAGGGACAAGAAAATGAGCTTAGATGGAAGGGAGAAATCCATGTGGGGCAGGATCAGTGTAGGGCTGGGAGAGCCTCTCATGAAGTTGGGGCATTTCTTTACCTTGGATGGACCTTGCTGAGCTTCATGGCCAATTGCCATTGCCTTTCATGAGCTGGGACTTC